>NC_141182.1:59745000-60345000 GCF_055505025.1 Bos grunniens | reverse complement strand
CCCAGTGCCCTTGCATTTGCAGCTTGTGTGTTTTCTGTTGCGATGCCCATGCCCAGTGGTCTTAGCTGTTTTAGCACTGTTACTTAGTCGTGCATAGAAAAGTGGTAAAAAAAAAAAAAAAAAAAAAAAATGGGGAAAAGTAAAGCCGAACCTGTTGGGGTCTGCAGGAGACTTGTGGGAGAGAGCAAGTTTAATGGTGTATACATGTGTTCCAAGTATAGTGGTGTGATTGAGCTCAAGGTCACTCTGCTTGTCTGCAAGACAGGCCAGTGCTTCAGAGAGAGGACTTGCTGAGGAAAACAATCCAACTTTATTTTGAAAGTCAACTAACCAAGAAGATGGCTGACTAATTTCTCAAAGTAACCAGGTTCCTTTATAAAAGGAGAGAAAGTAGCAATGAGGAAGGAGTCCAACGGAGAATGCAAGGGAGTAGCAATGAGGAAGTAAAGTTAAAAGGGCCATCAGTAAAGGGCCATCTGTCTTGCAATACTTCTCAGGGACAGCCAGCCTTCAGTGTTCATCTCTTCATCCCTTCAGCCATTCACAAGTGGGCAGGCCTGATTATCTTCCTGTGAGCTCAACAAAGGCCTCCTCTGAGACCAGCCATTATGGATTAGTATAATAACAGAAGCAGTGAAAAGCAAGGCAAAGAAACAGTTCCAACTTGGAATCAGAATTGGCTCTTCCCTGCAGCAGTTGTGGGATCATGAGTTGTGTGAAACTGTTGACAAGGGCGGTCTCAGTTATTGTAGGAAATATGCTATGCACAGGCTTGTACTATAATTAACGGGGCTTCAGAAAGGACAAGGTTATGCTTTTGTCATTTCAGATGATGGACAACACTGTTGGATACCAGGAAGGCATGTCAAAAAAAGAAGAGGACAAGGCTCGACATTGATCTTCCCGGAGAGCCGCCAGTGATGTGGCTAACAAGACTGATGATCAGCAACTGCCCCGAACCAGCTCCAAGGACAAACAAAACCAAACCGCCCACTTGGGATCAGTTGAAGAAACTGACCATTGAAGGGGAAAAATTGGTCAAAGAGCAGGGACAGCCTTTGACCTCGGCTACCTTGTTTTTGGCTATGTTGCCTGTGGTAACTACCACGGTAGGTGCCAATCATACTTATTGGGCATATGTGCCCAATCCTCCCCTATTAAGACCAATTACGTGGGAAGATTCTTCTGTTCCAATTTTCATAAATGACTCTTCTTGGTTACCAGAACCTTTTGACCCAAGCTTTCCTTTATAACCGGCAGAAGAGGGCCCACAACTTTCAAATGTTAGTGTTAATTATACTGTGGGAACAGATCTTACACCTATATGTATGGGAGTGGAAACTCTTTGTCTTAAAAGAGGATTACAAAGTTGGCTATCTATAGTTAAAGAACCTCAAGGGAACAAAACTCATTTTTTCTTATTAGAAGCATTTTCATTTAATATCACAGGATAAAATACTATTATCCACCCCATATACCTAACTGTATTACTTCTATAAAATCTGGAATAGAACATTGGGTACAATGGAAATTATATAAAGCTAAAACTGGACATATTATGGCCAATACTTCTGATGGAGAAATTATTGATTGGAGTCCCAGAGGATATCCTTTGGATAAAAATAATAATTTGGATTTGCCTATATTGTTAAATAATACTTTAGACTCCATGAATAACATTGTTAATAGCTCTGCATATTGGCATGGAGGGAGTTTCTCTCCTTCCTTACCTTAATCAATTACCTTACATGCCTTTACATTCACAACTGTGGAAAATATCAGCTGCCTTCCAACCAATAACAGCATGGAAGAGGCAATTTAATTTGACAGTATCAGGTCATTCCTTACATTTTTATAAAAATTCAACCCATTGGATTAAAGCACGTGTTCATTTACCTTTCATATTTTTGATAGGACCTACTTTTTATAATGCCTCTTCTGGGTTACTTACCTATCAAAATTGTTTTTTACACTTGTATCAATTCTTCCCTCCAGTTTCAGAATGACTATTCTCTATATATTCTAAAAACCAGATCTGGAGGCTTCCTGTAAAAATGAATAGACCATAGCAGGATAGCCCCACAGTCTATATTGTAGAACAGATCCTTAAGAAAGTATTAAAATGCACTAAACGGCTTATTGGATTGTTAATTGCTGCCATTTTAGGAATTATTGCTATAGCTACTACAGGAGCAGCATTACATCAGAATGTACAGACTGTGCACTTTGTGCAAGAATGGCATAAAGACTCTGATGTTCTTTGTTCCACCCAAAGACAAATAGATGGAAAATTAGCTGCACAAATGGCTGATTTACAACAGGTTGTATACAACTAGGTGATCAAGTGAATACTCTTCAAAAACAGATTTGTCTTAAGTGTGATTGGAATATTACTTCTTTTTGTATCACTCCTCATAAATATAATGAATCATCGTTTCATTGGGACAAAGTTAAACAACACCTCTTAAGGTAATCTATCTCTGGATATTAATAACTGACAACAAGAGATTATGGAAACTTTCTCACAGAAACTACACCTTTTGACGGGGGAGCCTGGTGGCTGCCGTCTGTGGGATCACGCAGAGTCGGACACGACTGAAGTGACTTAGCAGCAGCAGCAATCTGCTGGAAGTAGCAGCAGATGGAATTTCTCAATTAAATCCCATTCCTCACTTGAAAACTATTGGAGGATCAATGGCTGGTTTTATGTTAATTTTTTCTGTTTCTACATAGTCTGACAGCAAATCACCAAGAAAGTCAATGGACAACAACAGCAATTAGCAACTATTGCTTTGGCTTCTGTGGTCAACAATAATCATAAAAAATAAGCCTCTAAAAATAAAAAAGGGGGATATGTAGAGAATATGCTATGCACAGGCCTGTACTATAATTAAAAGGGCTTCTTTGAAAATAAAAATGACTTTCTTATCACCCCCAGGCAAAGGGCTGGGAGCAGTAAAAAGTACATCGTGGACAAACATCTTAAAAACAAGATGTTGAAGTACTGATGTGACTGATGGAAAACCATTAGTGACTGTTCTCAGACCAGAGCCTTGAGGGAGTTGCTGAGGAAGGCGGTCACTAGCTGAAGGGCTAAACACAATCATGAAAGACCTGAACGTTTGAACATTAACCAGAACATTGAGGACTGTTCATTGTATATAGTTGTCCCTGATCTGAGATTGTAAAAAACAGATGTCTTTAGAGTATGTACAAGGAAGTAGATGTTAGCAATAAAAAGCATGCAAGGATCAGGATCTTGGCTTTTCCCTGCAAATGGCATCAGCCCCCTGATCCCCACCTTATTTCTGAGTCTTATTTTTCTTTATTCTTCTGTGGCCCCACTCACTCCGGTTGGTTTGTTATTAGGCTGGTCCCAACACGTTCAGATTGGAGGACCTGGATGTGGGCTCATGGCTGATTGTGGGTGCCTGGAAGGGTGGGCGTGTCGTAGTGTCTTAGTTCAGTTTCCCTGGGACACAGATGTTGTGACCGAGGTTTGCCTGCCTGGACTGATTTTGTAAGTCATGATCACACTTGTGGAGGAAGTAAGGAAGTGGAATTGGGAAGAGGACTGTTACCCTTCAGTGTGTTAAAATCAAGGCCTGAGCTGAGCCCACAGGGAGGTCTGGGTGCAGGAAGATGGGTGCATTGGTCCTGGCGGTGGGATCCAGAAGGTTCCCCACAGCATCAACTCCATGGAGTAGATTCTGTGGGTTCTTTTGGAAGGACAAGAATCATTATACAACCTGTAAAATAACTTGGTAAAATCCCAGAGATGATTTTGTCAGTTACCTTTAGTATTTTCTGTTATTTTGAGTTGCTAATGAAGAAGGTTTCCAATGCATTTGAAAGGAAAAAAAAAGACCCTGGAGTGTATCTTTGGAAGATGTTGAAGTCTCACTGGGGGATGTACACCAGCATAAGCATCTGTCTATTATTATTAGACTTTGGAGATAACAGTTTTTACACTGGCTGGGGTCACTGTGACTGAAAATAGATGTCGAGTCTGGATGGTGCTTGGGCATATTCATGTATTATTCCATCATAAATGCATGAGTTGTTAAACCTTGGAATCTTTCTGGGGGTTGCAAAGCACCATGGGTGGATTATTATTGGATGTATGGAGAGTGTGTTGAACCAGATGAAATTTCATAAGGGTCTTTCAGCCTAGAAGGGAAATGGGTAGTGCTAAACTTGGATGGCAGAGGGATTTCCTTAGTGAGGGGCCATAAATTCTCAGGATATAAGGAAGGATCAGGCTCCCCAGGTGGTGCGAATGATAAAGAATCACCCGCCAATGCCAGAGACATAAGAGACACGGGTTCAATCCCTGAGTCGGGAGGGGGGCGTGGCAGCCTACTCCATGGGAAGAGGAGCCTGATGGACTACAGTCTATAGGATCACAAAAAGTTGGACATGACTGAAGTCACTTAGCTCACAGGCACAAGAAAGGATTATTCGTAGACTTCAAGGACCATCAGCTCCATAGCAACCTATAGTACAAAGGCTTATTCTGCAGATGATGTAGCTGCTATTTCTTGCTGCCAGTGCAGTGGGGTTCTCTCCATGTCTTTCCAAACCACGTGCATGTGCCACATACCTACACAATACAGATAAACAGGAACTCTTGTGAGTGGTTGGTGGGAATGTAAATACTACATGGAAAACAGTACGGAGGTTCCTCAAATATTAAAAAGAGAACATGCATAGGATCTCAGAGTCTCACTTCTGATTATATACCCAAAGGAAGCAGAATCAGTATATTTTTAAAAATATTTATTTATCTGACTCCAGTGGGCCTTAGTTGTGGATCACAAAATCTTTTTTGCATCACGCAGGACCTTTCATCCTGGCAGGGGGCTCTGGAGTATGCCAGCTCTGTCTTTGCGGTACCTGAGCTTAGTTGCTCTGCTGCATGTGGGATCTTACATCCCCAACCAAGGATTGAACAAGGATTGAGTCCCCTTTGTTGCAAGGCAGGTTCTTAACCTGGAATTCCTGTGACCACCAGGAATGTCCTGTGAAAAATCTGTATTTTGAAGGAGTTACCTGCATTCGTATAACCAATATTTCTTTATTCACAAGTCATTTTTCTTCAAACAGCACAGTTTTATCCCTTTTCAGTTCTTCATAACAGAACCTAGTAATGCCCCAAAGGCTCTCAAGGTTGAAAGAATCTATTAGAGTTTCTTTGCATGGTGAAACCAAAGAATAGGCAATTTGGGGATTATATACTAATAATTTGCACTTGAGTTATTCTTTCCACACTCTGTCCATAGTGGAGCTTTTATAGACTCTGGCCCTCTAAAACCTACTCCCATGTTTATGGATGTTCCTGTATGATATTTCCCAATGTCCTCTTTTATTCCCAAATAAAACCATTAGTATGCACCTGATTTACATGAAGTGAAAATAGGAAAATAAACATGTAAACTATTAGGAAATAAACTTCAGAACTAAGGTTAAAAGTGGTATCTCTTTTTGACCTTGGAGAATTCTGAAACAATTTATTTTTGATTATTTATTTATTATTGGCTGAACAGTTGTGGCTCAGGGGCTTAGTGGCTCCACAGCATGTGGGAATTTCCTGGACCAGGCATTGACCCCCTCGTCTCCTGCATTGGCAGGCCGATTCCTTATCCCTGAGTCACCAGGGAAGTCCAGAAATCATTGAGAATGCACATTACATGGTGGCATTTTTTTGTTTGTTTGATAAACTAGAAATTTCATAGATTTAATCCCAACTTTTTTGTTCTTGTTACTTTGAAGTCACTGAAAGCACAAGATGGAAGCAAACCCAAAGTTTGGTTTGGATACTGGGACAGATGATATGAGAATGTTTGTTAACTGGTGAAGCTTTCTAGTTGGGGCACTATAGACTTCCAACCTGATGGGAATTTCTCATCCTGCCCAGATAGGCAGCATAGGAAGCGGTTGGTTTTAAAGTCTAAAGGTATCAGTAGTCAAACATCGGAGAAACCACAGTGAGACTGTTTAACAAAACACTGAATGTTTACTCATGCTATGAATTTGTTTCATTCCTTTTCCTGCTGTACAGATATGTTCCATTATTCTATATGGTTGTTGAAGATGGTAGTAAATTCCTATTTATCTGTTTTACTAAACAGAAAAATTGCTATTTACTATCTATTGCCTAAGACATTGTTACACTAGCCTAATGACAGAGGATGAGATGGCTGAATGGCATCACTGACTTGATGGACGTGAGTCTGAGTGAACTCCGGGAGTTGGTGATGGACAGGGAGGCCTGGCGTGCTGTGATTCATGGGGTCGCAAAGAGTCGGACACGACTGAGCGACTAAACTGAACTGAATGAACAGTAATGTTTAGAAATATTTAATATTAACAAATACTAAATAGAAGTCTAGTTTTCCAAAACATATTAAAATGTTGATGTAACATTATAGAATTAATAAATATGCTCCATAGTTCATTGTCAGCTGTAGTAGAATTTCCTTTTTCTTGAGTTTTTTTTGTTTTTTTTTTTAATACTGTGATGGTTTTTCCCATTCCTCAACATGAATCGGCCATAGGCATTCCTGTGTCGCCTCCCTCCTTCCCACCCTATCCCTGCAAGTTATCACAGAGCAGTGGCCCTGGATGCCCAGTCATATATCAAACTCCCACTGGCTATCTATTTTATATATGGTAATATATACGTTTCAATGTGATTCTCTCAAATCATGCTACCCTATTTCTTTTGTTTTTTCAAGTTTTTCCTTAGCATTACTTTCTCTGTCCACATGTTGTGACTGAGATTTAAAGTTTAATTTACATTTCTTCTCTGCCTTACACTAACAAATACATAAGTTGGTGGGTTATTTTGAGACTTTTGTAATGTGAAAATGCACGTAAGACAATGACAGGGAACATAGTAGCTGCCCTATAAACATGAAGAAAGTTCCTTTAGGACTTGAGTTCAGTCAGTTAATACACATAGAAATATTTATAAATAGTGCAAAGTTGGTGATGATTTTGGTGAAACTAAATTGTAATGTCTTCTCAACATGTTGTGTTGTAGTCTGCTTTGTTGTCCATATCTGCCAGAGCTTTTGGAAACAGCAAAGCAAAGAGAGAACAAAAATTAAAACTGCCTGATTACCGTCAAATGATCATCTAGTAATTGTTGACATTCTGTTACACTGATGAAGTATTCACTTATTATTATATATTATGATGTAAACAAGTTTTTCTCAAAAGTATTTGAAGCTATGTCATCATAAGCATGGAACAGAAATAGTTTCTATAAGGAAGAATGCAGTTCTCATTACAGAAAATTTTTTCTCTCTTGTTTAATAACCTTAAAATTTATTTTTGGCTGTTCTGGGTCTTCACTGTACTCCTGGCTTTTCTCTCCTTGCGGTGAGCAGGGGCTATAAATTCTGTACATAAAATACATAAACGTGGCTGGTGTTGGGTTGGAGACTGGCATTCTGAATCTCCTTTTTGGTCAGTCCAGATCACTCAATGTCTTTTTTCTTTTGGCTGTGCTGAGCCTTTTTTGCTGCACGTGGGCTTTCTCTGGTTGCAGCAAGCAGGAACTACTTTAATTGCTATGCTGGCTTCTCACTGCTGTAGCTACTCTTGTTGCAGAGCACAAGCTTTAGAGCACAGGCTCAGTACTTGTGTTGCTCGGGCTTAGTTGCTCCAAGGTACGTGGTATCCTCCCAGACCAGGGGTCAAACCTGTGTCCCATGCATTGGCAGGTGGATTCTTTATCACAGGACCACCAGGGAAGTGGCAGTGAGTGGCTTTCAACTGAGCAAATCCCAGTATCTTTCAACCAGGATCCTCCTGTGTCTTTTAACTGTTCATACCCTGACAAATAAAATTTGGGGTCATCACCCTATAACTGGGAGATCTGAAAACCAGGAGAGAGTCCCCAAAACTTACCTGGACTCCCTAAGGAGGAGTATGGGCCCAAGAGGCTGTTCCTGATTTCCCAAGGCTACTATGTTGGAAGCTCAGAATGGTACCTGTTTTGCTGCAGCCTGCATTCACCTCAGGGTGCATTGTCGTTGGGCTGCTGCAGTGACTAATAAGCTTGATCTTTGAAGAAGTGAAATGTCAAGATATTTTTCTCCTTACAGGTGTTACTATGAGGTGTACTAAGAGCTGTGTGTTTCACGTTCCAGCTTGTCATCCCTACACAAAGCTAGTTCTTGTTTACTTAAACTGCTTGCTGCTGCTACTGCTGCTAAGTCGCTTCAGTCGTGTCCGACTCTGCGCGACCCCATAGACGGCAGCCCACAAGGCTCCGCCATCCCTGGGATTCTCCAGGCAAGAACACTGGAGTGGGGTGCCATTTCCTTCTCCAATGCATGAAAGTGAAATGTGAAAGTGAAGTTGCTCAGCCGTGTCCGACTCTTCGCGACCCCATGGACTGTAGCCCACCAGGCTCCTCCATCCATGGGATTTTCCAGGCGAGAATGCTGAAGTGGGGTGCCATCGCCTTCTCCGTTAAATTGCTTAAGTTAATTCTAATTGCAGGAATAATTCTGGGTCCAGCCACCACTCCACATCAACCCGCACCCGCCCCTAACGATCCCCAGCCCAGCCACCACACCAGGTTTCAGTTCCCATACTGAACTGCTTCAGCCTTATCAGCAGGAATCCTGTTAAGGGGAAACCTTTCTTTCCAACGCAATTATCCCACAGGATTTTAAGTTTTTACTTTAAAACTGTTACAGTTATGAGGAATCAATGATGCAACACAAGACGGGAAAGACCCTCATATACTTCTAAACCCTGACAAGATACCTGGGAACCAAAAGGAAGAACACAGCAGGTGTCCTCTCGGCCCCGCTCGGCCCCCCTCGGCCCCGCTTGGCCCCGCTCGGCACCGCTCGGCCACTCTCGGTCTCGCTCGACCCCGCTCGGCCCCGCTCGGCCCCCTTCGGTCCCCCTCGGCCTCTTTCGGCTCCGCCCCTCACACGCCCAGGCGCCGGAGGGTGCCCTACGCCCCGCCCCTCCCTGTGGCGTTCTTCCGATACCAGTGGTTGAGGAGTCTCGAGTCTTCCCTTCGACGCAAGCAATTCTACAGCCAATTCCCGAAGCCGAGACTTGGTAGATGCGGCCGACCATTGGAAACGTGAGGTACTTTTTTTGTTTGTTTTTGTTGTTGTTGTTAAGCTGCGCCTGTGGGGTCCCCTCTCCTTCCTATCCGTGGTCTCCAGTCACTTCGCACCTCGCTATTCCCCGACCCCTTCCTCCAGCCCAAATAAATTCAGTCGTTGTGAGAGGCCCAGGGTCTAGTTTCCTTTGGATGTAAAATCCTGAGGTAACACATACAGTGCACGAAATACGTAGTATTTTATAAGGAAAAAGTCATTTTAATTATGACGTGGCACTTGATAATTTTATAAGTATCAAATCGCGTGTTCAGGAAGTAGTTTAGAATTTCAGCTTTGGGACTGGTGCTGGAGCTGAAGTTCTTTCTCGAGTGGTAGGGAAGAGTATTACTGTCCTTTTCTGATGACTAAAAAGACTCTTCATTTGTAAAGACTTGATTACAAAGACTCTTCATTTTAGGAGATTATTTTCAGTGATGCTGGTTACTTGTATGAGCATTAGAATCAAAGAGAAATATAAAATGGTCGCAGTGCTCAGTCAGATCCCCCGGGACTGTAGCCTGCCAGGCTCCTGTGTCTATGGGATTTCCCAAGCAAGAATACTGGAGTGGGTCTTTGTTACCTCGCTCAGTCCTATCGGACTCTTGGCAACCCTGTGCCAGTAGGCAGGGTTTCCTGCCCTTCACCATCTCCGGAACTTGCTCAAACTCCTGTCCATCGAGTCGGTGATGACATCCAACCATCTCATCCACTTTTCTGCCTGCCTTCCATCTTTCCCAGAATCAGGGTCTTTTCCAGTGAGTTGGCTGTTCACATCAGGTAGCCAAAGTATTGGAGCTTCAGCATCAGTCCTTCCAGTGAATATTCAGGGTTGATTTCCTTTAGGATTTGTTATGGAAAAATGAGAATCCAGTGTCGCAAAGCACACCTCGGAGGACACTCAAAGACAGCGGAGTACAGTTTATTACCCCAGCAGGTCCAAGGGGAATCGGTTCTGAACAAGGACCCTGACATTTTCGAGAGACTCGGTTTTATACCCCTCGTACTCTTGCCTGGAAAACCCCATGGATTGAGGAGCCTGGAAGGCTGCAGTGCATGAGGTCGCTGAGGGTCGGACACGACTGAGCGACTTAACTTTCACTTTTCGCTTTCATGCATTGCAGAAGGAAATGGCAACCCACTCCAGTGTTCTTGACTGGAGAATCCCAGGGACGGGGGAGCCTGGTGGGCTGCCGTCTATGGGGTCACACAGAGTCGAACACGACTGAAGTGACTCAGCAGCAGCAGCAAGTGACTGTTTACATGTTCGCAACTTTTTTTGATGTATATGATTTCGTTTTACAACATGGAGGTGTAGGGAGAACTAACAATTAAGGTTAAAGGGGAACAATAATTATACTTCATGGGGGATATCTTCATTGTGAATCTAACCTGGGCAGCCTGACCTTAACTCCAATCTTTGCTATCTATGGGGAGGGAGGTCTCCAAGGAGACCTGGTTTTACTTTAAAAATAGTTTCCTCATTCTTGGGCAAAGTCGGGGCCCAGTTCACATGCTGTCTTAAGATGGCTGACAGGCCTCAAGATGGAGTTCCTCCTGCCCTCCTCAAAGCAGCCCCAACAGACTGATGGTCTTCAGGGACTCCTCTTGCTGTACAAGAGTCTGCTCCAGCACCGCAATCCAAAAACATGAATTCTTCTATGTTCAGCCTTCTTTATGGACCAGCATTCAAAAAGCAAAACTTTGATTCTAATTTTTATATCATAGGCTCTTCAGATAAAACATTCAGTTGCTTAAGCACTGCATAAGAACATTATGAAATTTTTATTTTCTACTGTTCCCCTTACATAATTGTTGAAATGGAGATGATCTGCAATGTATATATAATATTTAAATCGTGAATAATGTTGATAATGGCATTTATCATGTTTTTAAAATAGTCCACAAAAATGTCTCCTTACCTATTACACCTTTCATACAGAGGGTTACCATATGCAGCTGTTTTTGGTTAGATATCACATCCAAAGACTCAATGGCAATATGTTAGGGGCTTCCCTGGTGGCTCAGACGGTAAAGCGTCTGCCCGCAATGCGGGAGACCCGGGTTCGATTCCTGGGTCGGGAAGATCCCCTGGAGAAGGAAATGGCAATCCACTCCAGCACTCTTGCCTGGAAAATCCCATGGATGGAGGAGCCTGATAGGCTAGAGTCCATGGGGTCGCAAAGAGTCAGACAGGACTGAGCGACTTCACTTTCACTTTAGGTGACAGGTTAAAGCAAAATCAAACAAAAAACCCGTGAATTTAATTTGAAACTGTATATGATATTAAATATTTGCTGCTGCTGCTGCTAAGTCGCTTCAGTCGTGTCCTACTCTGTGCGACCCCATAGACGGCAGCCCACCAGGCTCCCCCATCCCTGGGATTCTCCAGGCAAGAACACTGGAGTGGGTTGCCACTGCTAGGAACTTGATATTTGGAGAGAAGAAAATACAGTCGACCCTTTGTATCTGCATATCCATGGATTCAATCGAAGCATGGAAAATATTTGGGGAAGAAAATCCATGATATTCCAAAAAACACAACTTGAATTTGCCACTCATCTCAACTATTTCCATAGCACTTAACGTTATATCTGGGCTTCCCTGGTGGCTCAGATAGTAAAGAATGTGCCTGCATTGCAGGAGACATGGTTTGATCCGTGGTGAGGAAGATCCCCTGGAGAAGGAAATAGCCACCCACTCCAGTATTCTTGCTTCCCCTGTGGCTCAGACGGTAAAGCATCTGCTTACAATGCAGGAGACCCGGGATCGATCCCTGGGTCGGGAAATTCCCCTGGAGAAGGAAATGGCAACCCACTGCAGTATTCTTGCCTGGAATTTCCATGGACGGAGGAGCCCGGTAGGCTACAGTCGGTGGGGTCGCAAAGAGTCGGACATGACTGAGCGACTTCACTTCCAGTATTCTTGCCTGGAGAACTCCCGGGACAGAGGAGCCTGGCGGACAGAGGAGTCCGACTCCATGGGGTCGCAAAGAGTCGGTCACGATGAGCAACTAACATTACATTATTTTGAATATAGGGACCTTTGTTGTCAATGTGATGCTTTTGCTTTTTAACTTCCCTTCCAGGAAGCAGAGGTCTTTTAATTTCCTGCAGTCACCTTCCTCAGAGATTACACTATTGAATTGTTCCGCCCCGCCCGCCGCGCCCCGAGGCCCCGCCAGTCTCACTTTCCCAAGGTGCAAGGCAGACCCGGCTTCCCTCCATGACCCGCACCCTGACAGCTTGTCTCCGCTTCCCCAGGCCGCCCCCGCCGTTTCACTGCTGGCCCGCGCAGCTTCCCACATCCGGAAGCGGAGAGCCGGCGGTGCAGCTGTCTTAGCGCGGCGTGAGTTTCTCTCTTTCTTAGTCACACGTGCCGCTCTCACTCGGCTTCCTTCGGTACCCGGAGCTGAGGGTCTCTGCTGACTCTAAATCCCCGCGCCCGCCCTACCAACCCCAGCAAATTCAGACGTCTCTGTGAGCGGCGAAGGGGCGCCTCCCTTTTGGTTTAAAGTCTGCACTGCAGCCGGTTCCTGCTTTTGGAATTCTGAAACGCTGCGTTTCGCACCTCCTTCCGTCTTAAAACCATTTACTGTCCCCTCTGCACTTCCTGCACCGCATAAAATTCTCTTCCACGAGGTGGGCATTTACGCTCCGCGGTCCTCAGCCTCGCCTTCTCGGTCCCTGGAAGCCACGTCCTCTCCCAGGTCCTGGGATTCTGGGGAGCGCGCCCCGCTTTTGAGACCCACTCCCTCTCAGCGCCCATATCTCCTCGGCCTTGTTTCATAATGACCTTTCCCCTGATCCTGTGTCGGGGTGGGTGACCTGGGCCAACCACTTGACCCCCGTGGTTCTTCCATCCCAAATTCCACCAGGTGGAATTTGGCCTTTGGAGGAGGAGGACTTCTTGAATAAGAGGGCGACAGTGGAGAGGCAGTTCACACAGAGAGCCCGCAAAGGGGATACAAAAGTTGGAACCTTGGCTTACAGAACAGTATCCTGGTGGGAGATGAAGTGGGCTCCGCTGGCAATGCGGGAGACCTGCGCTCGATCCCTGGGTTGGGAAGATCCCCTGGAGAAGGGAACAGCTACCCACTCCAGTATTCTGACCTGGAGAATTCCATGGACTACAGCCATGGGGTCGCAAAGAGTCAGACAGGACTGAGGGACTTTCACTCACATCCAGTAATTGGAGGAGCTGAGAAAGCAAGCAAGGTGAAAGGAAGCGTAGCCACTTGGGGGTGCCAGAGAGTTGGGAGGAAGGGAGGGCAGAGATGGAGGAAGAAAGGCAGAAATTCTTGGAGATTGAGGATCATCAAGGAGGTTGGGTTAGAAGCATTTTGCAGGGAACAGATGGCAGAGAGAGGCCGGATGGGAGTCAGGGAAGAAGTAAAGAGTAGGACAGGCACAGCTGGAGAGCAGAGGAGAAGAGAAAGGGAGAGAGATGGAGAAAGAAGTAGGGAAACAGATCAACTAAATGAAGTGGAAACAAGTAGTGTGCAGGTGGGGGAGAGGACTAGATCCAGGAGAGTGTTGAATTGGTTGGATAAGGATTATGAAGTCGTGATACATTGATTTTTGACTTACCTCATAGCTCAGTCAGTAAAGAATCTGCCTGCAATGCAGGAGACCTGAGTTAATTTCTGAGTGGGGAAGATCCTCTGCAGAAGGAAATGGCAACCCACTCCAGTATTCTTGCCTGGAGAATCCCATGGACAGAAGAGTCTGGCGGGCTACAGCCCATGGGATCGCAAGAGTCTGACACGACATAGTGACAAAACGACCACATTGATTTTGCGCTTTAGGGTCTAATAAATTTAAAACTTGCTTCTTTACATTATACAGATGAGAACTGCAAAACTTCTGTCTGTAAGGCTTGTGCATTTTCTAATTATTTGTATTAAAAGATACATGTGCAGAACTGACTCTCTTACTACATGGTGCCTTTTCCAGGAACATTAAACATATTCTTTGTGATCGTTTTCCTTTTTGCTTTCTCCTTTCTTTCCAGTTAATTCTTTTTGTAGCTTGGGATAGATTAGATCATTCAATACCTAGATCATTCAATACCGACTTTCTTGTAAAGAATTATTCGCTTCTGAAATAAAATTTGTTGCCCTCCTGTAATTAATTCGTGTCATTGTTTTCTAGGTATGCTATGTTCTCAAATGTTTTTTTTTCACTTGACACCATAATTCTTCAGTGGAAAAATTTTTAACAAGCGGATTCACTTTAGGTTTGTTTCATGTTTATTTGAGGCCCATTTGCTGTTTCTTCTTGATGTTATATTTTCAAAGCATTTTTTTGGTAACTAGTAAATAGATGTAGACTGTTTTGATGAGTACTTAGGAAGAATGCCAGTGATCTTTTATATTAAGAGTGATGACCTAATTTGAGCAGTTAGTCTATATTCCATTTTCCTCTCTTTTATGTGATCTGGTAACTAGTGAGCAATGAGGTGATCTGATGATGTTTGCCTCAGGTCTAGAATCTGAGCAACAGTGACCTCTGAAATGATTGGCCAAATTGGGTGTGTGACTGTGTGTGGCAGTTCTTCTTGGAGGGAGAGCCCAGGTGTTATTAGAATTTGAAATGGGTCCCAGTTTTGCAAAATGAAAAAGGACAACAGTCGGATGGAGGCAGGAACATATGCTTAGAGTTAGATTATCAGCAGATGTCTTCTGTGAATAAGGGTCAATCTGCAGGGAGGCCTCCCACCTCCACTGGCTTCCCCGTGTCCTCAGGGCAGCATCCTGACTCCTCAGGTGGCTCCACAGCCCTTTGTCACCCTCAGGTCACTGCCAGTGTCTCCAGCCTCATCCTGGGAGCTGACCCCGTTCTCATGGTCAGTCTGTCCTGGTCACATTCACTTAGTCCTTGTTCATAGACACCAAAACCTTCTCTGTCTCAAATCTTAGTTTCTACGCCTGCTTTTTTGGTCATTAAATCACCGTGGCCCTTGCTCTTTCTGTTCTTTCAGGTCTAGGCCAGCGAGGTCTCCCCATCTCCTTCCCATATTAACCAGGTTTGCTGCCCCTATATTAATCACCTTCATCAGAAATGCCCTTGTCCTTTGACTGTTGGAGTCTTTCCTCTTTTCCCTTCATTGAAGGATGCACCTCTTCCTCCCTCAATGCTCACAGCATCTCGTTCTGGAGGTGAGGACTAGGAACATGGGCTGGGCTGAAGAATTCTCAGGGGAGACAGAGGGGACAGGATAGGTGATGATGGTTCCTGTACCTCTTCTGGACATTTCAACTCTAATTGATCCTTACCCCATGTGGACACTTAATCACTGAAAATGAAAAAGATGTGGGGCATCCTAATGAACCCGATAGATGTAGTGTCTTGAGATGTCCCCATGTTTTAGTCCACTGTGTCACAGGTCACTGCAGCCCCCAGGTTTTCTAAGCTCTGACCACCCAGGGAACATCTTGGACAGAGGCCAGTTCATCTGCTCAGAGCAGGGGATGCTGAGTTTACTGTGGTTAGAGTGGCCAGAAGGTTTGGAATCCAAGGGGATATGAAGGAGTCCCCCCCCCCCCTTCCTTAAAGACCTGGGATATGTTCCAGTTAGCTCCCACTTGGGAGAACAGGGGTCAGTGAGACTGGGGTCTCTCTATCTTTGTTAATTCTTTACTGAGCTCAATCCAACCAAATCTCAAGGGCCTGTTAAACTTTCTGATATCCCAAGTTGCGATATCTGATATCCCAAGTCAAGTTTTCCCAGGAAGGCCAGTTCCTTGGTCTCTGTACTGAGTGCCGAGTGTCCTTGGATTTGTAGCTTGTGCGCAACTCTGTTGCGATGCTCATGCCCTTGGTCTCTGCTGTTTATCCCTCTTGTTCAACCATGCATGAAGAGGTATAAAAATGGGGGAAAGTGAAGGGGAGTTTGTCAGAGTCTCCAGGAGGCTTGTGGGAGCAAGAGTAGGCCTCTGGATGAACCCAGTGAATTGGGGGTGTGGTATGTATATGTGTGTGTGTGAGAGAGAGAGACATTCATACTTGTGGGATTACAGGGTGTGTGGAACTGTTGACAAAGGTGGTCTCAGTTCTACCTGGAGAACCTGAATGTGGGCTCATGGCCGATTGTGGGCTGCGTGGAATGGTGGGTGTGCCATAGTGTCTTAGCTCAGTTTCCCTGGGACACAGATGCTGTGACTGAGGTTTGCATGACTGGGTTTCGTTGGGAAACAAATGATCACACCTCTGAAGGAAGGAAGGAAGGAAGGAAGGAAGGAAGGAAGTGGAATTGGGAAGAGGCCTGTTACTCTGCCACGTGTTAGAATCAAGGCCTGAGCTGAGTCCACAGAGAGGTCTGGGTGCAGGAGGATGGGCATAGTGGTCCCAGAGAAGGGGGAGGGGATCCAGGAGGTGCCCCACAGCACCCCCTCCACACAGTGGATTTTCTGGTGTCTTTACGGAGGGCAAGAATCAGACCCGTAGAATAACTGTCATTAAAATTCAGGAGATCACTTTGTGGATTACCTGTAGTTTTTCTGTTAGTTTAAGTTACTAATGAAGAAGATTTCAAATGGAAGGTAAAAAAAGGAGAAGTTGGCGTGTTCCTTGGAAGATGTTGAAGTTGCACTGGGGCGTGTGCATCAGCCTACACATCTGTCTTGTGTTATTAGATTTTGGTGATGACAGTTTGGGGCTGCTGGGGTCACTGTGACTGATAAGATGTCTTGAGTCTGGTTGGTGTTTGGGCGTCTTCGTGTGTATTATTCCATCATTAACAAAGGAGTTGTTAAGGCTTGGAACCTTCTGGGGATTGCCTAGCAGCATGGGTGGATTATTACTAGGTCTCTGGGGAGTGTGTTGGCCCAGATGCAGGTTTGGAAGTTTCTTTCAGCCTCAAAGCACAATGGTTGGGCCTCAGCTTTGATGGCAGAAGACTTTTCCATGATGCAGTGAAGGCTTGTTCTTAGATTCCGAGGGTTATCAGCTCCACAGTAACCTGTAGTACAGAGGCTTATTCTGGAGATGACGCAGCTGCTACTTGTTGCTGCCAGCGCAGTGGATTCCTCTACTGTTCTCTCATCGTCTTTACAGGTCTCGGGCGTCTGCCATGTACATGCACAGTACAGTTAATGGTTGTAAACGGTTGAAGGCAAGTAAATGGTACATGGAAAACAGTATGGAGTTACCCAAAGATTAAAAATAGAACATGCATAGGATCGCGCAATCTCACTTCTAATTATATAGCTGAGAAAAGCAAAATTTTTAAAACTGTTTATGTATTTGGCTTTGCCTGCGTCCTGCAGGATCTTTGGTTTCAGTGCACCGAAATTCTAGTGTGGTGCTCGGGCTTAGTCGCTCCGCTGCCTGTGGGATCTTAGTTCCCCCACCAGCAATTGAACCCGCATCCCCCACAGAGCTAGGCAGATTCTTAACCACTGGGCCACCAGGGAAGTCCTGTGCAAAAATCAGTATTTTGAAGGAGTAACATGCACTCCCATAACCCATACTATATGATTCACAACAGCCATATGTTGTAGAAACAACCTGAATGTCTGTTTTCCGCCGAGTGGATGATGAAACCGTGATGTGTGTATGAGACAGGCTGGGTCCTGGGACCTTTTACTGCAGTTCTTGCACCTGGATGAACGTCTTCTCGGGCAACAGACCTCAAAGAAAGTGTAATTGAACAAAAGAAGTATAACCACATTCATGAGCGGACAGCAATTCTGAACAATGAGTAAAAAGACCACAAACCAAGCTTGATTTCTGAGGCTCCAGAAGCAAAAGCAGGTCACTTCCCGTGATCCCGGCTCACAGCACCTCCGGGGGGCCTGAGGCAGAGCAGATCACCTCAGCTTCCTTCCAGCCATAAGCAAAGGGATCAGCTCACCCCCCTTTTTGGGAGGACCAGGGGCACACACTTCTTTTTCTGTCTCTCCTTACTGCAACAAGAGTCCCAATAAAGCCTTTCTTGAAATTCCCCTCTGGTCTCATAACTATTTCTATTGATTAAAGAGCCCCAGGATCCAGGTTGAAAACATGTAAGTGTAAGTGTTAGTCACTCAGTCATTCAGACTCTTTGCGACCCCAGGGACTGTACCCTGCCAGGCTCCTCTGTCCATGGAATTCTCTAGGCAAGAATACTGGAGTGGGTTGCCATTCCCTTCTCCAGGGGATCCTTCCAACCAAGGGATCAAATCTGTCTCTTCTGCATTGCTGGCAGATTCTTTACCTGCTGAGCTCCCAGGGAAGTCCTCATGGGTAACCCAGGCAAATATACACACATATTTGTAATGGCATATTCAGTTCAGTTCAGTTCAGTTGCTCAGCCATGTCTGCCTCTTTGCCAGCTCACGGACTGCAGCATGCCAGGCTTTCCTGTCCATCACCAACTCCCAGAACTTACTCAAATTCATGTCCATCGCATCGGTGATGCCATCCAACCATCTTACCCTCTGTCATCACCTTCTCCCACCTTCAGTCTTTCCCAGCATCAGGGTTTTTACCATTGACTTGGTTCTTTGCATCAGGTGGCCAAAATATCGGAGTTTCAGCTTCAGTATCAATGATTCCAAGGAATAGTCAGGAATGATTTCCTTTAGGATTCACTGGTTGGATTTCCTTGCTGTCCAAGGGACTGTCAAGAGTCTTCTCCAACAGCAGAGTGCAAAACCATCAATTCTTCGGCACTCAGCTTTCTTTATACTCAACTCTCACATCCATAGATGAGTACTAGAAAAACCATAGCTTTGAGTAGATGGACCTTTGTTAGTAAAGTAATGTCTCTGGTTTTTAATATGCTGTCTAGGTTGGTCATACACATAGCTTTCTTCCAAGGAGCAAGCGTTTTTTAATTTAATTGGTGCACTCATCATATGCAGTGATTTTGGAGCCCCCCAAAATAAAGTCTAACACTGTTTCCACTGTTTCCCCTGCTGTTTGCCATGAAGTGATGGGACCTGATGCCATGATCTTAGTTTTCTGAATGTTGACTTTTAAGCCAACTTTGTCATTCCCTCACTTTCATCAAGATGCTCTTTAGTTCTTCTTCACTTTCTGCCATAAGGGTGGTGTCATCTGCATACCTTAGGTTATTGATATTTCTCCCGGCAATCTTGATTCCAGCTTGTGCTTCATTCAACCCAGCATTTCGCATGATGGGCTCTGCATGTACGTTAAGTAAGCAGGGTAATAGTATAGAGTCTTGACTAACTCCTTTCCCAATTTGGAACCAGTCTGTTATTCCATGTCCAGTTCTAACTGTAGCCTCTTGACCTGCATACAGATTTCTCTGGAGGCAGCTCAGGTGGTCCAGTGTTCCCATCTCTTTAAGATTTTTCCACAGTTTGTTGTGATCCGCACAGTCAAAGGCTTTGAATAAAGCAGAAGTAGATGTTTTTGTGGAACTCTCTTGCTTTTTTGATGATGCAGTGGATGTTGGCAATTTGATCTCTGGTTCCTCTGCCTTTGCTAAATCCAACTTGAACGTCTGGAAGTTCACAGTTCACATACTGTTGAAGCTTGGCTTGGAGAACTTTTAGCATTACTTTGCTAGCATGTGAGATGAGTGCAATTGTGCGGTAGTTTGAACATTCTTTGCCATTGCCTTTCTTTGAGATTGGAATGAAAACTGACCTTTTCCAGTCCTGTGGCCACTGCTAAGTTTTGCAGATTTGCTGTCGTATTGAGTGCAGCCCTTGCACAGCATCATCTTTTAGGATTTCAAATAGCTCAACTGGAATTCCATCACCTCTACTAGCTTTGTTCATAGTGATGCACCTTAGCCTGACTTGACGTTGCATTCCAGGATGTCTCGCTCTGGGTAAGTGATAACACCTTCGTGGTTATCTGGGTCATGAAGATCTTTTTTGTACAGTAATTCTGTGTATTCTTGCCACGTCTTCTTAATATCTTCTGCTTCTGTTAGGTCCATACCGTTTCCGTCCTTTATTGTGCCCATCTTTGCATAAAATGTTCCCTTGGTATCTCTAATTTTCTTGAAGAGGAATCTAGCTTTGCCATTCTATTGTTTTCCTCTATTTCTTTGCATTGATCTCTGAGGAAGGGTTTCTTATCCATTCCCATGTAGATGGAGATTTCTGTCACTTGGAACAGCTGGGGTGAATGTAGAGAATATTATGCTAACTGAATTAGGACAGACAGGGTAAGACTGATATTCTATGTGCTCGCTTATCTGTGGAATGTAAAAATGTGAAACTCACTAGTACCAGACAGTGGGATGGTGGTAATCTGGGGCTGGGAGGTGGGGAGGCTGGGGAGATGTTGGTCGAAAGGTACAGACTTTGAGTTGTAAAATGAGTGGGTCCTGGGGATGTGTGTGCAGCACGCTTACCGTTGTTATCCTATTCTGTTACTGCCTGCTGGGAATTTGTCAGGAGAGTATGTTGTCAGTGTTTTCACCACACACAGAACATGGGAATTTGGAGATGATGGATGTGTTGGTTCGTGGATTGTGATAAATATTTCACAGTGTACACGTGTCACATGATCACATGGTGTATGATATATGTACACAGAACCCTTCTCCTTAGTCTCAGTAAAGCTGGAAAAGAAGAAAGTGGGAGGTGGCCTGGCCTTAATCCTTCACTAGTGCTCAACACAGGCATCACATGAGAGCATGAGGCATTTTGCCCAGGCATGTTTTGTACCCCTCCCCCAACAGACATGCTCCTCAGGTTCTCATGTGGGGCCTCGCCCCAGGAATGTGCACAGGCCACAGATGATTCCCATCTGGATCCTGCATTGAGCACCAGGGCTCTTGGCCTTCACTTCTGAGACTGAGATCGGGCCCTGGGGGAGGGGAGGGCACTCTGCTCTGAGTGGGGCTGGACCAGGGCCTACTGTGTGACCTGAAGGGGATCATGGGGTCAGCGGAGGTCCCCCTGCTGCTGTGGACATGAAGCCTCACCAGGCGGGGAGTGTGATCCGAGAGAAAGTGTGGGAAAGTCCTGTGTTGGTCTCTCTGTGGGAGTTGACCGTCCTGAGTCCCTCCTGAGACAGTGGCCACAAAGCACTGTCTGTTCCACACGATGAGGGCTTCCCTATGTGAATAGTTGGGGCTCAGGAAGGGGGTGTGTTGACCATATGCATTAAACAGCATGTTTTCAACTTTCATGATAGAACTGTGAAGACTCATGGACGAAGGAGCCCAGAAGAGGAAAGAACAGGAGTCAGGCATGGCTCTTTCTCAGGTAGGGTCATATTCTCAGTGGATTCTCACACTGCCTTCCTGAAATGCCCTTCTCTGGACTCGCTAATCGTGTCTGACTCTGAAGTATCCTGTCTGACGCCAGTACACACGCACTCACCTGGGGCCTTCCCTCAGGGCCTGTCATCTCCACTTAGATCCCGTCTCCCCATGACCCGGTGACGTGGACCTTGTGAGGAGGCTCCCGTGAGCACCATCCTGGGCAGGGCTTCTCACCCATGGGCTGGAGACAGGGTCTCGGTGCTGTTGGGCAGCAGGGGTTGCTTAGGGCCCATCTGGATGCGCTGTCTGCTCTCTTTTAACCAGGGTAAAGAAGCTGTATATGGACCTCAGGTATTAACATGTACAGTATCGGTAAAATCTGCCAAAGAGGCCAATGAGGGGAAATCAGTTCTGACTTTTTATAGTACATTTAAAACTAAATGAGCACCTCCTTGAAAACTTAAGTTTTTGGGAATGGAATGGAACGTTCAGAAAGAGATGTCAGGGCTAGGGAGTGTTTCGTTACACCATCTAATTTAAACTGTGAAATCAGGCTTACTAATTTTTTTTTCTTTCTTTTTTGACCACATGATGCAGCTTCCAAGGTCTTAGTTCGCTGAGTAGGGATTGAACCTGAAACCGTGCAGTGGAAGTGAGGGATCTTAACCACTGGACCATGAGGGAATTCTCCAACTTTACTAGTCTTGATTCAGTATTTTCTTAATGGAATAAAATAATAAATTGTGGAGTTTATTAATAAGTACATACCTAAAATTAATGATAAAAATCACATTATTATTTTAAAAATATATTTATTTCCTGTACTGTATCTTCATTGCTTCAGTGTCTTTTCCCTAGTTCTGGCGAGTGGTGGCCACTCTCTGGTTGCAGTGCACACGCTTCTCATTGCAGTCGCTTCTCTTGTGTTGCAGCCCAGGCTCTAGAGCGCGCCGGCTTCATTAGTTTCACCTCCTGGGCTCTACAGCTCTGTCTCAGGAACTGAGACTCATCGTCTTAGTTGCCTCTCAGCATGTGGGATCTCAGACCAGGCAAAAACCCACATCTCTTGCATTGCCCAGTGGATTCTTTACCATACACCGTAGGGAGGGCCACATATTTTTAAATACAGGTATTTTATAAAGATTGGAAGAAATCTTCTGTGTGTTATTTTCTGCTTGTATTACTTTTAATTTTTTTTGAACTAGAATAAGATAATGTTGACGAATTCCTGGTGGTACAGTGGCTAAGAATATGCCTGCCAACGTAGGGTGCGTGGGTTCCATCCCACGTCCGGGAAGATGCCTCAGAGCAGCTAAGCCCATTGGCCACAACGACTGAGCCTGTGCCCTAGAGCCCGGGAGCCAAAACTATGGATGCCTGCACTGTCTAGAGCCTGTGGTCCAAAACAAGAGAAGCCACTACAAGGAGAAGCCCGGGCACTGCAGCTGCAACTAGAGAAAGCCCACTCACAGCAATGAACACCCAACATAAGCAAAATAAATAAGCTTTGAAAAAGAAATAGAATGTTGACAGTTACTGAATGAAGAAGTAAAATGAAAGAAGAGAATGGGAACCCACTCCAGTATTCTTGCCTGGAGAATTCCATGGATAGAGGAGCTGGAGGGCTGCCGTCAGCGGGGTTGCAAAGAGTCTGGCATGAATAAACAGGTAAAGAACAACTTCCACACACAGTAGATTGAGCTCTGAAAAACAAATCTAAGTGTCTAGCTTTCCTCCTGCAGATTCTTCAGTGACTCTCAGTAGCTTTTGGAATAAAGTCCCAAATCCATAGATCTTGCATAAATTAGCCTCTGCCTGGCATCACCCCATGTACATTCCCTGTGTGCCAGTCATACTGGCTGACTTGCTGTTCAGTGAATATCTTCCTGCCTCAGAGCCGGCACTCAGGCTGTTCTCTCTGCTTGCAACACTCTTCTGTTTCCCACCTTGCCAATCCTAAGTGTTTCTTCCTCACAGAGACCTTGTCTGATTTCTCAGTGTAGCTTAGACTTTCTGTTTAATCTTGTCTTAGCACCAGGCCTGTGTCAGAGCACTTATTTCAGTAGTAACGTTAAAATTGTGGATGAAATCGGCTGGCTGGCTGCTAGATGATGAAATTGGCTGGCTGGCTGCTAGACTGTAAGCTCCATCATGTTCACTGCTGTATTTCAAGTTTGACGCACAAAGCTGACGCTGAATGAATTTTGATAGAATGAAAGAAAAAAAATAAAGACAACTCTTTTTGTTTAAATCAATTGTGTGTTTACACATGCATGCATGAATGCATGGATATATAACTCCGTGGTTTTATTACAAAAACATCCTCTCATAAATAATGGTGTATTCTTTGTAGCAGTTTCAGTTCTATCTTAAGTGTATTTCATGGTGTTAAGTTTTTTCTGCATCATCACATGAATGATGTAAATTGTAGTAAGATTACTGACATTGTGTGGGTCGCGATGGGAGAGGGTGTGACCCTGTATCGTGACCATTTATGCTCTTCTATTGTATTTCAGCTTCCTTGAACTTGTTTCAGGTATTTTCAGGAAACTCTCTGTGGATGCTCTTTCCTTCTCTGGTAGTTAACTGGTTGATTCTTTAGGTTCAGTTGTCACTCCCAACCACCTGAGCTCAGGTACTGTTGGCTTATTTCTTAACAGTTTGATCTGAGCAATTAGTTAGAGTGACAGAATTTACTCCTCAGGGTGACTGCAGCCATGAAATTAAAAGACGCTTACTCCTTGGAAGGAAAGTTATGGCCAACCTAGATAGCATATTGAAAAGCAGAGACATTACTTTGCCAACAAAGGTCCATCTAGTCAAGGCTATGGTTTTTCCAGTGGTCATATATGGATGTGAGAGTTGAACTGTGAAGAAAGCTGAGTACCGAAGAATTGATGCTTTTGAACTGTGGTGTTGGAGAAGACTCTTGAGAGTCCCTTGGACTGCAAGGAGATCCAACCAGTCCATTCTGAAGGAGATCAGCCCTGGGATTTCTTTTGAAGGAATGATGCTAAAGTTGAAACTCCAGTACTTTGGCCACCTCATGCGAAGAGTTGACTCATTGGCAAAGACTCTGATGCTGGGAGGGATTGGGGGCAGGAGGAGAAGGGGATAACAGAGGATGAGATGGCTGGATGGCATCACTGACTCAATGGATGTGAGTCTGAGTGAACTCCGGGGGTTGGTGATGGATAGGGAGGCCTGGCGTGCTGCAATTCATGATGTCGCAGTGTAGGACACAACTGAGTGACTGAACTGAACTGAACTGAAGGTGGACACAGATCTTTCTCTAACATGCTGTTATGTTGATGACAAGTTCATCCGTGTAAAGTCTTTAGGATAATGCTTAGTTTGTAGGAATTGCTGAAACATCTGTTGTCAGTGTGATGATGTCATCATCATCACAATGTGTGTTCTTTAAAAGTCAGTGTGTTTTCATGTTCATCGCAGCACTATTTATAATAGCCAGGACATGGAAGCAACCTAGATGTCCATCAGCAGATGAATGGATGAGAAAGCTGTGGTAGATTTACACAATGGATTATTACTCATCCATTAAAAAGAATACATTTGAATCAGTTTGATTCAATTCAAATTCAATTCAAATCAATTTGAATCAGTTCTAATGAGGTGGATGAAACTGGAGCCTATTATACAGAGTGAAGTAAGCCAGAAAGAAAAACACCAAAACAGCATACTAACATATATATATGGAATTTAGAAAGAAGATAACGCTAACCCTGTATGTGAGACAGCAAAAGAGACACAGATGTATTGAACAGTCTTCTGGACTCTATGCGAGAAGGCGAGGGCAGGATGATATTGGAGAATGGCACTGAAACGTAAAATATCATATGTGAGACAGATCAGTAGTCCAGGTTTGATGCATGATACAGGGTGCTTGGGGGTGGTGCACTGGGATGACTCAGAGGGATGGGATGGGGCGGGAGGTGGGAGGGGGGTTCAGGATGGGGAACACATATACGCTCATGCCGGATTCAAGTCAATGTATGGCAAAACCAATACAATATTGTAAAATTAATTAATTAAAAAATAAATAAAGTCACTGTGGACTTTGTCATCTCTAAAGACAACAGTCTTGCTGTAACTCATCTAGATAGTGAATGCCACTCAGTCATGTCCGACTTTTTGTGACCCCAGGGATGGTGCCTAGCAGGCTCTGCCGACCATGGGATTTTCCAGGCAAGAATACTGGAGTGGGCTGCAATTTCCTTCTCCAGTGGACTTTCCCAACCCAGGGGTCAAAGCTGGGTCTCCTGCATTGCAGACAGATGCTTTACCATCTGATCCACCAGGGAAGCTAAAGTAAACTTAATTAATTAATTAAAAAATAAATAAAGTCACAGTGGACTTTGTCATCTCTGAAGACACCAGTCTTGCTGTAACTCATCTAGATCGTGAATGCCACTCTGTGTTGAATGTTAACACTTCTGCATAGACAACCCAGTCTTGGTTTTAATTTCTGTATTTTTCATGTATTGTCCACATACATGACAAATTCCTGTTGATTGCAGGATATCATAATCTTAGGAAAAAGAGGAAATTATAAATTCGATTGCAGACCAACAGTTTGCTTCAAGCAGCTTTTAAAGTATCTGTCAGAGTATTATTTCATCTGAATTGAGCGTTACCCCTCTCACCTCTTCTCATTTTGTGTGAAACTAAGAATCTTCCTCAGGGCCCATTGGTGAAATGTGTTTTCATTTCAGGCACAGTTGACCTTCAAGGATGTGTTCATAGATTTCACTCCCGAGGAGTGGGAATGCCTGGACCCTGCCCAGAGGACCTTGTACAAGGACGTGATGGTGGAGACCCTCGGGAACCTGCTGTCTGTGGGTGAGGATCACTTCCCTCTGAAGTGGGGATCTGCCCTGGGGTACCTCTGCATGTTCCCTCTTTACCTTTTGAGATCTCCCATTTTTCTTGACTAAGCTCAAAACCTTGTTGACTCACACGTGTAAAGCTTCCTGATTGGCATCAGGAGTTTAAACTTGTCCTTCCTTCAGGTGACCTGCCCACTGTGTGATGCACAAGGAGTTTCTCCACAGCTTGAGTGTTTATAAAGCTGATTTCAAACTTTGAAATATCCAGTTGCCTGTTTTCTAGCCCTGTGTTCTTGGTTCAGTAGTTCTTAGATAGGAACTAGATACCTGCTGCATGTTGTACTGTATATTATACTATTCCCTGTGCATTCAGAAGGAGACAGATAGTAAATTCATTTGAGAAGTATTTTTCTGTCGGTTTATAATATCCTCACTCCTTGGCTGACAAAAGAACTGCATTCTACACCTGCCTATGCAGGAGACACGGGTTCGATCCTTGGTCTGGGAAGATCCCACATGTCACAGAGCAGCTACGCCTCTGTGCCTCAACTACGAGCCAGCACTCTAGAGCCTGGAAGCTGCAACTACTGAGCCCACATGGGACAACTCCTGAAGCCCATGCACCCAGGAGAAGCCGCAGCAAGTGAGGAGCACGAGCACTGCATCTGGAGTGTAGCCCCTACTTGCTCAACTTGGGGAAAACACAAAGCAGCAGCAATCACTCACCCCTGCCAAAGGAAATGAATACACCGATGTATTAAAAATAACAGATGCATTTTAAAAAAAAAAAAAAGAGGTTGGATTCTGGAAGAAGCCACAGTATATGGCATTACTTCCAAGTAGGAAGTTCTGTTTCTGATCTGAACATTATCTCCATTCTTGTGGCACAAGGAAGAAGACCCCTGGATTGTGGAGAATGAAGTGCTAATAGCAAAAATCCAGACGAGTGGGAAAGCATCCACAGTGTGATCACAGGTCAACTGTCACAAGGACAGAGAGGAAGCCACGCCGTTCATGGTGTTTGGGAAACTCTCCAAGTGGGAGAGTTCTGTGAGAATACAGATGTTTAATGTTTGTGAACTCTCACAGGATATTTTTCTTCTCCCTAACTTACAGCTCTGTTCTTTGACATGTGAAATGTACAGCACCCTCCAGTGGTGCTGTAGCACCCACAGACATGAAGGCAAGATATTTTTTTTTTTGGCCTGTACTGGGTCTTTTTTGCTATGTGGTCTTTTGTCTATTTGAGACGAGAGAGGGCTATTCTCTAGAGTGGGAAGCACAGTTACTCATTGTAGTGGCTTCTTTTGTTGTGAAGCACAGGCCCTAGGCACACGGGCTTGAGTAGTTTTACCACACAAGCTCAGTATCTGTGGCTCATCAACTTAGTCTCCGTGACATGTGAGATCTTCCTAGAACAAGAATCAAACCCATGTCTCCTGCATTACTAAGCAGATTCTTACCATGGAGCCACCAGGATGTTAGGGAAATTAAATAAATAGTTTTGTTTAGGCTTCAAGACAAAGCAGTGCATTCCTCTTACCTTGCTTCTAGCCTGCATGGAAACTGCCCTGAATGTGAATGTCCTGACTGTCTCCTGTGAGTGCAAGTCTTGCAGCACCATAGGTAAGATAGAGGACAAATCTTGAGATTGTTCAGCCTTTGCAGGGGCCCTTGCCAACCAAGGCCCAGGCTTAGCACCATCCAAGGCCCAGGCTTAGCACCATCCAAGTTGGATCCTTCTCTCTGCCTGCTGCTAAGTCGCTTCAGTCGTATCCAACTCTGTGCAAAGCCATAGATGGCAGCCCACCAGGCTCCCCCGTCCCTGGGATTCTCCAGCCAAGAACATTGGAGTGGGTTGCCATTGCCTTCTCCAATTCTCTCTGCCTACCGTGAGGTAAATAAAAGTAACTTAAAACTGCAAACAGAAGTATGTGATTTGTGAGGATGATTATCCATATTACAATGTCACATTATATTTTGGTTGATCAAATATTCACTTTTTAAGTCGACTCTCTTTAGCCAGCCCACAGCTCCAATTGTGTCCCCATACTGCCCTTTTTCTCTCCATTCTTTGTCCTGTTGTGGCCTTACACCCCTCCCAACCCCTCTGTCTCCCTCTCCATCAGCTGGTCCCCTTTTAACTGCCCCTGTCTCTGAGGGGGGAGCGGGAGCCCAGGTTCCCCCACCCTAGCAAGTTTGTTAACCCCTTTAGATTCTTCTGATCAAAGACCCCCATCTCCCTGGAGAGACATTCCAAGATTTTTATGAGTCCTTCTGTCCCTGTTATCACAGTCAGTTTGAGCACTGTTCAATCTGTGTTGTAGCCATAAAGCTGTGACTATAGAAAGGAAGGATAACTTGTTTGATACAGGATGGCCATGATGTTGTTTAGACTCTGGAGAAAACTGGTTAAGATGAATTTTTTTTTCCTTTGAAAGTGCAAAACTGGTTCTTTTTACATGTGGAATTAAAAATAGCAAGCTTGTTAAAAAGGCGTGCCAAAAACAAAGCTTAAGGTTAACCTTTGCCAGGGCTTCCCAGATTACTCTAGTGGTAAAGAACCTGCCAGCCCCTGGGAGAGACACAGGAGACGTGGATTTGATCCCTGGGTAGGGAAGATCCCCTGAAGAGTGAATGGCAACCCACTCCAGTATTCTTGCCTGGAGAGTCCCATCATGGACAGAGGAGCCTGGTGGGCTAGAGTCCACGGGGTTGCAGGGGGTTGGATAGGACTGAAGCGACCCTGCATAGCGTGCCACCTTTGCCATGTCCTTGAAATACGTAACCCATTTTTCCAGAGATTTCAGTCTTGGGCAAATTAGAATTTTAAACCATGGCGCAGGGGGGTGGGAAGAAAAGGGGAAAGAGATTTTAAATCTCAAGCAGGAAAGTATGAGAGCTCTCAAGTCTGTCGATCTGCATTTCTGTTTGTCTCAGTGTGTGTCTTTGTTTTTGGATAATATTGCTGAGGTTAATTTGTAAACGAGCTCTAATTCAATTGTTTGTAAAAAAAAAAAGTAAGCACTTTCAAACCAAACAACTACAAGAGAAATTAACCTAAATGAATTTCAGGTTCACATGAATTGGGAAATATTCAATATTAAATATCTAGTATTAATGTTTGTTTGCTAATCTAATTAAGACAGGTCTTGAGTCTTCAACATTGTCTAATACTTTTGTTGTACCTAGCTTTAATGTTAAGCAAGTTTGTCAATAGTTAAAGTAACTCAGGTGAAGAGTTTTAAGGAAAGAATGTGAATGCAATTGAAGCTTTTAAATAAGCTCTATTAAGAATGATTATACTTTGGAAATGTCTGTCTAAAATAGTCTCTCCAGATGTGAATAACCTGAACTCCTGCTGCTGCTGCTAAGTCACTTCAGTCGTGTCCGACTCTGTGTGACCTCATAGACGGCAGCCCACCAGGCTCCCCTGTCCCTGGGATTCTCCAGGCAAGAATACTGGCGTGGGTTGCCATTTCCTTCTCCAATGCATGAAGGTGAAAAGTGAAAGTGAAGTCGCTCAGTCCTGTCCGACTCTGAGTGACCTCATGGACTGCAGCCTACCGGGCTCCTCCATCCATGGGATTTTCCAGGCAAGAGAACTGGAGTGGGGTGCCATCGCCTTCTCCAATTAGTGCTGTTAGGTGGCACTAAAAAATAAATAAATAAAATTTATTTGTTTTTGGCTTTGTTGCTTCAGGTCTTTGTTGCTTCAGGGGATTTTCTCGACTTGCAGTGAGCAAGGGCTACCGTGTATTTACGGTGCGTGAACTTGTCATTCTAGTGGATTCTCTTGTTGCAATGCGTGGTGTCTGTGTGTTTGCTCAGTAGTTGTGACTCCCCAGCTCTAGAGCACAGAATCATCATGTGTGCCCTACAGGCTTAGCTGTTCAGGCATGTGGGAATTTCCCAGATCAGGGATCAAACCTGTGTTCCCTGCACTACCAGGCAGATACTTTACCTCTGAGCCACAAGGGAAGCCCCAAAGCTTGTTCCTTTACATATATCTTGGAGCCAATGAACTGGGTGAGTTTAGATTACTGTGTAGATAGGGAGTTGATGTATTGAATGATTATTGTGTAAGTAGAGAATTTTTCACTTACAATATAACTGACATGAACCACTTGTTAATGTCATAAAATGCCTATATGTCTATCTACTGATAGATTTCTAAGAGGTATTTGGAAAAGTGTTTATTTTTTTATTTTTAAAATTATTTTAGGGAATTCCCTGACAGTCCAGTGGATAGAATTCAGTAGTTTCACTGCAGCTAGCCTGGATTTAATCCATGGTCAGGGAACCAAGTTCTCAGAAGCCACATGGTCCACAAAAAAAAAAAAAAAAGCAAAAAAAATATATGTATAGTTTACAGAATTCTTTATTTTCTCAATGCAGTATTTTTTGAACAGTTACTAACTGCCATTTATTTTTTACATTATTCATTAGAATGCTTCTTTTGCATTGTTTACCATTCCAATGTGTTGCCTGATTGATGCTTGTTTGCTCAGTTGCTCAGTCCTGTCTGACTCTTTGTGATCTCATGGACTGTTGGCCACCAAGCTTTCCTATCCATGGAATTTTTTTAAGGCAAGAATAGTGCACTCGGTTGGGATTTCCTGCTCCAGGGGATCTTTCCAACCCAGGCATTGTATCCCCCTGTGCCGTGTCTTCTGCATTGGCAGGCAGCTTGTTTACCAGTGAGTCACCTCTCTAGTCCTGTATGTTCTTTACCATTTAAATATGTATAAATATGCATAAAATGTGTACAATATACCATTAGTTTCTCCTCAATTATGAGACAGCAGTGTGTTTAGTACAAAGTAGGATGAGTTTTGAGGTCATGATGGGACAATGTGTTTTCTTTGAGAACTGACATGAGTTTGCATAAATGAATGTTTTCTGATTGTGTTTGAAACTACACTACCCTAAAATTAATTTGAATTACATATGATCATTCTTTTTTAAAGAATTCTATTCCTTTAGTTTTCTATAGTTTTGAGATCATCTTTGCGGAGATTCATAATTCTGTTAGGATGAATATGGCTTTTGGTATGAAAGTCATGTGTTTGACAAATAATTTATTTATGAATTGTAACTAATAGAATACCTGTGGTTCTTTATGTCTTGTAGATATGTCTCAGATAGATATGATCAAGAAATTACAGGCAAAAGCAGACAGTGGTAAAGGGGAAATTTTTCAAAGAGTGATGTTTGAAAGAGCTGAAAGCCTTGAAAGCAAAGATTTTCACCTCAGGAAGATGCAGGAAAATATAGATGACTTTGACTGTCTGCGGACAGATGATGAAAGAAATGACAAAGGATTGTCTACATCCCATAACAAAAACCTCACTGATGGAAGAGATCATCATAGTAGAAGTGATGCAGAAAATGGAACTTTTGAAAGGCACGGATCAAGCTTTCAGGATGAATTGCAGATGATGCAATCTGAAGGGATAATTTTTGAATGTAGTCAAGTTGTGACAGACGTCAGTGCCTCAGGTTTATCATCTCAGAGAACTCTTAATGTCTGCGAAGGCTTTTCTCATAAAGATGAGAATGCTGTTATGCATCCTTCAGAACTGTTACCAGACCATGAAACACAAAATAAAAGACCATACAAATGTAATGAGTGTGACATAACCTTTCTTCAGGACTCAGAACTCACTAGACATCAAAGAATCCATACAGGAGGAAAACCATACAAATGTGATGTGTGTGGCAAGGCTTTTAATCAAACTAGAAAACTTGCGATTCATTGGAGAATTCATACTGGAGAGAAACCACATAAATGTGATGTGTGTGGCAAGGTCTTTAAGCAAGCTGCAAAATTTTTAATTCATTGGAGATATCATATGAGAGAGAAACCATATAAATGTGATGTATGTGGCAAGGCCTTTAGTCAAACTGCAAACCTGGCAGTTCATCAAAGAATTCATACTGGAGAGAAGCCATACAAATGCAATGTATGTGGCAAGGCCTTTAGTCATAGTGCAAACCTTGCTGTTCATCAGAGAGTTCATACTGGAGAGAAACCATATAAATGTGATGTATGTGGCAAGGCGTTTAATCAGACTGCAAAACTTGGACTTCATCAGAAAATTCATACTGGAGAGAAATCTTATAAATGTGATGTGTGTGGCAAGGCATTCAGTCGTACTGGAAACCTTGCTGTTCATCGGAGAGTTCATACTGGAGAGAAACCATATAAATGTGATATATGTGGCAAGGCTTTCAGAGTAACCTCACACCTTGCTGATCATCGGAGAGTTCATACTGGAGAGAAACCGTATAAATGCAATGTATGTGACAAGGCATTTAGTCGTGCTGCAAACCTTACTGTTCATTGGAGAATTCATACTGGAGAGAAGCCATATAAATGTGATGTATGTGACAAGGCCTTTAATCACACTACAAGACTTCAACTTCATCAGAGAATTCATACTGGAGAGAAACCATACAAATGCAATGTATGTGAGAGGGCGTTTAGTCACACTTCAAGCCTCAGTGTTCATCGAAGACTTCATACTGGAGTGAAACCATATAAATGTGATATATGTGGCAGAGCCTTTAGTCAAACTGCAAGCCTTGCTCTTCATCGGAGTATTCATACTGGAGAGAAACCATATAAATGTGATGTATGTGGCAAGGCCTTTAATCAGACTGCAAAACTTAGACTTCATCAGAGAATTCATACTGGAGAGAAACCATATAAATGTTGTGTATGTGGCAAGGCCTTTAGTCACACTACAGGACTTGAACTTCATCAGAGAATTCATACTGGAGAGAAGCCATACAAATGCAATGTATGTGACAAGGCATTTAGTCATAGTTCAAACCTTACTGTTCATCGGAGACTTCATGCTGGAGAGAAAGCATATAAATGTGATATATGTGGCAAGGGTTTCAGTGTAAGTTCAAGCCTTGCTGTTCATCAGAGAGTTCATACTGGAGAGAAACCGTATAAATGTGATACATGTGGCAAGGCTTTTAATCAGACTGCAAAACTTGGACTTCATCAGAAAATTCATACTGGAGAGAAATCTTATAAATGTGATGTGTGTGGCAAGGCATTTAGTCGTACTGGAAACCTTACTGTTCATCGGAGAGTTCATACTGGCGAGAAACCATATAAATGTGATATGTGTGGCAAGGCTTTCAGAGTAAGCTCAAACCTTGCTGTTCATCAGAGAGTTCATACTGGAGAGAAACCGTATAAATGTGATGTGTGTGGCAAGGCTTTTAGTCAAGCTACAGGCCTTGCAGTTCATCAGAGAATTCATACTGGAGAGAAACCATATAAATGTGATATATGTGGCAAGGCCTTTAATCACACTACAAGACTTCAACTTCATCAGAGAATTCATACTGGAGAGAAACCATACAAATGCAATGTATGTGACAAGGCATTTATTAGTGCTGCAAACCTTACTGTTCATCGGAAACTTCATACTGGAGAGAAACCATATAAATGTGACATCTGTGGCAAAGGTTTCAGAGTAAGTTCAAACCTTGGTATTCACCGGAGTGTTCATACTGGAGAGAAACCATATAAATGTGATGTGTGTGACAAGGCATTTAGTCATACTGGAAACCTTGCTGTTCATCGGAGAGTTCATACTGGAGAGAAACCATACAAATGTGATGTGTGTGGCAAAGCATTTAGTTGTACTGGAAACCTTGCTGTTCATCGGAGACTTCATACTGGAGAGAAACCATACAAATGTGATGTGTGTGGCAAAGCGTTTAGTCGTACTGGAAACCTTGCTGTTCATCGGAGACTTCATACTGGAGAGTAACCATGTAATTATGGTATATGTGCCAAGGCTTTCACTGTAAGTTCAAGCCTTGCTGTTCATCAGACAGTTGATACTGGAGAGAAACCATATAAATGTGATATGTGTGGCAAGGCCTTTAATCACACTACAAGACTTGAACTTCATCAGAGAATTCATACTGGAGAGAAACCATATAAATGTGATATATGTGGCAAGGCCTTTAATCACACTACAAGACTTGAACTTCATCAGAGAATTCATACTGGAGAGAAGCCATGCGAATGCCATGTATATGACAAGGCATTTAGTCATACTGCAAACCTTACTGTTCATCAGAGACTTCATACTGGAGAGAAAGCATATAAATGTGATATATGTGGCAAGGGTTTCAGTGTAAGTTCAAACCTTGCTGTTCATCGGAGTGTTCATACTGGAGAGAAACCATATAAATGTGATGTGTGTGGCAAGGAGTTCAGTTATACTGGAAACCTTACTGTTCATCAGAGAGTTCATACTCGAGAGAAACCATATAAATGAGGTGTATGTGGCAGGGCTTTCAGTGTGAATGCAAACCTTGCAGTTCATCAGAGAATTCATACTGGAGAGAACCTTGCAAATATAAAAATTTTGACAAACCATTTAGGCACAGTCAACCATAACTCATCATCAGGCAGTTCAGACAGGAGAAACCATATAAATATGATGTATATGGCTGGTGCTTTACTTGAAATGACGAACTTAGTAACCATCAAAGAATTCATACTAGAGAGAAACATTAGAAATGTGACAGTTGTGAGAAACATATTAGTGCAAATGTCGTGAGTGTGACAAAGCCTTTAGTCAAGTGTCTAGGCCTTATAATTCATCAGAGAATTCATAGTGTATTGAAAACATACAAGTGAAATGAACGTGTCAGAGTTTCTAGTGCATGTTCAGCATTAACTGCCCATTAGGCAGTTCATACATAAGAGAAACCATGTAAATGTTATTTATGTGGCAAACCGTTCAGTGATAAGAAATGACATTGCAGATCATCTGAGAATCCATTCTGCAGTGAAAACTTACACATGTAGACAATACAAGAAAATATATCAACTTTCTGACCCTCAGAAAATTCAAACTGTAGGAAAACTACACAAATGTGTTAGGTGTGGGAAAGCTTTGATTATCTGTTCAGCCTAACTCACCATCCGTTAATTATTTTTTCTTTTTTTACAATAGTGTGATGGTTTTTGCTATATATGAACATGAATAGGCCGTAGGCGTACATATGTGCCCTCCCGCCTGAACCCACCTCTCTCCCCACTGTATCCCTCCAGATTGTCCGAGAGCACTTGCTCTTACATCACACTCCCACTGGCTCTTTTACATATGGTAATATACATGTTTCAGTGCTAATCTCTTAAACCCTGCCATCCTATTTCTTTTTTTTTTTCAATAGGTTTTCCTTAGTGTTGCTTTTTCTATCCACATGTTATGACCCAGTTTTAATGTTCAGTTTACATTTCTTTCCTGCTTTACACTAACAAATACATAAGTCAATGGGTTATTTTGAAACTTTTGTAACATTAAAATGCATGTAGGCGATGACAGGGAACATAGTGGGTGCCCTGTAAATGTAAAGAAAGACAGTTACTTTAGGACTTGAGTTCAGTCAGATAATACACATAGAAACATTTACAGATAGTGCCAAGTTGATAATTTTGGTGAAAAAAATTCTAGTGTCTTCTTAAGACTTTATATTTTATAATGTGCTTTGTTGTCCAGAACTGACAGATCTTTCAGAAACAGACAACAAAGAAATGAGAGAAAATATATTACAATTTTTCAACAAGAAGTAAATTGCCTAATTACCGTCAAGTGATCATATAGTAATCTGACATTCCATTACATTAAAGTATTCGCTTAAGTATTAAATATTATGATGTAAACAACTTTTTCTCATATAAGTATTTGAAGCTTTGTCATCATAAGCATGGAACAGAAAGTTTTATAAAGAAGTATGCATTTCTCATTAAACGTTTTTTTCTCTCTTTAATAATCTTTAAAATTTATTTTTGGCTATGCTAAGTCTTCATTTTGCTGACTTCTTTCTCTTTTTACAGCAATCAGGCTATGAATTCTCCACGTAAACTTGGCTGGGGTATGGTTGGAGACTGGCATTTTGATGCTTCTTTTGGTCAGTCCAGAGGACTCAATGTCTTTTTGTGTTTTTTTGGCTATACTAAGCCTTTTTTTTTTTTTTTTTTTTTAACTGTACGTGGGATTTCTCTAGTTGCAGCAAGCAGAAGTGACTTTCCAGTTACTTGTGTACAGGCTGGGGTTACTGGTGTACAACAGTACTGGGGTTACTGTTGTTGCAGAACACAGGCTTTGGAGCACAGGCTCAGTACTTGTGTTGCACGGGCTTAATTGCTCCGAGGCATGTGGTATCCTCTCAGACCAGGGATCAAACCTGGGTCCTATGCATTGGCAGGTAGATTATTTACCACTAGACCACCAGTAAAGTTCTACTCATTATCTTTTAACTGTGCACTATGTATGTTAATACAAAGACATTTTTCTCCTTGGAAATGTTAGTATGAAGTAGCCCTTTCTAAGAGTTGTGTGTTTCACGTTCTAGCTTGTCAGTTCAATTAGTTCTGTCGCTCATTCGTGTCAGCCTCCTTGCGACCCCATGAATTGCAGCACGGCATGCCTCCCTGTCCATCACCAACTCCCGGAGTTCACTCAAACTCATGTGCATCGACTCGGTGATGCCATCCATCCATCTCATCCTCTGTCGTCCCCTTCTCCTCCTGCCCCCAATCTCTCCCAGCATCAGGGTTTTTTCCAATAAGTCACCTCTTGGCATGAGGTGGCCAAAGTACTGGAGTTTCAGCTTCAGCATCATTCCTTCCAAAGAAATCCCAGGGCTGATCTCCTTCAGAATGGACTGGTTGGATCTCCTTGCAAGGAGATCCTGGCTTCTCCAAGCCAGGCTTCAGCAATACGTGAACTGTGAACTTCCAGATGTTCAAGCTGGTTTTAGAAAAGGCAGAGGAACCAGAGATCAAATTGCCAATATCCGCTGGATCATCGAAAAAGCAAGAGAGTTCCAGAAAAACATCTATTTCTGCTTTATTGACTATGCCAAAGCCTTTGACTGTGTGGAACACAATAAACTGGAAAATTCTGAAAGAGATGGGAATACCAGACCACCTGACCTGCCTCTTGAGAAACCTATATGCAGGTCAGGAAGCAACAGTTAGAACTAGACATGGAACAACAGACTGGTTCCAAATAGGAAAAGGAGTATATTAAGGCTTTATATTGTCACCCTGCTTTTTTAACTTATGTGCAGAGTACATCATGAGAAACCCTAGGCTGGAGGAAGCACAAGCTGGAATCAAGATTGGCAGGAGAAATATCAATAACCTCAGATATGCAGATGACACCACCGTTATGGCAGAAAGTGAAGAGGAACTAAAAAGCCTCTTGATTAAGGTGAAAATGGAGAGGGAAAAAGTTGGCTTAAAGCTCAACATTCAGAAAACAAAGATCATGGCATCTGGTCCCATCACTTCATGGGAAATAGATGGGGAAACCGTGGAAACAGTGTCACACTTTATTTTTCTGGTCTCCAAAATCACTGCTGATGGTGACTGCAGCCATGAAATTAAAAGAGGCTTACTCCTTGGAAGAAAAATTAAACCAAGCTAGATAGCATATTGAAAAGCAGAGACATTACTTTGCCGGTAAAGGCCCGTCTAGTCAAGGCTATGGTTTTTCCAGTGGTCATGTATGGATGTGAGAGCTGGACTGTGAAGAAAGCTGAGCGCCGAGGAATTGATGCTTTTGAACTGTGGTGTTGGAGAAGACTCTTTAGAGTCCCTTGGACTGCAAGGAGATCCAACCAGTCTCTTCTGAAGGAGATCAGCCCTGGGATTTCTTTGGAAGGAATGATGCTTAAGCTGAAACTCCAGTACTTTGGCCACCTCATGCGAAGAGTTGACTCATTGGCAAAGACTCTGATGCTGGGAGGAATTGGGGGCAGGAGGAGAAGGGGACGACAGAGGATGAGATGGCTGGATGGCATCACTGACTCTATGGAGATAAGTCTGAGTGAACTCTGGGAGTTGGTGATGGACAGGGAGGCCTGGCATGCTGGGATTCATGGGGTCGCAAAGAGTTGGCCACGACTGAGCGACTGAACTGAACTGACTGTCATGTTGAGTGGTTTGCCTTGGAAACAGAGATCATTCTGTAGTTTTTGAGACTGCATCCACGTACTGCATTTCGGACTCTTTTCTTGATCATGATCCGTACACAAAGCCAGTTCTTGCTTACTTAAACTGCTTAAATTCTAATTGTAGGAATATTGCTGGGTTCAGCTAGCACCCTATATCCAGCTCCACCCACCAGGATCCCACATCAAGCCCCACCCAACCCCAGCCTGGCCACCAGACCAGGTTACAGTTCCCAGACCTCTGAATCGCTTCAGCCTCATCAGCACGACTCCACGTACAGTTTGGTTCAGTCGCTCACTTGTGTCCGACTCTTTGTGATCCCATGGACTGCAGCACACCAGGCCTCCCTGTCCATCACCAACTCCAGAGTTTACTCAAACTCATTGTGTCGGTGATGCCATCCAACCATGTCAACCTCTGTCGTCGGACATGCAGGACTCCAAATGTTATGCCAAAACCCTTCCTTCTATTGTGATTATCCCACAGAATTTTAAGGTTTTATTAAAAGTGTTGTACTTACTTAGACTAATGAGCAATCAGTGGTGCAACACAAGACGTGAGAGATCCTCAAGTACTACTTAACCCTGACAAGATACCTCTGGAACCAAACGGAGGAACAAGCAGGAAGGTGTATGCTTGGCAGGGCTCGCTGGGCCCCGCCCCTCACACGTCCAGACGCAGGCGTGTGTCCTAGGCTCCACCCCTCATTGTCCCTTTCCGCTGGAACCTAGGGCTTGGGAGTCGCTGGTGTCTCTACTCAAAGAACTTGAGTTTAGAGCAATTCCTGAAGCCGAGTCTTGGTAGGTGCGGTTGCCCCAGGAATAGTGAGGTACTGCTTTTTGCTTTTTAGTCTTGTTAAGCTCGGCGCATAGGTTCCCCCTACTCCATATCTGTGGTCTCCGGTCACTTTGGACCTTCCTAATCCCCCAGCCTTTCCTCACCAAGTAAATTCAGTTGTTACTTTGAGAGGCCTGTGGTCTAATTTCCTTTCAGTGTAAAATCCTGAGGTAACATATATCGTGCACGAAATATATAGTAATTTATAGGGGGGAAGTTATTATAATTGAGACATGGCACTTAGAATTTGTAAATATACCAAAACACTTGTTCAGAAGTTAGCTTAGAATTTCATCTTTGCAACTGGTGGTGGAGCCGCAGTTCTTTCTCGAGTGTTAGGGAGGCGTATTACTGTCCTTTTCTGGTTTATATGACCAGGGTAATAAATTGACGAGAGACTGTTCATTTTAGGAGATAATTTTCAGTGATGCTGGTTACTGATATGAGCTCTAGAATCAAAGAAAAATATAAAATGGTCTCTATGCTCAGACATTTCCGACTCTTTGAGACCCCATGGAGTGTAGCCTTCCAGGCTGCTGTGTCCATGGGAATTCCCAGGCAAGAATACTGGAGTGGGCTGCCAGTTCCTAATCCTGTGGATCTTCTGACTCAGGGATAAAACCCCCATCTCTTGCATCTCCTTCATTGGAAGGAGGATTCATTACCACTGAGCCACCTGGGAAACCTCTTTGGTCTGATACTAGTGTTTTATTTGAATTTTAAAAGTGAATGTTGGTTGGTAGTTTTCCAGTCAGTGAGACCCAGTGTGGATAATGCTGAATTATGGATTGCTGACAAGTGCAATGGAAAGTGGTGTATAATAGTGGGGAAATATCTTAAGAGATCGGAGAATCTGAAGACAGTTGAGGGATAGTTTTAGATTTGTGCATTAAGGTTGATTGTCAGTGCTACACTAAACCTAAGATGATTATGTGGGGCAGGTGGAAAAGGAACAGTTTGCTTGAAGTAACGAGGCCTGTTTATTTGTGGCAATGTTGTTGGTGTAATATTGTCAGAGATAAAAAATTGGTTCAAAATGCTTCTAGCTAACAGACCTTTGATAGAGTTGAGTAGGAGTGGGTTGTCTTCATTAATTAAAATTAATCGGAGAAGGGAGGTTGTCCTAGAATTGTGAAGCCAGTGACACGAGTGCTGTACACAGCTGTGTGGGTGTAGAGACAGAGGCTCTGGTCTTGGTGTGCAACATGTGGGCTGATTGGATAATAAGATCTTAAGAATTGAAGCCTGTGAGGATTGGTAATCCTGTTAATGGGAGACTTCATAATGAGGGCTGTAGTGGGGAAACACATTGCTTTCAGCAGTTTATCTACTCAGAGTGGGGGATACTGATTTTACTGTGGTTAGAGTTGCCAGAAGCTTTGGCATCTAAGGGGCTATGAAGGAGGCCCCGCTTCGTTAAAGAGCTGGGGTATCTTCCAATTAGGTCAGTCAGGTACAACAGGCGGCAGTGAGATTGGGGCCCTTTTCTGTGACTTCTTCACTGAGCTCACTCGAGCCAAATCTCAAACACCTTTAAAACTTCGTGATATCCCAGTTCCTGGCATGTTTTCCCAAGAGGGCCAGTTTCTTGGTCTCCATACTGAATGCCCAGTGCCCTTGCATTTGCGGCTTGTGTGTTTTCTGTGTGTTGCCCAGGCCCAGTGGTCTCTGCTGTTTAGCCCTGTTGCTCAACAGAGCACAGAAAAGTGGTGAAAACATGTGGGAAAGTGGAGAGGAAGCTATTGGGGGTCTAGGAGAATTGTGAGAGGAGGCAAGTTTCGGCCTCTGGATGAGCCCTATGAATGGTGTATGTGTGTGTTGCAAGCACAGTGGTGTGACCCAGTTCAAGCTAGCTGTGCTGCCTGCGAGACAGGCCAGTGCCTTGGGGAGATGATTTCTTGAGGTAAACAATGGGACTTCATTTTGAAAACCAGCCGACCAAAAAAATGGCTAACTAATATCTCAAAATAGCCATCTTGTTGGTGTCTGGATGCCAGATTCTTTTGTGAAACTAGAGAAAGAAGCAGTGAGGAAATAAAGTCAGAAGGGACGAGCGAGAGGGAGAGGCAGTGAGGAAGTAAGGTAAAAAGGGCCATCAACAAAGGGCCATCAGTCTTGCAGTACATCTCAGGGACAGCCAGCCTTCTGTGTTCATCTCTTCTTTCCTGCCGCCATTCACAGGTTGGGAGGTCAGTGTATCTCCCTGTGAGCTCAATAAAGGCCCTTTAGTTTAACAGTCAGGCCAAGAGGTAGGGTCCTCTGAGGCCAGTGATTATGGATGATTACAATAACCACAGCAGTGACAAGCAAGGCAAAGAAACCATTCCAACTTGGAATCAGAATTGGCTCTTCCCTGCAACAGTTGTGGGATCACGTTGTGTGGAATTGTTGACAAGGGTGGTCTCAGTTTTGACTGGAGGACCTGGATGTGGGCTCATGGCTAATTGTGGGTTGCCTGGAAGGGTGGGCATACCATAGTGTCTTAGCTCAGTTTCCCTGGGACACAGATGCTGTGACTGAGGCTTGTGTGCATTGGTTGATTGGGAAAATGATGATTACACCTGTGGCGGAAGAAAGGAAGTGGAATTCGGAAGAGAACTGTTACCCTGCATTGTGTTAGAATCAAGGCCTGAGCTGAGCCCACAGGGAGGGATGGGTGCATTGGTCTTGGTGGTGGGATCCAGAAGGTTCCCCACAGCATCGAATCCATGGAGTGGATTTTGTGATGTCTTTTGGAAGAGCAGGAATCACTATGCAACCTGTAAAATAACTGTTGGTAAAATCCCAGAGATGATATTGTTGGTTATTTTTAGTATTCTCTGTTATTTTGAGTTGTAACGAAGAAGGTTTCCAATGGATTTGGAAGGTAAAAAGACCTTGGAATGTATCTTTGGAAGATGCTGAAGTCTCACTGGTGCATGTGCATCAATATACACATCTTCTTTTTATTATTAGAGTTCGGAGATGACAGTTTTTCGCTGGGTGAGGTCACTCTGACTGATAAGAAGCTATCCTGAATCTGGTTTGCTGCTTAGGCACCTTTTTGTGTATTATTGCATCATAAACGCATGAGTTGTTAAACCTTGGAATCTTTCTGGGGATTGCATAGCACGATGGATGGATTATTACTGAATGTGTGGATTGTGTGTTGAACCAGATGAAATTTCATAAGGCTCTTTCAACCTAGAAGGAAAATGGTGCTAAAATTTGAGGCAGAGGGATTTCGTTAGGGAGGGGTCATAAAATCTCAGGATATAAGGAAGGATCGGGCTCCCCAGGTGGTGCGAGTGATGGAAAACAGTACGGAGGTTCCTCAAATATTAAAAAGAAAACATGCATAGGATCTCGGAGTCTCACTTCTGATTATATACCCAAAGGAAGCAGAATCAGTATATTTTTTAAATTATGTATTTATTTGACTCGAATGGGCCTTAGTTGTGGATCACGAGATCTTTTTTGCATCACGCAGGACCTTTCATCATGGCAGGGGGGCTCTGGAGTATGTCGGCCCTGTGTTTGCGGTACCTGGGCTTGTTTGCTGGAGTCCAGCTCCAGCAGCCAGGGATTCAACCTGAAGGGATGGGCGATGATGACGTAGCCTCTGACTCATAGTAAGGGACTACATCCAGCGGACAATGATGTAGCCTCTGACTCATAGTGGCTCAGACAGTAAAGTGTCAGCCTCAATGCGGGAGACCCCGGTTCGATCCCTGGGTCAGAAAGATCCCCTGGAGAAGGAAATGGCAACCCACTCCAGTACTCTTGCCTGGAAAATTTCATGGACAGAGGAGCCTTGTAGGCTACGGCCCATGGGGTTGCAAAGAGTCGGACACGACTGAGCGACTTCACTCACTCACTCTTCACTCACTGACTCATAGTACGGGACTACATGTTCATTTCAAGCTTCAGGTTCTCTTTTATACTTTGACAAAAGCATTAGGTCAGCGGTTTTTAGTTTCTCCCACCCAGATTTACTGTACTTAATTTGTGATTACATTGTAACTCATGGTACATTCCTCAGTTTATTTCTTATCTTTCTAAATCCTGTTTGCCCCTAGCATCTTAAGATCATTATCTCCTAAAAAGGCTTCTAGCTATTCTTGCTGCTGCTACTGCTGCTAAGTGGCTTCAGTTGTGTCCCACTCTGTGCGACCCCAGAGATGGCAGCCCACCAGGTTACCCCATCCCTGGGATTCTCCAGGCAAGAACACGGGAGTGGGTTGCCATTTCCCTCTGCCATTTCCTTTCTTCTAGCTATTCTTAATCCTAAACCCTAAACTCAGCAACAAGCAAATTTTGCCTTGGAATACGGAATGAAGCAGGGCCAAGACTAATAGAGTTTTGCCAATAAAATGCAAACACCCTCTTCCAACAACACAAGAGAAGACTACACATGGACACCACCAGTTGGTCAACACCGAAATCAGATTGATTATATTCTTTGCAGCCAAAGATGGAGAAACTCTATACAATCAACAAAAACAAGACCAGGAGCTGACTGTGGCTCAGATCATGAACTCCTTATTGCCAAATTCAGACTGAAATTGAAGAAAGTAGGGAAAACCACTAGACCATTCAGGTATGACCTAAATCAAATCCCTTATGATTATACAGTGGAAGTGAGAAATACATTTAAGGGACTAGATCTGATATATAGAGTGCCTGATGACTATGGAATGAGGTTCGTGACATTGTACAGGAGACACGGATCAAGACCATCCCCATGGAAAAGAAATGCAAAAAAGCAAAATGGCTGTCTGGGGAGGCCGTATCAATTGCTGTGAAAAGAAGAGAAATGAAAAGCAAAGGATAAAAGGAAACATATAAGCATCTGAATGCAGCGTTCCAAAGATACCAAGAAGAGACAAGAAACCCTACCTCAGCGATCAATGCTAATAGAGGAAAACAATAGAATGGGAAAGACTAGAGATCTCTTCCATAAAAATTAGAGATACCAAGGGAACATTTCATGCAAAGATGGGCTCCATAAAGGACAGAAATGGTATGGACCGAACAGAAGCAGGAGATGCTAAGAAGAGGTGGCAAGAATACACAGAAGAACTGTACAAAAAAGATCTTCATGACCAGATAATCACGATGGTGTGATCACTGACCTAGAGCCAGACATCCTGGAATGTGAAGTCAAGTGGGCCTTAGAAAGCATCACTATGAACAAAGCTAGTGGAGGTGATGGAATTCCATTTGAGCTCTTTCAAATCCTGAAAGATGATGCTGTGAAAGTGCTGCCCTCAATATGCCAGCAAATTTGGAAAACTCAGCAGTGGCCACAGGACTGGAAAAGGTCAGTTTTCATTCCGATCCCAAAGAAAGGCAATGCCAAAGAATGCTCGAACTACCGCACAATTGCATGCATCTCACACTTTAGTAAAGTAATGCTCAAAATTCTCCAAGCCAGGCTTCAGCAATAGGTGAACCATGAACTTCCAGATGTTCAAGCTTGTTTTAGAAAAGGCAGAGGAACCAGAGACCAATTCGCCAACATCTGCTGGAACATGGAAAAAGCAAGAGAGTTCCAAAAACCCATCTATTTCTGCTTTATTTACTATGCCAAAGGCCTTCACTGTGTGGATCACAATAAACTCTGGAAAATTCTGAAAGAGATGGGAATACCAGACCACCTGACCTGCCTCTTGAGAAATCTGTATGCAGGTCAGTAAGCAACAGTTAGAACTGGACATGGAACAACAGACTGGTTCCAAATAGGAAAAGGGGTACATCAAGGCTGTATATTGTCACCCTGCTTATTTAACTTATATGCAGAGTACATCATGAGAAACGCTGGGCTGGAGGAAACACAAGCTGGAATCAAGATTGCCAGGAGAAATATCAATAACCTCAGGTATGCAGATGACACCACCCTTATGGCAGAAAGTGAAGAGGAACTAAAAAGCCTCTTGAATAAGGTGAAAGTGGAAAGTGAAAAAGTTGGCTTAAAGCTCAACATTCAGAAAACAAAGATCATGGCATCTGGTCCCATCACTTCATGGGAAATAGAATGGGAAACCGTGGAAACAGTGTCAGAGTTTATTTTTCTGGGCTCCAAAATCACTGCTGATGGTGACTGCAGCCATGAAATTAAAATTACTCCTTGGAAGAAAAGTTATGACCAAGCTAGATAGCATATTGAAAAGCAGAGACATTACTTTGCCAACAAAGGTCCGTCTAGTCAAGGCTATGGTTTTTCCTGTGGTCATGTATGGATGTGAGAGTTGGACTGTGAAGAAGGCTGAGTTCCGAAGAATTGATGCTTTTAAATTGTGGTGTTGGAGAAGGCTCTTGAGAGTCCCTTGGACTGCGAGGAGATCCAACCAGTCCATTTTGAAGGAGATCAGCCCTGGGAATTCTTTGGAAGGAATGATGCTAAAGCTGAAACTCCAGTACTTTGGCCACCTCATGTGATGGGTTGACTCATTGGAAAAGACTCTGATGCTGGGAGGGATTGGGGGCAGGAGAAGAAGGGGACAACAGTGGATGAGATAGCTGAGTAGCATCACTGACTTGATGGACATGAGTCTGAGTGAACTCTGGGAGTTGATGATGGATAGGGAGACCTGGCGTTCTGCGATTCATGGGGTCGCAAAATGTCGGACACGACTGAGTGACTGAACTGAAACTCAGCAAACTTCTTTTGCCATAAACATTCCCCTCAGAAACAGGTCTCAGATAATAATCCTTCCCATGGCCTCAAGCTGCGGCCTCTGTGCTCATTCTGAGACATTCTTTGTAAAGATCCTTGAACAAATGTCAGTGGTTATTTTATCGATTATTTTCTGTGCACAACTGTAGAAGGCTTTGTGCTTTCTCATGTTTCTCTCAAGCACAATAAGCACCTTAACATTCTTTACAGTCAACTCAACTGAAGAAAGGAAAGAACAAGTCAGAATCACAAGGCCTAACACCTTCATCCCGGTCATGCCTGCAGAATGAGGAGAGGGGTTGGGGCGGTGCCTCCAATTTGTCAGTAATGCGTAATGTGGCTCCCGACATAGTTGCTCTGCTGCATGTGGGATCTTATATCGCCAACCAAGGATTGAACAAGGATTGAGTCCCCTTTGTTGCAAGGCAGGTCCTTAACCTGGAATTCCTGTGACCACCAGGAATGTCCTGTGAAAAATCAGTATTTTGAAGGAATTACCTGCATTCGTATAACCAATATTTCTTTATTCACAACAGTCATTTTTCTTCAAACAGCACAGTTTTATCCCTTTTCAGTTCTTCATAACAGAACCTAGTAATGCCCCAAAGGCTCTCAAGGTTGAAAGAATCTATTAGAGTTTCTGTGCATGGTGAAATCAAAGAATAGTTAATTTGGGGATTATATACTAATAATTTGCACTTGAGTTATTCTTTCCATACTCTGTCCATAGTGGAGCTTTTATAGACTCTGACCCCCTAAAACCTACTCCCCTGTTTATGGATGTTCCTGATATTTCCCAATGTCCTCTTTTGTTCCCAAATAAAACCATTAGTATGGGCCTGATTTATATGAAGTGAAAATAGGAAAATAAACATGTAAACTATTAGGAAATAAACTTCAGAACTAAGGTTAAAGGTGGTATCTCTTTTTGACCTTGGAGAATTCTGAAACAATTTATTTTTGATTATTTATTTATTATTGGCTGAACAGTTGTGGCTCAGGGGCTTAGTGGCTCCACAGCATGTGGGAATTTCCTGGACCAGGCATTGACCCCCTCGTCTCCTGCATTGGCAGGCCGATTCCTTATCCCTGAGTCACCAGGGAAGTCCAGAAATCATTGAGAATGCACATTACATGGTGGCATTTTTTTGTTTGTTTGATAAACTAGAAATTTCATAGATTCAATCCCAACTTTTTTGTTCTTGTTACTTTGAAGTCACTGAAAGCACAAGATGGAAGCAAACCCAAAGTTTGGTTTGGATACTGGGACAGATGATATGAGAATGTTTGTTAACTGGTGAAGCTTTCTAGTTGGGGCACTATAGACTTCCAACCTGATGGGAATTTCTCATCCTGCCCAGATAGGCAGCATAGGAAGCGGTTGGTTTTAAAGTCTAAAGGTATCAGTAGTCAAACATCGGAGAAACCACAGTGAGACTGTTTAACAAAACACTGAATGTTTACTCATGCTATGAATTTGTTTCATTCCTTTTCCTGCTGTACAGATATGTTCCATTATTCTATATGGTTGTTGAAGATGGTAGTAAATTCCTATTTATCTGTTTTACTAAACAGAAAAATTGCTATTTACTATCTATTGCCTAAGACATTGTTACACTAGCCTAATGACAGAGGATGAGATGGCTGAATGGCATCACTGACTTGATGGACGTGAGTCTGAGTGAACTCCGGGAGTTGGTGATGGACAGGGAGACCTGGCGTGCTGCGATTCATGGGGTCGCAAAGAGTCGGACACGACTGAGCGACTAAACTGAACTGAACTGAATGAACAGTAATGTTTAGAAATATTTAATATTAATAAATACTAAATAGAAGTTTAGTTTTCCAAAACATATTAAAATGTTGATGTAACATTATAGAATTAATAAATATGCTCCATAGTTCATTGTCAGCTGTAGTAGAATTTCCTTTTTCTTGAGTTGTTTTTTTTTTTTTAATACTGTGATGGTTTTTCCCATCGGCCATAGGCATTCCTGTGTCCCCGCCTTCCTTCCCCACCCTATCCCTGCAAGTTGTCACAGAGCAGTGGCCCTGGATGCCCAGTCATATATCAAACTCCCACTGGCTATCTATTTTACATATGGTAATATATATGTTTCAATGCGATTCTCTCAAATCATGCTACCCTATTTCTTTTGTTTTTTCAAGTTTTTCCTTAGCATTATTTTCTCTGTCCACATGTTGTGACCGAGATTTAAAGTTTAATTTACATTTCTCCTCTGCCTTACACTAACAAATACATATGTCGGTGGGTTATTTTGAGACTTTTGTAATGTGAAAATGCACATAAGACAATGACAGGGAACATAGTAGCTGCCCTATAAACATGAAGAAAGTTCCTTTAGGACTTGAGTTCAGTCAGTTAATACACATAGAAATATTTATAAATAGTGCAAAGTTGGTGATAATTTTGGTGAAACTAAATTGTAATATCTTCTCAAGATGTTCTGTTGTAGTCTGCTTTGTTGTCCATATCTGACAGAGCTTTTGGAAACAGACAGCAAAGCAAAGAGAGAACAAAAATTAAAACTGCCTGATTACTGTCAAATGATCATCTAGTAATTGTTGACATTCTGTTACACTGATGAAGTATTCACTTATTTATTATATATTATGATGTAAACAAGTTTTTCTCAAAAGTATTTGAAGCTATGTCATTATAAGCATGGAACAGTTTCTATAAGGAAGAATGCAGTTCTCATTACAGGAAATTTTTTCTCTCTTGTTTAATAACCTTAAAATTTGTTTTTGGCTGTTCTGGGTCTTCACTGTACTCCTGGCTTTTCTCTCCTTGCGGTGAGCAGGGGCTATAAATTCTGTACATAAAATACATAAACGTGGCTGGTGTTTGGTTGGAGACTGGCATTCTGAATCTCCTTTTTGGTCAGTCCAGATCACTCAATGTCTTTTTTCTTTTGGCTGTGCTGAGCCTTTTTTGCTGCACGTGGGCTTTCTCTGGTTGCAGCAAGCAGGAACTACTTTAATTGCTATGCTGGCTTCTCACTGCTGTAGCTACTCTTGTTGCAGAGCACAAGCTTTAGAGCACAGGCTCAGTACTTGTGTTGCTCGGGCTTAGTTGCTCCAAGGTACGTGGTATCCTCCCAGACCAGGGGTCAAACCTGTGTCCCATGCATTGGCAGGTGGATTCTTTATCACAGGACCACCAGGGAAGTGGCAGTGAGTGGCTTTCAACCGAGCAAATCCCAGTAACTTTCAACCAGGATCCTCCGGTGTCTTTTAACTGTTCATACCCTGACAAATAAAATTTGGGGTCATCACCCTATAACTGGGAGATCTGAAAACCAGGAGAGAGTCCCCAAAACTTACCTGGACTCCCTAAGGAGGAGTATGGGCCCAAGAGGCTGTTCCTGATTTCCCAAGGCTACTATGTAGGAAGTTCAGAATGGTACCTGTTTTGCTGCAGCCTGCATTCACCTCAGGGTGCATTGTCGTTGGGCTGCTGCAGTGACTAATAAGCTTGATCTTTGAAGAAGTGAAATGTCAAGATATTTTTCTCCTTACAGGTGTTACTATGAGGTGTACTAAGAGCTGTGTGTTTCACATTCCAGCTTGTCATCCCTACACAAAGCTAGTTCTTGTTTACTTAAACTGCTTGCTGCTGCTACTGCTGCTAAGTCGCTTCAGTCGTGTCCGACTCTGCGCGACCCCATAGACGGCAGCCCACCAGGCTCCGCCATCCCTGGGATTCTCCAGGCAAGAACACTGGAGTGGGGTGCCATTTCCTTCTCCAATGCATGAAAGTGAAATGTGAAAGTGAAGTTGCTCAGCCGTGTCCGACTCTTCGCGACCCCATGGACTGTAGCCCACCAGGCTCCTCCATCCATGGGATTTTCCAGGCGAGAATGCTGAAGTGGGGTGCCATCGCCTTCTCCGTTAAACTGCTTAAATTAATTTAATTGCAGGAATATTTCTGGGTCCAGCCACCACTCCACATCAAACCCTACCCACCCCTAACGATCCCCAGCCCAGCCACCACACCAGGTTTCAGTTCCCATACTGAACTACTTCACCCTCATCAGCAGGAATCCTGTTAAGGGGAAACCTTTCTAACGCAATTATCCCACAGGATTTTAAGTTTTTACCTTAAAACTGTTACAGTTATGAGGAATCAATGATGCAACACACGACGGGAAAGACTCTCATATACTTCTAAACCCTGAGAAGATACCCGGGAACCAAAAGGCAGAACACAGCAGGTGTCCTCTCGGCCCCGCTCGGCCCCCCTCGGCCCCGCTCGGCCCCGCTCGGCACCGCTCGGCCACTCTCGGTCTCGCTCGGCCCCTCTCGACTCCGCTCGACCCCGCTCGGCCCCGCTCGGCCCCCTTCGGCCCCTCTCGGCCTCTTTCGGCTCCGCCGCTCACGCGCCCAGGCGCCGGAGGGTGCCCTACGCCCCGCCCCTCCCTGTGGCGTTCTTCCGATACCAGTGGTTGAGGAGTCTCGAGTCTCCCCTTCGACGCAAGCGATTCTACAGCCAATTCCCGAAGCCGAGACTTGGTAGGTGCGGCGGACCATTGGAAACGTGCGGTACTTTTTTTGTTTGTTTTTGTTGTTGTTGTTAAGCTGCGCCTGTGGGGTCCCCTCTCCTTCCTATCCGTGGTCTCCAGTCACTTCGCACCTCGCTATTCCCCGACCCCTTCCTCCAGCCCAAATAAATTCAGTCGTTGTGAGAGGCCCAGGGTCTAGTTTCCTTTGGATGTAAAATCCTGAGGTAACACATACAGTGCACGAAATACGTAGTATTTTATAAGGAAAAAGTCATTTTAATTATGACGTGGCACTTGATAATTTTATAAGTATCAAATCGCGTGTTCAGGAAGTAGTTTAGAATTTCAGCTTTGGGACTGGTGCTGGAGCTGAAGTTCTTTCTCGAGTGGTAGGGAAGAGTATTACTGTCCTTTTCTGATGACTAAAAAGACTCTTCATTTGTAAAGACTTGATTACAAAGACTCTTCATTTTAGGAGATTATTTTCAGTGATGCTGGTTACTTGTATGAGCATTAGAATCAAAGAGAAATATAAAATGGTCGCAGTGCTCAGTCAGATCCCCCGGGACTGTAGCCTGCCAGGCTCCTGTGTCTATGGGATTTCCCAAGCAAGAATACTGGAGTGGGTCTTTGTTACCTCGCTCAGTCCTATCGGACTCTTGGCAACCCTGTGCCAGTAGGCAGGGTTTCCTGCCCTTCACCATCTCCGGAACTTGCTCAAACTCCTGTCCATCGAGTCGGTGATGACATCCAACCATCTCATCCACTTTTCTGCCTGCCTTCCATCTTTCCCAGAATCAGGGTCTTTTCCAGTGAGTTGGCTGTTCACATCAGGTAGCCAAAGTATTGGAGCTTCAGCATCAGTCCTTCCAGTGAATATTCAGGGTTGATTTCCTTTAGGATTTGTTATGGAAAAATGAGAATCCAGTGTCGCAAAGCACACCTCGGAGGACACTCAAAGACAGCGGAGTACAGTTTATTACCCCAGCAGGTCCAAGGGGAATCGGTTCTGAACAAGGACCCTGACATTTTCGAGAGACTCGGTTTTATACCCCTCGTACTCTTGCCTGGAAAACCCCATGGATTGAGGAGCCTGGAAGGCTGCAGTGCATGAGGTCGCTGAGGGTCGGACACGACTGAGCGACTTAACTTTCACTTTTCGCTTTCATGCATTGCAGAAGGAAATGGCAACCCACTCCAGTGTTCTTGACTGGAGAATCCCAGGGACGGGGGAGCCTGGTGGGCTGCCGTCTATGGGGTCACACAGAGTCGAACACGACTGAAGTGACTCAGCAGCAGCAGCAAGTGACTGTTTACATGTTCGCAACTTTTTTTGATGTATATGATTTCGTTTTACAACATGGAGGTGTAGGGAGAACTAACAATTAAGGTTAAAGGGGAACAATAATTATACTTCATGGGGGATATCTTCATTGTGAATCTAACCTGGGCAGCCTGACCTTAACTCCAATCTTTGCTATCTATGGGGAGGGAGGTCTCCAAGGAGACCTGGTTTTACTTTAAAAATAGTTTCCTCATTCTTGGGCAAAGTCGGGGCCCAGTTCACATGCTGTCTTAAGATGGCTGACAGGCCTCAAGATGGAGTTCCTCCTGCCCTCCTCAAAGCAGCCCCAACAGACTGATGGTCTTCAGGGACTCCTCTTGCTGTACAAGAGTCTGCTCCAGCACCGCAATCCAAAAACATGAATTCTTCTATGTTCAGCCTTCTTTATGGACCAGCATTCAAAAAGCAAAACTTTGATTCTAATTTTTATATCATAGGCTCTTCAGATAAAACATTCAGTTGCTTAAGCACTGCATAAGAACATTATGAAATTTTTATTTTCTACTGTTCCCCTTACATAATTGTTGAAATGGAGATGATCTGCAATGTATATATAATATTTAAATCGTGAATAATGTTGATAATGGCATTTATCATGTTTTTAAAATAGTCTACAAAAATGTCTCCTTACCTATTACACCTTTCATACAGAGGGTTACCATATGCAGCTGTTTTTGGTTAGATATCACATCCAAAGACTCAATGGCAATATGTTAGGGGCTTCCCTGGTGGCTCAGACGGTAAAGCGTCTGCCCGCAATGCGGGAGACCCGGGTTCGATTCCTGGGTCGGGAAGATCCCCTGGAGAAGGAAATGGCAATCCACTCCAGCACTCTTGCCTGGAAAATCCCATGGATGGAGGAGCCTGATAGGCTAGAGTCCATGGGGTCGCAAAGAGTCAGACAGGACTGAGCGACTTCACTTTCACTTTAGGTGACAGGTTAAAGCAAAATCAAACAAAAAACCCGTGAATTTAATTTGAAACTGTATATGATATTAAATATTTGCTGCTGCTGCTGCTAAGTCGCTTCAGTCGTGTCCTACTCTGTGCGACCCCATAGACGGCAGCCCACCAGGCTCCCCCATCCCTGGGATTCTCCAGGCAAGAACACTGGAGTGGGTTGCCACTGCTAGGAACTTGATATTTGGAGAGAAGAAAATACAGTCGACCCTTTGTATCTGCATATCCATGGATTCAATCGAAGCATGGAAAATATTTGGGGAAGAAAATCCATGATATTCCAAAAAACACAACTTGAATTTGCCACTCATCTCAACTATTTCCATAGCACTTAACGTTATATCTGGGCTTCCCTGGTGGCTCAGATAGTAAAGAATGTGCCTGCATTGCAGGAGACATGGTTTGATCCGTGGTGAGGAAGATCCCCTGGAGAAGGAAATAGCCACCCACTCCAGTATTCTTGCTTCCCCTGTGGCTCAGACGGTAAAGCATCTGCTTACAATGCAGGAGACCCGGGATCGATCCCTGGGTCGGGAAATTCCCCTGGAGAAGGAAATGGCAACCCACTGCAGTATTCTTGCCTGGAATTTCCATGGACGGAGGAGCCCGGTAGGCTACAGTCGGTGGGGTCGCAAAGAGTCGGACATGACTGAGCGACTTCACTTCCAGTATTCTTGCCTGGAGAACTCCCGGGACAGAGGAGCCTGGCGGACAGAGGAGTCCGACTCCATGGGGTCGCAAAGAGTCGGTCACGATGAGCAACTAACATTACATTATTTTGAATATAGGGACCTTTGTTGTCAATGTGATGCTTTTGCTTTTTAACTTCCCTTCCAGGAAGCAGAGGTCTTTTAATTTCCTGCAGTCACCTTCCTCAGAGATTACACTATTGAATTGTTCCGCCCCGCCCGCCGCGCCCCGAGGCCCCGCCAGTCTCACTTTCCCAAGGTGCAAGGCAGACCCGGCTTCCCTCCATGACCCGCACCCTGACAGCTTGTCTCCGCTTCCCCAGGCCGCCCCCGCCGTTTCACTGCTGGCCCGCGCAGCTTCCCACATCCGGAAGCGGAGAGCCGGCGGTGCAGCTGTCTTAGCGCGGCGTGAGTTTCTCTCTTTCTTAGTCACACGTGCCGCTCTCACTCGGCTTCCTTCGGTACCCGGAGCTGAGGGTCTCTGCTGACTCTAAATCCCCGCGCCCGCCCTACCAACCCCAGCAAATTCAGACGTCTCTGTGAGCGGCGAAGGGGCGCCTCCCTTTTGGTTTAAAGTCTGCACTGCAGCCGGTTCCTGCTTTTGGAACTCTGAAACGCTGCGTTTCGCACCTCCTTCCGTCTTAAAACCATTTACTGTCCCCTCTGCACTTCCTGCACCGCATAAAATTCTCTTCCACGAGGTGGGCATTTACGCTCCGCGGTCCTCAGCCTCGCCTTCTCGGTCCCTGGAAGCCACGTCCTCTCCCAGGTCCTGGGATTCTGGGGAGCGCGCCCCGCTTTTGAGACCCACTCCCTCTCAGCGCCCATATCTCCTCGGCCTTGTTTCATAATGACCTTTCCCCTGATCCTGTGTCGGGGTGGGTGACCTGGGCCAACCACTTGACCCCCGTGGTTCTTCCATCCCAAATTCCACCAGGTGGAATTTGGCCCTTGCAGGAGGAGGACTTCTTGAATAAGAGGGCGACAGTGGAGAGGCAGTTCACACAGAGAGCCCGCAAAGGGGATACAAAAGTTGGAACCTTGGCTTACAGAACAGTATCCTGGTGGGAGATGAAGGGGGCTCCGCTGGCAATGCGGGAGACCTGCACTCGATCCCTGGGTTGGGAAGATCCCCTGGAGAAGGGAACAGCTACCCACTCCAGTATTCTGACCTGGAGAATTCCATGGACTACAGCCATGGGGTCGCAAAGAGTCAGACAGGACTGAGGGACTTTCACTCACATCCAGTAATTGGAGGAACTGAGAAAGCAAGCAAGGTGAAAGGAAGCGTAGCCACTTGGGGGTGCCAGAGAGTTGGGAGGAAGGGAGGGCAGAGATGGAGGAAGAAAGGCAGAAATTCTTGGAGATTGAGGATCATCAAGGAGGTTGGGTTAGAAGCATTTTGCAGGGAACAGATGGCAGAGAGAGGCCGGATGGGAGTCAGGGAAGAAGTAAAGAGTAGGACAGGCACAGCTGGAGAGCAGAGGAGAAGAGAAAGGGAGACAGATGGAGAAAGAATTAGGGAAACAGATCAACTAAATGAAGTGGAAACAAGTAGTGTGCAGGTGAGGGAGAGGACTAGATCCAGGAGAGTGTTGAATTGGTTGGATAAGGATTATGAAGTCGTGATACATTGATTTTTGACTTACCTCATAGCTCAGTCAGTAAAGAATCTGCCTGCAATGCAGGTGACCCGAGTTAATTTCTGAGTGGGGAAGATCCTCTGCAGAAGGAAATGGCAACCCACTCCAGTATTCTTGCCTGGAGAATCCCATGGACAGAAGAGTCTGGCGGGCTACAGCCCATGGGATCGCAAGAGTCTGACACGACATAGTGACAAAACGACCACATTGATTTTGCGCTTTAGGGTCTAATAAATTTAAAACTTGCTTCTTTACATTATACAGATGAGAACTGCAAAACTTCTGTCTGTAAGGCTTGTGCATTTTCTAATTATTTGTATTAAAAGATACATGTGCAGAACCGACTCTCTTACTACATGGTGCCTTTTCCAGGAACATTAAACATATTCTTTGTGATCGTTTTCCTTTTTGCTTTCTCCTTTCTTTCCAGTTAATTCTTTTTGTAGCTTGGGATAGATTAGATCATTCAATACCTAGATCATTCAATACCGACTTTCTTTTCTTTTTTTTTTTTAATTTTATTTTATTTTTAAACTTTACAATATTGTATTAGTTTTTCCAAATATCGAAATGAATCCGCCACAGGTATACCTGCGTTCCCCATCCTGAACCCTCCTCCCTCCTCCCTCCCCTACCCTCCCTCTGGGTCGTCCCAGTGCAACAGCCCCAAGCATCCAGTACCGTGCATCGAACCTGAACTGGCGACTCGTTTCATACATGATATTATACATGTTTCAATGCTATTCTCCCAAATCTCCCCACCCTCTCTCTCTCCCACAGAGTCCATAAGACTGATCTGTACATCGGTGTCTCTTTTGCTGTCACGTACACAGGGTTATTGTTACCATCTTTCTAAATTCCATATATATGCATTAGTATACTGTATTGGTGTTTTTCCTTCTGGCTTACTTCACTCTGTATAATAGGCTCCAGTTTCATCCATCTCATTAGAACTGATTCAAATGTATTCTTTTTAATGGCTGAGTAATACTCCATTGTGTATATGTACCACAGCTTTCTTATCCATTCATCTGCTGATGGGCATCTAGGTTGCTTCCATGTCCTGGCTATTATAAACAGTGCTGCGATGAACATTGGGGTACACGTGTCTCTTTCCCTTCTGGTTTCCTCAGTGTGTATGCCCAGCAGTGGGATTGCTGGATCATAAGGCATTTCTATTTCCAGTTTTTTAAGGAATCTCCACACTGTTCTCCATAGTGGCTGTACTAGTTTGCATTCCCACCAACAGTGTAAGAGAGTTCCCTTTTCTCCACACCCTCTCCAGCATTTATTGCTTGTAGACTTTTCGATCCCAGCCATTCTGACTGGCGTGAAATGGTACCTCATAGTGGTTTTGATTTGCATTTCTCTGATAATGAGTGATCTTGAGCATCTTTTCATATGTTTGTTAGCCATCTGTGTGTCTCCTTTGGAGAAATGTCTAATTAGTTCTTTGGCCCATTTTTTGATTGGGTCATTTATTTTTCTGGAGTTGAGCTGTAGGAATTGCTTGTATATTTTTGAGATTAGTTGTTTGTCTGTTGCTTCATTTGCTATTATTTTCTCCCATTCTGAAGGCTGCCTTTTCACCTTGCTAATAGTTTACTTTGTTGTGCAGAAGCTTTTAAGTTTAATTAGGTCCCATTTGTTTATTTTTGCTTTTATTTCCAATATTCTGGGAGATGGGTCATAGAGGATCCTGTTGTGATGTATGTCAGAGAGTGTTTTGCCTATATTTTCCTCTAGGAGTTTTATAGTTTCTGGTCTTACGTTTAGATCTTTAATCCATTTTGAGTTTATTTTTGTGTAAGGTGTTAGAAAGTGTTCTAGTTTCATTCTTTTACAAGTGGTTGACCAGTTTTCCCAGCACCACTTGTTAAATACCGACTTTCTTGTAAAGAATTATTCGCTTCTGAAATAAAATTTGTTGCCCTCCTGTAATTAATTTGTGTCATTGTTTTCTAGGTATGCTATATTCTCAAATGTTTTTTTTTCACTTGACACCATAATTCTTCAGTGGAAAAATTTTTAACAAGCGGATTCACTTTAGGTTTGTTTCATGTTTATTTGAGGCCCATTTGCTGTTTCTTCTTGATGTTATATTTTCAAAGCATTTTTTGGTAACTAGTAAATAGATGTAGACTGTTTTGATGAGTACTTAGGAAGAATGCCAGTGATCTTTTATATTAAGAGTGATGACCTAATTTAAGCAGTTAGTCTATATTCCATTTTCCTCTCTTTTATGTGATCTGGTAACTAGTGAGCAATGAGGTGATCTGATGATGTTTGCCTCAGGTCTGGAATCTGAGCAACAGTGACTTCTGAAATGATTGGCCAAATTGGGTGTGTGACTGTGTGTGGCAGTTCTTCTTGGAGGGAGAGCCCAGGTGTTATTAGAATTTGAAATGGGTCCCAGTTTTGCAAAATGAAAAAGGACAACAGTCGGATGGAGGCAGGAACATATGCTTAGAGTTAGATTATCAGCAGATGTCTTCTGTGAATAAGGGTTAATCTGCAGGGAGGCCTCCCACCTCCACTGGCTTCCCCGTGTCCTCAGCCCACCTCCACTGGCTTCCCCGTGTCCTCAGGGCAGCATCCTGACTCCTCAGGTGGCTCCACAGCCCTTTGTCACCCTCAGGTCACTGCCAGTGTCTCCAGCCTCATCCTGGGAGCTGACCCCGTTCTCATGGTCAGTCTGTCCTGGTCACATTCACTTAATCCTTGTTCATAGACACCAAAACCTTCTCTGTCTCAAATCTTAGTTTCTACGCCTGCTTTTTTGGTCATTAAATCACCGTGGCCCTTGCTCTTTCTGTTCTTTCAGGTCTAGGCCAGCGAGGTCTCCCCATCTCCTTCCCATATTAACCAGGTTTGCTGCCCCTATATTAATCACCTTCATCAGAAATGCCCTTGTCCTTTGACTGTTGGAGTCTTTCCTCTTTTCCCTTCATTGAAGGATGCACCGTGTTCCTCTTCCTCCCTCGATGCTCACAGCATCTCGTTCTGGAGGTGAGGACTAGGAACATGGGCTGGGCTGAAGAATTCTCAGCGGAGACAGAGGGGACAGGGTAGGTGATGATGGTTCCTGTACCTCTTCTGGACATTTCAACTCTAATTGATCCTTACCCCATGTGGACACTTAATCACTGAAAATGAAAAAGATGTGGGGCATCCTAATGAACCCGATAGATGTAGTGTCTTGAGATGTCCCCATGTTTTAGTCCACTGTGTCACAGGTCACTGCAGCCCCCAGGTTTTCTAAGCTCTGACCACCCAGGGAACATCTTGGACAGAGGCCAGTTCATCTGCTCAGAGCAGGGGATGCTGAGTTTACTGTGGTTAGAGTGGCCAGAAGGTTTGGAATCCAAGGGGATATGAAGGAGTCCCCCCCCCCCTTCCTTAAAGACCTGGGATATGTTCCAGTTAGCTCCCACTCGGGAGAACAGGGGTCAGTGAGACTGGGGTCTCTCTATCTTTGTTAATTCTTTACTGAGCTCAATCCAACCAAATCTCAAGGGCCTGTTAAACTTTCTGATATCCCAAGTTGCGATATCTGATATCCCAAGTCAAGTTTTCCCAGGAAGGCCAGTTCCTTGGTCTCTGTACTGAGTGCCGAGTGTCCTTGGATTTGTAGCTTGTGCGCAACTCTGTTGCGATGCTCATGCCCTTGGTCTCTGCTGTTTATCCCTCTTGTTCAACCATGCATGAAGAGGTATAAAAATGGGGGAAAGTGAAGGGGAGTTTGTCAGAGTCTCCAGGAGGCTTGTGGGAGCAAGAGTAGGCCTCTGGATGAACCCAGTGAATTGGGGGTGTGGTATGTATATGTGTGTGTGTGAGAGAGAGAGACATTCATACTTGTGGGATTACAGGGTGTGTGGAACTGTTGACAAAGGTGGTCTCAGTTCTACCTGGAGGACCTGAATGTGGGCTCATGGCCGATTGTGGGCTGCGTGGAATGGTGGGTGTGCCATAGTGTCTTAGCTCAGTTTCCCTGGGACACAGATGCTGTGACTGAGGTTTGCATGACTGGGTTTCGTTGGGAAACAAATGATCACACCTCTGAAGGAAGGAAGGAAGGAAGGAAGGAAGGAAGTGGAATTGGGAAGAGGCCTGTTACTCTGCCACGTGTTAGAATCAAGGCCTGAGCTGAGTCCACAGAGAGGTCTGGGTGCAGGAGGATGGGCATAGTGGTCCCAGAGAAGGGGGAGGGGATCCAGGAGGTGCCCCACAGCACCCCCTCCACACAGTGGATTTTCTGGTGTCTTTACGGAGGGCAAGAATCAGACCCGTAGAATAACTGTCATTAAAATTCAGGAGATCACTTTGTGGATTACCTGTAGTTTTTCTGTTAGTTTAAGTTACTAATGAAGAAGATTTCAAATGGAAGGTAAAAAAAGGAGAAGTTGGCGTGTTCCTTGGAAGATGTTGAAGTTGCACTGGGGCGTGTGCATCAGCCTACACATCTGTCTTGTGTTATTAGATTTTGGTGATGACAGTTTGGGGCTGCTGGGGTCACTGTGACTGATAAGATGTCTTGAGTCTGGTTGGTGTTTGGGCGTCTTCGTGTGTATTATTCCATCATTAACAAAGGAGTTGTTAAGGCTTGGAACCTTCTGGGGATTGCCTAGCAGCATGGGTGGATTATTACTAGGTCTCTGGGGAGTGTGTTGGCCCAGATGCAGGTTTGGAAGTTTCTTTCAGCCTCAAAGCACAATGGTTGGGCCTCAGCTTTGATGGCAGAAGACTTTTCCATGATGCAGTGAAGGCTTGTTCTTAGATTCCGAGGGTTATCAGCTCCACAGTAACCTGTAGTACAGAGGCTTATTCTGGAGATGACGCAGCTGCTACTTGTTGCTGCCAGCGCAGTGGATTCCTCTACTGTTCTCTCATCGTCTTTACAGGTCTCGGGCGTCTGCCATGTACATGCACAGTACAGTTAATGGTTGTAAACGGTTGAAGGCAAGTAAATGGTACATGGAAAACAGTATGGAGTTACCCAAAGATTAAAAATAGAACATGCATAGGATCGCGCAATCTCACTTCTAATTATATAGCTGAGAAAAGCAAAATTTTTAAAACTGTTTATGTATTTGGCTTTGCCTGCGTCCTGCAGGATCTTTGGTTTCAGTGCACCGAAATTCTAGTGTGGTGCTCGGGCTTAGTCGCTCCGCTGCCTGTGGGATCTTAGTTCCCCCACCAGCAATTGAACCCGCATCCCCCACAGAGCTAGGCAGATTCTTAACCACTGGGCCACCAGGGAAGTCCTGTGCAAAAATCAGTATTTTGAAGGAGTAACATGCACTCCCATAACCCATACTATATGATTCACAACAGCCATATGTTGTAGAAACAACCTGAATGTCTGTTTTCCGCCGAGTGGATGATGAAACCGTGATGTGTGTATGAGACAGGCTGGGTCCTGGGACCTTTTACTGCAGTTCTTGCACCTGGATGAACGTCTTCTCGGGCAACAGACCTCAAAGAAAGTGTAATTGAACAAAAGAAGTATAACCACATTCATGAGCGGACAGCAATTCTGAACAATGAGTAAAAAGACCACAAACCAAGCTTGATTTCTGAGGCTCCAGAAGCAAAAGCAGGTCACTTCCCGTGATCCCGGCTCACAGCACCTCCGGGGGGCCTGAGGCAGAGCAGATCACCTCAGCTTCCTTCCAGCCATAAGCAAAGGGATCAGCTCACCCCCCTTTTTGGGAGGACCAGGGGCACACACTTCTTTTTCTGTCTCTCCTTACTGCAGCAAGGGTCCCAATAAAGCCTTTCTTGAAATTCCCCTCTGGTCTCATAACTATTTCTATTGATTAAAGAGCCCCAGGATCCAGGTTGAAAACATGTAAGTGTTAGTCACTCAGTCATTCAGACTCTTTGCGACCCCAGGGACTGTACCCTGCCAGGCTCCTCTGTCCATGGAATTCTCTAGGCAAGAATACTGGAGTGGGTTGCCATTCCCTTCTCCAGGGGATCCTTCCAACCAAGGGATCAAATCTGTCTCTTCTGCATTGCTGGCAGATTCTTTACCTTCTGAGCTCCCAGGGAAGTCCTCATGGGTAACCCAGGCAAATATACACACATATTTGTAATGACATATTCAGTTCAGTTCAGTTGCTCAGCCATGTCTGCCTCTTTGCCAGCTCATGGACTGCAGCATGCCAGGCTTCCCTATCCATAACCAACTCCCAGAACTTACTCAAATTCATGTCCATCGCATCAGTGATGCCATCCAACCATCTCACCCTCTGTCATCCCCCTCTCCCACCTTCAGTCTTTCCCAGCATCAGGGTTTTTGCCATTGACTTGGTTCTTTGCATCAGGTGGCCAAAGTATCAGAGTTTCAGCTTCGGTATCAATAATTCCAATGAATAGTCAGGAATGATTTCCTTTAGGATTGACTGGTTGGATTTCCTTGCTGTCCAAGGGACTGTCAAGAGTCTTCTCCAACACCAGGGTGCAAAACCATCAATTCTTTGGCACTCAGCTTTCTTTATACTCAACTCTCACATCCATAGATGAGTACTAGAAAAACCATAGCTTTGAGTAGATGGACCTGGTTAGTAAAGTAATGTCTCTAGTTTTTAATATGCTGTCTAGGTTGGTCATACACATAGCTTTTCTTCCAAGGAGCAAGCGTCTTTTAATTTCATTGGTGCAGTCATCATATGCAGTGATCTGGCTGCTCAGTCACTTCAGTCGTGTCCGACTCTGAGCAACCCCATAGACTCCAGCCCACCAGGCTCCCCCGTCCTTGGGATTCTCCAGATAAGAACACTGGAGTGGGCTGCCATTTCCTCCTCCAGTGCATGAAAGTGAAAAGTGAAAGTGAAGTCTCTCAGTCGTGTCCGACCCTCAGCGACCTCATCGACTGCAGCCTTCCAGGCTCCTCCATCCATGGGATTTTCCAGGCAAGAGTACTGGAGTGGGGTGCCATTGCCTTCTCTAGCAGTGATCTTGGAGCCCCCCAAAATAAAGTCTAACACTGTTTCCACCGTTTCCCCAGCTATTTGCCATGAAGTGATGGGACCGGATGCCATGATATTAGTTTTCTGAATGTTGAGTTTTAAGCCAACTTTGTCACTCTCTCACTTTCATCAAGATGCTCTTTAGTTCTTCTTCACTTTCTGCCATAACGGTGGTTTCATCTGCATACCTTAGGTTATTGATATTTCTCCTGGCAATCTTGATTACAGCTTGTGCTTCATCCATCCCAGCATTTCGCATGATGGGCTCTGCATGTACGTTAAGTAAGCAGGGTAATAGTATAGAGCCTTGATTAACTCCTTTCCCAATTTGGAACCAGTCTGTTATTCCATGTCCAGTTCTAACTGTAGCCTCTTGACCTGCATACAGATTTCTCTGGAGGCAGCTCAGGTGGTCCAGTGTTCCCATCTCTTTAAGATTTTTCCACAGTTTGTTGTGATCCACACGGTCAAAGGCTTTGAATAAAGCAGAAGTAGATGTTTTTGTGGAACTCTCTTGCTTTTTTGATGATGCAGTGGATGTTGGCAATTTGATCTCTGGTTCCTCTGCCTTTGCTAAATCCAACTTGAACGTCTGGAAGTTCACAGTTCACATACTGTTGAAGCTTGGCTTGGAGAACTTTTAGCATTACTTTGCTAGCATGTGAGATGAGTGCAATTGTGCGGTAGTTTGAACATTCTTTGCCATTGCCTTTCTTTGAGATTGGAATGAAAACTGACCTTTTCCGGTCCTGTGGCCACTGCTAAGTTTTGCAGATTTGCTGTCGTATTGAATGCAGCACTTCCACAGCATCATCTTTTAGGATTTGAAATAGCTCAACTGGAATTCCATCACCTCTACTAGCTTTGTTCATAGTGATGCTCCTTAGCCTGACTTGACGTTGCATTCCAGGATGTCTCGCTCTGGGTAAGTGATAACACCATCGTGGTTATCTGGGTCATGAAGATCTTTTTTGTACAGTTCTTCTGTGTATTCTTGCCACGTCTTCTTAATATCTTCTGCTTCTGTTAGGTCCATACCGTTTCCGTCCTTTATTGTGCCCATCTTTGCATAAAATATTCCCTTGGTATCTCTAATTTTCTTGAAGAGGGATCTAGCTTTGCCATTCTATTGTTTTCCTCTATTTCTTTGCATTGATCTCTGAGGAAGGGTTTCTTATCCATTCCCATGTAGATGGAGATTTCTGTCACTTGGAACAGCTGGGGTGAATGTAGGGAATATTATGCTAACTGAATTAGGACAGACAGGGTAAGACTGATATTCTATGTGCTCGCTTATCTGTAGAATGTAAAAATGTGAAACTCACTAGTACCAGACAGTGGGATGGTGGTAATCTGGGGCTGGGAGGTGGGGAGGCTGGGGAGATGTTGGTCGAAAGGTACAGACTTTGAGTTGTAAAATGAGTGGGTCCTGGGGATGTGTGTGCAGCACGCTTACCGTTGTTATCCTATTCTGTTACTGCCTGCTGGGAATTTGTCAGGAGAGTACGTTGTCAGTGTTTTCACCATACACAGAACATGGGAATTTGGAGATGATGGATGTGTTGGTTCGTGGATTGTGATAAATATTTCACAGTGTACACGTGTCACATGATCACATGGTGTATGATATATGTACACAGAACCCTTCTCCTTAGTCTCAGTAAAGCTGGAAAAGAAGAAAGTGGGAGGTGGCCTGGACTTAATCCTTCACTAGTGCTCAACACAGGCATCACATGAGAGCATGAGGCATTTTGCCCAGGCATGTTTTGTACCCCTCCCCCAACAGACATGCTCCTCAGGTTCTCATGTGGGGCCTCGCCCCAGGAATGTGCACAGGCCACAGATGATTCCCATCTGGATCCTGCATTGAGCACCAGGGCTCTTGGCCTTCACTTCTGAGACTGAGATCGGGCCCTGGGGGAGGGGAGGGCACTCTGCTCTGAGTGGGGCTGGACCAGGGCCTACTGTGTGACCTGAAGGGGATCATGGGGTCAGCGGAGGTCCCCCTGCTGCTGTGGACATGAAGCCTCACCAGGAGGGGAGTGTGATCCGAGGGAAAGTGTGGGAAAGTCCTGTGTTGGTCTCTCTGTGGGAGTTGACCGTCCTGAGTCCCTCCTGAGACAGTGGCCACAAAGCACTGTCTGTTCCACACGATGAGGGCTTCCCTATGTGAATAGTTGGGGCTCAGGAAGGGGGTGTGTTGACCATATGCATTAAACAGCATGTTTTCAACTTTCATGATAGAACTGTGAAGACTCATGGACGAAGGAGCCCAGAAGAGGAAAGAACAGGAGTCAGGCATGGCTCTTTCTCAGGTAGGGTCATATTCTCAGTGGATTCTCACACTGCCTTCCTGAAATGCCCTTCTCTGGACTCGCTAATCGTGTCTGACTCTGAAGTATCCTGTCTGACTCCAGTACACACGCACTCACCTGGGGCCTTCCCTTAGGGCCTGTCATCTCCACTTAGATCCCGTCTCCCCATGACCTGGTGACGTGGACCTTGTGAGGAGGCTCCCGTGAGCACCATCCTGGGCAGGGCTTCTCACCCATGGGTTGGAGACAGGGTCTCGGTGCTGTTGGGCAGCAGGGGTTGCTTAGGGCCCATCTGGATGCGCTGTCTGCTCTCTTTTAACCAGGGTAAAGAAGCTGTATATGGACCTCAGGTATTAACATGTATAGTATCGGTAAAATCTGCCAAAGAGGCCAATGAGGGGAAATCAGTTCTGACTTTTTATAGTACATTTAAAACTAAATGAGCACCTCCTTGAAAACTTAAGTTTTTGGGAATGGAATGGAACGTTCAGAAAGAGATGTCAGGGCTAGGGAGTGTTTCATTACACCGTCTAATTTAAACTGTGAAATCAGGCTTACTAATTTTTTTTTCTTTCTTTTTTGACCACATGATGCAGCTTCCAAGGTCTTAGTTCGCTGAGTAGGGATTGAACCTGAAACCGTGCAGTGGAAGTGAGGGATCTTAACCACTGGACCATGAGGGAATTCTCCAACTTTACTAGTCTTGATTCAGTATTTTCTTAATGGAATAAAATAATAAATTGTGGAGTTTATTAATAAGTACATACCTAAAATTAATGATAAAAATCACATTATTATTTTAAAAATATATTTATTTCCTGTACTGTATCTTCATTGCTTCAGTGTCTTTTCCCTAGTTCTGGCGAGTGGTGGCCACTCTCTGGTTGCAGTGCACACGCTTCTCATTGCAGTCGCTTCTCTTGTGTTGCAGCCCAGGCTCTAGAGCGCGCCGGCTTCATTAGTTTCACCTCCTGGGCTCTACAGCTCTGTCTCAGGAACTGAGACTCATCGTCTTAGTTGCCTCTCAGCATGTGGGATCTCAGACCAGGCAAAAACCCACATCTCTTGCATTGCCCAGTGGATTCTTTACCATACACCGTAGGGAGGGCCACATATTTTTAAATACAGGTATTTTATAAAGATTGGAAGAAATCTTCTGTGTGTTATTTTCTGCTTGTATTACTTTTAATTTTTTTTGAACTAGAATAAGATAATGTTGACGAATTCCTGGTGGTACAGTGGCTAAGAATATGCCTGCCAACGTAGGGTGCGTGGGTTCCATCCCACATCCGGGAAGATGCCTCAGAGCAGCTAAGCCCATGGGCCACAACGACTGAGCCTGTGCCCTAGAGCCCGGGAGCCAAAACTATGGATGCCTGCACTGTCTAGAGCCTGTGGTCCAAAACAAGAGAAGCCACTGCAAGGAGAAGCCCGGGCACTGCAGCTGCAACTAGAGAAAGCCCACTCACAGCAATGAACACCCAACATAAGCAAAATAAATAAGCTTTGAAAAAGAAATAGAATGTTGACAGTTACTGAATGAAGAAGTAAAATGAAAGAAGAGAATGGGAACCCACTCCAGTATTCTTGCCTGGAGAATTCCATGGATAGAGGAGCTGGAGGGCTGCCGTCAGCGGGGTTGCAAAGAGTCTGGCATGAATAAACAGGTAAAGAACAACTTCCACACACAGTAGATTGAGCTCTGAAAAACAAATCTAAGTGTCTAGCTTTCCTCCTGCAGATTCTTCAGTGACTCTCAGTAGCTTTTGGAATAAAGTCCCAAATCCATAGATCTTGCATAAATTAGCCTCTGCCTGGCATCACCCCATGTACATTCCCTGTGTGCCAGTCATACTGGCTGACTTGCTGTTCAGTGAATATCTTCCTGCCTCAGAGCCGGCACTCAGGCTGTTCTCTCTGCTTGCAACACTCTTCTGTTTCCCACCTTGCCAATCCTAAGTGTTTCTTCCTCACAGAGACCTTGTCTGATTTCTCAGTGTAGCTTAGACTTTCTGTTTAATCTTGTCTTAGCACCAGGCCTGTGTCAGAGCACTTATTTCAGTAGTAACGTTAAAATTGTGGATGAAATCGGCTGGCTGGCTGCTAGATGATGAAATTGGCTGGCTGGCTGCTAGACTGTAAGCTCCATCATGTTCACTGCTGTATTTCAAGTTTGACGCACAAAGCTGACGCTGAATGAATTTTGATAGAATGAAAGAAAAAAAATAAAGACAACTCTTTTTGTTTAAATCAATTGTGTGTTTACACATGCATGCATGAATGCATGGATATATAACTCCGTGGTTTTATTACAAAAACATCCTCTCATAAATAATGGTGTATTCTTTGTAGCAGTTTCAGTTCTATCTTAAGTGTATTTCATGGTGTTAAGTTTTTTCTGCATCATCACATGAATGATGTAAATTGTAGTAAGATTACTGACATTGTGTGGGTCGCGATGGGAGAGGGTGTGACCCTGTATCGTGACCATTTATGCTCTTCTATTGTATTTCAGCTTCCTTGAACTTGTTTCAGGTATTTTCAGGAAACTCTCTGTGGATGCTCTTTCCTTCTCTGGTAGTTAACTGGTTGATTCTTTAGGTTCAGTTGTCACTCCCAACCACCTGAGCTCAGGTACTGTTGGCTTATTTCTTAACAGTTTGATCTGAGCGATTAGTTAGAGTGACAGAATTTACTCCCCAGGGTGACTGCAGCCATGAGATTAAAAGACTCTTATTCCTTGGAAGGAAAGTTATGACCAACCTAGATAGCATATTGAAAAGCAGAGACATTACTTTGCCAACAAAGGTCCATCTAGTCAAGGCTATGGTTTTTCCAATGGTCATGTATGGATGTGAGAGTTGAACTGTGAAGAAAGCTGAGTACCGAAGAATTGATGCTTTTGAACTGTGGTGTTGGAGAAGACTCTTGAGAGTCCCTTGGACTGCAAGGAGATCCAACCAGTCCATTCTGAAGGAGATCAGCCCTGGGATTTCTTTTGAAGGAATGATGCTAAAGTTGAAACTCCAGTACTTTGGCCACCTCATGCGAAGAGTTGACTCATTGGCAAAGACTCTGATGCTGGGAGGGATTGGGGGCAGGAGGAGAAGGGGACGACAGAGGGTGAGATGGCTGGATGGCATCACTGACTCAATGGATGTGAGTCTGAGTGAACTCCGGGGGTTGGTGATGGATAGGAAGGCCTGGCGTGCTGCAATTCATGATGTCGCAGTGTAGGACACAACTGAGCGACTGAACTGAAGGTGGACACAGATCTTTCTCTAACATGCTGTTATGTTGATGACAAGTTCATCCGTGTAAAGTCTTTAGGATAATGCTTAGTTTGTAGGAATTGCTGAAACATCTGTTGTCAGTGTGATGATGTCATCATCATCACAATGTGTGTTCTTTAAAAGTCAGTGTGTTTTCATGTTCATCGCAGCACTATTTATAATAGCCAGGACATGGAAGCAACCTAGATGTCCGTCAGCAGATGAATGGATGAGAAAGCTGTGGTACATTTACACAATGGATTATTACTCATCCATTAAAAAGAATACATTTGAATCAGTTTGATTCAATTCAAATTCAATTCAAATCAATTTGAATCAGTTCTAATGAGGTGGATGAAACTGGAGCCTATTATACAGAGTGAAGTAAGCCAGAAAGAAAAACACCAAAACAGCATACTAACATATATATATGGAATTTAGAAAGAAGGTAACGCTAACCCTGTATGTGAGACAGCAAAAGAGACACAGATGTATTGAACAGTCTTCTGGACTCTATGCGAGAAGGCGAGGGCAGGATGATATTGGAGAATGGCACTGAAACATAAAATATCATATGTGAGACAGATCACTAGTCCAGGTTTGATGCATGATACAGGGTGCTTAAGGGTGGTGCACTGGGATGACTCAGAGGGATGGGATGGGGAGGGAGGTGGGAGGGGGGTTCAGGATGGGGAACACATATATGCTCATGCCGGATTCAAGTCAATGTATGGCAAAACCAATACAATATTGTAAAATTAATTAATTAAAAAATAAATAAAGTCACTGTGGACTTTGTCATCTCTAAAGACAACAGTCTTGCTGTAACTCATCTAGATAGTGAATGCCACTCAGTCATGTCCGACTTTTTGTGACCCCAGGGATGGTAGCCTAGCAGGCTCCGCCGACCATGGGATTTTCCAGGCAAGAATACTGGAGCGGGCTGCAATTTCCTTCTCCAGCGGACTTTCCCAACCCAGGGATCAAAGCCGGGTCTCCTGCATTGCAGACAGATGCTTTACCATCTGATCCACCAGGGAAGCTAAAGTAAACTTAATTAATTAATTAAAAAATAAATAAAGTCACAGTGGACTTTGTCATCTCTGAAGACACCAGTCTTGCTGTAACTCATCTAGATCGTGAATGCCACTCTGTGTTGAATGTTAACACTTCTGCATAGACAACCCAGTCTTGGTTTTAATTTCTGTATTTTTCATGTATTGTCCACATACATGACAAATTCCTGTTGATTGCAGGATATCATAATCTTAGGAAAAAGAGGAAATTATAAATTCGATTGCAGACCAACAGTTTGCTTCAAGCAGCTTTTAAAGTATCTATCAGAGTATTACTTCATCTGAATTGAGCGTTACCCCTCTCACCTCTTCTCATTTTGTGTGAAACTAAGAATCTTCCTCAGGGCCCATTGGTGAAATGTGTTTTCATTTCAGGCACAGTTGACCTTCAAGGATGTGTTCATAGATTTCACTCCCGAGGAGTGGGAATGCCTGGACCCTGCCCAGAGGACCTTGTACAAGGACGTGATGGTGGAGACCCTCGGGAACCTGCTGTCTGTGGGTGAGGATCACTTCCCTCTGAAGTGGGGATCTGCCCTGGGGTACCTCTGCATGTTCCCTCTTTACCTTTTGAGATCTCCCATTTTTCTTGACTAAGCTCAAAACCTTGTTGACTCACACGTGTAAAGCTTCCTGATTGGCATCAGGAGTTTAAACTTGTCTTTCCTTCAGGTAACCTGCCCACTGTGTGATGCACAAGGAGTTTCTCCACAGCTTGAGTGTTTATAAAGCTGATTTCAAACTTTGAAATATCCAGTTGCCTGTTTTCTAGCCCTGTGTTCTTGGTTCAGTAGTTCTTAGATAGGAACTAGATACCTGCTGCATGTTGTACTGTATATTATACTATTCCCTGTGCATTCAGAAGGAGACAGATAGTAAATTCATTTGAGAAGTATTTTTCTGTCGGTTTATAATATCCTCACTCCTTGGCTGACAAAAGAACTGCATTCTACACCTGCCTATGCAGGAGACACGGGTTCGATCCTTGGTCTGGGAAGATCCCACATGTCACAGAGCAGCTACGCCTCTGTGCCTCAACTACGAGCCAGCACTCTAGAGCCTGGAAGCTGCAACTACTGAGCCCACATGGGACAACTCCTGAAGCCCATGCACCCAGGAGAAGCCACAGTAAGTGAGTAGCACGAGCACTGCAACTGGAGTGCAGCCCCTACTTGCTGAACTTGGGGAAAAGACCAAGCAGCAGCGATCACTCACCCCTGCCAAAAGAAATGAATACACCGATGTATTAAAAATAACAGATACATTTAAAAAAAAAAAAAAAAGGTTGGATTCTGGAAGAAGCCACAGTATATGGCATTACTTCCAAGTAGGAAGTTCTGTTTCTGATCTGAACATTATCTCCATTCTTGTGGCACAAGGAAGAAGACCCCTGGATTGTGGAGAATGAAGTGCTAATAGCAAAAATCAAGATGAGTGAGATCACAGGTCAACTGTCACAAGGACAGAGAGGAAGCCACACCGTTCATGGTGTTTTGGAAACTCTCCAAGTGGGAGAGTTCTGTGAGAAAACAGATGTTTAATGTTGGTGAACTCTCACAGGATATTTTTCTTCTCCCTAACTTATGGCTCTGTTCTTTGATATGTGAAATGTACAGCACCCTCCAGTTGTGCTGTAGCACCCACAGACATGAAGGCAAGATATTTTTTTTTTTGGCCTGTACTGGGTCTTTTTTGCTCTGTGCTCTTTTGTCTATTTGAGACGAGAGAGGGCTATTCTCTAGAGTGGGAAGCACAGTTACTCATTGTAGTGGCTTCTTTTGTTGTGAAGCACAGGCCCTAGGCACACAGGCTTGAGTAGTTTTACCACACAAGCTCAGTATCTGTGGCTCATCAACTTAGTCCTCGTGACATGTGAGATCTTCCCAGAATAAGAATCAAACCCATGTCTCCTGCATTACTGAGCAGATTCTTACCATGGAGCCACCAGGATGTTAGGGAAATTAAATAAATAGTTTTGTTTAGGCTTCAAGACAAAGCAGTGCATTCCTCTTACCTTGCTTCTAGCCTGCATGGAAACTGCCCTGAGTGTGAATGTCCTGACTGTCTCCTGTGAGTGCAAGTCTTGCAGCACCATAGGTAAGATAGAGGACAAATCTTGAGATTGTTCAGCCTTTGCAGGGGCCCTTGCCAACCAAGGCCCAGGCTTAGCACCATCCAAGGCCCAGGCTTAGCACCATTCAAGTTGGATCCTTCTCTCTGCCTGCTGCTGCTAAGTCGCTTCAGTCGTATCCGACTCTGTGCAAAGCCATAGACGGCAGCCCACCAGGCTCCCCCGTCCCTGGGATTCTCCAGCCAAGAACATTGGAGTGGGTTGCCATTGCCTTCTCCAATTCTCTCTGCCTACCGTGAGGTAAATAAAGGTAACTTAAAACTGCAAACAGAAGTATGCGATTTGTGAGGATGATTATCCATATTACAATGTCACATTATATTTTGGTTGATCAAATGTTCATTTTTCAAGTCGACTCTCTTTAGCCAGCCCACAGCTCCAATTGTATCCCCATACTGCCCTTTTCCTCCCCATTCTTTGTCCTGTTCTGGCCTTACACCCCTCCCAACCCCTCTGTCTCCCTCTCCATCAGCTGGTCCCCTTCTAACTGCCCCTGTCTCTGAGGGGGGAGCGGGAGCCCAGGTTCCCCCACCCTAGCAAGTTTGTTAACCCCTTTAGATTCTTCTGATCAAAGACCCCCATCTCCCTGGAGAGACATTCCAAGATTTTTATGAGTCCTTCTGTCCCTGTTATCACAGTCAATTTGAGCACTGTTCAGTCTGTGTTGTACCATAAAGCTGTGACTATAGAAAGGAAGGATAACTTGTTTGATATAGGATGGCCATGATGTTGTTTAGACTCTGGAGAAAACTGGTTAAGATGAATTTTTTTTTCCTTTGAAAGTGCAAAACTGGTTCTTTTTACATGTGGAATTAAAAATAGCAAGCTTGTTAAAAAGGCGTGCTAAAAACAGGCTTAAGGTTAACCTTTGCCAGGGCTTCCCAGATTACTCTAGTGATAAAGAACCTCCCAGTCCCTGGGAGAGACACAGGAGACGTGGATTTGATCCCTGGGTAGGGAAGATCCCCTGAAGAGTGAATGGCAACCCACTCCAGTATTCTTGCCTGGAGAGTCCCATCATGGACAGAGGAGCCTGGTGGGCTAGAATCCACGGGGTTGCAGGGGATTGGACAGGACTGAAGCGAACTTGCATAGCGTGCCACCTTTGCCATGTCCTTGAAATACGTAACCCATTTTTCCAGAGATTTCAGTCTTGGGCAAATTAGAATTTTAAACCATGGCGCAGGGGGGTGCGAAGAAAAGGGGAAAGAGATTTTAAATCTCAAGCAGGAAAGTATGAGAGCTCTCATGTCTGTCAATCTGCATTTCTGTTTGTCTCAGTGTGTGTCTTTGTTTTTGGATAATATTGCTGAGGTTAATTTGTAAATGAGCTCTAATTCAATTGTTTGTAAAAAAAAAAAAAAAAGCACTTTCAAACCAAACAATTACAAGAGAAATTAACCTAAATGAATTTCAGGTTCACGTGAATTGGGAAATATTCAATATTAAATATCTAGTATTAATGTTTGTTTGCTAATCTAATTAAGACATGTCTTGAGTCTTCAACATTGTCTAATACTTTTGTTGTACCTAGGTTTAATGTTAAGCAAGTTTGTCAACAGTTAGAGTAACTCAGGTGAAGAAAGTTTTAAGGAAAGAATGCAAATGCAATTGGAGCTTTTAAATAAACTCTATTAAGAATGCTTATACTTTGGAAATGTCTGTCTAAAATAGTCTCTCCAGATGTGAATAACCTGAACTCCTGCTGCTGCTGCTAAGTCACTTCAGTCGTGTCCGACTCTGTGTGACCCCATAGACGGCAGCCCACCAGGCTCCCCTGTCCCTGGGATTCTCCAGGCAAGAATACTGGCGTGGGTTGCCATTTCCTTCTCCAATGCATGAAGGTGAAAAGTGAAAGTGAAGTCGCTCAGTCCTGTCCGACTCTGAGTGACCTCATGGACTGCAGCCTACCGGGCTCCTCTGTCCATGGGATTTTCCAGGCAAGAGCACTGGAGTGGGGTGCCATCGCCTTCTCCAATTAGTGCTGTTAGGTGGCACTAAAAAATAAATAAATAAAATAAAATTTATTTATTTTTGGCTTTGTTGCTTCAGGTCTTTGTTGCTTCAGGGGATTTTCTCGACTTGCAGTGAGCAAGGGCTACCGTGTATTTACGGTGCGTGAACTTGTCATTCTAGTGGATTCTCTTGTTGCAATGCGTGGTGTCTGTGTGTTTGCTCAGTAGTTGTGACTCCCCAGCTCTAGAGCACAGAATCATCATGTGTGCCCTACAGGCTTAGTTGTTCTCAGGCATGTGGGAATTTCCCAGATCAGGGATCAAAACTGTGTGCCCTGCACTACCAGGTGGATACTTTACCTCTGAGCCACAAGGGAAGCCCCAAAGCTTGTTCCTTTACATATATCTTGGAGCCAATGAACTGGGTGAGTTTAGATTACTGTGTAGATAGGGAGTTGATGTATTGAATGATTACTGTGTAAGTAGAGAATTTTTCACTTACAATATAACTGACATGAACCACTTGTTAATGTCATAAAATGCCTATATGTCTATCTACTGATAGATTTCTAAGAGGTATTTGGAAAAGTGTTTATTTTTTTATTTTTTAAATTATTTTAGGGAATTCCCTGACAGTCCAGTGGATAGAATTCAGTAGTTTCACTGCAGCTAGCCTGGATTTAATCCATGGTCAGGGAACCAAGTTCTCAGAAGCCACATGGTCCAGCAAAAGAAAAAAAAAAAAAAAATATATATATATATATATATAGTTTACAGAATTCTTTATTTTCTCAATGTAGTATTTTTTGAACAGTTACTAACTGCCATTTATTTTTTACATTATTCATTAGAATGCTTCTTTTGCATTGTTTACCATTCCAATGTATTGCCTTTTGATGCTTGTTTGCTCAGTTGCTCAGTCCTGTCTGACTCTTTGTGATCTCATGGACTGTTGGCCACCAAGCTTTCCTATCCATGGAATTTTTTTAAGGCAAGAATAGTGCACTCGGTTGGGATTTCCTGCTCCAGGGGATCTTTCCAACCCAGGCATTGTATCCCCCTGTGCCGTGTCTTCTGCATTGGCAGGCAGCTTGTTTACCAGTGAGTCACCTCTCTAGTCCTGTATGTTCTTTACCATTTAAATATGTATAAATATGCATAAAATGTGTACAATATACCATTAGTTTCTCCTCAATTATGAGACAGCAGTGTGTTTAGTACAAAGTAGGATGAGTTTTGAGGTCATGATGGGACAATGTGTTTTCTTTGAGAACTGACATGAGTTTGCATAAATGAATGTTTTCTGATTGTGTTTGAAACTACACTACCCTAAAATTAATTTGAATTACATATGATCATTCTTTTTTAAAGAATTCTATTCCTTTAGTTTTCTATAGTTTTGAGATCATCTTTGCGGAGATTCATAATTCTGTTAGGATGAATATGGCTTTTGGTATGAAAGTCATGTGTTTGACAAATAATTTATTTATGAATTGTAACTAATAGAATACCTGTGGTTCTTTATGTCTTGTAGATATGTCTCAGATAGATATGATCAAGAAATTACAGGCAAAAGCAGACAGTGGTAAAGGGGAAATTTTTCAAAGAGTGATGTTTGAAAGAGCTGAAAGCCTTGAAAGCAAAGATTTTCACCTCAGGAAGATGCAGGAAAATATAGATGACTTTGACTGTCTGCGGACAGATGATGAAAGAAATGACAAAGGATTGTCTACATCCCATAACAAAAACCTCACTGATGGAAGAGATCATCATAGTAGAAGTGATGCAGAAAATGGAACTTTTGAAAGGCACGGATCAAGCTTTCAGGATGAATCGCAGATGATGCAATCTGAAGGGATAATTTTTGAACGTAGTCAAGTTGTGACAGACGTCAGTGCCTCAGGTTTATCATCTCAGAGAACTCTTAATGTCTGCGAAGGCTTTTCTCATAAAGATGAGAATGCTGTTATGCATCCTTCAGAACTGTTACCAGACCATGAAACACAAAATAAAAGACCATACAAATGTAATGAGTGTGACATAACCTTTCTTCAGGACTCAGAACTCACTAGACATCAAAGAATCCATACAGGAGGAAAACCATACAAATGTGACGTGTGTGGCAAGGCTTTTAATCAAACTAGAAAACTTGCGATTCATTGGAGAATTCATACTGGAGAGAAACCACATAAATGTGATGTGTGTGGCAAGGTCTTTAAGCAAGCTGCAAAATTTTTAATTCATTGGAGATACCATATGAGAGAGAAACCATATAAATGTGATGTATGTGGCAAGGCCTTTAGTCAAACTGCAAACCTGGCAGTTCATCAGAGAATTCATACTGGAGAGAAGCCATACAAATGCAATGTATGTGGCAAGGCGTTTAGTCATAGTGCAAACCTTACTGTTCATCGGAGACTCCATACTGGAGAGAAACCATATAAATGTGATGTATGTGGCAAGGCCTTTAATCAGACTGCGAAACTTAGACTTCATCAGAGAATTCATACTGGAGAGAAACCATATAAATGTGATGTATGTGGCAAGGCCTTTAGTCAAACTGCAAACCTGGCAGTTCATCAGAGAATTCATACTGGAGAGAAGCCATACAAATGCAATGTATGTGACAAGGCATTTAGTGATACTTCAAACCTTACTGTTCATCGGAGACTTCATACTGGAGAGAAACCATATAAATGTGATATATGTGGCAAGGGTTTCAGTGTAAGTTCAAGCCTTGCTGTTCATCAGAGAGTTCATACTGGAGAGAAACCGTATAAATGTGATGTATGTGGCAAGGCGTTTAATCAGACTGCAAAACTTGGACTTCATCAGAAAATTCATACTGGAGAGAAATCTTATAAATGTGACGTGTGTGGCAAGACATTTAGTCGTACTGGAAACCTTGCTGTTCATCGGAGAGTTCATACTGGCGAGAAACCATATAAATGTGATATATGTGGCAAGGCTTTCAGAGTAAGCTCAAATCTTGCTGTTCATCAGAGAGTTCATACTGGAGAGAAACCGTATAAATGTGATGTGTGTGGCAAGGCTTTTAGTCAAGCTACAGGCCTTGCAGTTCATCAGAGAATTCATACTGGAGAGAAACCATATAAATGTGATGTATGTGGCAGGGCCTTTAATCACACTACAAGACTTGAACTTCATCAGAGAATTCATACTGGAGAGAAGCCATACAAATGCAATGTATGTGACAAGGCATTTAGTCATACTGCAAACCTTACTGTTCATCGGAGACTTCATACTGGAGAGAAACCATATAAATGTGATATCTGTGGCAAAGGTTTCAGAGTAAGTTCAAACCTTGGTGTTCATCGGAGTGTTCATACTGGAGAGAAACCATATAAATGTGATGTGTGTGGCAAGGCGTTTAGTCATACTGGAAACCTTGCTGTTCATCGGAGAGTTCATACTGGAGAGAAACCATACAAATGTGATGTGTGTGGCAAAGCATTTAGTCGTAATGGAAACCTTGCTGTTCATCGGAGACTTCATACTGGAGAGAAACCATACAAATGTGATTTGTGTGGCAAAGCATTTAGTCGTACTGGAAACCTTGCTGTTCATCGGAGACTTCATACTGGAGAGTAACCATGTAATTATGGTATATGTGCCAAGGCTTTCACTGTAAGTTCAAGCCTTGCTGTTCATCAGACAGTTGATACTGGTGAGAAACCATATAAATGTGATATGTGTGGCAAGACCTTTAGTCAAGCTGCAGGCCTTGCAGTTCATCAGCGAATTCATACTGGAGAGAAACCATAGAAATGTGATGTATGTGGCAAGGCCTTTAGTCACACTACAAGACTTGAACTTCATCAGAGAATTCATACTGGAGAGAAGCCATACAAATGCAATGTATGTGACAAGGCATTTAGTCATACTGCAAACCTTACTGTTCATCGGAGACTTCATACTGGAGAGAAACCATATAAATGTGATATCTGTGGCAAAGGTTTCAGAGTAAGTTCAAACCTTGGTGTTCATCGGAGTGTTCATACTGGAGACAAACCATATAAATGTGATGTGTGTGGCAAGGCGTTTAGTCATACTGGAAACCTTGCTGTTCATCGGAGAGTTCATACTGGAGAGAAACCATACAAATGTGATGTGTGTGGCAAAGCATTTAGTCGTACTGGAAACCTTGCTGTTCATCGGAGACTTCATACTGGAGAGTAACCATGTAATTATGGTATATGTGCCAAGGCTTTCACTGTAAGTTCAAGCCTTGCTGTTCATCAGAGTGTTCATACTGGAGAGAAACCATATAAATGAGGTATATGTAGTAGGGCTTTCAGTGTGAATGCAAACCTTGCAGTTCATCAGAGAATTCATACTGGAGAGAACCTTACAAATATAAAAATTTTGAGAAACCATTTAGGCACAGTCAACCATAACTCATCATCAGGCAGTTCAGACAGGAGAAACCATATAAATATGATGTATATGGCTGGTGCTTTACTTGAAATGACGAACTTAGAAACCATCGGAGAATTCATGCTAGAGAGAAACATTAGAAATGTGACAGTTGTGCGAAACATATTAGTGCAAATGTCGTGAGTGTGACAGAGCCTTTAGTCAAGTGTCTAGGCCTTATAATTCATCAGAGAATTCATAGTGTATTGAAAACATACAAGTGAAATGAATGTGTCAGAGTTTCTAGTGCATGTTCAGCATTAACTGCCCATTAGGCAGTTCATACATAAGAGAAACCATGTAAATGTTATTTATGTGGCAAACCGTTCAGTGATAAGAAATGACATTGCAGATCATCTGAGAATCCATTCTGCAGTGAAAACTTACACATGTAGACAATACAAGAAAATATATCAACTTTCTGACCCTCAGAAAATTCAAACTGTAGGAAAACTACACAAATGTGTTAGGTGTGGGAAAGCTTTGATTATCTGTTCAGCCTAACTCACCATCCGTTAATTATTTTTTCTTTTTTTACAATAGTGTGATGGTTTTTGCTATATATGAACATGAATAGGCCGTAGGCGTACATATGTGCCCTCCCGCCTGAACCCACCTCTCTCCCCACTGTATCCCTCCAGATTGTCCGAGAGCACTTGCTCGTACATCACACTCCCACTGGCTCTTTTACATATGGTAATATACATGTTTCAGTGCTAATCTCTTAAACCCTGCCATCCTATTTCTTTTTTTTTTTTCAATAGGTTTTCCTTAGTGTTGCTTTTTCTATCCACATGTTATGACCCAGTTTTAATGTTCAGTTTACATTTCTTTCCTGCTTTACACTAACAAATACATAAGTCAATGGGTTATTTTGAAACTTTTGTAACATTAAAATGCATGTAGACGATGACAGGGAACATAGTGGGTGCCCTATAAATGTAAAGAAAGACAGTTACTTTAGGACTTGAGTTCAGTCAGATAATACACATAGAAACATTTACAGATAGTGCCAAGTTGATAATTTTGGTGAAAAAAATTCTAGTGTCTTCTTAAGACTTTATATTTTACAATGTGCTTTGTTGTCCAGAACTGACAGATCTTTCAGAAACAGACAACAAAGAAATGAGAGAAAATATATTACAATTTTTCAACAAGAAGTAAATTGCCTAATTACCGTCAAGTGATCATATAGTAATCTGACATTCCATTACATTAAAGTATTCGCTTAAGTATTAAATATTATGATGTAAACAACTTTTTCTCATATAAGTATTTGAAGCTTTGTCATCATAAGCATGGAACAGAAAGTTTTATAAAGAAGTATGCATTTCTCATTAAACGTTTTTTTCTCTCTTTAATAATCTTTAAAATTTATTTTTGGCTATGCTAAGTCTTCATTTTGCTGACTTCTTTCTCTTTTTACAGCAATCAGGCTATGAATTCTCCACGTAAACTTGGCTGGGGTATGGTTGGAGACTGGCATTTTGATGCTTCTTTTGGTCAGTCTAGAGGACTCAATGTCTTTTTGGCTGTACTAAACCTTTTTTTTTTTTTTTTTTTAACTGTACGTGGGATTTCTCTAGTTGCAGCAAGCAGAAGTGACTTTCCAGTTACTTGTATACAGGCTTCTCATTACTGGGGTTACTGTTGTTGCAGAACACAGGCTTTAGAGCACAGGCTCAGTACTTGTGTTGCACGGGCTTAGTTGCTCCGAGGCATGTGGTATCCTCTCAGACCAGGGATCAAACCTGGGTCCTATGCATTGGCAGGTAGATTATTTACCACTAGACCACCAGTAAAGTTCTATTCATTATCTTTTAACTGTGCACTATGTATGTTAATACACTGCAAACAAAATTGGGGTCATCAACCAATAACTGGGAGATCTGAAACCAGGAGAAACTCCCGCAAACTTCTCTAGACTTGCTGAAGAGGTGGGTGTACCCAAAAGACCCGTCCTGAAATACCAAGGCCAGAATGTCCAAAGCATAGTATGGTGCCTGCTTTTCTCTATCCTGCATTCCCTCAGGGTGCACTTTTGCTGGGCCACTGCAGTGACTAATAAGTTTGATCCTTGAAGAAGTGGAATGTCAAGACATTTTTCTCCTTGGAAGTGTTAGTATGAAGTAGCCCTTTCTAAGAGTTGTGTGTTTCACATTCTAGCTTGTCAGTTCAATTAGTTCTGTCGCTCATTCATGTCAGCCTCCTTGCGAGCCCATGAATTGCAGCACGGCATGCCTCTCTGTCCATCACCAACTCCCGGAGTTCACTCAAACTCATGTGCTTCGACTCGGTGATGCCATCCATCCATCTCATCCTCTGTCGTCCCCTTCTCCTCCTGCCCCCAATCTCTCCCAGCATCAGGGTTTTTTCCAATAAGTCACCTCTTGGCATGAGGTGGCCAAAGTACTGGAGTTTCAGCTTCAGCATCGTTCCTTCCAAAGAAATCCCAGGGCTGATCCCCTTCAGAATGGACTGGTTGGATCTCCTTGCAGTCCAAGGGATTCTCAAGAGTCTTCTCCAACACCACATTTCAAAAGCATCAGTTCTTAAGTGCTTAGCTTTCTTCACAGTCCAACTCTCACACCCATACGTGACCAGTGGAAAAACCATAGCCTTGAGTAGACGGACCTTTGTTGCCGAAGTAATGTCTCAGCTTTTGAATACGCTACCTAGGTCGGTCATAACTTTCCCTCCAAGGAGTAAGCATCTGTTAATTTCATGGCTGCAGTTACCATCTGCAGTGATTTTGGAGACCAGAAAGGTAAAGTCAGCCACTGTTTCCACTGTTTCCACATCTCTTTGCCATGAAGCGATGGGACCGGATGCCATGATCTTCATTTTCTGAATGTTGGGCTTTAAGCCAACTTTTCCCACTCTCCTCTTTCAGTTTCATTAAGAGGCTTTTTAGTTCCTCTTCACTTTCTGCCATAAGGGTGGTGTCATCTGCATATCTGAGGTTATTGATATTTCTCCTAACAATCTTAATTCCAGCTTGTGCTTCTTCCAGCCCAGGGTTTCTCATAATGTACTCTGCATATAAGTTAAATAAGCAGGATGAGAATATACAGCCTTGGCATACTCCTTTTCCTATTTGGAAATAGTCTGTTCCATGGCCAGTTCTAACTTGCTTCCTGACCTGCATACAGGTTTCTCAAGAGGCAGGTCAGGTGGTCTGGTATTCCCGTCTCTTTCAGAATTTTCCACAGTTTGTTGTGATCCACACAGTCAAAGGCTTTGGCATAGTCAATAAAGCAGAAATAGATGTTTTTCTGGAACTCTCTTGCTTTTTCAATGATCCAGCGGATGTTGGCAATTTGATCTCTGGTTCCTCTGCCTTTCTAAAACCAGCTTGAACATCTGGAAGTTCACATATGCTGAAGCCTGGCTTGGAGAATTTTGAGCATGACTTTACTAGCATGTGAGATGAGTGCAATTGTGCAGTAGTTTGAGCATTTTTTGGCATTGCCTTTTTTTGGGATTGGAATGAAAACTGACCTTTTCCAGTCCTGAGGCCACTGCTAAGTTTTCCAAATATGCTGACATATTGAGTGCAGCACTTTCACAGCATCATCTTTCAGGATTTGAAATAGCTCAACTGGAATTCCATCACCTCCACTAGCTTTGTTCGTAGTGATGCTTTCTAAGGCCCCTTAACTTCATGTTTCAGGATGTCTGGCTCTAGGTGAGTGATCACACCATAGTGATTATGTTGGTCGTGAAGATCTTTTTTTTGTACAGTTCTTGTGTGTATTCTTGCCATCTCTTCTTAATATCTTCTGCTTCTGTTAGGTTCATACCATTTCTGTCCTTTATGGAGCCCATCTTTGCATGAAATGTTCCCTTGGTATCTAATTTTTTTGAAGAGATCTCTAGTCTTTCCCATTCTGTTGTTTTCCTCTATTTGTTTGCATTAATCGCTGAGGAAGGCTTTCTTATCTCTCCTTGCTATTCTTTGGAACTCTGCATTCAGATACTTATATCTTTCCTTTTCTCCTTTGCTTTTTGCTTCTCTTCTTTTCACAGCTATTTGTAAGTCCTCCCAGACAGCATTTTGCTTTTTTGCATTTCTTTTCCATGGGGATGGTCTTAATCCCTGTCTCCTGTACAGTGTTGCAAACCTCCGTCCATAGTTCATCAGGCACTCTATCTATCATATCTAGTACCTTGAATCTAATTCTCATTTTCATGGTATAATCATAAGGGATTTGATTTAGGTCATACCTGAATGGTCTAGTGGTTTTCCCTACTTTCTTCAGTTTCAGTCTGAATTTGGCAATAAGGAGTTCATGATCTAAGCCACAGTCAGTTCCTGGTCTTGTTTTTGCTGACTGCGTAGAGCTTCCCCATCTTTGGCTGCACAGGATATAATCAATCTGATTTTGGTGTTGACCATCTTGTGATGTCTATGTGTATAGACTTCTCTTGTGTTGTTGGAAGACGGTGTTTGCTATGACCAGTGCATTCTCTTGGCAAAACCATATTAGCCTTTTCCCTGCTTCATTTCGTCTCCCAAGACCAAATTTGCCTATTATCCCAGATTTTTCTTGACTTCCTACTTTTTCATTCCAGTCCCCTATAATGAAAAGGACATCTTTTTGGGGTGTTAGTTCTAAAAGGTCTTGTAGGTCTTCATAAAACCGTTCAGCCTCTTCAGCATTACTGGTTGGGGCATAGGCTTGGATTACTGTCATATGCTCAAAAGTCTCCAAGCCAGGCTTCAGCAATACGCGAACTGTGAACTTCCAGATGATCAAGCTGGTTTTAGAAAAGGCAGAGGAACCAGAGATCAAATTGCCAATATCCTCTGGATCATCGAAAAAGCAAGAGAGTTCCAGAAAAACATCTATTTCTGCTTTATTGACTATGCCAAAGCCTTTGACTCTGTGGATCACAATAAACTTTGGAAAATTCTCAAAGAGATGGGAATACCAGACCACCTGACCTGCCTCTTGAAAAACCTGTATGCAGGTCAGTAAGCAACAGTTAGAACTGGACATGGAACAACAAACTGGTTCCAAATAGGAAAAGGAGTACATCAAGGCTGTATATTGTCACCCTGCTTATTTAACTTATATGGAGAGTACATCATGAGAAACCCTGGGCTGGAAAAAGCACAAGCTGGAATCAAGATTGGCAGGAGAAATATCAATAATCTCAGATATGCAGATGACACCACCCTTATGGCAGAAAGTGAAGAGGAACTAAAAAGCCTCTTGATTAAGGTGAAAATGGAGAGGGAAAAAGTTGGCTTAAAGCTCAACATTCAGAAAACAAAGATCATGGCATCTGGTCCCATCACTTCATGGGAAATAGATGGGGAAACCGTGGATACAGTGTCACACTTTATTTTTTTGGGCTCCAAAATCGTGCAGATGGTGACTGCAGCCATGAAATTAAAAGAGGCTTACTCCTTGGAAGAAAAGTTATGACCAACCTATATAGCATATTGAAAAGCAGAGACATTACTTTGCTGGTAAAAGTCCGTCTAGTCAAGGCTATGGTTTTTCCAGTGGTCATGTATGGATGTGAGAGTTGGACTGTGAAGCAAGCTGACTGCTGAGGAATTGATGCTTTTGAACTGTGGTGTTGGAGAAGACTCTTGAGAGTCCCTTGGACTGCAAGGAGATCCAACCAGTCCCTTCTGAAGGAGATCAGCCCTGGGGTTTCTTTGGAAGGAATGATGCTTAAGCTGAAACTCCAGTACTTTGGCCTCCTCATGCGAAGAGTTGACTCATTGGCAAAGACTCTGATGCTGGGAGGGATTGGGGGCAGGAGGAGAAGGGGACGACAGAGGATGAGATGGCTGGATGGCATCACTGACTCTATGGACATAAGTCTGAATGAACTCCGGGAGTTGGTGATGGACAGGGAGGCCTGGCATGCTGGGATTCATGGGGTCGCAAAGAGTCGGCCACAACTGAGCGACTGAACTGAACTGAATGTCATGTTGAGTGGTTTGCCTTGGAAACAGAGATCATTCCGTCGTTTTTGAGATTGCATCCAAGTACTGCATTTCGGACTCTTTTCTTGATCATAATCCGTACACAAAGCCAGTTCTTGCTTACTTAAACTGCTTAAATTTTAATTGTAGGAATATTGCTGAGTTCAGCTAGCACCCTACATCCAGCTCCACCCACGAGGATCCCACATCAAGCCCCACCCAACCCCAACCTGGCCACCAAACCAGGTTACAGTTCCCAGACCTCTGAATCGCTTCAGCCTCATCAGCACGACTCCATGTACAGTCTGGTTCAGTCGCTCACTTGTGTCCGACTCTTTGTGATCCCATGGACTGCAGCACACCAGGCCTCCCTGTCCATCACCAACTCCCAGAGTTTACTCAAGCTTATTGTGTCGGTGATGCCATCCAACCATGTCAACCTCTGTCGTTGGACATGCAGGACTCCAAATGTTATGCCAAAACCCTTCCTTCTATTGTGATTATCCCACAGAATTTTAAGGTTTTATTAAAAGTGTTGTACTTACTTAGACTAATGAGCAATCAGTAGTGCAACACAAGACGTGAGAGATCCTCAAGTACTACTTAACCCTGACAAGATACCTCTGGAACCAAACGGAGGAACAAGCAGGTAGGTGTACGCTCGGCAGGGCTCACCAGGCCCTGCCCCTCACACGTCCAGACGCAGGCGTGTGTCCTAGGCTCCACCCTTCATTCTCCCTTTCCGCTGGAACCTAGGGCTTGGGAGTCGCTGGTGTGTCTACTCGAAGGACGTGAGTTTAGAGCAATTCCTGAAGCCGAGTCTTGGTAGGTGCGGTTGCCCCGGGAATAGTGAGGTACTGCTTTTTGCTTTTTAGTCTTGTTAAGCTCTGTGCGTAGGGTCCCCTCTATTCCGTATCTGTGGTCTCCGGTCACTTTGGACCTTCCTAATCCCCCAGCCTTTCCTCACCAAGTAAATTCAGTTGTTACTTTGAGAGGCCCGTGGTCTAATTTCCTTTCAGTGTAAAATCCTGAGGTAACATCTATCGTGCACGAAATATATAGTAATTTATAGGGGGGAAGTTATTATAATTGAGACATGGCACTTAGAGTTTTGTAAATATACCAAAACACTTGTTCAGAAACTAGCTTAGAATTTCATCTTTGCAACTGGTGGTGGAGCTGGAGTTCTTTCTCGAGTGTTAGGGAGGCGTATTACTGTCCTTTTTTGGTTTATATGACCAGGGTAATAAATTGACGAGAGACTGTTCATTTTAGGAGATAATTTTCAGTGATGCTGGTTACTGATATGAGCTCTAGAATCAAAGAAAAATATAAAATGGTCTCTATGCTCAGACATTTCCAACTCTGAGACCCCATGGAGTGTAGCCTTCCAGGCTGCTGTGTCCATGGGATTTCCCAGGCAAGAATACTGGAGTGGGCTGCCATTTCCTAATCCTGTGGATCTTCTGACTCAGGGATAAAACCCCCATCTCTTGCATCTCCTTCATTGGCAGGAGGATTCTTTACCACTGAGCCACCTGGGAAGCCTCTTTGGTCTGATACTAGTGTTTTATTTGAATTTTAAAAGTGAACGTTGGTTGGTATTTTTCCAGTCCATGAGACCCAGTGTGGATAATGCTGAATTATGGATTGCTGACAAGTGCAATGGAAAGTGGTGTATAATAGTGGGGAAATATCTTAAGAGATCGGAGAATCTGAAGACAGTTGAGGGATAGTTTTAGATTTGTGCATTAAGGTTGATTGTCAGTGCTACACTAAACCTAAGATGATTATGTGGGGCAGGTGGAAAAGGAACAGTTTGCTTGAAGTAACGAGGCCTGTTTATTTGTGGCAATGTTGTTGGTGTAATATTGTCAGAGATAAAAAATTGGTTCAAAATGCTTCTAGCTAACAGACCTTTGATAGAGTTGAGTAGGAGTGGGTTGTCTTCATTAATTAAAATTAATCGGAGAAGGGAGATTGTCCTAGAATTGTGAAGCCAGTGACACGAGTGCTGTACACAGCTGTGTGGGTGTAGAGACAGAGGCTCTGGTCTTGGTGTGCAACATGTGGGCTGATTGGATAATAAGATCTTAAGAATTGAAGCCTGTGAGGATTGGTAATCCTGTTAATGGGAGACTTCATAATGAGGGCTGTAGTGGGGAAACACATTGCTTTCAGCAGTTTATCTACTCAGAGTGGGGGATACTGATTTTACTGTGGTTAGAGTTGCCAGAAGCTTTGGCATCTAAGGGGCTATGAAGGAGGCCCCGCTTCCTTAAAGAGCTGGGGTATCTTCCAATTAGGTCAGTCAGGTACAACAGGCGGCAGTGAGATTGGGGCCTTTTTCTGTGACTTCTTCACTGAGCTCAGTCGAGCCAAATCTCAAACACCTTTAAAACTTCGTGATATCCCAGTTCCTGGCATGTTTTCCCAAGAGGGCCAGTTTCTTGGTCTCCATACTGAGTGCCCAGTGCCCTTGCATTTGCGGCTTGTGTGTTTTCTGTGTGTTGCCCAGGCCCAGTGGTCTCTGCTGTTTAGCCCTGTTGCTCAACAGAGCACAGAAAAGTGGTGAAAACGTGGGAAAGTGGAGAGAAAGCTTTGGGGGTCTAGGAGAGTTGTGAGAGGAGGCAAGTTTCGGCCTCTGGATGAGCCCTATGAATGGTGTATGTTTGTGTTGCAAGCACAGTGGTGTGACCCAGTTCAAGCTCGCTTGAGAGCTTGCGAGAGAGGCCAGTGCCTTGGGGAGATGATTTCTTGAGGCAAACAATGGGACTTCATTTTGAAAACCAGCCGACCAAAAAAATGGCTAACTAATATCTGAAAATAGCCATCTTGTTGGTGTCTGGATGCCAGATTCTTTTCTGAAACTAGAGAAAGAAGCAGTGAGGAAATAAAGTCAGAAGGGAGAAGCGAGTGGGAGAGGCAGTGAGGAAGTAAGGTAAAAAGGGCCATCAGTCTTGCAGTACATCTCAGAGACAGCCAGCCTTCTGTGTTCATGTCTTCTTTCCTGCCACCATTCACAGGTTGGGAGGTCAGAGTATCTCCCTGTGAGCTCAATAAAGGCCCTTTAGTTTAACAGGCCAAGAGGTAGGGTCCTCTGAGGCCAGCCATTATGGATGATTACAATAACCACAGCAGTGAGAAGCAAGGCAAAGAAACCATTCCAACTTGGAATCAGAATTGGCTCTTCTCTGCAACAGTTGTGGGATCACGTTGTGTGGAACTGTTGACAAGGGTGGTCTCAGTTTTGACTGGAGGACCTGGATGTGGGCTCATGGCTAATTGTGGGTTGCCTGGAAGGGTGGGCATACCATAGTGTCTTAGCTCAGTTTCCCTGGGACACAGATGCTGTGACTGAGGCTTGTGTGCATTGGTTGATTGGGAAAATGATGATTACACCTGTGGAGGAAGGAAGGAAGTGGAATTGGGAAGAGGACTGTTACCGTGCAGTGTGTTAGAATCAAGGCCTGAGCTGAGCCCACAGGGAGGGATGGGTGCATTGGTCCTGGCAGTGGGATCCAGAAGGTTCCCCACAGCATCGACTCCATGGAGTGTATTTTGTGATGTCTTTTGGAAGAGCAGGAATCACTATGCAACCTGTAAAATAACTGTTGGTAAAATCCCAGAGATGATATTGTTGGTTATTTTTAGTATTCTCTGTTATTTTGAGTTGTAACGAAGAAGGTTTCCAATGGATTTGGAAGGGAAAAAAGACCTTGGGGTGTATCTTTGGAAGATGCTGAAGTCTCACTGGTGCATGTGCATCAATATACACATCTTCTTTTTATTATTAAAGTTCGGAGATGACAGTTTTTCGCTGGGTGAGGTCACTCTGACTGATAAGAAGCTGTCTTGAATCTGGGTTGCTGCTTAGGCGCCTTCATGTGTATTATTGCATCATAAACGCATGAGTTGTTAAACCTTGGAATCTTTCTGGGGATTGCATAGCACGATGGATGGATTATTACTGAATGTGTGGATTGTGTGTTGAACCAGATGAAATTTCATAAGGCTCTTTCAACCTAGAAGGAATATGGTGCTAAAATTTGAGGCAGAGGGATTTCGTTAGGGAGGGGTCATAAAATCTCAGGATGTAAGGAAGGATCGGGCTCCCCAGGTGGTGCGAGTGATGGAAAACAGTACGGAGGTTCCTCAAATATTAAAAAGAAAACATGCATAGGATCTCGGAGTCTCACTTCTGATTATATACCCAAAGGAAGCAGAATCAGTATATTTTTAAAATTCTGTATTTATTTGACTCCAATGGGCCTTAGTTGTGGATCACGAGATCTTTTTTGCATCACGCAGGACCTTTCATCATGGCAGGGGGGCTCTGGAGTATGTCGGCCCTGTGTTTGCGGTACCTGGGCTTAGTTTGCCGGAGTCCAGCTCCAGCAGCCAGGGATTCAACCTGAAGGGATGGACGATGATGACGTAGCCTCTGACTCATAGTAAGGGACTACATCCAGCGGACAATGATGTAGCCTCTGACTCATAGTGGCTCAGACGGTAAAGTGTCAGCCTCAATGCGGGAGACCCCGGTTTGATCCCTGGGTCAGAAAGATCCCCTAGAGAAGGAAATGGCAACCCACTCCAGTACTCTTGCCTGGAAAATTTCATGGACAGAGGAGCCTTGTAGGCTACGGCCCATGGTGTTGCAAAGAGTCGGACACAACTGAGTGACTTCACTCACTCATTCTTCACTCACATCGGCAGACGACGATGTAGTCTCTGACTCATAGTACGGGACTACATGTTCATTTCAAGCTTCAGGTTCTCTTTTATACTTTGACAAAAGCATTAGGTCAGCGGTTTTTATTTTCCCCCACCCAGATTTACTGTACTTAATTTGTGATTACATTGTAACTCATGGTACATTCCTCAGTTTATTTCTTATCTTTCTAAATCCTGTTTGCCCCTAGCATCTTAAGATCATTATCTCCTAAAAAGGCTTCTAGCTATTCTTGCTGCTGCTACTGCTGCTAAGTGGCTTCAGTCGTGTCCCACTCTGTGGGACCCCTGAGATGGCAGCCCACCAGGCTCCCCTGTCCCTTGGATTCTCCAGGCAAGAACACGGGAGTGGGTTGCCATTTCCTTCTGCCATTTCCTTTCTTGTAGCTATTCTTAATCCAAAACCCTAAACTCAGCAACAGGCAAATTTTGCCTTGGAATACGGAATGAGGCAGGGCGAAGACTAATAGAGTTTTGCCAAGAAAATGCACTGGTCATAGCAAACACCCTCTTCCAACAACACAAGAGAAGACTACACATGGACATCACCAGTTGGTCCACACCGAAATCAGATTTATTATATTCTTTGCAGCCAAAGATGGAGAAACTCTATACAGTCAACAAAAACAAGACCAGGAGCTGACTGTGGCTCAGATCATGAACTCCTTATTGCCAAATTCAGACTGAAATTGAAGAAAGTAGAGAAAACCACTAGACCATTCAGGTATGACATAAATCAAATCCCTTATGATTATACAGTGGAAGTAGATTTAAGGGCCTAGATCTGATAGATAGAGTGCCTGATGAACTATGGACTGAGGTTCATGACGTTGCACAAGAGACAGGAATCAAGAACATCCCCATGGAAAAGAAATGCAAAAAAGCAAAATGGCTATCTGGGGAGGCCTTATCAATAGCTCTGAAAAGAAGAGAAGTGAAAAGCAAAGGAGAAAAGGAAACATATAAGCATCTGAATGCAGCGTTCCAAAGATAGCAAGAAGAGATAAGAAACCCTCCCTCAGCGATCAATGCAAAGAAATAGAGGAAAACAACAGAATGGCAAAGACTAGAGACCTCTTCAAGAAAATTAGAGATACCAAGGGAACATTTCATGCAAAGATGGGCTCCATAAAGGACAGAAATGGTATGGACCTAACAGAAGCAGGAGATGCTAAGAAGAGGTGGCAAGAATATACAGAAGAACTGTACAAAAAAGATCTTCATGACCAGATAATCACGATGGTGTGATCACCGATCACATCCTGGAATGTGAAGTCAAGTGGGCCTTAGAAAGCATCACTATGAACAAAGCTAGTGGAGGTGATGGAATTCCAGTTGAGCTCTTTCAAATCCTGAAAGATGATGCTGTGAAAGTGCTGCCCTCAATATGCCAGCAAATTTGGAAAACTCAGCAGTGGCCACAGGACTGGAAAAGGTCAGTTTTCATTCCGATCCCAAAGAAAGGCAATGCCAAAGAATGCTCAAACTACCGCACAATTGCACTCATCTCACACTTTAGTAAAGTAATGCTCAAAATTCTCCAAGCCAGGCTTCAGCAATAGGTGAACCGTGAACTTCCAGATGTTCAAGCTTGTTTTAGAAAAGGCAGAGGAACCAGAGACCAATTCGCCAACATCTGCTGGATCATGGAAAAAGCAAGAGAGTTCCAGAAATACATGTATTTCTGCTTTATTGACTATGCCAATGGCCTTCACTGTGTGATCACAATAAACTGGAAAATTCTGAAAGAGATGGGAATACCAGACCACCTGATCTGCCTCTTGAGAAATCTGTATGCAGGTCAGTAAGCAACAGTTAGAACTGGACATGGAACAACAAACTGGTTCCAAATAGGAAAAGGAGTACATCAAGGCTGTATATTGTCACCCTGCTTATTTAACTTATATGCAGAGTACATCATGAGAAATGGTAGACTGGAAGAAACACAAGCTGGAATCAAGATTGTCAAGAGAAATATCAATAACCTCAGATATGCTGATGATACCACCCTTATGGCAGAAAGTGAAGAGGAACTAAAAAGCCTCTTGATTAAGGTGAAAATGGAGAGGGAAAAAGTTGGCTTAAAGCTCAACATTCAGAAAACAAAGATCATGGCATCTGGTCCCATCACTTCATGGGAAATAGATGGGGAAACAGTGTAAACAGTGTCACACTTTATTTTTTTGGGCTCCAAAATCATACAGATGGTGACTGCAGCCATGAAATTAAGATGCTTACTCCTTGAAAGAAAAGTTATGACCAACCTATATAGCATATTGAAAAGCAGAGACATTACTTTGCTGGTAAAGGTCCGTCTAGTCAAGGCTATGGTTTTTCCAGTGGTCATGTATGGATGTGAGAGTTGGACTTCGAAGAAGGCTGAGCACCGAAGAATTGATGCTTTTGAACTGTGGTGTTGGAAAAGAGTCTTGAGAGTCCCTTGGACTGCAAGGAGATCTAACCAGTCTATTCTGAAGGAGATCAGCCTTGGGTTTTCTTTGGACGGAATGATGCTAAAGCTGAAACTCCAGTACTTCGGGCACCTCATGCGAAGAGCTGACTCATTGGAAAAGACTATGATGCTGGGAGGGATTGGGGGCAGGAGAAGAAGTGGACAACAGTGGATGAGATGGCTGAATGGCATCACTGAGTTGATGGACATGAGTCTGAGTGAACTCTGGGAGTTGGTGATGGCTAGGGAGACCTGGCATACTGCGATTCATGGGGTCGCAAAAAGTCGGACACGACTGAGCGACTGAACTGAAACTCAGCAAACTTCTTTTGCCATTAACATTCCCCTCAGAAACAGGTCTTAGATAATAATCCTTCCCATGGCCTCAAGCTGCGGCCTCTGTGCTCATGCTGAGACATTCTTTGTAAAGATCCTTGAACAAATGTCAGTGGTTATTTTATCGATTATTTTCTGTGCACAACTGTAGAAGGCTTTGTGCTTTCTCATGTTTCTCTCAAGCACAATAAGCACCTTAACATTCTTTACAGTCAACTCAACTGAAGAAAGGAAAGAACAAGTCAGAATCACAAGGCCTAACACCTTCATCCCCGTCCGTGCCTGCAGAATGAGGAGAGTGGTTGGGGCGGTGCCTCCAATTTGTCAGTAATGCGTAATGTGGCTCCCGACATAGTTGCTCTGCTGCATGTGGGATCTTATATCGCCAACCAAGGATTGAACAAGGATTGAGTCCCCTTTGTTGCAAGGCAGGTCCTTAACCTGGAATTCCTGTGACCACCAGGAATGTCCGGTGAAAAATCAGTATTTTGAAGGAATTACCTGCATTCGTGTAACCAATATTTCTTTATTCACAACAGTCATTTTTCTTCAAACAGCACAGTTTTATCCCTTTTCAGTTCTTCATAACAGAACCTAGTAATGCCCCAAAGGCTCTCAAGGTTGAAAAAATCTATTAGAGTTTCTTTGCATGGTGAAATCAAAGAGTAGTTAATTTGGGGATTATATACTAATAATTTGCACTTGAGTTATTCTTTCCATACTCTGTCCATAGTGGAGCTTTTATAGACTCTGACCCCCTAAAACCTACTCCCCTGTTTATGGATGTTCCTGATATTTCCCAATGTCCTCTTTTGTTCCCAAATAAAACCATTAGTATGGGCCTGATTTATATGAAGTGAAAATAGGAAAATAAACATGTAAACTATTAGGAAATAAACTTCAGAACTAAGGTTAAAGGTGGTATCTCTTTTTGACCTTGGAGAATTCTGAAACAATTTATTTTTGATTATTTATTTATTATTGGCTGAACAGTTGTGGCTCAGGGGCTTAGTGGCTCCACAGCATGTGGGAATTTCCTGGACCAGGCATTGACCCCCTCGTCTCCTGCATTGGCAGGCCGATTCCTTATCCCTGAGTCACCAGGGAAGTCCAGAAATCATTGAGAATGCACATTACATGGTGGCATTTTTTTGTTTGTTTGATAAACTAGAAATTTCATAGATTCAATCCCAACTTTTTTGTTCTTGTTACTTTGAAGTCACTGAAAGCACAAGATGGAAGCAAACCCAAAGTTTGGTTTGGATACTGGGACAGATGATATGAGAATGTTTGTTAACTGGTGAAGCTTTCTAGTTGGGGCACTATAGACTTCCAACCTGATGGGAATTTCTCATCCTGCCCAGATAGGCAGCATAGGAAGCGGTTGGTTTTAAAGTCTAAAGGTATCAGTAGTCAAACATCGGAGAAACCACAGTGAGACTGTTTAACAAAACACTGAATGTTTACTCATGCTATGAATTTGTTTCATTCCTTTTCCTGCTGTACAGATATGTTCCATTATTCTATATGGTTGTTGAAGATGGTAGTAAATTCCTATTTATCTGTTTTACTAAACAGAAAAATTGCTATTTACTATCTATTGCCTAAGACATTGTTACACTAGCCTAATGACAGAGGATGAGATGGCTGAATGGCATCACTGACTTGATGGACGTGAGTCTGAGTGAACTCCGGGAGTTGGTGATGGACAGGGAGGCCTGGCGTGCTGCGATTCATGGGGTCGCAAAGAGTCGGACACGACTGAGCGACTAAACTGAACTGAACTGAATGAACAGTAATGTTTAGAAATATTTAATATTAATAAATACTAAATAGAAGTCTAGTTTTCCAAAGCATATTAAAATGTTGATGTAACATTATAGAATTAATAAATGTGCTCCATAGTTCATTGTCAGCTGTAGTAGAATTTCCTTTTTCTTGAGTTTTTTTTTTTTTTTTTTAATACTGTGATGGTTTTTCCCATCGGCCATAGGCATTCCTGTGTCCCCGCCTTCCTTCCCCACCCTATCCCTGCAATTTGTCACAGAGCAGTGGCCCTGAATGACCAGTCATATATCATACTCCCATTGGCTATCTATTTTACATATGGTAATATATATGTTTCAATGCGATTCTCTCAAATCATGCTACCCTATTTCTTTTGTTTTTTCAAGTTTTTCCTTAGCATTATTTTCTCTGTCCACATGTTGTGACCGAGATTTAAAGTTTAATTTACATTTCTCCTCTGCCTTACACTAACAAATACATAAGTTGGTGGGTTATTTTGAGACTTTTGTAATGTGAAAATGCACATAAGACAATGACAGGGAACATAGTAGTTGCCCTATAAACATGAAGAAAGTTCCTTTAGGACTTGAGTTCAGTCAGTTAATACACATAGAAATATTTATAAATAGTGCAAAGTTGGTGGTAATTTTGGTGAAACTAAATTGTAATGTCTTCTCAAGATGTTGTGTTGTAGTCTGCTTTGTTGTCCATATCTGACAGAGCTTTTGGAAACAGACAGCAAAGCAAAGAGAGAACAAAAATTAAAACTGCCTGATTACCGTCAAATGATCATCTAGTAGTTGTTGACATTCTGTTACACTGATGAAGTATTCACTTATTTATTATATATTATGATGTAAACAAGTTTTTCTCAAAAGTATTTGAAGCTATGTCATCATGAGCATGGAACAGAAATAGTTTCTATAAAGAAGAATGCAGTTCTCATTACAGGAAATTTTTTCTTCTTGTTTAATAACTTTAAAATTTATTTTTGGCTGTTCTGGGTCTTCACTGTGCTCCTGGCTTTTCTCTCCTTGTGGCGAGCAGGGGCTATAAATTCTGTACATAAAATACATAAACGTGGCTGGTGTTTGGTTGGAGACTGGCATTCTGAATCTCCTTTTTGGTCAGTCCAGATCACTCAATGTCTTTTTTCTTTTGACTGTGCTGAGCCTTTTTTGCTGCACGTGGGCTTTCTCTGGTTGCAGCAAGCAGGAACTACTTTAATTGCTATGCTGGCTTCTCACTGCTGTAGCTACTCTTGTTGCAGAGCACAAGCTTTAGAGTACAGGCTTAGTACTTGTGTTGCTCGGGCTTAGTTGCTCCAAGGTATGTGGTATCTTCCCAGACCAGGGGTCAAACCTGTGTCCCATGCATTGGCAGGTGGATTCTTTATCACTGGACCTCCAGGGAAGTGTCAGTGTGTGGCTTTCAACTGAGCAAATCCCAGTATCTTTCAACCAGGATCCTCCTGTGTCTTTTAACTGTTAATACCCTGACAAATAAAATTTGGGGTCATCACCCTATAACTGGGAGATCTGAAAACCAGGAGAGAGTCCCCAAAACTTACCTGGACTCCCTAAGGAGGAGTATGGGCCCAAGAGGCTGTTCCTGATTTCCCAAGGCTACTATGTAGGAAGTTCAGAATGGTACCTGTTTTGCTGCAGCCTGCATTCACCTCAGGGTGCATTGTCGTTGGGCTGCTGCAGTGACTAATAAGCTTGATCTTTGAAGAAGTGAAATGTCAAGATATTTTTCTTCTTACAGGTGTTACTTGAGCTGTTACTAAGAGCTGTGTGTTTCACATTCCAGCTTGTCATCCCTACACAAAGCCAGTTCTTGTTTAAACTGCTTAAATTAATTCTAATTGCAGGAATATTTCTGGGTCCAGCCACCACCCCACATCAACCCCCACCCACCCCTACCCACCCCCCAGCCCGGCCACCACACAAGGTTTCAGTTCCCATACTGAACTGCTTCAGCCGCATGAGCAGGAATCCTGTTGAGAGGAAACCTTTCTTTCCAATGCAATTATCCCACAGAATTTTGTTTTTACTTAAAACTGTTAAAGTGAAAGTGAAGTCGCGTCTGACTTTGCGACCCCATGTACTGTAGCCTATCAGGCTCCTCCGTCCATGGGATTTTCCAGGCAAGAGTGCTGGAGTGGATTGCCATTTCCTTCTCCAGGGGATCTTCCCGACCCAGGAATCGAACCCGGGTCTCCCGCATTGCGGGCAGACGCTTTACCGTCTGAGCCACCAGGGAAGCCCAAAACTGTTCAAGTTGTGAGCAATCAGTGATGCAACACAAGACGGGAAAAACCCTCATGTACTTCTAAACCCTGAAAAGATACCTGGGGACCAAAAGGAAGAACACAGCAGGTGTCCTTTTGTCCCTGATCGGCCCGCTTGGCCCTCGTAGGCCCTGCTCGGCTCCGCCCCTCACACGCCCAGGCGCAGGCATGTGTCCTACCCAGCGCCCCTCACTTGCCCAGGTGCAGGAGTGTGCATTATGCCCCGCCCCTCGCTGTGGCATTCTTCTGATACCAATGGCTGAGGAGTCTCCAGTCTGCTTCGTCGCAAGCGGTTCTACAGCCAATTCCCGAAGTCGAGACTTGGTAGGTGCGGCCGACCATTGGAAACGTGAGGTACTTTTTTGTTTATTCGTTTTTGTGGTTAAGCTGTGCCTGTGGCGTCCCCTCTCCTCCCTATCCATGATCTCCTGTCACTTCGCACCTCGCTATTCCTTGACCCCCTTCCTCCAGCCCAAATAAATTCAGTCGTTGCTGTAAGAGGCCCAGGGCCTGATTTCCTTTGGATGTAAAATCCTGAGGTAACACGTATAGTGCACGAAATATGTAGTAATTTATAAGGAAAAAGTCATTTTAATTATGGCACTTGATAATTTTATAAGTATCAAATCGCGTGTTCAGAAAGTAGTTTAGAATTTCAGCTTTGCGACTGATGCTGGAGCTGAAGTTCTTTCTCGAGTGTTGCTGCTGCTGCGTCGCTTCAGTCGTGTCCGACTCTCTGCGACCCCAGAGACGGCAGCCCACCAGGCTCCCCCGTCCCTGGGATTCTCCAGGCAAGAACACAGTAGTGGGGTGCCATTGCCTTCTCGAGTGTTAGGCGTATTACTGTGCTTTTTTGATTTATATGAGCATGGTAGTAAACTGATTCATTTTAGGAGATTATTTTCAGTGATGCTGGTTACTTGTATGAGCATTAGAATCAAAGAAACATAAAATGGTCGCAGTGCTCAGTCAGATCTCTTTGAGAACCCCAGGGACTGTAGCCCGCCAGGCTCCTGTGTCCATGGGATTTCCCAGGCAAGAATTCTGGAGTGGGTTGTCGTTAAGTCTCTCAGTCCTGTCGGACTCTTGGCAACCCTATGGACTGCAGCAGGCAGGGTTCCCTGCCCTTCACCATCTCCGGAACTTGCTCAAAACTCCTGTCCATCAAGTCCGTAATGACATCCAACCATCTCATTCTCTTTTCTGCCTGCCTTCCATCTTTCCCAGAATCAGGGTCTTTTCCAGTGAGTCAGCTCTTCACATCAGGTAGCCAAAGTATTGGAGCTTCAGCATCAGTTCTTCCAGTGAATATTCACGGTTGATTTCCTTTAGGATTTATTATGGGAAAAATGAGAATCCAGGGTCGCAAAGCACACCTCGGAGGACACTCAAAGACAGTGGAGTACAGTTTATTACCCCAGCAGGTCCAAGGGGAATCGGTTCTGAACGAGGACCCTGACATTTTCGAGAACACGGTTTTATACCCCACACTAAGTGACTGTTTACATGTTCACAATTTTTTTGATGTGTATGATTTAGTTTTACAACATGTAGGTGTAGGGAGAGCTAACAATTAAGGTTAAAGGGGAACAATAATTATACTTCATGGGGGATATCTTCATTGTGAATCTAACCTGGGCAGCCTGGCCTTAACTCCAATCTTTGCTATCTGTGGGGAGGGAGGTCTCCAAGGAGACCTGGTTTTACTTTAAAAATAGTTCCCTCATTCTTGGGCAAAGTCGAGGCCCAGTTCACATGCTGTCTTAAGATGGCTGACAGGCCTCAAGATGGAGTTCCTCCTGCCCTCCTCAAAGTAGCCCCAACAGGTTGATGGCCTTAAAGGACTCGTCTTGCTGTACAAGAATCTGCTCCAGCACCACAATCCAAAAGAATGAATTCTATGTTCAGCCTTCTTTATGGACCAGCATTCAAAAAGCAAAACTTTAATTCTAATTTTTATATCATAGGCTTTTCAGATAAAACATTCAGTTGCTTAAGCACTGCATAAGAACATTATAAAATTTTTATTTTCTACTGTTCCCCTTACATAATTGTTGAAATGGAGATGATCTGCAATGTATACATAATATTTAAATCGTGAGTAATGTGAGAATGCCATTTATCATGTTTTAAAAATAGTCCACAAAAATGTCTCCTTACCTATTTACACCTCTTATACAGAGGGTTATCATATGCAGCTGTTTTTGGTTAGATGCTACATCCAGACTCAATGGTAGTATGTTACATGACAGGTTAAAGCAAAATCAGAAAACCCGTGAATTTAGTATATGGTATTACATATTTGCTAGGAATTTGATATTTGGAGAGAAGAAAATACAGTCGACCCTTCGTATCTGCATATCCATGGATTCAATTGAAGCATAGAAAATATTTGGGGGGAAAATCCCATGATATTCCAAAAACACAACTTGAATTTGCCACTCATCTCAACTATTTCCATAGCACTTACATTATATCTGGGCTTCCCTGGTGGCTCAGATAGTAAAGAATGTGCCTGCATTGCAGGAGACATGGTTTGATCCGTGGTGAGGAAGATGCCCCTGGACAAGGATATAGCCACCCACTCCAGTATTCTTGCTTCCCTTGTGGCTCAGACGGTAAAGCGTCTGCCTACAATGTGGGAGACCTGGGTTCGATCCCTGGGTCGGGAAGTTCCCCTTGAGAAGGAAATGGCAACCCACTCCAGTATTCTTGCCTGGAAATTCCCATGAACGGAGGCGCCCGGTAGGCTACAGTCCGTGGGGTCGCAAAGTGTCCGACACAACTGAGCGACTTCACTTCCAGTATTCTTGCCTGGAGAATTCCCAGGACAGAGGAGCCTGGCGGACAGAGGAGTCCGACTCCATGGGGTGGCAAAGAGTCGGTCACGACTGAGCAACTAACATTACATTATTTTTACATTATTTTTAGTATAGAGACCTTTGTTAATGTGATGCCTTGCTTTTTAACTTCCCTTCCAGGAAGCAGAGGTCTTTTAATTTCCTGCAGTCACCTTCCTCAGAGATTACACTATTGAATTGTTCTGCCCCGCCCGCTGCGCCCCGAGGCCCCGCCGGCCTCACCTTCCCAGGGTGCAGGGCAGACCGGGCTTCCTTCGATGATCCGCACCCTGACAGCTTGTCTCGGTTTAGACCGCTTCCCCAGGCTGCCCCCGCTGTTTCACTGCTGGCCCGCGCAGCTTCCCACATCCGGAAGCGGAGAGCTGGCGGTGCAGCTGTCTCAGCAGCGCGGCGTGAGTTTCTCTCTTTCTTAGTTACACTTGCTGCTCTCATTCTGCTTCCCTCAGTACCCCGGGTCTGAGGGTCTCTACTGACTCTAAATCCCCGCGCCCGCCCTACCAACCCCAGCAAATTCAGACGTCTCCGTGAGCGCCGAAGGGGCACCTCTTGGTTTAAAGTCTGAACTGAAGCCGGTTCCTGCTTTTGGAACTCTGAAACGCTGCGTTTCGCACCTCCTTCCGTTTTAAAACCATTTACTGTCCCCGTTGCACTTCCTGCACCGCATAAAATTCTCTTCCATGAGGTGGGTATTTACGCTCCGCGGACCTCAGCCTCTCTGTCTCGGCCCCTGGAGGCCACGTCCTCTCCCAAGTCCTAGGCTTCTGGGGAGCACGCCCTGCTCCTGAGACCCACTCCCTCCCAGCGCCCATATCTCCTGGGGCCTTGTCTTCATAATGACCCTGTGTCAGGGTGGGTGACCTGGGCCAGCCACTTGACCCCCTGGTTCTTTCATCCGAATTTCCACCAGCTGGAATTTGGCCCTTGCAGGAGGAGGGCTTCTTATTCAGCTGCCATTCCCATAAATGGTGGGGGGGGGGGGGGGGTGGTGGTGGTGTCATGAGAGGCAAAGACATCGATTTCACAGAAAACTGAAAAAAGCCTGAGGAAGAACCGATGACAATGAAGAGGATTGATGAGGAACTTGCGAAGAGAGAGCAGCATGAAAGAGAGGAAGTTTTGAAGGTTGCAGATAGGCAAGGACAGAAGTTTAGAGAAAAGCAGGATCTCCGGAGAGTTAAAGGTGAGCAAAATAGGAAGGTGTTGTTCAGTCCAAGTCTTTGTGACCCCTGTATCTCTCAGATCAGATCAGATCAGATCAGATCAGTCGCTCAGTCGTGTCCAACTCTGCAACCCCATGAATCGCAGCACGCCAGGCTTCCCTGTCCATCACCAACTCCCGGAGTTCACTCAGACTCGTGTCCATCGAGTCAGTGATGCCATACAGCCATCTCATCCTCTGTCGTCCCCTTCTCCTCTTGCCCCCAATTCCTCCCAGCATCAGAGTCTTTTCCAATGAGTCAACTTCCCATGAGGTGGCCAAAGTACTGGAGTTTCAGCTTTAGCATCATTCCTTCCAAAGAAATCCTAAGGCTGATCTCCTTTAGAATGGACTGGTTGGATCTCCTTGCAGTCCAAGGGACTCTCAAGAGTCTTTTCCAACACCACAGTTCAAAAGCATCACAGAGTTCGCTCAAATTCATGTTCATTGAGTCCAGGGATGCTATCTAACCATCTGATCCTCTGCTGACCCTTTCTATAGCCTTCAAGTTCAGTTCAGTTCAGTTCAGTTTAGTTCAGTCGCTCAGTCGTGTCTGACTCTGCGACCTCATGAATCGCCGAATGCCAGGCCTCCCTGTCCATCACCATAGCCTTCAAGTAGAGAGGTGTAAATCATGGGCCCAAAGAGGGCGACAGTGGAGAGGCAGTTCATACAGAGAGCCCGCAAAGGGGATACAAAAGTTGGAACCTTGGCTTCCAGAACAATATCCTGCTGGGAGAGAAAGGGGACTCCTAGTGGTTGGGCTTCCCTCGTGGCTCAGCTAGTAAAGAATCCGCTGGCAATGCGGGAGACCTGCGTTCGATCCCTGGGTTGGGAAGATGCCCTAGAGAAGGGAACAGCTACCCACTCCAGTATTCTGACCTGGAGAATTCCATGGACTACAGCCATGGGGTCGCAAGAGTCAGACTGGGCTGAGCTACTTCACTCACATCCAGTAACTGGAGGAGCTGAGAAAGCGGGGAAGGTGAAAGGAAGCATAGCCACTTGGGGGTGCCAGAGAGTTGAGAGAAAGGGAGGGCAGAGATGGAGGAAAAAGGCAGAAATTCATAAAGATTAAGGATCATCAAGGAGGTTGGGTTAGAAGCCTTTTTCAGGGAACAGATGGCAGAGAGAGGCCAAATGGGAGTCAGGGAAGAGGTAGAGAGGAGGACAAACAGAGCACGAGAGCAGAGGGGAAGAGAAAGGGAGATGAAGAAAGAAGTAGGGAATCTCTAGAAATAGAGGAGTTAGGACAGGTATATAATTTACAATTTATGTAAGTTACAGAATGTAAGGTCTTATTGAATTGTAATTTCTATAGCTACAACAAAAGGAAGGGGAACACAGGCTTGTAGAAAATATGATTGATTATAGCAAAAGAAATAATTGCTATGGCTACAACTGGTCCCTGTGAAATGTCTGGTCCAAGTCCCAAGTTCCTTGGTGCTTGCAGCAAGTTTCTAGATGTCGCATTGTTCAGGCCCTATCTGTTTATCAAGGACTATTTGAGGAAGAGAGCGGGCCATTCCACCGTCAAGCCATCCAAGAAGTCCTCTGTTTTGGTAATGCTCCATTGTAGTATTAGTAACCTTCCAGGCTACTTGAGCACCATAATCAGACACAGTGCTGTTATTATCATCTGAGCAGTTAGATAACCACATACCATAGGCTACCCAATCATCAATTGTATGATTAGCCGCAAATATTAATTTTCCTTATTTGGCCTGACATTTGTCCCAATGAACAGGAATATATTTTAAGTTATTAGTTAACCCTTTGCATAGTGTTCTTTGTTTTTTTCCCTAATTCTTTCCCTAAAGTTTCAGTAGTATAAACATGGTTCACAGGCAAATAAAGGGCAGTAAATATAATCGAAGCAGCGTCCAAAAGCCGAAGTTTGTTGATTAACGTTTATGCATAATTCTGCTGGGCCCATACACAAAGGAAGGACTTCATAACCTAGAGAGATATTAGTTTCCCTTCTTCTTCAGGGTATGAGGGCCCTTTAATTCTCCAGCGAGAAGGCATTTGTATGGAGTCATTGGTTAATACAGTTGGTCCTCTCTCCGTCCATTCTGTGACCTGAAGTAAAGGGGGGTTGGGTATGAAAGCCCAGTAAGTGTGAATAATTGGTTCAGCTGGAGCCGGGGAGGGCAAAGCAAGCAGAGCAAGCATAGCAACAAGAAGGTTTTCAGGACTCCAAGGCATTCTCTGTTGAGAAATCAGATTTTCAGCTTTATTAGTAAGGGTTTTTATTTGTCCCCAAGAGGGGAGATAAAAAGGTTGATGTCACCGAGGGTGGTGTTTTCTGGAGATCTTTAGAGCCGCCATGGCCCGTATTGGAATTTCTTCCTCCTGGCATTTTTGTTCGTTCGTCTCTATCTCAAAGGCTGGGGGACCCCTTGGGTCCGATCTTCCGAAGAGGAAGCCATGTGAGTTTGTTGGATCCATCTGGGGAAATACAAACATACCCCTTTCCCTGTAAGATTAATTCCCCAGATTTCCATTGTTTATTCAACTCGTCCTGGTACCAACTGGGCAGAGGAAGAAAAGAGTCCTTCAATTCCTCAAAATGTTTTTCTGCCCTTGTCAAGATATCTCCTTGCGGTAAGTTTAAAAAATTTAAAACAAATAAAGTTATATTGACAATAGCTATAGAAAGAAAGGAAAGCGATAATGATGAAAACATTCCTAGGAAATATTTCAGTCTAAAAAAAAATGATCTAGAGATCTGTTTGGGGACTGGTATTTGACTGTGGTTTTCAATTAATGGGTTGATTTCTTCCTCATTCCGTACATACATTTTTTCTGATATAAAAAGAAATGGGATCTGACGGTGTTTTAAGTGGCTTGTGTTATTTGGGGCAAAGGATTAGGAGCAAACAGTCAAACATTTTTTCCTAAGTGAAATTATTGAAAAGCTGAAGCAGAACAACTTGATAAATGAAACTTGCTCACATCCAAATACTTGACCTTTTCCCGGAAAAGAAACGCAGCCCGGCAGCTGTTGAATCTCTCCGTTCAGTGTGTTAAGGAAGATGATTGTAGTTTCAAGACAGACCTGAAAAGAAGGTGAATAGTTTGCATTTTTGATACTCTTAAGAACAAATAACTTATTTCGCAAATGGTGTCTTTTTTATTTTGTTTTTGTTTTGTATTGTGAAACAGGCATTGAAGTTGATGTTATTTTGTTTTAAGAATCTTACAAACTGGAAACAGAAATAAAGCTATATTAACAATAGTTATAGGCTTAAAGAATATATTGCATTAGAATCTAGTAAAATCTGCTCTGGATAAGGAAGATAAAAGTGTTCCTGTGTATATCCCCTTATTTAATTTTTTATTTGTAGTTTTAGTGTGTACTGTGTTTGTTTAATTATGTCTTGTGTTTGTGGATTATAAGGAATGTTTGTAATCTGTTTAATAGAGAATGAATTTAAAAATTGTTTGAATTGTTTAGAAATATAGGCAGAGCCATTGTCTGTCTTTATCGAATTAGGTGTTATTGCAAAGTAAGCTAAAAGCTAAAAGGGTTATAACATTTCGTGTAGTTTCATTCCGGAGAGGTGTGGCCCCTATAAAAGAAGAATTTGTATCGATTCAGACATATAAGAAGGAAGAGGAAGAAAGTTCAGGGCAATGAGTTATACCAATTTGTCATAAAATTCTTCTTTATTTATCATAAACCCTTTTTATATTTTTATATTTATCATTTTATTTGCCATTTCTTATATCTTTTTATTAAAAGCATATATTTTATTTTTCTTTAGCAATTATGAAGTGTCTTGTATGTTAGCATTTTATAGATTGGTGAATATATTTATTATATTATATTATATCATTAAATATTTATTTTTATATAAATATATATGTTTATATACATATAAAGTTATGTTTTTGCTGACAAATTTAGTTTACCTTAAACCTAGGCATAATAAAAGTATTATATAATGTTGATGACTTAAGACGTGTCTTAATTAGATTAGCAATTATATTTAAATTTTATTTATATTTAAATAAACATTATTTTTAATATTATATATTTTTCAGTTCACGTGAAGTTGAATTTAAATAGAGGTCATTAACTTCATATTATCCAAAAACAAAGACATATATTGAGACATAGATAATTTTAGATAGATAGGCATAGTTTTCTGCTTGAAATTTAAAATATCTTTGTGTCCTATTATTATTATTTTTGAATTTCACCAATTTGTTTATGGCTGGAGTCCTAGATAGAGTGGTCTGTGTATCCCAAGGACATGATAAGAGTTAAGTTTAGGGTTTTTTTTAGGCCTGTTTTTGTTTCCCAGGCAGAACTGGAGCTCCAAAAAAGTATTTTAACAAGTTAACCTTTTCCTAGCTGCATATGTTAGAAGAACCAGTTTTGCAATTTCAAAAGAGTTTATTTTAATCAGTATTCTCTAGAGTCTAAAGAATATCATGGCCATTCAGTGTCAAAAATATCATTTCTCCTTTTTGTAGTTACAGTATATTCATGATATATGCATGAAAGAAATGCTGTCACATTGGATGTAAAGCCTTGACTACAAAATTTTGACAAATAGTAGGACTGCTAAGCATACCTTGAGGTAACATACTCTACTGAAATCTTTATGAGGCCCAATGTGATTAGGAAAAGGGAGAGACAAAGTGAATCTCTCTTGGTCTAAAGGGTGTAAAGGTATATTTAAAAAGCAATTTGTAAATCAATAATAATAATAATAACAATATGCCAATTTTGAGGAATAGTAGTAGGTGATGGGATTCCTGGTTGTAATGCACCCATAGGTTTCATAGATGCATTAACTTTTCTAAGGTCTGTTAAAAGGCACCATTTGTTAGATTTCTTTTTTATAACAAAAATAGGAGAGTTCCAAGGAGAGCAAGATGCCTCAATATGTTTCAACTCGAATTATGTGTCTATAAGTTCTTTAGCAGCCTGTAATTTTTCTTTTGTAAGGGGCCATTGCTCTGTCCAACTAGGCTGGTCATTCTTCCAAGTTATTTTAATAATTGCTTTGTTTGTTAAATGAGCAGTGGCCCTTAGGAAAAATGTGGAATGTATATCTGAGTTTGCCATTGCATAAGTAAGTCCCTTCCTATTAGATTCAGGGGTGCATCTATCATATAAGCTCTTAATGTTGCAGGCTGGCCTTCTGGTCCCTCACATGGGTATATCTGAACACTTTGATAGACTTCTTGTACTTTAGTTTGAGAAATTCCCACAATTTGGCAAGAGACCTTTTGTATAGGCCAGGATTTGGGCCATAAGTGTTTGGAAATAATAGTAATATCAAATCCAATGTCGAGGAGACCAGAAAATCTTTTACCATTAATTTGATATTTATATTTGGTCGGGCACATACAGATACCAATGGTCCGTAAGGATTGGTTTTGATCTGTACTGCCGAATCTGCTTGTCCATACATTGTTAGAGGGGTTAATAGAAATGTAAGGCAAAAGAAGTAATTGAGCAATTTTGTCCCCCTTTTTGAATTGCCATAGAATCTGAGATGACATCATAATTTGAATCTCTCCTTTATAATCTGAATCAATTACTCCAGGGTGAACAGTAATTCCTTTAGAAGTCAAACTAGATTGGCCAAGCAAGAGACCAAAGGTTTGTGGGGGCAGGGGTCCAAATAGTCCGGTAGGTACCCTAGAAGGGACTGCTTGAGGGTAAAGGAAAAAAATCATTTAGGGCTGGTATATTGACGGCAGCACGGCCGGATGTTGAGGGAAAAGATAGAATTTGCCTCTGGTTTTTGTTGTAGGGGACCTGGGTGGGGGGGTCCCCTGTTTGGAGTTTCCTGGAATAGATTTTTCATCAATATCAAATTTAGATTTACAATCTTTGGCCCAGTGCATTCCTCTACGGCAGCGAGGGCAAATTCTTGGAGATTTTTTATTAGCCTTCTTAGGGCAGTTCCCTTTTTAAATGGTTTTTATCTCCACATGTAAAGCATCCTTCATTTCCCTTTCTAAAGGCAGCAACCATTGTCTCAACTAGCATTTGCATCTTTTGAGTTTCTGATCCTAGATTTCGACAAGCCTTCAAATAGTCAATAATAGCCCCAGTCTCACAAATTGGAGTGATAGCTCTTTGACATTCCTGATTTGCATTCTCATAAGCAAGAAATTTTTCTTGCTGTTTTTTGGTTTCTTCTTCAATTACAGTATGGGAAATAGCAGTTTCTAATCTAGCTAAAAAATCAGCATAACTTTCATTAGGCCCTTGTAATATTTTAGTGTAACTACCCGAACGCTCTCCTTGAGGAGTCATTCAATCCCAAGCTTCAAGGGCCAGTGTTTTTAATTTTCATGCAATAAAGGAGGGCATTGTATTTGAGCTTCTATGGTATCAAATTGTCTGGAGCCAGTTAACATTTCATAAGTAATTTGGTTTTCAGGAGTGCCAGCTCGAGCATTCTTGTTAGCATGATCTCTGACTATATCACAAAACCACATTGTCCATTGAAGATATTCTCCTGGTTTAAGGAGAGCTTTTATTAAAGTTCGCCAATCATAGGGGAAAAAGTTTCCATTAGAAGATGCCACAATATTTAGAAGCTCTCTAGTAAAAGGCAAATGTGAGCCATACATAGTTATAGCCTTTTTCATTTGTTGCATGTGAAAAAGATTAAAACCGTCATATTGAGGTATTATGTGCCCTTGAGTGTCAGGATTTCTTAAAACTGGAAAGATGGAGAAAGCACTGGTGTTAGAAACTTGTGATTGCAGAACCAGTAATTCAGAGTCTAATTCGTGGAGGAGAGCAAGTAAGTGCAAATATGAGTTTAATTTTCATGCAACAAAGGAGGGCATTGTATTGGTTTTCTGCAAATATGATTCTGTGCCAAGGACTTATCATTATTGTCCAGAAGAGCATTGCCAGTTTTGGTGTCAAAAAAACATCTGACAAAGGAGAGACTTTTGGAGTTGCGACGGTTGGCAGAGGAGGAGCATTTGGAGTAGCTGGGGTAGGGTTAGTAAGAAAATTTTGAAATATTTTATGTTGTTCTAATTGGTCCTTTTATAAAGTTGTATTATCTACTTGATATTCATGCAATAAGTGTTCTGTCTGTTGTCCAATATTGGGAGGGCTAGAATTTACCTTGAAATGGCAGAATTACAACTTTAATGAGAGCCCGTAGAAAGTGAAAGTGAAGTCGCTCAGTAGTGTCTCTTTGCGACCCCTTGGACTGTAGCCCACCAGGCTTCTCCGTCCATGGGATTCTCCAGGCAAGAATACTGGAGTGGGTTGCCATTTCCTTCTCCAGAGGATCTTCCCGACCCAGGGATCGAACTTAGGTCTCCTGCATTGCAGGCAGACGCTTTAACCTCTGAGCCACAAGGGAAGCCCACAATGAGAACCCATAGGGGCCAGAAATCAATTGCAGTATTTTTCCCTGTTTGGCGGCCCGTTCAACATTTTCTTTGACCCGGTGCCAAATTTCTAAATCAAAACTGCCTTTATCAGAGAACCATGGATTACATTTAACCACTGTTTGAAAGTAAGCCTCTATTCATTGGCACAAAACCAAAAGTCCCTGAGCTTTAAACAAATGGTGAAGTAAAATAGACAAATGATGGGGATTTCTAGCCTTTTGACCCGTGTCTTAGTACTTACTGACTTCAATGGGAGTCTGGAGTCACTCCGTCCGAAATGCCACGTATACCAGTGTCCCTGTTCTGAGTGCCACTTTTTGGGGTCCTTTAACGGACCGGAACCTGGTGGTCCAGAGTCAATGATCAGAAAGTGAAAGAAAGAGGCTGATATTCCGTGGTTTACGCAGAAAACCAATAAAGTCCTTGACACAGGTCTTGGGTTGCTCACAAAAGCACCAGGTGCCCTCTCAAAGGGGTGAAGGCACAGTGCGCCTTCACACAGTGCGCCTCACTCTCCTGCAGGAGAGTGAGCTCGACGGGTCTTTACATCCAGAGAACTTGCAGGGGAGAGAGAGAGAAACAAAAACGTCATGGGGCCCTAACCTCTGATGCAGCAAAGGCGCGTTAATGATTTTTCTGTGCGTATATATAGGCTGTAGCACCAGAAGTTTCTTATGACTGTGATAAAGATCAGAAAACCAAACCTACAGCAACTGTTAACAAGGGAATTAATAATGGGATTAATAATGGTCACAAGGTCAGGAGACAATCCATATCTCAAGAAAGGGGATCAAGACTAAGTAGTTTTGTAGTAAAGAGAATGTTTACTAAAGGAGATTCAAGCTTGTCTCACACAATGACTTCAGTTCCTGGGAGTAGTGTGCTGCTTCACTTGAAAAGAAACAAAGGACTTGTGAGAAACACCAAGTTAGGAATCCTCCTATCAAACAGTCCCTGAAAGCCCCTCAGCATGTGGGATCTAACTGGACCAGGCAACAACCTGTGTTTCATACACTGGTCAGTGGACTATTTACCGCTGAGCCACCGGGGATGCCCTCATATTATTTTTAAATACAGGTATTTTATACAGATTGGCATTAAAGTATTTTGTGTATTATTTTCTGCTTGTACTACTATTAGATGACTCTAATTGTATAGAACCTGCCTGCACCTGTGGGAAAGGTGGGTTTGATCCCTGGGTTAGGAAGATCCCCTGGAGGAGGGAATAGCAACCCATCAGAGTGTTCTTGCCTGGAGAGTCCCATGGAAAGAGGAGCCTGGCAGGATACAGTCCATGGGATTGCAGATAGTCGGGCGTAACTGAAGCAGCTTAGCACAGCACGCAACCTTTACCAAGTCCTTGAAATACATAACCCACTTTGCCTGACGCCTCAACCTTTTGAATTGATTGAATTGAGAGCTCAATCCCTGTGTCGGAAACATCTCCTGGAGAAGTAAATGGTGCCGGGGACCAGCCCCGGCTGATCCAGGGTATTCGAAGCGGGGATGGCGTCGGCGAGGATCAGGAAACAACTGCTTAATTAAACGTTAATTAAGGATATAAAGAGTAATAGAATGAGGATAGCTCAGTGAAGAAATTCAGTGGAGAAAAGAGGCTGAAATAAGGATAGCTCAGTGAGGAAATTCAGTGGAGAAAAGAGGCTGAATAATTCAGCCAGAAGGTAAGAGAAAGAACGACATGGTGAGACCAAGTTTCGGTGAACAAGGCCCACACTTTATTTTCCAAAGTAGTTTTTATACCTTAAGTTATGCATAGAGGATAATGGGGGAAGGGGTAGAGTCATGCAGTAAGCCAGGCTTTCTTCCTGCAAACTTATCATATGCAAAAGTTTAGGTGATTTGCATCATCTTCTGGCCCGGAGGCCTTTTTCTCTAAAGGTGATTATTCTAAAGTCAGGCGCCAGCCTCCAAAAAGCATTAGATAAAGTTGCATTCCTACAGAGCAAAGGTGTGGTGGGCTATAACAAGAAAAAGAATTAATTCAAGGGTCCCAGGTTACAAACATTAAAGCTACTATTTACACCAATTATATTAATCAATACACTGCCAGGGACACAGCAGGTAAGGGATATGGAGACTTAGCAGCAAACATTGGCCCAATAAGTGAAAAACCCTTCACCAATACAATTTCTAATCAATCTTTTGACTGCTCAAAGGAATCTGTATTTAGACAGTTTAGAACATCTCATGCCTCTCACAGTTTGGAGGCTCTGAGCAATCACATGTGGCCGGAAAAACCTATTCAGGCAGGCTAGAGGACTTCCAAGGGAGTTTGTAGGTTGAAACACTGTCACACCCAGGAATTATTAACTGGAGCTATAAGCTAACTCTTTTTTCAGAGAGGTAGTGGGGGACAGCCCCCCGTAAAGTCAGAGGTGTAGGTGAAAGCACAAAGCAGAAAGTAGGCAGACTCTGGTTTTGGGGGTAGATTGCTCGAGAATTTCCAGGGAGACTCCTGAGGCTTGATCCCGCCTTTGCGTATGCCAAGCCTCCTTCCTCATGACCTTTGCCAGAGGCGGAGCTCGCTCCCCGCAAAATGGCAACCCACTTCAGTATTCTTGCTTGGAGAATCCCATGGATGGAGGAGCTGGCAGGCTACAGTCCATGGGTTTGCAAAAAGTCGTACATTCCTGAAGCGACTTAGCACACACATAGGCACTGATTACTGATAATTTCATAGAGAAACTAAAGACATTTTGGATTATTAATGAATATGTTTGTTGCTACCCTGAGATGTTCTCCATAAGAAAGCAAATGTTTTTAGAAGTTATCACTGGTATTTATGGTCACCATTCTACAAAATGCTAATATAAAGGACAGTTCATGGTTGCTTAAGGAAAGTAAGATCCGTGTTTTTAGTAACAAAAGGTATAAGCAATGAAATTGATTTGGGATGCTCATAGCAGTGAGTGGGAGCGAGCGGAAGCTGGAAGCAAGTTCTTAATTTCTCAGATCGAGACTCCTAACCCCTGGACCACAGGAGCCAACATTTAGGGCTAAGGTCCCTAGTCTGACCTGCCTAGTCAAGAACAAATTCAGATGATGAGGCAGAAGATAAAGAGTAAAGGAAAAAGTTAATTGAAAGGAAAAGTACATGTGGCAAGGCACACGGGCAGCCTGAGAGAGAGAGACGCCTTTGGGAAGTGTAAATTCTTTACAAAGGACAGTTTTCCAGGTCTTCATCTTCCCTCAGGCCAATCACCTTGTTTATTCTCCCGGGTTAATTTGTCTCAGGACCCTCCGTGGAGTGTGCATGCATACCTTAGCCAAGTTGGATCTCAAAGTGAAGGCTTCTGGGAGGAGCAAGACTCATTATGGCCTGGAATTATCCTGTGAGTTTTGACTCCAAGCAGCCTTTCTGGGCATGTGTAGTGTCTCCCTTAATAAACAGGGTTTTTTCCTTTCTTTGTCCTTGCCATAATTATTCCCTGAGATTAGAGAATGACTGTCTATTTACCGTGTTTTTGTTGGGTGTAAATTCCTCAACTGGATCCCACCTATCTCTTATCTGGTATTTATGGTCACCATTCTACAAAATGCTAGTATAAAGGACAGTTCATGGTTGCAAAGGAGTGCAAAGGGGAAGATGACAACATTCAAGACATTTAACATGGAGCCCATTAGTCTCCTACCAGAAAATTACATTTTATTAGTGAGAAAGAAAGTACATCTGACTTACAGGTGGCTGTCTCTCCATGAAGAAAATGATTTAATTAGGAAGAAATAAAAAAGAGAGAGAGTTTTTATGCAAAGTGGACCTCCAAGAAAAGAGGTCCCAAAAGGCAAAGTCTTTATATGATCTGTAACAATCTGTCATTTAACTCCGTCAATGTTGTTGCTCGACTATGGGAAGCATGTGATGAGGTGTTTCAAAGGGATCTATTTCCTCTTTGTCCCCCTTCTGTGCTGGATTCCATCGAATGCCTGCTTTTTGGTCCGTGTAAAACTAAGCACTAACACCTCCAGAGATTATTTCGGACCCAGCCTGCTTCTCTTCCTATTTGCTGCACTTGGGAGACCTCATTGGAAGACGGGGAGGACTGGCAGCTCTTTGATTGCATTTGGTGTCTCGGATCCTACACAGAGCTGCCTTCAACCTGTCTTCCTGTTCAGAACCCTCAGCTATTCCTATTGTTACTTCTTTTGCCACACCCTTCAGGGGTGTGTGTAACAGGAATGTGGTTTGGATCTTCTGTGATTGTAACTCAGGAAACCTGTAAGGACAGTGGATATTGATTGAGGTCCTCTCTTAGACAGGACCTGAATTGAGATCTTACTGGTGCCTTGGAAACAATTTCCAAGAGGGATGGCTGAGTAACACAATTACACAGGTCAGTTCTTGTGTCTGATCTGAAGTTTCCTTTTTACACTCCTGGAGTTCGTTGTAACTTTTTGTCCTCTGTTCTGCCCAAGTGGGCCCTGATGGTTCAGAGCATGTCTGAATCTGTAAGTCTCGGTGTCAGTCCTGCTTTTGCTCATTTACTTTCATGTTCCATGGAGTTGTGTACAGGAACCCTGTGAATCCACTACCTTTATTTGTGAGATTGAGGTAATTAGTGCTGTTAGGTGGCATAGAATGTTGCCTGTTTTACAGAAAAGGTCAGAAGTTACTGCTTTTTTTTTTTTTTCCGTTGTGCCTTGTGGCAGGTTGTATGTTAGTTCCCCATTCCTGGGCGGAATCTGTGCCCCTTCCAGGGTATGTGCGTAGTCCTAAAGATTGGACCACCAGGGAATTTGCCTGAAAGATTACTTTTGCTTAAAGAATATATTTACTTCCTGTCTTGCTTATTGTGACATCTCTTTGTCTACTTTACATCTTGTATGTTTTTATTTTACTTTTCATTTTTATGAGTGTTGTCTCTGACTCTGGTTAATAAGTTTTCAAATAATATTGGTTTTCTTCATACCAATACATTACATTTTAAAAATGTTTTTTATTTTTGGTTGCACTGGGTCTTTGTTGCTTCCAGGGCTTTTTGCTACTTGTGGCAAGCAAGGGCTACTCTCTACTTGCAGTGCACGGACTTCTCATTCTAATGCCTTCTCTTGTTACAGTGTATGGGCTCTATGCCTGTGCACAGTAGTTGTGACTCCCGAACTCTGGAACATGGAGTTGTGGCCTACAGGCTTAGTTTCTCCAAGGTATGTGAGAACTTCCCGGATGAGGGATGGAACCCTTGTGCCCTGTGTTAATTACCAGGTGGATTCTTTACCTCTGAGCCAGAAGGGAGGCCCCAAAACTTGTTCCTTGACATGTATTTTAGAACCAATGAACTGAATAAGTTAAAGTTACTGTATAGATAGGGAATTGCTCTACTGAATGACTGTTCTTTAAGTAGACAGTGTTTCATTTATTAATATTTTTTATTTAAAGATGATGGTCTTTATGTATTACATAATGTAACTGACATGAAACACTTGTCAATATCATAAAATGCCTATATGTCTATCTACTGATAGATTTATAAGAAGTATTTAGATAAGTTTTCTTTTTTTTTTTTCCCCGTTATTTTAGGGAATTTCCTGAACAGTTGTCAACTGCTATTTATGTTTTCCATTATTCGTTAAAGTGCTTCTTTTGGATTATTTACCATTGCAATGTATTGCCTGTTAATGAATGCTCGTTCAGTTGATTGTCCTGTCTGACTCTTTGTTATCTCATGGACAGTAGCTTGCTAAGCTCCTCATCCATGGAATTTTTTTCAGGCAAGAATAGTTCAGTAGGTGTCATTTCCTCCTCCAGGAGATCTTCCCCACCAAGGGATTGAAGCTCCCTATCCTATGTCTCCTGCATTGGCAGGCTAATTCTTTACTACCAAGACACCTACATAGCCCTGTCTGTTCTTTACCATTTACTTATGTATAAGTATGCATAAAGTGTGTACAATATGCTATATTTTCTCCTCAATTATGAGACAGCAGTGTGTTTACTACCAAGTAGAATGAGTTTAGAAGTCATGGTGCGAAAATACCCTTTTCTTTGAGAACTGACATGAATTTGGAAAAAATTAATATGTTCTGACTGTATCTTTGAAGCTAGGCTACCCTAAAATTAATTTGGATTACATGTGATTTCTCTTTCATTTTTAAACAGTTCTATTTGTTTAGCGTTTCAAATATTTTTAAGATCATCACTGGGAAGATGCATAATTCTGTTCAGCATGGATATGCCTTTTGGTATAATACCATGTATTCAGCATGAAACAATTTATTTATGAATTGTAATTGATAGAATGTATATGGTTTTTATATTTTGTAGATGTGTCTCAAATACGTATGATCAAGAAATTACAGGCAAAAGGAAACAGTGGTAAAAAAGAAATTTTTCAAAGAGTGGTGTTTGGAAGAGCTGAAAGCCATGAAATTGAAGATTTTTTCCTCAGAAAGATACAGGAAAATATGCATGATTTTGAGTGTCTGTGGACAGATGATGAAAGAAATGACTGCTGCTGCTGCTAAGTTGCTTCAGTCGTGTCCAACTCTGTGCGACCCCATAGACGGCAGCCCACCAGGCTCCCCCGACCCTGGGATTCTCCAGGCAAGAACACTGGAGTGGGTTGCCATGGCCTTCTGCAATGTAGGAAAGTGAAAAGTGAAAGTGAAGTTGCTCAGTTGTGTCTGACTCTTAGCGACTCCATGGACTGCAGCCTACCAGGCTCCTCCATCCATGGGATTTTCCAGGCAAAAGTACTGGAGTGGGGTGTAGACTTCAGAATATATGTCTTTCCGAGAAACCACACGAAAGTAATGTGCACACTGGAGCTTTAACTCAAAGATCAAAACTGTGGAACGTGAGAGGATATATATGAACAGCAAATTTGGACAGGTAATGAATATTGTGTAGTCTGTTCCATGAAGTACTCACACCATGGGCATAATGAAGTGATTCATGTGTGTCAGAAACTGTATACTATACTGAATTTGGAAACATGTTTAAGAAAACAATATTTCCTCAAGATTCCACCCCCCCCCCAAATTCATATTGGAGGGAATCCTTATTTGGCCATCTTTTATGACAATTCTTACAACAGATCACAGAAGAGAGAATTCATTTGAGGAATAAATAAATCTTCAGAAAGACAAACGTTGACACTTGCAGCTTATATCCTCCATGTGGGGACCCCTGACCTTCCTGCGTGTTACCCTTTCAGTATGATAATTTCCAGGCCCATTCACTTTGGTGTTTAATTTTGTTTTCCCATCAATGTTGCATTTTTCTTGGATAATTCCGTTCAGTTTGTGTTTACTACTTCATATGTGCTAAATCCTCAGTACATCTACTCTTGGAATTCCATGAAGACTTCCCCCAGGTGTATGGGCGAAACCATTTTAAGGTAAGACCACATCTATCCACATCTGAGTTTTCTGTCTGCATGTGGAATGTGGACAATTCACATGCAGCTTTTTTCTCAGAGCAGAGAAAACAACTGACTGCTTTTTCACTTTCAATGAAGAAAGGCTTATTCTCACTGGCTATTTCTTCACCAGAGCACAGCTGGTAAAAGAGGAGATGAGGGGATAATTTAGTTACATCAGTATGATATTTCATTACTGTCTAATCATACACATAATATCCAGGATGCTGTGCAAAGACTTTTTTTTTCTATGATCACCAGGGAAATGGCAAAATGGAAAATATTTTTCCTAGTATTGAGGCTGCAGAGCAGGGCTCTGTGGGGCTCCCAGGCATGGAGGCCTTTTGAGTTCCCATTTCTTAAAGACAGGCCTGCAGCCTCCATAACCTTGTATGAGTTCCAAAGGGCAGAACAGTTGCTAATCAAAGAAGGATGCTCACGACGGGACAATTGTGTCCATCTCTTTTGTAACCCTATGGAGACAAAATAGGTTGCCATTTCTTCCTCCAGGGGATCTTCCCGACCTAGGAATCGAACATGCAACCACTGCACTGATTAGGAGACTAGACCGTCTAAGACCCTGCACACAACTTAATCTTGTCACCAACCCCATCCTTTTAGAACTTTGCAGAGGAAACAAGAATATAAGACTGTTATGGCCTTGATCCTTAGCATATATCCCTGCTGCTGCTGCTGCTGCTAAGTCACTTCAGTCATGTCCAACTCTGTGCGACCCCATAGATGGCAGCCCACCAGGCTCCCCCATCCCTGGGATTCTCCAGGCAAGAACACTGGAGTGGGTTGCCATTTCCTTCTCCAATGCATGAAAGTGAAAAGTGAAAAGTGAAATTGAAGCTGCTCAGTCGTGCCAACTCTTAGCGACTGCATGGACTGCAGCATACCAGGCTCCTCCATCCATGGGATTTTCCAGGCAAGAGTACTGGAGTGGGTTGCCATTGCCTTCTCCAGCATATATCCCTAGCGGATGATAGAACATCTCCTTACTCACCAGGGAGGGGGCCTAAAGTGTTCCCTTTTAGCCTCGCACATATATAAAGCCACTGTTTATCCTCCATAACTCTGTCTCTGTGTTTGTATTTCAAATATTTCAGTTTGGCATTTCTGCACAGAGAGCCAAGATTTTGGCATCAATATAACTTCTGGGTTCTGGTTCAACCCAGACCTCTGACTTGCTGATTCAGAGGAATGTCTTTCAACACGTACTGATGTCTCTAAGATGTGATAGGACCAGACACAACAGAGCCCAAAGGAACACGCAGGGCCCCTCACCAACGTTCAAAGGTACATACACCAATGTTCTCAGGCCTTGTTGTTTTTATTATTACTGGGTTAATATCCCTAAGGTTCCATTTTTAACTATTACATGTGTATTTATCTTCTTTGACTTTTCTTGGTATTATAGCTTACAATGACAGAGTTGAAGCTTACTTCAGATCCTGTAATTATGGCAAAGAGCAAAGATTAAAGAATTCTCCCACATGACTTCCAGGAAAAGGCTTACTGCCAAGAGCAACCCTTCCCCATTATCACCGATTTAAGACCCCACTAGGCCCCCTGTTTCCCTGGGAAAAAACCAGACACACGCACCACAAATTCCCAGTCTATGCCCTATCAATGATGTGTTGTTGTTTAGCCGCTTAGTCACTGCAACGTCGTGGGCTACAGCGTGCCGGGCTTCCCTGTCTTTCACAATCTCCTGGAGTTTGACATTGTGTGGCTTGTCATGGAGAGGATGTGACCCTGTATCATGACCATTTATGCTGTTCTATTGTATTTCAACTTCCTTGAACTTGTTTCAGATATTCTCAGGAAACTCTCTGTGGATGCTCTTTCCTTCTCTGGTAGTTAACTAGTTGATTCTTTAGGTTCAGTTGTCACTCCCAACCACCTGAGCTCAGGTGCTGTAGCCTCATTTCTTAACTATTTGATCTGAGTGATTTCTTAGAGTGAAAGAGTTTTCTCCCCAGTAAGGTAGACACAGATCTTTCTCTAACGTGCTGTTATGCTGATGACAAGTTCATCCGTGTGAAGTCTTTAGAGTAATGCTTAGTGTGTAGGACGTGCTGAAACACCTGTCATCAGTGTGATGATGTCGTCATCATCACAATGTGTGTTCTTTTAAAGTCATTGTGGACTTTGTCATCTCTGAAGACACCAGTCTTGCTGTAACTCATCTAGATAGTGACACTATGTCACTCAGTGTGTTGAATGTAACACTTATGCATGGACAACCCAGTTTGGTTTTAATTTGTGTATTTTTCATGTATTGTCCACATACATGACACATTCATCTTGATTGCAGGATATTAGTTCAGTTCAGTTCAGTCGCTCAGTCATGTCCGACTCTTTGCAACCCCATGAATCACAGCATGCCAGGACTCCCTGTCCATCACCAACTCCCGGAGTTCCCTCAGACTCACATCCATCGAGTCAGTGATGCCATCCAGCCATCTCATCCTCTGTCGTCCCCTTCTCCTCCTGCCCCCAATCCCTCCCAGCATCAGAGTCTTTTCCAATGAGTCAACTCTTCGCATGAGGTGGCCAAAGTATTGGAGTTTTAGCTTTAGCATCAGTCCTTCCAAAGAACACCCAGGACTGATCTCCTTTAGAATGGACTGGTTGGATCTCCTTGCAGTCCAAGGGACTCTAAAGGGTCTTCTCCAACACCACAGTTCAAAAGCATCAATTCCTCGGCGCTCAGCCTTCTTCACAGTCCAACTCTCACATCCATGTATGACCACTGGCAAAACCATAGCCTTGACTAGATGGACCTTAGTTGGCAAAGTCATGTCTCTGCTTTTGAATATGCTATCTAGGTTGGTCTGAACTTTCCTTCCAAGGAGTAAGCATCTATTTAATTTCATGTCTGCAGTCACCATCTTCAGTGATTTTGGAGCCCCCCAAAATAAATTCTAACACTGTTTCCACTGTTTCCCTATCTATTTCCCATGAAGTGATGGGACCAGATGCCATGATCTTCGTTTTCTGAATGTTGAGCTTTAGGCCAACTTTTTCACTCTCCTCTTTCATTTTCATCAAGAGGCTTTTTAGTTCCTCTTCACCTTCTGCCATAAGGGTGGTGTCATCTGCATATCTGAGGTTATTGATATTTCTCCCAGCAATCTTGATTCTAGCTTGTGCTTCTTCCAGCCCAGCATTTCTCATGATGTACTCTGCATATAAGTTAAATAAGTAGAGTGACAATATACAGCCTTGATGTACTCCTTTTCCTATTTGGAAGCAGTCTGTTGTTCCATGTCCAGTTCTAACTGTTGCTTCCTGACCTGCATACAGGTTTCTCAACAGGCAGGTCAGGTGGTCTGGTATTCCCATCTCTTTCAGAATTTTCCACAGTTTATTGTCATCCATAGAGTCAAAGGCTTTGGTATAGTCAATAAAGCAGAAGTAGATGTTTTTTTGGAACTCTCTTCTGTTTTCCATGATCCAGCAGATGTTGACAATTTGATCTCTGCTTCCTCTGCCTCTTCTAAAACCAGCTTGAACATCTGGAAGTTCACGGTTCACGTATTGCTGAAGCCTGGCTTGGAGAATTTTGAGCATTACTTTGCTAGCGTGTGAGATGAGTGCAATTGTGCGGTAGTTTGAGCATTCTTTGGCATTGCCTTTCTTTGGGATTGGGATGAAAACTGACCTTTTCCAGTCCTGTGGCCACTGCTGAGTTTTCCAAATATGCTGGCATACTGAGCACTTTCCAAAACTGAGCAATTTCTAAATTTGCTGGCAGCACTTTCACAGCATCATCTTTCAGGATTTGAAATAGCTCAACTGGAATTCCATTGCCTCTACTAGCTTTGTTCGTTGTGATGCTTTCTAAGGCCCACTTGACCTCACATTCCAAGATGTCTGGCTCTAGGTGAGTGATCACACCATGGTGATTATGTTGGTCCTGAAGATCTTTTTTGTACAGTTCTTGTGTGTATTCTTGCCACCTCCTCTTAATATCTCCTGCTTCTGTTAGGTCCATACCATTTTGTCGTTTATGGAGCCCATCTTTGCATGAAATGTTCCCTTGGTATGTCTAATTTTCTTAAAGAGATCTCTAGTCTTTCCCATTCTGTTGTTTTCCTCTATTTCTTTGCATCGATCGCTGAGGAAGGCTTTCTTATCTCTCCTTGCTATTCTTTGGAACTCTTCATTCAGTTACTTATATCTTTCCTTTTCTCCTTTGCTTTTCACTTCTCTTCTTTTCACAGCTATTTGTAAGGCCTCCCCAGACAGCCATTTTGCTTTTTTGTATTTCTTTTCCGTGGGGATGGTCTTGATCCCTGTCTCCTGTACAATGTCATGAACCTCTGTGCATAGTTCATCAGACACTCTATGTATCAGATCTAGTCCCTTAAATCTATTTCTCACTTCCACTGTATAAAAGTAGGGAAAACCACTAGACCATTCAGGTATGCAGGATATCATAATCTTAGCAAAAAGGGGAAATTATAAATTAGAGTTGAGACCAACAGTTTGCTTGAAGCAGCTTTTAATGGATCTATCAAAACATTACTTCAACTGAATTGAGCTTTACCCCTCTTACCTCTTCTCATTTTGTGTGAAACTAAGAATCCTCCTCAGGGCCCGTTGGTGAAATGTGTTTTCATTTCAGGCACAATTGACCTTCAAGGATATGTTCATAGATTTCACTCCTGAGGAGTGGGAATGCCTGAACCCTGCCCAGAGGACCTTGTACCAGGACGCGATGGTGGAGACCCTCAGGAACCTGCTGTCTGTGGGTGAGGATCACTTCCCCCTGAAGTAGGGATCTTCCCTGGGGTACCTCTGCATGTTCCCTCTGTACCTTTTGAGATCCAGTTTTTCTTGACTAAGCTCGAAACCTTGTTGACTCACACATGTAAAGCTTCCTGATTGGCATCAGGAGTTTAAACTTGACTTTCCTTCAGGTGACCTGCCCACTGTGTGATACACATGGAGTTTCTCCACAGCTCGAGTGTTTATAAAGCTGATTTCAAACTTTGAAATATCCAGTTGCCTGTTTTCTAGCCCTGTGTTCTTGGTTCCGTAGTTCTTAGATAGGAACTAGATACCTGCTGCATATTATACTGTATATTATACTATTCCCTGTGCATTCAGAAGGAGATAGATAGTAAATTCATTTGAGAAGTATTTTTCTGTCGGTTTATAATATCCTCACTCCTTGGCTGACAAAAGAGCTGCATTCTACACCTGCCAATGCAGGAGACACGGGTTCGATCCTTGGTCTGGGAAGATCCCACATGTCACAGAGCAGCTATGCTTGTGTGCCTCAACTACAAGCCAGCACTCTAGAGCCTGGAAGCTACAACTACTGAGCCCACATGGGACAAGTACTGAAGCCCATGCACCCAGGAGAAGCCGCAGCAAGTGAGGAGGATGAGCACTGCAACTGGAGCGTAGCCCCTACTTGCTGAACTTGGGGAAAAGACCAAGCAGCAGCGATTACTCACCCGAGCCAGAAGAAATCAAATGTATTAAAAATAACAGATATATTTATTAAAAAAAGAAGAGAGAGTGGTTGGATTCTGGAAGAAGCCACAGTATGTGGCATTACTTCTGAGTAGGAATTTCTGTTGCTTATCTGAACATTACCTCCATTCTTGTGGCACAAGAAAGAAGACCCCTGGATTGTGGAGAATGAGGTGCTAATAGCAAACATCCAGATGAGTGGGAAAGTATCCACAGTGTGATCACAGGTCAGCTGTCACAAGGACAGAGAAGAAGCCACACCATTCATGGTGTTTGGGAAACTCTCCAAGTGGGAGAGTTCTGTGAGAAAACAGATGTTTAATGTTTGTGAACTCTCACAGGAGATTTTTCTTCTCCCTAACTTACAGCTCTGTTCTTTGACCTGTGAAATGTACAGTACCCTCGAGTGGTGCTGTAACCCCCACAGAGATGAAAGCAAGGTCTTTTTTGGGGGGCTTGTACTGAGTCTTTTTTGGTATGTGGACTTCTGTCTATTTGAGACGAGTGAGGGCTACTCTGTAGTTGCAGGGAGCATGGTTTCTCATTGTGGTGGCTTCTTTTGTTGTGAAGCACAGGCCCTAGGCACAAGGGCTTGAATAGTTTTACCATACAAGCTCAGTATCTGTGATTCATCAGCTTAGTCTCCATGACATGTGAAATCTTCCCAGAACAAGAATCAAGCCCATGTCTCCCATATTACTAAGCAGATTCTTACCAGGGAGCCACCAGGGTGTTAGGGAAATTAAATAAATAGTCTTATTTAGGCTTCAAGACAAAGCAGTGCATTCTTCTGACCTTGCTTCTAACCTGCATGGAAACTGCCCTGAGTCTGAATGTCCTGACTGTCTCCTGTGAATGCCAGGCTTGCAGCACCATAGATAAGATAGGGGACAAATCGTGACATCGTTCAGCCTTTGCAGGGGCCCTTGCCAACCAACCCCAGGTTTAACACCATCCAAGTTGGTGCCTGGATCCTCCTCTCAGCTTACCGTGAGGTAAATAAAGTTAACTTAAAACTGTCTAAAGAAAAGTTACAACTGGAAAAAGAATTACGTGATTTGTGAGGATGATTACCCATATTACAATGTCACATTATATTTTGGCTGATCAAATCTTCACTTTTTAAGTCAACTCTCTTTAGCCAGCACACAGCTCCAATAGTGTCCCCCACTGCCCTTTCTCTCTCCATTCTTTGTCCTGTTGTAGCCTTACACCCCTCCCAACCCCTCTGTCTCCTTCTCCATCAGCTGGTCCCCTTTTAACTGCCCCAGTCTCTGAGCGGGGAGGGGGAGCTCAGGTTCCCCCACACTAGCAAGTTTGTTTACCCCTTTAGATTCTTCTGATGAAAGATCCCCAACTCCCTGGAGAGACATTCCAAGATTTTTATCAATCCTTCTGTCCCTGTTATCACAGTCAATTTGAGCACTGTTCGATCTGTATTATAGCCATAAAGCTATGACTATAGAAAGGAAAGATAACTTTTTTGATGCAGGATGGCCATGATATTGTTTAGACTCTGGAGAAAACTGGTTAAGATGAATTCTTTTTTTTCTTTGGAAATGCAAAACCGGTTCTTTTTACCTGTGGAATTAAAAACAGCAAGTTTGTTTAAAAAGGCCTGTCGAAAAAAAAGTTTAAAGTTAACCTTTGCCAATGCTTCCCAGATGACTCTAGTGGTGAAAAACCTGCCAGCCCCTGGGGGAGACACAGGAGAAGTGGATTTGATCCCTGGGTAGGGAAGATCCCCTGAGAAGTGAATGGAACCCACTCCAGTATTCTTGCCTGGAGAGTACCATCATGGACAGAGGAGCCTGGTGGGCTACAGTCCATGGGGTTGCAGGGGGTTGGACAGGAGTGAAGCGACCCTGCATAGTGTGCAACCTTTGCCATGTCCTGGAAATATGTAACCCATTTTTCCAGGGATTTCAGTCTTGGGCAAATTAGAATTTTAAACCACGGGGCAGGGGGTGGGAAAAAAAGAGTGAAAGAGACATTTTAAATCTCAGGCAGGAAAGTATGAGAGCTCTCATGTCTGTCGATCTGCATTTATGTTTATCTCAATGTGTGTCTTTGTTTTTGGATAATATTGCTGAGGTTTATTTGTAAATAAGCTCTAATTCAATTGTTTGTAAAAAAAAAAAAAAAAAAAAGAAGCACTTACAAATCAAACAATTACAAGAGAAATTAACCTAAATGAATTTCAGGTTTATGTGAACTGGAAAATATTCAATATTAAATATCTAGTATTAATGTTTCTTTGCTAATTTAATTAAGACATGTCTTGAATCTTCAACATTGTCTCATACATTTATTGTACCTACTTATAAGGTTGTCAACAGTTAAAGTAACTCAAGTGAAGAAACTTTTAAGGGAAGACAGCAAATGTAATTGGAGCTTTTAGATAAACTCTGTCTAAAATAGTCTCTCCAGATTTGAATAACCTGAATTTCTAGGGTTGTGCTAAACTGAGTGATGAAAGTTCGTTGACTATCTAGGTTATTTCCAAATAAAATAAGATTCTGAAACACATATTACTGAAAACTCATTTCCTCTTACAGAGAAACTAAAGAGATTTTGGACTATTAATGACTACGTTTGGTGCCACCCTGAGACGTTCTCTATAGGAAAGCAAATATTCTTAGACATTATCACTAGTCTTATTCTTAGACATTTTCACCAGTCTACAAAATGCTCACCAGTCTACAAAATGCTAATATAACAGACAGCTCATGGTTGCTTAAGGAAAGTAAGACGTGTGTTTTTAGTAAGAAAGGTATGAGAAATATTGGTCAATCACCTTGCTTTGTCTCCTCTGGTTAATTTGTCTCAGGACCCTCCCTTTGGGTACACAGGCACACCCTGGATCTTGAAGTAAAGGCTTCTCAGAGGAGCAAAACTCATTATGGCCTGGAATGATCCTCTGACTTTTAACTCCAAGGTGCCTTTCTGCACTTGTGTACTGTCTCCTTCATCAGACAGGGTTTTTTCCTTTCTTTGTCCTTGCCATGACTGTTCCCTTAAAGTAAGAGACAAACTGGCTGTTTACCCTGTTTTTGTTGGCTGTAAATTCCTCGACCGGAGCCGACCTATCTCTTATCTCAGGGCACGCAAAGAGGAGGGCAGCTGATTGTAGATGTCCAACCTGCAGCCCTTCCAACTGCTACCTCAAAATTACATTTTATTAAGGAAAATGGAAAGTACTTCTGACTTACACATGGCTATTTCTAAATGAACAAAGTGATTTTTTTTTTAAAGAGAGAGAGGTTTCATGGAGAGTGGACTCCAAGAAAAGAGGTCCCAGAAGGCAAGGTCTTTATATGTTCTGCAACAATCTGTCATTTGACTCCTGTCAATTTTGTTGCTTGACTTTGGGTAGCATGTGATGAGGTATTTCAAAGGGATTTACTTCCCCTTGTCCCCCTCCTGTGGTAATTAGTGCTGTTAGGTGCATTGACTGTTGCGTGTTTTATAGAAAAAATAAGAAGTTACTTTTTCTTTTTTTGCTGTGACAATGGCAGTCTGGTTCCTAGTTCTCCATTCATGGATGGAATCTGTGCCCCCTACAGTGGAAGCACATGGTCCTAACTACTGGACTACAGGGAGTTTGTCTCAAAGGTTACTTTTGCTTAAAAGATATATTTACTTCCTGTCATGCTTATTGTGACATGTCTCTTTGTCTACATTGCATATTGTATGTTGTTATTTTACATTTCATGCCCAAGAGAGTTGTCTCTGACTCTAGTTAACTAAGTTTTCCAATCACATTATTTTATCTGCATAACAGTACGTTAAAAATTTATTTAAAATTTGTTTGATTTTGGCTGCACCAGGACTTTGTTGCTTCAGGGGCTTTTCTCTACTTGCAGTGAGCAAGGGCTACCCTCTAGTTACAGTGCATGGACTTCTCATTCTAGTGGATTCTCTTGTTGCAATGCGTGGTCTCTTCTGTGTTTGTGCCGTAGTTGTGACTCCCCAGCTCTAGAGCACAGAATCATCACTTGTGGCCTACAGGCTTAGTTGTTCTCAGGCATGTGGGAATTTCCTGGATCAGGGATCAAACCTGTGTGCCCTGCACTAGTAGGTGGATTCTTTACCTCTGAGCCACAAGGGAAGCCCCAAAGCTTGTTCCTTTACATGTATCTTGGAGCCAGTGAACTGGGTGAGTTTAGGTTACTGTGTAGATAGGGAGTTGATGTATTGAATGATTATTGTGTAAGTAGAGAATGTTTCACTTACTTTTTGTTTTTTAAAAATGACAGTCTTTTGTATTACACACTATAACTGACATGAACCACTTGTTAATGTCATAAAATGCCTATATGTCTATCTACTGATAGATTTCTAAGAGGTATTTGGAAAACGGTTTATTTTTTTTATTTTTTAAATTATTTTAGGGAATTCCCTGACAGTCCAATGGATAGGATTCAGTAGTTTCACTGCAGTGAGCCTGGATTTAATCCATGGTCATGGAAGTAAGATCTCATAAGCCATATAGTCCAGGGAGGGGGGGGGGGGGGGAAATATATATATATATATATATATATATATATAGTTTACAGAATTCTTTATTTTCTCAATGTAGTATTTTTTGAACAGTTACTAACTGCCATTTATTTTTTACATTATTCATTAGAATGCTTCTTTTGCATTGTTTACCATTCCAATGTATTGCCTTTTGATGCTTGTTTGCTCAGTTGCTCAGTCCTGTCTGACTCTTTGTGATCTCATGGACTGTTGGCCACCAAGCTTTCCTATCCATGGAATTTTTTTTCAGGCAAGAATAGTGCACTGGGTTGTGATTTCCTCTTCCAGGGGATCTTTCCTACCCAGGGATTGTATCCCACTATGCCGTGTCTTTTGCATTGGCAGGCAGCTTGTTTACCAGTGAGTCACCTCTCTAGTCCTGTATGTTCTTTACCATTTAAATATGTATAAGTATACATAAAGTGTGTACAATATACCATTAGTTTCTCCTCAATTATGAGACAGCAGTGTGTTTAGTACAAAGTAGGATGATCTTTGAGGTCATGGTGGGAAAATATGTTTTGTTTGTCAACTGACATGAGTTTGCATAAAATGAATGTTTTCTGATTGTGTTTGAAACTAAACTACCCTAAAATTAATTTGAATTACTTCACTCTTTTTTAAAGAGTTCTATTCATTTATTGTTCTATAGTTTTAAGGTCATCATTGTGAAGATTCATAATTCTGTTCAGGATGGATATGACTTTTGGTATAATATCATGTGTTCAACAGGAAATTATTTATTTATGAATTGTAACTAATAGAATACCTGTGGTTCTTTATGTCTTGTAGATATGTCTCATATACATATGATGAAGAAATTACAGGTAAAAGCAAACAGTAGTAAAGGGGAAATTTTTTAAGAATGATGTTTGGAAGAGCTGAAAGCCTTGAAAGCAAAGATTTTCGCCTCAGGAAGATCCAGGAAAATATACATGACTTTGACTGTATGTGGACAGATGATGAAAGAAATGACAAAGGAATCTCTACATCCCATAACAAAAACCTCATTGATGGAAGAGATCATCATAGTAGAAGTGATGCAGGAAATAGACCTTTTGAAAGGCACAGATCAAGCTTTCAGGATGAATTGCAGATGGTACAATCTGAAGGGATAATTTTTGAATGTAGTCAAGTTGTGACAGATGTCAGCGCCTCAGGTTTACCATCTCAGAGAACTCGTAATGTCTGCAAAGGCTTTTCTCATAAAGATGAGAATGCTGTTATGCATCCTTGAGAAATGTTACCAGACCATGAAACAAAAAACAAAAGACCTTACAAATGTAATGAATGTGATATAACCTTTCTTCAGGACTCAGAAATCACTGGACATCAAAGAATCCATACAGGAGGGAAACCATATAAATGCGACATGTGTGGCAAGGCTTTTAATCAAACTACAAAACTTGCAGTTCATTGGAGAATTCATACTGGAGAGAAACCATGTAAATGTGATGTATGTGACAAGGCTTTTATTCAAATTGGAAACCTTGCAGTTCATCGTTATATTCACACTGGAGAGAAACCATATAAATGTGATGTGTGTGGTCACTGCTTTAAACAAAGTACACACCTTGAAAATCATCAGAGAACTCATACCGGAGTGAAACCATATAAATGTGATGTTTCTGGAAAAGCCTTTAGTGTAAATGCAAGCCATGCAGTTCATCAGAGACTTCATACTGGAAAGAAACCATATAAATGTGATGTATGTGGCAAGACTTTCATTCAAACTTCAAACCTTGCAATTCACGAGAAAATTCATACTGGAGAGAAACCATATAAATGTGATGTATGTGGCAAGGCCTTTAATCAAGCTGAAAAATTTGTAATTTATTGGAGAGTTCATACTGGAGAGAAACCATATAAATGTGATGTATGTAGCCTATGCTTTACTCAAAACTCACAGCTTGCAGTTCATCAGCAAACTCATATGGGAGAGAAGCCATACAAATGTGATGTATGTGGCAAAGGCTTTAGTGAAACTTCAAGCCTTGCAGTTCATCGGAAAATTCATGCTGGAGAGAAACTATATACATGTGATGTATGTTGCAAGGCCTTCAATCAGACTGCAAAACTTGGACTTCATCAGAGAATTCATACTGGAGAGAAACCTTATAAATGTGATGTGTGTGGCAAGGCATTCAGTCATACTGGAAACCTTGCTGTTCATCGGAGAGCTCATACTGGAGAGAAACCATATAAATGTGATGTATGTGGCAAGGCTTTTAGTCAAACTGCAAGCCTTGTAGTTCATCAGAGAATTCATACTGGAGAGAAACCATATAATTGTGCTATATGTGGCAAGGCTTTCAGTATAAGTTCAAGCCTTGCTGTTCATCAGAGAGTTCATACTGGAGAGAAACCACATAAATGTGATGTATGTGGCAAGGCCTTTAGTAGAACTACAAGCCTTGCAGTTCATCAGAGAATTCATACTGGAGAGAAGCCATATAAATGTGATGTATGTGGCAATGCCTTTAAACCTTGCAGTTCCTCAGAGAGCTCATACTGGAGAGAAACCATATAAAGGTGACATGTGTGGCAAGGCCTTTAGTAGAACTACAAGCCTTGCACTTCATCAGAGAATTCATACTGGAGAGAAGCCATACAAATGCAATGTATGTGACAAGGCATTTAGTCATACTGGAAACCTAACTGTTCATCAGAGACTTTATACTGGAGTGAAACCATATAAATGTGATCTGTATGGCAAGACTTTCAGAGTAACTTCACACTTTGCTGTTCATTTGAGAGCACATACTGGAGAGAAGCAACATAAATGTGATTTATGTGGCAAGGGCTTTAATGAAGCTGCAAAGCTTGCAGTTCATCGGAGATTCCATACGGGAGAGAAACCATATAACTGTGATGTATGTAGCAGAGCCTTTAGTCAAACTGAAAACCTTGCAGTTCATCGGAGAATTCATACTGGAGAGAAATCATATAAATGTTATGTATGTGGCAAAGGCTTTAGTGAAACTTCAAGCCTTGCAGTTCATCGGAAAATTCATACTGGAGAGAAACTATATAAATGTCATGTATGTTGCAAGGCCTTTAATCAGACTGCAAAACTTGGACTTCATCAGAGAATTCATACTGGAGAGAAACCATATAAATGTGATATATGTGGCAAGGCGTTTGTTTGTACTGGAAACCTTGCTGTTCATCAGAGAGTTCATACTGGAGAGAAACCATATAATTGTGGTATATGTGGCTTTCAGTGTAAGGTCAAGCCTTGCTCTTCATCAGAGAATTCATACTGGAGAGAACTTTACAAATATAAAAATTGTGACAAACCATTTAGGCACAGTCATCCATAACTCATCATCAGGCAGTTCAGACAGGAGAGAAACCATATAAATATGATGTATATGGCCGGTGCTTTACTTGAAATGATGAACTTAGAAACCATTGGAGAATTCATACTAGAGAGAAACATTAGAAATGTGACAGTTGAAACATTTTAGTGCAAATGTCGTGAGTGTGACAAAGCCTTTAGTCAGTGTTCAGGCCTTATAATTCAGAGAATTCATACTGTATAGAAAACATACAAGTGAAATGAATGTGTCAGAGTTTCTAGTGCATATTCAGCATTAACTGCCCAGTAGGCAGTTCATACAGAAGAGAAATTATGTGCCTAACCCTGCCGTTGCAGATCATTGGCTTAAGTATTATATATTATGATGTAAACAAGTTTTTTTTTTTTTTTTTATCATATAAGTATTTGAAGTTTTGTCATCATAAGCATGGAACAGAAACTTTTATAAAGAAGAATGCATTTCTCATTAGAAGTTTTTTTCTCTCATTAATAATCTTTAAAATTTATTTTTGGCTATGCTAGGTCTTCATTATGCTGGCTTCTTTCTCTTTTTGCAGCAGTAGGGCTATGAATTCTCCACATAAACTTGGTTGGGGTATGGTTGGAGACTGGCATTTTGATGCTTCTTTTGGTCAGTCCAGAGGACTCAATGCCTTTTTGTTTTGGGGGCTGTGCTGAGCCTATTTTTTGCTGTACGTGGGCTTTCTCTAGTTGCAGCAAGCAGAAGCGACTTTCTAGTTACTTGCGTTCAGGCTTCTCACTGCTGTAGCTACTCTTGTTGCAGAGCACAGGCTTTAGAGTACAGGCTCAGTACTTGTGTTGCATGGACTTAGTTGCTCCAACGCACATGGTATCCTCTCAGACCAGGGATCAAACCCGGGTCCTATGCATTGGCAGTTAGATTATTTACCACACCACCACCAGGGAATTTCTACTCCTGGTGGTGCAGGAGTAAGAGACGCGGGTTTGATCCCTGAGTTGGGAGGAGGGCGTGGCAACCTATCCATGGCAGAGGAGTCTGGTGGACTACAGTCCATAGGGTCCCAAACAGTCAGACATGACTGAAGAGACTTACTTCACAGGCACAGGGAAGGATTATTCATAGACTCTGAGGACCATCAGCTCCATAGCAATCTGTAGTGCAAAGACTTATTCTGGAGATGATACAGCTGCTATTTCTTGCTGCCAGTGCAGTGGGGTTCTCTCCATGTCTTTCCAAATCACGTGCATGTGCCACATACCTGAACAATACAAATAAACAGGAACTCTTGTGAATGGATGGTGGGAATGTAAATAGTACATGGGAAGCAGTATGGAGGTTCCTCAAATATTACAAATAAAACATGCATAGGACCTCACAGTCTCACTTCTGATTATATATCCAAAGGAAGCAGAATCAGTATATTTTAAAGAATGTTTATTTATTTGACTGCAGTGGGTCTTAGTTGTGGATCATGGGATCTTCATTGCATCACACAGGACGTTTAATCATGGCATGGGGGCTCTGGAGTATGCAGCCTTTGTCTTTGCAGTGCCTGGGCTTAGTTGCTCCGCCTCCTGGGGGATCTTAAGTCCCCATACTATTTCTGAGGCTCCAGAAGCAAAAGCAGGGGTGTGCCCTGCTTTTACGAAGGATTGAACACAAATTCTCTTTGTTGCAAGGCAGATTCTTAACCTGGAATTCCTGTGACCACCAGAATGTCCTGTGAAAAATCAGTGATTTGAACGAGTTACCTGCATTTGTATAACCAATATTTCTTTATCCACAAAAATCATTTGTAGAAATAACCTAAATGTTTGTTGACAGATAAGTCAATTATAAAAACGTGTGTGTGACAGGCTTCCCAGGTAGTACTATTGATAAAGAACCACCTGCCCCTACAGGAGACATAAGAGATGAAGGTTTGATCCCTGGGTTGGGACGATGCCCTGAAGGAGGGCATGCCAATCCATTCCAGTATTCTTGCTTGGAGAATCCCATGGACAGAGGACCCTGGTGGGCTAAGGTCCATAGTGTCACAAAAAGTAGGACACGACTGAAGTGTCTGAGCACACAGCACATGAGACAGACTGGGACCTGAGGCCCTTTACTGCAGGGCTTGCTCCTGGACAAATGTCTCCTTGGGCATCAGAACACAAAGACACTGTAAGGGACCAAAGAAAATGTAGTCACCCACATGTGCAGTTGGAGCAATTCTGAACAATAAGAAATTAAAAGGCCACAGACCAGCTGCTATTTCTGAGGTTCCAGAAGCAAAAGCAGGGATGTGACCACCCCACCCCATTTAGGGGACCGGCCTACCTCCCACTCCCACCTGTTGGAAAACAGCAAGGGAAACCTACTTTTTCTTGCTCTTACTGCGGCAGGAACCCCAATAAAGCCCTGCCTGAATTTGTCCTCTGGTCTGTTAATTATTTCTATTAATTAAAGACCCCAAGGTTCCAGGTAAGTTATGTACACACACGCATATATATATATATATATATATATATATATATATATATAGACATATAATTCAGCCATAAAAATGTAGATTTTTGTCACTTAAGACAACTTTGATGAATGTAGTGAACACTATTCTAAGTGAATTAAGACAGAGAAAAACATATGTGCTAGCTTACATGTGGAATAAGAGGAAGTGACAGTCGTACCAGACAGTAGGATGGTGGTTATCTGGAACTGGGACGTGGTGAAGATATATGGGAGATATTGGTCCAAAGGTAGAGACTTTCAGACGTAAAATGAGTATGTTCTAGGGAGCTCTGTGCAGCTTGCTGACTATAGGCAATCCTACTTTGTTACTACAGCTTGAAATTTGCCAAGAGAGGAAATCTTGCGTTCTCACCACACACACACACACACACAAACATGGGAATTGGGAGTTGATGTGTGTTTTCAGTTGCTAAGTCGTGTGCAACTCTTTGGCAACCCAGTGGACTGTGGCCTGCCAGGCTCCTCTGTCCATGGGTTTTCCCAGGTAAGTATACTAGTATGGTTGCCATTTCCTTCTCTAGGAGATCTTTTTGAGGTGAGGATTGAACCAAAACTCCTGCACTGGTGCCGGGAGCCAGTGCGAGGAACTCTGCCTGTGGCAAAGGTCATGAGGAAGGAGGCTCTGCATACACAAAGGCGGAATTGAGCCTCAGGTGTCCCCCTGGAAATTTTCGAGCATCCAGCCCCAAAACTAGAGTCTGCCTACTATACTGCTTTGTGCTCTCACCTACACCTCTGACTTTACAGGGGGCCGTCCCCCACCACCTCTCTCTGGAAAAGAGTTAAATTATAGCTCCAGTTAATAAAGTTCCTGGGCGTGACAAGAGTGTTTTTGTTCACAACCGTAAGAGGCATGAGATGTTCTAAACTGTCTAAATACAGATTCCTTTGAGCAGTTAAAAGATTGATTAGAAACTGTATTGGTGAAGGTTTTTCACTTGTTGGGCCAATGTTTGCTGCTAAGTTTCCATATCCCTTACCTACTGTGTCCCTGGCAGTATATTGATTAATATAATTGGTGTATAGGAATGTAAGTAGTAGCTTTAATATTTGTAACCTTGGACCCTTGAGTTAATTCTTTTTCTTGTCATAGCCCACCACACCTTTGCCCTATAGGAATGCAACTTTATCTAATGCTTTTGGAGGGTGGCGCCTGACTAATCACCTTTAGAGAAAAATAAGTCTTCTGCAGAAAGGGTCTTAAAATGTTAACAGGCCTCTGGGCCAGAAGATGATGTAAATCACCTAAACTTTTGTATATGATAAGCTTGCAGGAAGAAAGCCTGGCTTACTGCTGACTCTACCCCTTCCCCTATTATCCTCTATGCATAACTTAAGGTATAAAAACTACTTTGGAAAATAAAGTGCAGGCCTTGTTCACAGAAACTTGGTCTCCCCATGTCGTTCTTTCTCTCACCTTCTGGCTGAATTTTCATCTGGGGCGTGGAGGCTCGTCAAGCCTACTCACTATGCCTGGGCTTCTAAGATCTGACCGGGGAGGACTTAGTGTTTCCTCTCCTTCGGGAGAATGGGAGGATGCCTGCAGCCTACGTAGGTGAAGTAAATTCCTTGCTTTGGAATTTTATTAGCTTTTCACATAAACCAAGTTATTCAGCTTCTTTTCTCCACTGAATTTCCTCACTGAACTATCCTTATTTAACCACTGTATATCTTTAATTCTATCGTATCCTGATCGCTGAAGCTGTCTCCCCTTTGAAACCTCTAACTCCACCGGGGCTGGACCCCGGTACACTGGCAGGCAAATTGTTTGCTACTTAGCCACCACAGAAGCCCATTTTGATGACTGGATTGTGATAAATATTTCACAGTGTGCATATGTCATACCATCACATTGTGCATATTATATGTACATATACCCTTTTCATTAGTCAATTCAATCTCAATAAAACTGGAAAAGTGGGGAGTATGCAGGGCTTGATTTCTTGAGTGGTGCTCATCCAGGCTATAAATTACGGCAGTGAGGCATTTTGCAAATACCTTTGTACCCTGATTAGAGATTTCCCTTCAGAAAGTCTGGGTGGGGCTGATTACCAGGGATTTTTTTTAAAGGGGCCCCAGTGCATCTAGCCTTGAGCATCAGGACTTTTGAGTCCTTCACTCCTGAAGGCTGAGGTGCTCGACTCTGCATGAGGATGGACTATGGCCTGGTCTATGACCTCAAGGGAACTACTGGGTCAGCTGAGGTCCTCAGTGCTGTTGTGTGTGTGTGACCTCATCTGGAGGGAAGTATGGTTGAAGAAAGTATGTGAAAACTCGTTTTTATCAGTGTGGGTGTTTACTGTCCTGAGTCCCTCCTATGACAGTGGGCAGTAGAGGACTGTCTGTTCCACATGGTGAGGTCTTCCCTGAGTGTGTGGTTGGGGCACAGGAAGGTAATGTGTTAGTTGTAAGCATTAAACAACATCTTTTCAACTAGCATGACAGATCTCTAAAGACTCATGATACCGGAGGGAAAAGCTCAAAAGATGAGGAAGAAGAAAGAAAAGTCAGGGATGGGTTTTTCTCAGGTAAAGTCATATTATGAATTTATTCTCAGTCTGTTCTTATTGAAATGCCCTTCTCTGTGCTAACTAATCATTCTGACGCTGAAGTATCCTACCTGACACCTTTCTATTCACATTCACCTGGGACCTTCTCTTAGCGCTTGTCATCTCCTCTTAGATCCCGTCTCCCCATGAACCAGTGACCTGCACCTTGTGAGGAGGCTCCCCTGGGCACTGTCCTAGGCATGACTTCACACGCATGGTTTGGAGCTGTGGTCTCAGTGCTGTTGGGCAGCAGGGATTGCTGAGGGCCCATCTGGATGCACTGTCTGCACTCTGTCAACCAGGGTAAAGAAACTGTATCTGGAAGTCAGTTATTAACATGCCCAGTACCTGAAAAATCTGGAAAAGCAACCAAATGGGAAATCAGTTCTGACTTTTTATAGTATCTTTAAAACTATATGAGGACCTCCTTCAATTTCCTAGTGTTTGGGAATGGAATGGAAAGTTCAGAAAGAGATCTCAGGACTAGATGGTGTTTCATATCATTGTCTGTTGCATCTTTTTTCTTCATTTTCAATTTCTTTCTTTCTTTCTTTTTTTAAATTATTTCCATTTTAAAAAGTTCTGTCCATTGTCTATTTAAACCATGAAACCAAGTTTACTAATACTTTTTGCCTTTTCTTCTTGGTTGCAAGTTGCATCTTGCAGCAGGATATTGGTTCCTGAGGAGGAATTGAACCTAAAACCCCTATAGTGGAAATGCAAGGTCTTAACCACTGGACCACCAGGGAAGTCCCAACTTTACTAATTTTGATTCATTATTTATTTTGGAAACCATATTTAATGTAGGAAATTAGAGACCAAGAATTTGCTCCAAATAGCTTTCCATGGATTTATCAGAATATTATTTCTACTGAAATGATCCTTACCTCTTTTTCCTCTTCTCCTTTTGTGTGAAAATAAAAACTCTGCTCAGGGCCTATTGGTGAAATGTATTTTCATTTCAGGGACAGTTGACCTTCAAGGATGTGGCCATCAAATTAACTCCTGAGGAATGGGAATGACTGAACCCTGTTCAGAGGGCCTTGTACAGGGATGTGATGTTGGAGACCCTCAGAAATGTGCTCTCTGTGGGTAAGGATAACTTGCCTCTGAAGTTTGGGATCTGCCCTGGGGGTGTGTCTCTGCATTTTCTCTCTATGCCTCTTGGTAGCCCGTTTTTCGTGACTGACGTCAAAGCCCTGTTGACTCAGACATGAAAAGCTTCATGATTGGCATTATGAATTTAAACTTGTCCTTTCTTCAGGTGATCTGCCCACTACATGATACACAAGGAGTTTTTCCAGAGCTTAAGTATTTATAAAGCTGATTTCAACCTTTTGCAATATCCAATTTCCTATTTTCTACCCCTATGGTCTTGGTTTAGTAGCTCTTTAAAAGTAATAGATATTTTCATATTGTACTATTCCTTACGTATTCAGAAGGAGGCAGAGGCGAAATGAATTTGTGAAGTGTTTTTCTTTCCATCTTTAATGCTTTAATCAATATTCACACCTTGGAATTCATCAGAGAGTTCATGCTGGAAAGAAACCCTATAAATGTGATGTATGTTGCAAGGCCTTTAGTCCAAATGCCAAGCTTAAGTTCATCAGAGAATTCATACTGGAGAGAAACTATATAAATGTGATATATGTGGCAAGGCCTGTAGTCAGACTGCAAGCCTTCTAGTTCATCGGAGAATTCATACTGTAGTGAAACCGTATAAACGTGATGTTTGTGGCCAGTGCTTTACTCAAAACGCGAGCCTTGGAATTCTTCAGAGAATTCATACTAAAGAGAAAACTTACAAGTGTAATGAGTGTGACCAAGATTTCAATGCACATTCAGCTCTAACCAAGCATCAAGCAGTTCATACAGAAAAGAAATCATATAAATGTAATTTATGTGGCAAAGACTTCTGTTACAGGTTTATCTTATGGTTCATTGGAGAATTCATACTGGAGAGAAACCATATAAATGTGATGTGTGTATCTGGTGCTTTATTCAAAATGCACATCTTGGAATTCATCTGGGAATTCATGCTGGAGAGAAACCATATAAATGTGAGGTATGTGGCAAAGCCTTTAGTCAAAATGCACACCTCACAGTTCATCAGAGAGTTCATACTGGAGAGAAACCATATAAATGTGATATTTGTGGCTGGTGCTTTACTCAAAATGCAAACCTTGGAAGTCATCAGAGAATTAATACTGGAGAGAAACCTTACAAATGTAACATGTGTGACAAAGACTTTAGTCAGATTTCTGGCCTTCTAATTCATCAGAGAACTTATACTAGAGAGAAATCATACAAATATAATTAGTGTGGCAAAGCTTTCATTGCACATTAGGCAAAACCACATAAATGTAATTTATATGTCAAAGCCTTCAGTCACAGGAATCATTTTGCAGATAATCAGTGAAAGAAAACTGCACAAATAACGGTGGGTATGGCAAAGCTTTGGATTCTGAGTTCAGAACTAACTAACCATCATGTAATGAATTCTGTGATCTTACCCATGTAGTGATTGTGGCAAGTGTTTTAGAAGACATTCAAACCTTACAAATCGTGAAAACAAATCATACTGAAAAGAAGCCATACATTTAGAGTGCAGTAGATCTAAAGGGGACCATAAGGTAACCTGTACATGACAGAAAGAATGTAAATGTAATATATGTGACCAGTGCTTCAATACAAGTCTCATTAGTCACATCATCAGGGAATTCATAATGCAGAGAAATCAAATGTAATGAGTGGGGCAAATGCATCAGGTAGCATTCAGGCCTCAGAGAAGGCAATGGCACCCCACTCCAGTACTCTTGCCTGGAAAATCCCATGGATGGAGGAGCCTGGTAGGCTGAAGTCCATGGGGTCGCTAAGAGTCGGATACGACTGAACGACTTCACTTTCACTTTTCACTTTCATGCATTGGAGAAGGAAATGGCAACCCACTCCAGTGTTCTTGCCTGGAGAATCCCAGGGACGGGGGAGCCTGGTGGGCTGCCGTCTATGGGGTCGCACAGAGTCGGACACGACTGAAGCGACGCAGCAGTAGCAGCAGCATTCAGGCCTAAAAAGACATCAGGTGATCCATAGGCAAGAGACCTTACAAATGTAATCATTGCTGTGAGGTTTTTGTCAGGTGTTTCCATTTAGGCTTCATGAGAAAATTGATAGTATAATACATAGAAGCTATGTTGATATAATGAGTGTGTCAAGGCTTTTAGACAACAGTCTGAATTTAAGATTCAGTAATGGAGTAGCTATCATGGTCAACAAAAGAGTCCAAAATGCAGTACTTGGATGCAATCTCAAAAACGACAGAATGATCTCTGTTCGTTTCCAAGGCAAACCATTCAATATCACAGTAATCCAAGTCTATGCCCCAACCAGTAATGCTGAAGAAGCTGAAGTTGAACAGTTCTATGAAGACCTACAAGACCTTTTAGAACTAACACCCAAAAAAGATGTCCTTTTCATTATAGGGGACTGGAATGCAAACGTAGGAAGTCAAGAAACACCTGGAGTAACAGGCAAATTTGGCCTTGGAATACGGAATGAAGCAGGACACAGGCTAATAGAGTTTTGCCAAGAGAACGCACTCGTCATAACAAACACCCTCTTCCAACAACACAAGAGAAGACTCTACACATGGACATCACCAGATGGTCAACACTGAAATCAGATTGATTATATTCTTTGCATCCAAAGATGCAGAAGCTCTATACAGTCCACAAAAACAAGACTGGGAGCTGACTGTGGCTCAGATCACGAGTTCCTTATTGCCAAATTCAGACAAATTGAAGAAAGTAGGGAAAACCACTAGACCATTCAGGTATGACCTAAATCAAATCCCTTATGATTATACAGTGGAAGTGAGAAATAGATTTAAGGGACTAGATCTGATAGAGTGCCTGATGAACTATGGATGGAGGTTCGCGACATTGTACAGGAGACAGGGATCAAGACTATCCCCATAGAAAAGAAATGCAAAAAAGCAAAATGGCTGTCTGAGGAGGCCTTACAAATAGCTGTGAAAAGAAGAGAAGCAAAAAGCAAAGGAGAAAACGAAAGATATAAGCATCTGAATGCAGAGTTCCAAAGAATAACAAGGAGAGATAAGAAACCCTCCTTTAGCGACCAATGCAAAGAAATAGAGGGAAACAACAGAATGGGAAAGACTAGAGATCTCTTCAAGAAAATTAGAGATACCAAGGCAATATTTCATGCAAAGATGGGCTCCATAAAGGACAGAAATGGTATGGACCTAATAGAAGCAGAAGATATTAAGAAGAGTTGGCAAGAATACACAGAAGAACTGTACAAAAAGGATCTTCATGACCAAGATAATCACGATGGTATGATCACTCACCTAGAGCCAGACATCCTGGAATGTGAAGTCAAGTGGGCCTTAGAAAGCATCACTATGGACAAAGCTAGTGGAGGTGATGGAATTCCAGTTGAGCTATTTCAAATCCTGGAAGATGATGCTGTGAAAGTGCTGCACTCAATATGCGAGCAAATATGGAAAACTCAGCAGTGGCCACAGGACTGGAAAAGTTCAGTTTTCATTCCAATCCCAAAGAAAGGCAATGCCAAAGAATGCTCAAACTACCACACAATTGCACTCATCTCACACACTAGTAAAGTAATGCTCAAAATTCTCCAAGCCAGGCTTCAGCAATACATGAACTTTCAGATGTTCAAGCTTGTTTTAGAAAAGGCAGAGGAACCAGAGATCAAATTGCCAACATCCACTGGATCATCGAAAAAGCAAGAGAGTTCCAGAAAAACATCTATTTCTGCTTTAATGACTATGCCAAAGCCTTTGACTGTGAGGATCACAATAAACTGTGGAAAATTCTCAAAGGGATGAAAATACCACACCACCTGACCTGCCTCTTGGGAAACCTATATGCAGGTCAGGAAGCCACAGTTAGAACTGGACATGGAACAACAGACTGCTTCCAAATAGGAAAAGGAGTACGTCAAGGCTGTATATTGTCACCCTGCTTATTTAACTTATATGCAGAGTACATCATGAGAAACTCTGGGCTGGAAGAAACACAAGCTGGAATCAAGATTGCTGGGAGAAATATCAATAATGTTTCTCCCACATATGCAGATGATACCACCCTTATGGCAGAAAGTGAAGAGGAACTAAAAAGCCTCTTGATGAAAGTGAAAGTGGAGAGTGAAAAAGTTGGCTTAAAGCTCAACATTCAGAAAACGAAAATCATGGCATCTTGTCCCATCACTTCATGGGAAATAGATGGGGAAACAGTGGAAACAGTGTCAGACTTTATTTTTGGGGGCTCCAGAATCACTGCAGATGGTGATTGCAGCCAAGAAATTAAAAGACGCTTACTCCTTGGAAGGAAAGTTATGACCAACCTAGATAGCATATTGAAAAGCGAGACATTACTTTGCCAACAAAGTTCCGTCTAGTCAAGGCTATAGTTTTTCCAGTGGTCATGTATGGATGCAAGAGTTGGACTGTGAAGAGGGCTGAGCACTGAAGAATTGATGCTTTTGAACTGTGGTGTTGGAGAAGACTCTTGAGAGTCCCTTGGACTGCAAGGAGATCCAACCACCCCATTCTAAAGGAGATCTGTCCTGGGTGTTCTTTGGTAGGAATGATGCTAAAGCTGAAACTCCAGTACTTTGGGCATCTCATACGAAGAGTTGACTCACTGGAAAAGACTATGATGCTGGGAGGGATTGGGGGCAGGAGAAAAAGGGGACGACAGAGGATGAGATGGCTGGATGGCACTACCGACTCGATGGATGTGAATTTGAGTGAACTCCGGGAGATGGTGATGGATAGGGAGGCCTGGAGTACTGCAATTCATGGGGTCTCAAAGAGTCAGACACGACTGAGCGACTGAACTGAAGGAAGTCATTCTGAAGGAAAAGCATACAAGTGATAATGAGTGTGTAAAACCTTTACTCGGGGCTCATATCTCACCTATCATCAGATGACCCATACTAGGGAGATCCTTACAAATGTATGTAATGTGGCAAGGCTTTTAGGTGCTGCCTTAAACTCAGTTCAGTTCAGTTCAGTTCAATTGCTCAGTTGTGTCTGACTCTTTGCGACCCCATGAATTGCACTATGCCAGGAGTCCCTGTCCATCACCAACTCCTGGAGTTCAGCCAAACTCATGTCCATCGAGTCGTTGATGCCATCCAGCCATCTCATCCTCTGTCGCCCCCTTCTCCTCCTGCCCCCAATCCCTCCCAGCATCAAAGTCTTTTCCAATTAGTCAACTCTTTGCATGAGGTGGCCAAAATACTGGAGTTTCAGCTTTAGCATCAGTCCTTCCAAAGAACACCCAGGACTTATCTCCTTTAGGATGGAATGGTTGGATCTCCTTGCAGTCCAAGGGACTCTTAAGAGTCTTCTCCAACACCACAGTTCAAAAGCATCAATTCTCTGGCGCTCAGCTTTCTTCACAGTCCAACTTTCACATCCATACATGACCACTGGAAAAACCATAGCCTTGACTAGATGGAACTTTGTTGGTAAAGTAATGTCTCTGCCTTTGAATATGCTATCTAGGTTGGTCTGAACTTTCCTTCCAAGGAGTAAGCGTCTTTTAATTTCATGGCTGCAATCACCATCTGCTGTGATTTTGGAGCCCCCCAAAATAAAGTCTGACACTGTTTTCACTGTTCCCCCATCTATTTCCCGTGAAGTGATGGGACAAGATGCCATGATCTTCGTTTTCTGAACGTTGAGCTTTAAGCGAACTTTTTCACTCTCCACTTTCACTTTCATCAAGAGGCTTTTTAGTTCCTCTTCACCTTCTGCCATAATGGTGGTATCACCTGCATATCTGAGGTTATTAATATTTCTCCTGGCAATCTTGACTTCAGTTTGTGCTTCTTCCAGCCCAGCGTTTCTCATGATGTACTCTGAATATAAGTTAAATAAGCAGGGTGACAATATACAGCCTTGACATACTCCTTTTCCTATTTGGAACCAGTCTGTTGTTCCATGTCCAGTTCTAACTGTGGCTTCCTGTCCTGCATATAGGTTTCTCAAGAGGCAGGTCAGGTGGTCTGGTATTCCCATCTCTTTCAGAATTTTCCAGTTTATTGTGATCCTCACAGTCAAAGGCTTTGGCATAGTCAATAAAGCAGAAATAGATGTTTTTATGGAACTCTCTTGCTTTTTCCATGATCCAGCAGGTGTTGGCAATTTGATCTCTAGTTCCTCTACCTTTTCTAAAACCAGCTTGTACATCCGGGAGTTCACGGTTCACGTACTGCTGAAGCCTGGCTTGGAGAATTTTGAGCATTACTTTGCTAGTGTGTGAGATGAGTGCAATTGTGCGGTAGTTTGAGCATTCTTTGGCATTTCTTTTCTTTGGGATTGGAATACAGGATTCATCAAATACTTTATACTTAGAAATTCAATGAGTCTGGCAGTTTTTACAATTACTAGTCACTCTCTTGGTATGTAGGAATATATATCCTGGAGACAAGCCGCACAAATATGTTTGTAGGAAGGAATTTTCTGAAACAGCAAAGTTTGGGGACGATACTAGAGCAATGCTTTACAGATGCAATTGGAGTGGAAAAAATTTCACCTTGAGTTGAAATATTATGCTATAAGAGTCCATATTGAAGAGAAGTCATGGAACTGTGTCGGCAAGGGCTTTCTCAAGACTTCAGTGTATATTAGCCTTAAAAATATATGTCTTCCAAAGAAACCACACAAAAGTTGTGCATGCTATTTCCTCTAAAATCAGGAACAAGACAAGGTTGCCCACTCTCACGACTACTATTCAACATAGTTTTGGAAGTCCTAGCCACAGCAGTCAGAGAAGTAAAAGAAATAAAAGGAATCCTTATTGGAAATGAAGTAAAATTCTTACTGTTTGCAGATGACACGATCCTCTACACAGAAAACCCTAAAGATACCACCAGAAAATTACTAGAGCTAATCAATGAATATACTAAAGTTGCAGGATATAAAAGTAATACTCAGAAATCCCTTGCATTCCTATATACTAACAATGAAAAAATAGAAACTAAGGAAACAGTCCCATTCACCACTGCAATGCAAAGAATAAAGTACTTATGAATAAATTCACCTAAAGAATCAAAAAGACTTATGTATACAAAACTATAAAACACTAGTGAAAGAAAGATGACACAAATAGATGGAGCAATATACAATGTTCATGGAGTGGAAGAATCAATATAGTGAAAATGAGTATTCTACCCAAAGCAATCTATAGATTCAATGCAATCCTGATCAAGCTACCAACAGTATATTTCACAGAACTAGAACAAATAATTTCACAATTTGTGTGGAAACACAAAAAACCTCGAATAGACAAAGCAATCTTGAGAAAGAAGAATGGAACTGGAGGGATCAACCTTCCTGATTTCAGACTGTACTGCAAAGCTATAGTCATCAAGATATCATGGTACTGGCACAAAGACAGAAATATAGATCATTGGAACAATATAGAAAGCCCAGAGATAAACTCATGCACCTATGAACACCTTATCTTTGACAAAAGAGGCAAAAATATACAATGGAAAAAAGACAATCTCTTTTACAAGTGTTGCTGGGAAAACTGGTCAACCACCTGTAAAAGAATGAAACACTTTCTAAAACCATAGACAAAAATAAACTCAAAATGGATTAAAGAGCTACATGTAAGACCAGAAACTATAAAACTCTTAGAGGAAAACATAGGCAGAACATTCTTTGACCTAAATCACAGCAAGATCCACTATGACTCACCTCGCAGAGTAATGGAAATGAAAACAGAAACAGATGGGACCGAATTAAACTTAAAAGCTTTTGCATAACAAAGGAAACTATAAGTAAGGTGAAAAGGCAGCCTTCAGAATGGGAGAAAATAATAGCAAACAAAACAACTGACAGTTAATCTCCAAAATATACAAGCAGTTCATGCAGCTCAATTCCAGAAAAATAAACAACCCAATTAAAAAGTGGGCCAAAGAGCTAAACAGACATTTCTCCAAGGAAGACATACAGATTGCTAACAAACACATATAAGATGAAAAGGTGCTCACATGAAAAGATGCTCAACATCACTCATTATCACAGAAATGCAAATCAAAACCACAATGAAGTACTATCTCATGCCGGTCAGAATGGCTGCCATCAAAAAGTCTAGAAACAGTTGGGAGGGTGGCTCGGGATGGGGGACACAGATACACCCATGTCTGATTCATGTCAATGTATGGCAAAAACCACCACAATATTGTAAAGTAATTAGCCCCCAATTAAAATTAATTATTTTTTTAAAAGCCTACAAACAATAAATGCTGGAGAGGGTGTAGAGAAAAGGGAACCCTCTTACACTGTTGGTGGGAATGCAAACTACTATGGAGAACATAGTGGCTGTACTAGAGATAGAACTGCCATATGACCCAGCAATCCCACTGCTGGGGATACATACCAAGGAAACCAGAATTGAAATAGACACATGTACCCCAGTGTTCATTGCAGCACTGTTTACAATAGCTAGGACATGGAAGCAACCTAGATATCCATTGGCAGACGTATGGATAAGGAAGTTGTAGTACATATACACCATGGAATATTATTCAGCTATAAAAAGGAATGCATTTGAGTCTGTTCTAATGAGGTGGACGAAACTGGAGCCTATTATAGAAAGTGAAGTAAGTCAGAAAGAGAAACACCAATACAGTATATTAACACATGTATATGGAATTTAGAAAGACAATAACAATGCCCCTATACTCAAGACAGCAAAGGAGACAGAGATGTAAAGAACAGACTTTTGGACTATGTGGGAGAAGGCGAGGGTGGGATGAAAGAATAGCATTGAAATATGTATATTACCATATTTAAAATAGATGACCAGTGCAAGTTTGATGCATGAAGCAGGACACTCAAAGCCGGTGCTCTGGGACAATCCAGAGGGATGGGGTGAGGCAGGATGTGGGAGAGGAGTTCAGGATGGGCAGGACACATGTATACCTGTGGCTGATTCATGTTGATGTATGCCAAAAACCACCACAATATTATAAAGTAATTAGCCTCCAATTAAAATAATTTTTTAAAAAAAGTTGTGTATGCTAAAGCTTTAGCCAAAGATCAAAACTTTGGAACCTGAGAGGATTTATATTGCAGAGCAGGCTTGCACAGGTAATAAATGTTGTATTGCTTTTCATCAAATATTCAGACCTTGTGCATAATGAAGTAATTCACACAAGTCAGAAACTGTACAGGTATACTGAATGTCAAAACAACTTTAAGAAACTGTATGTTTTTAATATTCACCAAGAAATTCGTGTTTTGGAGAATCCTTTCAAGTGTAATGAATTTGTCAAACTTTTGGACTAGTTCTTACTGCAGACTACACATAAGACAATTCATATTAGGAACAAGTAAAGCTTTAGTTCTCTGACCTCAGTCTGTGATATTACATAGTGTAGAAAAAATATATTAAATATATTGAAAGTTACAGCGTATGTATGTTAAATATGGTGAAAATTAAGACATATGTAGTAATAGTCCATTATCTTCAGTGTGTAAAGTATTTAATTACTTGAGTTTTCTTAAGACGGTGACATTACTATTTGTGACTTTTCCTGCAGAAGTTTCAAAAGCGTTTTGTTTTATTTTATAGCTTTCGTACAGGTATTTCATGATGGTCTCTGGAAAGCAATCAGTGAGATGAAGGGGTTGACTTCATTAGGTGTAGTTAATTCATATCCATCTTTCCTTGGATAACAGGGACACAGAATTATCAAATTCAGTGGTGTATGAATTAGCATCAGGAATGGGCAGAGAATAATGTGAAACTATGACATGATTTATCATGCTCACTATATTCAGGGTACCCTTCCATACATAGACCACAGTGTGTTTTTGGACAGGGTGCCATACCATCTGACCATCAAGAGAGCAGTTTTCTGAGTGGATTTTAATCAGAAAAAGTCAAATAGTATGTATATGTGTGTAGTTCACATTTAACTTCTGCCATTACCATTTGTTACTGTTTTATTCAGAATGTATCATGGGTCTCCTGTCTTGATTACTAAAATGTAGTCAACTTTTGTCACAACCCTGGATGAATTATGTTCCTCCCACTACACAGTTTTATCCCACCTCAGTACTTTGTGAAAGTGAAAAGTGTTAGTAGCTTAGTCGTGTCCAACTCTTTGCGACCCCATGAACTGTAACCCACCAAGCTCCTCTGTCTATGGAATTATCCAGGGAAGAATACTGGAGTGGGTTGCCATTTCTTGAGGGGATGTTCCCAACCCAGGGATTAAACCTGGGTCTCCTGCATTGCAGGTGGATTCTTTACTGTTTGAGCCACCAGGGAAGCCAGTGCTTGGTAACAGAAGCTAAAAATGCAGCATTTGGCTCTTAGGGTTGAAAGAATCTATGATGATTTCTTTCCACGATGGAACCAGACAACATGCAGGTTGGGGATTACATGTTCATAATTTGCACTTGAATTATTCTCCACACCCTTTCTTGAGTTCCTTCTCCACACACTTCAGATGGCTCTAATGAAAATAGCGTAGCAAAGAATTATCAGTGTATTTTGTGCAAAACTTGGGGAAATCCCCAGCGACCCACTGATTAGAACTCCATGCTTCCCCACAGAGGACATGGATTTGATTCATGGTCAGGGAAGTAAGATTCCACAAGATGCCAGGCAGGGCCAATGGGAAAAAAACAGTACAAAAATTTAACTTAGTAAATTTAAAGATAATTGAGTATCTTGAATGATTCATGCATCTGGAAACATCCCACCTAGTTAACAGAGGTGGCCAAAGGAGCTATACAAAAGGGAAAGCTTTCACAGGTAGAACTGGATGGGACAAGAAAGTTATTACCAAACAAAACAAACAAAAAAAGGGCATCGCTTCAGGTCTGATTTCCTATTTCAGGGTGGGAGAGAATGCAGACAGAGTCTTACCCTGCAGATTATTTCACTAGTGTCCATCTGTAAATTCCAGACTCAGTGCCTCCTGGTCATGATTCTAAGAGGGGAGACACTACAATGAAATGTGGATTTGGTGTCCTGGAGGCAGTGACACCATCTCGGGCCTGTCTTGTCTTTTGAACATTGAGTGAACCTTGCCAGGCATCAGTGAATGTATACCTTATAAATAGATCTCTTCATGTCCTTTTTGTGTTCCTTGATTTACAAGAAGAGAAAATAAGAATATAGTAGGCATATAAAATATTTAAGAAATAAAATAATGTCACAAGTAAGGACAAAAACACCTTTTTTGTGCTTGGAGCACTCAGTAAAATTGTTTGAAAAGATCAGTGTTCATGAGTTTTTCTCTTATTTGACAGATAACTTGAAATTTCACCACCCAGCATGAAGAATTTGTTCAGTCATTAAGCAGTGTCCTACAGTGACCCCATGCACTGTAGCCTCAGGTTCTTCTGTATGGGATCTCCCAGGCAAGAATACTTCAGTGAGTTGCCATTTCCTTCTCTTGGAGGTCTTACCGATCCAAATCAAACCTGTGTCTCCTGCATTGGCAGGCAGATTCCACTGAGCCATCTTGGAAGCCCCAAATAACAAGGTAGTCCAGAAAAATTGTTGAAAGAGATATACCAACTCACTGTCTTTATACTCAATGTAAAATACCCCATGTGACCCATGGCCAGTCTCTTCTTTGTCCTAAATGAGAGTTTAAAATTAAATGAGGCCTTTGTGTTTTTTTTAACTCACAGATGTGCTTCCCTTTAGATTTTTTTCTGAATCTTAATAAGCTAAAATGAGTCTCTAAGTTTTAATATAAATATTCTGATTCTAGCAGCAAAGTAGGTAAATGAAAAAAATCCATTTTAGGCTGTCATTCATACCATCTTACCTGAACCTGAGGGATATTCAAAAGGTTTATAGTTGTGAAATTATTTTAAATTATTATTTCAATATTTGAACTTAAGTCTGTCTGAAAGACATGAAGTAGTTTTTTCTTGCTATTTTCAGCTCTTTCATTCATTTTTATATCCACATATAAATTCACAGTGAAGATCACTACAGTGTAATGACTTTCTTCATTCCTAAGACATAGCAATGTTATTCTTAATTTCACAGCCACCGTGCAGTTAGGCAAGGCCATAAGAACTTTTTTGCCAAATAGGGTGTGAGTAATGCATTACTCCTCTCCATGACTAAATCTTTATATCTTATAAATAAATCACCTAGATAATGCTCTAGCAATCCAGTGGTTAGACTGATCTTTTATTCCCCAGGGGCTGGAATTCACTAGTTGGAATTCACTATGGTTAGAGACATAAAATTCTGCTAGCTGCTGCTTTTTGTTGTTCAGTTGGTAAGTTGTGTCTAACTCTTTGTGACCCCATGGACTGCAGCACGCTAGGCTCCTCTGTCCTCCATTATCTCCTGGAGTTTGCTCAGATTTATGTCCATTGAGTGAATGATGCTAGCTAAGCATCTCATCCTCTCTGTCTCCTTTCCTTTTTCCTTCAATCTTTTCTAGTGTCAGGGTCTTTTCCAGTCAGGTAGCTCTTTGCATCAGGTGGCCAACGTATTGGAGTTTCAGCTTCAGCATCAGTCTTTACAGTGAATACTCAAGGTTGATTTCCTTTAGGATTGACTGGTTTGATCTTGCAGTCCAAGTGCCTTCAAGGGTCTTCTCTAGCACAATTCAAAAACATCAATTCTTTGGTGCTCAGCCTTCTTTATGGTACAATTCCCACATCTGTACATGACTACTGGAAAAACCACAGCTCTGATTACACATACCTTTGTCACCAAAGTAATGTCTCTGCTTTTAAATCTGCTGTCTAGGTTTGTCATAGGCTGCAGTCACCATCTACAGTGACTTGGGAGCCTAAGAAAATAAAATCTGCCACTGTTTCCACTTTTTACCCATCTATTTGCCGTGAATTGATGGGATCAGATGCCATGATCTTAGTTTTCTGAATGTTGAGTTTTAAGGCAGCTTTTTCACTCTCCTCTTTTTACCCTCATCATGGGGCTCTTTAGTTCCTCTTCACTTTCTGCCATTAGGATGGCATCATCTGCATATCTGAGGTTGTTGACATTTCTCTCAGAACTCTTGACTCTAGCTTTTGATTCATCCAGCCCAGCATTTCTCACGATGCATTCTGCATATAAGTTAAATAAGCTGAGTGACAACCTACTCCTTTCCTAATTTTAAATCAGCCAGTTGTTCCATTTCTAGTTCTGTTGCTTATTGATCTGCATACAATTCCTCAGGAGACGGGTAAGGTGGTCTGGTACTCCCATCTCTAATAAATTCCCATAGTATGTTGAGATCCACACAGTCAAAGGCTTTAGAATAGTCAGTGAAGGAGTACTAGATGACATATTATTGAGCCATAAAAAAAATGAAGACTTTTGCCACTTAGAATAACCTGTATGAATGTAGAGAACAATATGCTAAGTGAACTAAGGCAGAGAAAGACAGCTATTGTATGATCTCACTTACATGTAGAATCTACTAGAGTGAAAGTCAGTAACAGCCAATAGGATGGTGGTTTTCTGGATCTGGGAGTTGGGGAAGATGGGGAGATGTTAAGGTATGAACTTTGAGTTGTAAAATGAGTAAGTTCTGGGGCACTATGTGCAGCATTCTAACTGTAGTAAATTCTTCTGTGTTACTACATACTTTAAATTTGCCAGTAGCGTAAATCTTAAGTGTTGTCACCATACAAAACGTGGAAACTGGGAGTTGATGGATGTGTTGATGACTGGAATGTGATAATATTTCACAGTGTATATGTCTGTCAAATGGTCAGATCATGCATGATAAGTATACACATATCCATTTCATTAGTTCTTTTAGTAAGGCTGGAAAAGAAGAAAGTAGGAGGTGGGCTGGGTTTGGCACCTTTAATGGTGTTCAACCCATGTTTCCCATGAGATCCATGAAGCATTTTGCAAAACCGTGTATGGTACCCCCTGCCATATCAGACATCCTCAGATACTTGTGTGGGTCCTAGTCCCCGGTATATTCACAGTGCAGCAAATCTGATCGGGATCCTGCATTGAGCACCAAGGCTCTTAGCCTCCACTTCTGAGACTGAGATCAGCCCCAGGGATGAAGAGGCCACTCTGTTCTGAGTTGGGATGGACCAGGGCCTGCTCTTGGCAACCCACTCCAGTACTCTTGCCTGGAAAATCCCATGGATGGAGGAGCCTGGAAGGCTGCAGTCCATGGGGTTGCTGAGGGTCGGACACGACTGAGTGACTTCACTTTCATTTTTCACTTTTCATGCATTGGAGAAGGAAATGGCAACCCACTCCAGTGTTCTTGCCTGGGGAATCCCAGGGATGGGGAAGCCTGGTGGGCTGCTGTCTATGGGGTCGCACAGAGTCGGACACAACTGAAGTGACTTAGCAGCAGCAGCAGCAGAGCCTGCTCTGTGATCTGAAGGGAATTGTTGGGTCAGCTGAGGTCCCCCCTACTGCTGTGTGCATGAGGCCTCACCAGGAGGGGAGTGTGATCCGAAGGAAAGTGTGGGAAAGCTCCCGTGTTGGTCTCTGTGTGGGAGTTGCCTTTCCTGAGTCCCTCCTGAGACACTGGCCACAGAGGACTGTCTGTTCCCCATGGTGAGGGTTTCCCTGCATGTGTGGTTGGAGCTCAGGAAGGGGGAATGTTGACTGTAGGCATTAAACAGCATGTTTTCAACTTTTAGTATCAACCTCTGCAGGATGCCTGAGAAGAAACATGGAAGAGGGTATAAAAAGAGTCAGGAATGGCTCTTTCTCAGGTAAGGTCATATTCTCAGTTGATTCTCAGTCTGTCCTTCCTGAAATGCCCTTACTTGAACTTGCTAATTGTGTCTGACTCTGAAGTATCCTGTCTGACTCCTGTATGTGCACACTCAGCCGGGGCCTTCCCTCAGGGCCTGTCGTCTCCACTTAGATCCCGTCTCCCCATGACCCGGTGACCTGGCCCTTGTGGGGAGGCTCCCCTGGGCACCGGGGCTTCTCACCCATGGGTTTGAGACGGGGTCTCAGTGCTGTTGGGCAGCAGGGCTTGCTTAGGGCCCATCTGGATGCACTGTCTGCTCTGTGTCAACCAGGGTAAAGAAGCTGCACATGGACATCAAGTATTAACACTCAGAATACGTGGTAAAATCTGGAAAAGAGGCCAATAAGGGGAAATCAGTCCTGACTATTTATAGTACATTTAAAACTAAATGAGGACCTCCTTGAAAATCTTGGTGTTTGGGAACGGAATGGAAAGTTCAGAAAGAGACCTCAGGGCTAGGGGGCTTTTCATCCCATCATCTATTTTTCACTATGAAATCCAAGTTCACTGAAATTTTTTTGTCTTTTTTGTCACATGGTGCAGCTTGCAGAATCTTAGTTCCCTGAGTATGGATTGAACCTGAAACTCCTGAAATGGAAGCGTGAGGTCTTAATCATGGGACTGCCAGGGAAGTCCCCAACTTTACTAACCTTGTTTGATTGTTTTATTGTGGAATTAACAAATAAACTTTGGTTTTTGTTAGTAACTACATACCTAAAATTAACTAAGGATAAAATCATTATTTTTTTAGAAAAATTATTTATTTAGGTGTTCTGGGTCTTTGTCACTGCTTGGTCTTTTCTCTAGTTGCCAGCAGTGGGGGCTGTTGTCTAGTCGTGGTGCATGGGATTCTTGTGTCTTGTTGCAGAGCATGGGCTGTATGATGCTTGGGCTTCAGTAGTTTCAGCACGTGGGCCTAGTAGTTTGGGCTCTTGGGCGTTACAGCACAGGCTCAGTAGTTGTGTCACTTGGTCTTAGTTGCCCCGAGGCATGTGGCGTTATCCTGGAGCAGAACCCATGTCTTCTGCATTTGCAAATGGATTCTTTACCATTGCGCCAGGAGAGATACCTTCATATTATTTTTGAATATAGGTATTTTATAGGGATTGCAATCAAAGTATCCTATATATGTTTTTTATACGTATACTGTCTGCCTGCTGCTAAGTCGCTTCAGTCGTGTCCGACTCTGTGCGACTCCATAGACGGCAGCCCACCAGGCTCCCCCGTACCTGGGATTCTCCAGGCAAGAACACTGGAGTGGGTTGCCATTTCCTTCTCCAATGCATGAAAGTGAAAAGTGAAAGTGAAGCTGCTCAGTTGTGTCCGACTCCTAGTGACCCCATGGACTGCAGCCCACCAGGCCCCTCCGTCCATGGGATTTTCCAGGCAAGAGTACTGGAGTGGGGTGCCATACGTATACTACTTTTTCTTTTTTTTAAACTAATATAGTATTAGAGTTGAGACTTCCCTGTTGGTACAGTGATAATAATGTGCCTGCCAATGCAGGGGATACGGGTTTGATCTCCCTGGTCCGAGAAGATTCCACATGCCCGGGAGTAACTAAGCCCGTCCACCACAGCTACTGAGCCCATGCTCGAGAGCCTGTGAGCCAAAACTGCAGAGCCCATGTGTTGCAACTACAGAAGCCTTGTGCCTGCAGTTCACCTACAACCTCTTCTCTGTAACAAAAGATGCCATTGCAGTGAGAAGCCCACTCACCACAACTACAGAGTGTCTCCCGCTCAGTGCAACTAGAAAAAGCCACACAAAGTAACAAAGACCAGTACAACCTAAATAAAGAAACAAGCTTTAAAAAAAATGCAATATTGACAAACTTAAGTACAGTTGATTCATTTTCATGGCCCCAGAGATGCTGAAATACATATGACTAAAAGTGATAATGAGAAAATGATTTAAAAATGTGTCAAGAGGCAACTCTTCATTTCAGTCAATTGTGTATTTACATGTGCATGCATGTGAGCATGGATACGCAATTCCATGGTTTTATTACAAAACATCATCTCATAAATAAGCTTTGTACTTTTTAACAGTTGAAATTACATCTTAAATACATTATGTAGCCTTAAATTTTTTCTACCCCAGCACAGGAATGATTTAAGTAGTAATAAGATTACTGATATTGTGTGTGGGGGAGGGGTTGAGGAGTGACCCTATACAATGACCTTTTATGGCCTTCCATTGCTCTTCAAATTCCTTGATGTTATTTGAGGTTTCTCAGGGAACTCTTATTGATGGATTTTATGCTCTGTTACTTAACTGTTTGATTCCTTAGGTTCAAAGGAATTCGACTTGACTTTACTCCCTCCTCTTTTACTATAAAAGGGGACTGAGTTCTAACTCGGATAAGATGGTTTTGGGGGTATAGTCCACCATATTTTCGGTTTGCTGACTTTCTGAATAAAGTCGTTATTCCTGCCCCAGCAACTTGTCTCTCAATTATTGGCCTGTTGTGTGGAGAGCAGTAGAAGCTTAGAATGTGAACTAAAGGAATAATGCGGTTTTCATCAATTTTTAAAGATGTATTGCTCTTTTTGGCCACATGATTCAAAGAGCGGACTCAATGGAAAAGACTTTGATGCTGGGAAAGATTGTGGGCAGGAGAAGAGGGCGACAGAGGATGAGATGGTTGGATGGCATTACCCACTCAATGAACAGAAGTTTGAGAAAACCCTGGGAGATAGTGAAGGACAGGGAAGCCTGGTGTGCTGCAGTTCATAGAGCTGCAAAGAGTCAGATTCGACTTAGCAACTGATCAATGAAAATTGCTCTTTTTAAAGCAATGGTTAGTAAACTTTGTCAATTTCAAAATTAAAAAAAAAGGTACTGACGGAAGTTCCTATCACATACCTTAGTCCTCCAGTCTCAGACTGTAGGTTTTGACCTTGTGTCTCTGGAACTGAGCCATGTGGAGTTTGGCCTTCCAGCTGAATGAAGAACAAAGAGGAAAAGTTGTTATATGGGATGTCACTGTAAAATGGCATGTTTTCCCCAGGGATAGTTTTGTATTTCTTATTTTAGTTTGCAGTACAGAGAGAAATCCAGAAAAAATTTCTTGTTTTCTTAAGATGGTTCAATTATTCTAATGGCAGGAAATGTTCTGCATCCAATTATCGCCCTACAGGAATTCTCTGGAGACCCAGGTTCCCAACCCCTGAATTGCCAGGAGCAGGACAGGCAAGAACCTGCTGACAAAAACATTTATTTATTTATTTATTTATTGCACTTGAAAATATGTGAGTTATTTTCAAATACCTTTTGGTATTGATTTCTCACATAGTTTCACAGTAATAAGAGAACAGGCCCTGTATGATTTCAACACTCTATTTAGACCATGAAACTTTTGCACCTTGTTTTACGTCATGTTCCAGTGTCTCCTGGTTAATAGTCTACGGGAACTTGAATAAAATATGTATCCTGCTGTTGTGTGAAAATTGTATAAGTCTTAATTATGTTCAATTGGTTCACAGTTCTTTTCAGGTCTAGTATATCCTACTTTACTGTCCATTCTATTAATTTTTGAGGGTTTAATATTGAAATTCCAACTAAAAATCTTAATTTGTCTACTTAAAAAATTGTAATATATAGTGGAACTGTCTGTAACTATTTTCAAAGCCTCATGTAAATGTGTTATCATACTTTCGTAATTGCAAAAAATTTTAAAAAAGAAAATAAAATCTTTATTGAAATTTTTCTACTTGTTAGGAGGAAAGATCCTAGTTTCCAACATAACTGGTCTACAAAGTTATAAGCTTTTGCCTTAAAAGTGTAACGGGGTGACACAGCGACCTGGGAAGGCCGGCCGCCTCTGCAGGCATGGCAGCGTGGAGCCCCGCCACAGCAGCGCCTCTGGTCCGCGGAACCCGCCAGCTTCCTCCTCTCCACTGTGCCCAGTGCATGTTTTCCTCGCATCCGGAGGGGGAGAGCAAAGTGACCCAAATCCTCAAAATTTCCAGGAGGCTGTGGGGGAATGTATAAAATTCAAATTAAATGGGAAGAATTTAAGGAGAAGAGAACTGTCCAGCAGCCAACAGGCTCTAAAAGAAGAAATCAAAGGTATGCACCGATTGCAGATTTTTAAGTCTGTCCCCAACACTGACCATACCGTGGCTGCTTAGATGTTGTTGCTAAAACACTGGATGAATCTTACTAACAGGGCTTCCCTTGTGGCTCAGGTGGTAAAGAATCCGCCTGCAAGGCGGGAGACCTGGGTTAGATCCCTGGTTTGGGAAGATGCCACGCAGAAAGGAAATACTACCCACCCCAGTATTCTGGCCTGGAGAATTCCATGGACTGTATAGACCATGGGGTCGCAGAGTCGGATGCGACCGAGCGACTTTCACTACTACCACCGTTCTTTCCTCAACATATGACAAAAAGTTTATTTGGTCATAGACATTTCCATATTGTAATTATAGAAGAATATGCTATCTATATAGATGTTAAATGCAACAGATTAAAAAAAAAAAACAGATGTAATTTATGAGGCATGACAGAACTGTTAAGCACCTCCCTGCCTGTTGCCCCGCCTTACTCTCGGCCTGCAGACCGGGACGCTCCTCGCCCCGCCCCTCGCCTGCAGCGATCCGCCCAGCCCCCGACCCGGAAGTTCCGCCTCGTTATCCGCGCGTGCGCAGTTTCCTGCGGAAGCGGAAAGCGGAGAGAGAAGGTCCCCGCACGGCCTTTGCGTGTTTTTTTTCCTAGAGTAACCCTAAGCGCCTGCCTTCGCCACGCCCATCTTCAGGGTCCGGCTGGTTCTGCGGCAGTAATATCCCAATACCCCGAACTCCGCCCCAAATAAACCCAGAGGCCGCCGTTTAGGTCAAGTATTCGAAATCGCTGTGAGGCTTGTCCTTGCCGTTTGGTTTTCGCCTTCGGCCCCGGAGACGCCGCCTTCCGGGATATTTTCATGCTTAAAACTTAACCGTTAGTACCTGCGCCTGTGCCTTGTAAAGTCCCCGGGCGCGAGGTGTATTCTGGCACGCCCACCTCCACCGCCTCACCCTGTCGGCCCCTGGAGATCGCGTCGACAGTCCAGCTCCCGGAAAGCCGATTCCTCTCCCCGGTCCTGGGATTCCGGAGAGCCCGCCCGACCCCTGAGACCCCCTCGCTTCCAGCCTCTCTGCCCTCGCGTCTCCTCAGGCCGATCGTTCTGCCCCGCAGGCCTCCCTTCCTGGTCAGTCCCTTTTCCTCACCCCTGGGCTGGACGTGTGACACCCAGCGTTTTTCCGTCACGAGTCCGTCTCGTTGGAAAATGTGCTCTTTTGATAGGCGGGCGTTTCATTTACTCATCATTTCTGTAGATACGTGGGCGAGGGGGATCAGAAGAAGCAGTGACTGAGAGTGAAAGGCAAAGTCAGAAGTGGAAAATGATGGGAGAACCGACGGGGTCGCCCAGGATGGCTGAGGCACTTGCAAAGGGATGGTAACATGAAATAGATTTCTCCCTTAAAGTAGCGGGTGGGTGAAAGAGAAATGGACCACTGCGTGGGATCTCCAGGAGTTGGAGACAACGAGACAGGGGCCCTGCGTCTGCGATAGGAGGGCTGACAAGGGGTGATCCTAGGAGAGAAACAGGGATAGGTGTTGACAATGGCACCCCACTCCAGTACTCTTGGCTGGAAAATCCCGTGGACAGAGGAGCCTGGTAGGCTGCAATCCATGGGGTCGCTAAGAGTCAGACACGACTGAGTGACTTCACTTTCACTTTTCACTTTCATGCATTGGAGAAGGAAATGGCAACCCACTCCAGTGTTCTTGCCTGGAGAATCCCAGGGACGGGGGAGCCTGGTGGGCTGCCGTCTATGGGGTCACACAGAGTCGGACACGACTGAAGTGACTTAGCAGCAGTAGCAGAAGAGAAGAGGAGGAAATAAGCCTAGAAACCTGGAGTGCCCCAGAGTGGGAGTGTAACAGGGAGAGAAGGGGTGTGACTAGAAGGCAGAGAGGGAGCAGAGTTGGAGAAAGAAAGAGACAGATGTATAGATATTTAGGACAATTAGAAGGGTGGGGGTGGGGAGAAGAGCAGCAAGAGGAGAACAAGTTGCAGAGGGGGGCAGGACAGGTGTGAGGGAAGAAATAGGAGGGCAGAAACAGCATCCCACCCGAGGCAGTGGACACCAAAGGACTGTTCCACATAGTGAGGTCTTCCTGTTTTTGTGGTTGTGGCAAACGAAGTGGGGGATGTTGATTCTAAGCCTTAAGCAGCCTGTTTTCCACTTGCCAGATCAACTTCTAAAAACTTACATTGTCTGAGGAAGAAGCTGGAAAGAGGAAGAAAGGAAAGGCAAAGGCAACAGGAATGCCTCTTTCTCAGGTAAAATCATATTCTCAGTTGATTCTCAGTCTATCCTTCCTGAAATGCCCTTCTTTGGACTTACTAATCATCTGTGACTCTGAAGTATCCTTCCTGACGCCTGTACATGCACACTCATCAGGGAACTTCCTTTAGGGCCTGTCGTCTCCACTTAGATCCCATCACCCCATGACCCAGTGGCCTGGACCTTGTGTGGAGGGCACCATCCTGGGCAGGGCTTCACACCCACAGGTTTGAGAAGGGGTCTCAGTGCTGTTGGAGAAGGCAGTGGCACCCCACTCCAGTACTTTTGCCTGGAAAATCCCATGGACGGAGGAGCCTGGTAGGCTGCAGTCCATGGGGTCGCTAGAGTCGGGCACAACTGAGCGACTTCACTTTAACTTTTCACTTTCATGCATTGAAGAAGGAAATGGCAACCCACTCCTGTGTTCTTGCCTGGAGATTCCCAGGGATGGGGAAGCCTTGTAGGCTGCCATCTATGGGGTCGCACAGAGTCGGACACGACTGAAGCGACTTAGCAGCAGCAGCAGCAGCAGCAGCTCAGTGCTGTTGGGCAGCAGGGATTGCCTAGGGCTCTTCTGGATGTGCAGTCTGCTCTGTCAATCAGGATTAAGAAGCTGTGGGTGGAAGTCAGGTATTAACATGCACAGTACCTGGTAAAATCTGGAAGTAGACCTAAAAAGGAAAATTTGTTCTAAGGTAATTGAAGCTAAGTGAGTGAGGCACTGACTTCAAAATCTTGATTGGAAGTGGGATGGAAAGTTCAGAATCAGGTATCAGTGATAGAGGGTGTGCTATTCCATCATCTGTTTGAAACTGTGACATGAATCTAAATCTCACAGCTGGAAATTCACTTTCATTGCCTTCATTCTTCAGATTTTGTCTTTTCACGGTGTTCATTTTGTGGTTTGGCACAGAGATTTTTTACTTTTGATGCAGGTGAGGTTTCCTCTTCATTGTTTAACCCGTAATTTCATCATTTGTTATGGCAACTGTCTTTTTTCCACTGGGTTTTCTTAGCATCCTTATCATTAGATTTTAAATATATGCAAATGGTTATTTCTGAGCATTCTCTTCTGTTTCCTTGGTGTATAAATCTGTTTTTATGCCAGTACTACACCATCTGGATTATATTTTGATATGGCTTGAAATTTTAAAAAGGGTGGCCTTCATCTTTCTTCTTTCTACTTATTGAAGAGTATTTTTGCAGTTTGTGGTCCCCTTGAGATTCTTTATGACTTCTGGCAAGTTTTTTCTATTTCTGCAAGCATTTCTATTTTAAGTTTCATAATGAATTCATTAAATCTGTGGAACACTTTGGGTAACTTGCAAATTTAAAGAGTACTGAGATTTCCAGTCCATGACTATTAGATTTGTTTATTTTGGATTTCTTTTAGAAGTGGTTAAGTAGTTTTCAGTGTATATGTTTCATCTCCTTGGTGAATTATTCCTAAATATTTCATCCATTTTTAATACAATAGTAAATAAAATTGTTATGTGATTTTCTTTTGACATTGTTCATTTTGTAGAGAAATGCAACTGATTTGCATGTTGACTTTTGTATCCTGATAGTTTGCTAAAATTGTTATTTGATGTGGCAGGGTTTTTTTGTGTCTGTGTGGAGTCTTTACAGTTTATGCATAAAAGACCTTGTCCTCTAGGAAAGAAGGCAACTTTCTAATTTTTCACTTTGGAAAGCTTTGATTTCTTTTTCTTGTGTAATTGCTCTGGTTAGGGGTTTTAGTCCTTTGTTGAACAGTGGTGCAGAGTGCACGTCCTTGCCTGCTTCCTGATCTCAGAGGAAGTTTTCAGTCTTTCACCATTGAGAACAATGTTAGGTGTGTTCTTTTCATACAGGGTATATTTTACTTTGAGATACTTTATCTTTTCTAGTTTGTATATATATATTTAAAGGTTGTTGAATTTTGTAAGATACTTTTTTTCTGTATCAGTTGAGGTGGTCATCTGTTGTTTTTTCCCTTTATTCTGTTAATGTAACCTATAAGTTGATTTTTGTTTGTTGAGTCCTCTTTGCCTTATATGAATAAAATTCACTTGGTCATGAATTCAGATCTTTTTAATGTGGGGTTGAAGTTGGTTTGCTGGTGTTTTGTTAAGGATTTTGCATCAATATTCATCAGGGAGTATTGGATTTTATTTTTTTGTTCTTTGATCTTTTTTGGGTCGATTTCAGAATCATGTTGGCTCTATTCAGTGAGTTTGTCAGTGTTGCATCTTCAACTCTTTGTAATATTTTTGGCAGGATTAGAGGTACTTCTTTTGTAAAGGTTTAGTATAATTTCACAGATGGCATCTGATCCTAGGTTTTTCTTAGTTTGAGGATTTTAATTACTGCTTGAATCTTTCTAGTTATAATTTGGTTCACATTTTTATTTGCTTCATGATTAAGGATTAGATAGTATGTTTCATGGAGAAGGCAATGGCACCCCACTCCAGTACTATTGCCTGGAAAATCCCATGGACAGAGGAGCCTGGTAGGCTGCAGTCCAAGGGGGTTGCTGAGGGTCGGACACGACTGAGCGACTTCACTTTCACTTTTCACTTTCATGCATTGGAGAAGGAAATGGCAACCCACTCCAGTGTTCTTGCCTGGAGAATCCCAGGGACGGGGGAGCCTAGTGGGCTGCCGTCTATGGGATCACACAGAGTCGGACACGACTGAAATGACTTAGCAGTAGCAGTAGCAGTATGTTTCTACAAATTTACCTGTTTATTTTATGATATGTATTTGTAATTTGTAGGTATTATTACTTAGAAATTTTTTATTGAAGTATGTTGATTTACAATGTTCAGTTAATTTTGGGTATAGAGCAAAGTGATTAAGTTTTATTTATATATATTCTTTGACACATCCTTTTCCCTTATAAGCTATTACAAACTATGAAGTATAGTTCCCTGTGCTGTGTAGTAGGTCCTTGTTGGATATCTGTTTTATACCTAGGAATGTGTCTGTATTAATCCCCAATCCTGATTTATCCCTCCCACCTTCTGCTTTGGTCACCTCTGTGTTTGTTTTCCATGTCTCTCGGTCTGTTTGTGTTTCATAAATTCAATTGGATCTTTTTTTATTTTAATTTCACACACAAGTGATAATTTGTGTTTCTCTGTCTGGCTTATTCACTTAGTATGATAATCTCTCAGTCAGTTCAGTTGCTCAGTCGTGTCCAACTCTTTGCGACCCCATGAACCGCAGCATTGCTAGTCCTCCCTGTCCATCACCAACTCCTGGACTCCACCCAAAGCCATGTCCATTGAGTCGATGATGCCATCCAACCATCCATCCTCTGTTGTCCCCTTCCCCTGCCCTCAATCTTTCCCAATATCAAGGTCTTTTCCAGTGAGTCAGCTCTTTGCATCAGGTGGCCAAAGTATTGGAGTTTCAGCTTCAACATCAGTCCTTTCAATGAACACCCAGGTCTGATCTCCTTTAGAATGGACTGGTTGGATCTCCATGCAGTCCAAGGGACTCTCAAGAGTCTTCTCCAACACCACCGTTCAAAAGCATCAATTCTTCAGCGCTCAGCTTTCTTTATAGTCCAACTCTCACTTCCATACATGACCACTGGAAAAACCATAGCCTTGATTAGACGGACCTTTGTTGGCAAAGTAATGTCTCTGCTTTTCAATATGCTGTCTAGGTTGGTCATAACGTGATAATCTCTAGTTCCATGCATGTAGTTGCAAAAGGCATTCTTTCTTTCTTTTTTGTTTAATGCAGGAGTTAATATTTCATTTGGGCTTCCCTGATAGCTCAGTTGGTAAAGAATTTACCTGCAATGCAGGAGACTTGGGTTTGATCCCTGGGTTGGGAAGATCCCCTGGAGAAGGGAAAGGCTACCCACTCCAGTATTCTGGCCTGGAGAATTTCATGGACTGTATAGTCCATGGGATCGCAGAGAGTCGGACACGACTGATATTCTTGTATATATGTACCATGTCTTCTTTATCCATTCCTCTGTTGCTGGGCATTTAGATTGTTTCCATGCCTTGCCTATTGTAAATAGTGCTACAGTGAACATTAGGGTGCACTGTTGTTTTGAATTATGGTTTTCTTCAGATAAATGCCCAGGAGTGGGTTTGCAGGATCTGAATCTTTCTTATTTAACTCTTTTGTTCTGTCAAAGCTGAATTTAGTTTGTTCTCTTTCTCCTTCCTTGAGATGTAAAAATAGTTTCCTGATTGGACTTCTTTTTCCTTTTTGTGGTAACCATTTAGCCACGTGCGTGTGTGTGTGCTCTGTCATGTCTGAGTTTTTGCATCCCATGGGCTGTAGCCCATCTGGCTTTTCTCTTCATGAGATTTCCCAAGAAAGAATACTTAAGTGAGTCGTCATTTCCTTCTCCAGGGATCTTCCCAACCTAGGGATCAAACCTGAATCTCCTGGGTCTCCTGCATTGGCAAGCATGTTGTTTACCACTGAACCACCTGAGAAGTTTCTTAGCCATGTAGACTTCTCTTATTATAGCCTTCACTGCATGTTATAAATTTTGGAGTGTTGTACTTTCAGTTTCATGTAGATGTTCAAAAATTTTCTTGATTTCTTTGAGCCATAAGTGTCCTTGCTTAGCTTCTTGACTTAAAGTATTCAAACACTTTCAGTCAGTGCTATTTCTCTTATTATCATAATTGATGATTTTGATTTTTCTTTAAAGCCATTGCTGGACTTCTCCTGACAAGGGTATTGTCCAGGTTCACACCCTCATTTTTGTGAGGCTGTTGACTAAACTGTTGCTGATGCTGCATGCTTGTCACCTGGGTGCTATTGATCATTCTGCCTCCACACTTAATTTTGTAGTAACTTAATGACAGAGCTTATGTAGTGGAGGGATAACTTTAGTGATGAACCATCATTTGTTTTTTTTCAAGGCATTGCTACTTTCCTTTTTTTATATTTTTATGCATTATAAATGAATGTCTTTTATTTTTATCATTAAGTTTCTATTTTATGTTACTCTTTGTGTTTTATTTGCAATATGTGGGATGGTTGGTTAAGAAAGCTCCCCCACCCCTATGGTGGAATTGGTGATCAGTACTTTTTAGAGTTCTTTATGTATTCTTGATGTTAAGCTATTATTGAATATATGCTTGGCAAATATTTTGTATTATAGTGTACATTGTTTTTTCACTCTGCTGAGGATGGATTAGTGCACAATACTTGATAATTAGGATGTGTCCAGTTTATCTTTTTATTTTGTTGGCATGAGCTTTTGTTGTTGTATCTGATAAATCTTTGGTGAGTCCACTGTCAAGAATCATTCTTTGTTCATTTACTTATAGGAGCTTTATACACTAGCGACTGAGGTCTAGGTCTTTGAAGCATTTTGAGTTAATTTTTGTGTATAGTGTATAATAATGCTCCCACTAAATTCTATATGTGAATATCCAGTTTTCACAACACCTTTGTTCCATAGATTGCCCTTGCCCCATTACTTGGTCTGGACACTATTGTGGAACATCATGTGACCTTACACATAAAAGTATTTTTCTGAATCTGTTGTGTTCCTCAGGTGTCTGTCTTTATATTGGTACCATACTGCTTTGATTAGTGTAGTGTTGGATTCAGTTTTGAAATAAAGAAATATGAGATGTCTGACTTTGCTTTCTAGTTTGTTTTTGCTGTTCATTGTCTTCTGTGATTCCCTAGGAATTGTAGGATTGATTCATCTGTTTCTTAAGAAAAGCAGAGTTTGGATTTCACTAAGGATTGTTTTGAATCTTTTGTTAACTTTGACTAGTCCTGACATCTTGACAATATCAGCTTCACAATATCTGTGAAGCATGGGGTGTTACATTTATTTGTGTCTTCTCTAATATTTTGCAGAAGTCATTAGTTTGCAGTATAAAAATTCTTCCCTTCTTGTATAATGTTATGATGAAGTATTCTTTTTTAATTTTCTTGTCAGTTGAATTACTTTGATTGTTCATTTTTAAAGTTTAGAAACCCAATTGGGTTTGCATGTTGATATTGTATCTCGTAATTGCTTTGAAGTCTTTCATTATTTCTATATATATATTTTTACTTGTTAATGTTGCAAAATGCCTATTATGCATATGTTATCTTGTAGGACATATTTAGAAAGATATTTTGTTTCATAAAAACTGTAGTATTGAATTTTTTTCTCTATGGTATATATATTACAGATCTAAATAGCAACATATTATTAGATAAACTCGTTTTGGATTCTTTAGCATTACAATATATTGTGTGTTCATTAGCATTTATTTGTGTACAGTAAGTGTGGAGAATATATCTATAGTAGAGTACTTTTTTCTCCTCAATTATGAGACTGCAGTGTGTTTACTGTTAATTGGTACATGCATGGAAGTCATGGTGCAAAAATAGTGTTTTTGTGTGAGCTGACATGTTTTTCTAGTATACGTGTTTTTGTCATAGGCTGTTTGCAAGTATTCTTCCCTAAAATCAATTTGAATTATCTTTTACAACTCTTATTTTTAATAAACAAGTTTATTGCTCTAGTGTTTCTCAGAATTTTAATATCATATTTGGAAAGTTTCAAAATTTTTCGAAAATGAAAAATATTACATAGTTGGGAAAAGTTTTATAACTGTTATAGATGTATTACTTTTGGTGTAATAGACACTGAGACACTTATTGACGAATTTTAGTGAATATAGAGTCTTTATGTCTTATAGATCTATCTATCTGATACATGTGGTCAACCAATTACAACCCAAAGCAGACAGTGATATAGGAGAAGTATTCCAAACAGCAATCTTGGGAAGACCTAAAAGTCATGAAATCAAACATTTTTACCTCAGGGAACTCCAGGAAGACATGTATGACTTTGAGTGTCGTTGGAGAAGTGGTGGAAGAAATAACAAAGGAACGCCTATAACTCATGATGGAATTCTCACTGATGGCAGAGGTCAACAGTGAAGAAAGGATTTTGAAATCAAGCCCTTTGTAAATAGGCTTGGATTAAACCTGCAGGATAAATTGCAGATATTTCAAACTGATGGGATAATTTCTGAATGTAATGAAGTTACGAGGTCTGTCAACAGTACTTTGTTACCTTCACCACTTCAAGGAATACCTCCTGGTGTCCAAACTAACCTTTCTAATATATTTGGGAATGACTTTTTGCATCCTTTATTACTGACACAAGATCCAACAGCATACCGGGAAAGAGCTTCCAAGTATATTGAGTGTAGGAAAACTTTTAGTCATGTCTCAGCTCTCAGGAATCATCAGATAATTTATTCAGATGAGATATTACATAAGTGTGACATATGTGTCAAGGTCTTCAGTACAAATTCACACCTTGCAGTTCATCAGAGAATTCATAAGGAAGAGAAACTTTACAAATGTGATGAGTGTGGCAGGGTCTTCAGTCATAGAACAACCCTTGCAAATAATCAAAGAATTCATACTGGAGAGAAACCTTTCAAACGTAATGAGTGTGGCAGAAGCTTTAATTGCTCCTCAAATCTCTCTGCTGCTGCTGCTGCTAAGTCACTTCAGTCGTGTTTGACTCTGTGTGACCTCATAGACGGCAGCCCACCAGGCTCTCCTGTCCCTGGGATTCTCCAGGCAAGAACACTGGAGTGGGTTGCCATGTCCTTCTCCAGTGCATGAAAGTGAAAAGTGAAAGTGAAGTTGCTCAGTCGTGTCCAACTCTTAGCGACCCCATGGACTGCAGCCCACCAGGCTCCTCCATCCATGGGATTTTCCAGGTAAGCGTACTGTAGCAAATCTCTCTAGGCACCAGATAATTCATATAGAATATAAATTATATAAATGTGATATATGTGGCAGTGTCTTTAGTCAAAAACCAAACATCACAGATCAACAGAGAGTTCATAGTAGATAGAATCGAAGAAAAGTGGGAGGTTATAAATGTATTTTTGTGGTAAGCTGTTTAGTTAGAGTTCATACCTTTTAATTCATCAGAGAATCTGAGAGGATAACAGGCAGGAAGGCCAGGGGTCTCCAAATGGAGGAATTAGGCTGCAAGTGTCAGACATTTTTATCTCTTTTAAGCGGCAGGAGGAAACAAACTGGGTCTCCAAACTGAGGAAATAGGTTGCAAGTGTCAGGCGTTTTTATCTCTCTTAAGCGGCAGGAGGAAACAAACTAGTGATATTTTTTTCTTTCTCTTTATAAATTTAAAAGGAGGTTTCTCTTAAAATACTGTGTTGCCATAATGACACCTGGTTTCACCTGAGGTTAACTATTCTCAAACCTTGAGTTAACCAATGCATTTTTCTTATAGAAATGTTTGTCTTAAGCTATGATAATGTACCATGCATTTACCCCAAACTCCGTCTTCAAGTTGGTTCCATCTAATGGCTCAGAATCTACTTGACAAACCAGTATGTTATACTCAGATATTGTTCCCCTAATCTATGTAAACAAAACTAATGTATGGTAATCTGCCCTTCTACAAGATTCACGTCAATCATTTTATGGCCCAGGATGAATTGTCTGGTGCCAAGATTATCCCAAAATGCATCTTATGGATGAGGGGCCTGGTGCCATTTTGAGTTTTAAGACATTCCTTTCTTTCATTAACAGACTGCTGCTGCTGCTGCTGCTAAGTCGCTTCAGTCGTGTCGGACTCTGTGCGACCCCATAGACGGCAGCCCATCAGGCTCCCCCGTCCCTGGGATTCTCCAGGCAAGAACACTGGAGTGGGTTGCCATTTCCTTCTCCAATGCATGAAAGTGAAAAGTGAAAGTGAAGTCACTCAGTCGTGTCTGACTCTTCGAGACCCCATGGACTGCAGCCCACCAGGCTATGCCGTCCATGGGATTTTCCAGGCAAGAGTACTAGAGTGGGGTGCCATCACCTTCTCCGAACAGACTGCTAGTGGGTATATAACATCCACCTGAAGACTAGCGGGGGGGTACTCTTTCTGTCCCCTTCTGATGCCTATGTCAGAGGCTTTCTCTATCTCCTTTATACTTTAATAAAACCTTATTACACAAATCTCTGAGCGATCAAGCCTCGTGTCTGGCCCCAGATTGAATTCTTCTCCTCCGGAGGCCAAGAATCCTGGCGTTTTTTCAGTCAGCAACAACCTTTCAAATCCCTATGGGAGAGAAACCCTACAAATGTAATCAATGTGGGAAGGACTTTACGGAAAAGGCAACCCTTGCAAAGCATCAATGAATTCATACTGGAGAGAAACCTTACAAATGTAAGAAGTGTGGAAAAGCCTTTAGTCAAAAAGCACATCTTCAGCTTCATTGGAGAATACATACAGGAGAGGAACCTTACAAATGTAATGTGTGGCATGTGTTTCAGTCGAAAATCACACCTTACAAGTCATCGGAGAGTACATTTTGTAGAGAGACCTTTCAGATGTCTTGAGTGTTAAAAGAGCCTTTACTCAGGTCTCAAACCTCACTAAACATCAGAAAATCCACAAATAAGAGACATCATCCAAGTGTGATATATGTTGATCTTTAACTGTCAGAGTTCAAAAGAAACTATACAAATGTCATGAGTGTGGCAAAGCTTTTGTGTGTGGAAGCCTCACAATCAGATAATTCATAGAAGAGTGGAACATTACAAATGTATTGAGTGTCTCAGAGTACTTAGTCTGAATGCATACCTTATGATCCATATTGGAAAGAAACATTAGAAATGTAATGAGTGTGGTAAATTTTTCAGTGTACTTTCAAGCCTAACTTGCCATCAGATGATGTACAGAGGTGAGAGCCCTTGAAAATATAGAGGTTGCAGTGCTTTTGGCAGTGGTTCATATCTTATGCTTCATGAGAATATTCACACTGGATCAAGCGCAGATGATATTTAATGTGGTCAGGCCGTTGAATATCTACTCATTCTCAAAAAGTTCATCACCAGTTCAGGAATGCGAGCAACCTTTCCTCACTGGTCCCTCTTGCACCAGTAATCAAGTTGTTTGTACTGCACCAAACAGTACGAATGAACTGAATTTTGAATAGCTTTTAGGTTGTGCCTTAGACTTACCAAATACTTCATGATTTAAATTGCAGTGAATATGGCAAAGCTTCATGTTATTGTTCACTTATCACTAGATGGCAGAATATTTATCTTGAAGAGAAAGCACACAGATATAAAGTGTGTGGCAAGGCTTTCACCCAAAGATCACAAGTTGGGGAACATACTGGAGCAACACCTCCCAAATGGAATGAGTGTGGGAAAACCTTTATGTTGAGGACTTATGCATTAGGACTTGAGGCACCTGAGCATGAGAATGTTCAGTTTCTGACCATGAAGCCTAGCCATGATGAAAGCTCAGTTTATGACTCTTTGGGATGGACTGGATATGGATCCCAGGTGCCAAGTCATAGTGATGGGAGCTTCTAATCATGCTATGCCAGCAAATTTGGAAAACTCAGCAGTGGCCACAGGACTGGAAAAGCTCAGTTTTCATTCCAATTCCAAAGAAGTAGTAGCTAGTAGCTCAGTTGTGTCTGACTCTTTGCGACCCCATGGACTGTAGCCTATCAGGCTCCTCCATCCATGGGATTTTCCAGGCAAGAGTGCTGGAGTGGATTGCCATTTCCTTCTCCAGGGGACCTTCCCAACCCAGGAATCAAACCCGGGTCTCCTGCATTGCAGACAGACGCTTTACCGTCTGAGCCACCAGGGAAGCCCAAAGAAAGGCAATGCCAAAGAATGCTTAAACTACTGCACAATTGCATTCATCTCACATGCTAGTAAAGTAATGCTCAAAATTCTCCAAGCCAGGCTTCAGCATTATGTGAACCGTGAATTTCCAGATGTTCAAGCTAGTTTTAGAAAAGGCAGAGGAACCAGAGATCAAATTGCCAACATCCGCTGGCAATCGAAAAAGCAAGAGAGTTCCAGAAAAACATCTATTTCTGCTTTATTGACTATGCCAAAGCCTTTGACTGTGTGGATCACAAAAAACTGTGGAAAATTCTGAAAGAGAAGGGCATACCAGACCACCTGACCTGCCTCTTGAGAAACCTGTATGCAGGTCAAGAAGCAACAGTTAGAACTGGACGTGGAACAACACACTGGTTCCAAATAGGAAAAGGAGTACATCAAGGGTGTATATTGTCACCCTGCTTATTTAACTTATATGTAGAGTACATCATGAGAAATGCTGGGCTGGAAGAAGCACAAGCTGGAATCAAGATTGCTGGAAGAAATATCAATAACCTCAGATATGCAGATGACACCACCCTTATGGCATAAAGTGAAGAGGAGCTAAAGAGCCTCTTGATGAAAGTGAAAGAGGAGAGTGAAAAAGTTGGCTTAAAGCTCAACATTCAGAAAACGAAGATCATAGCATCCGGTCCGATCACTTCATGGGAAATAGATGGGGAAACAGTGTCAGACTTCATTTTGGGGGGCTCCAAAATCACTGCAGATGGTGATTGCAGCCAAGAAATTAAAAGACCCTTACCCCTTGGAAGGAAAGTTATGACCAACCTAGATAGCATATTAAAAGGCAGAGACATTACTTTGCCAACAAAGGTCTATCTAGGAAAGGCTATGGTTTTTCCAGTGGTCATGTATGGATGTGAGAGTTGGACTGTGAAGAAAGCTGAGCACCAAAGAATTGATGCTTTTGAACTGTGGTGTTGGAGAAGACTCTTGAGAGTCCCTTGGACTGCATGGAGATCCAACCGTCCATTCTAAAGGAGATCAGTCCTTGGTGTTCATTGGAAGGACTGATGCTAAAGCTGAAACTCCAATACTTTGGCAACCTCATGCAAAGAGTTGACTCATTGGAAAAGACTCTGATGCTGGGAGGCATTGGGGGCAGGAGGAGAAGGGGACGACAGAGGATGAGATGGCTGGATGGCATCACTGACTTGATGGATATGAGTTTGAGTGAACTCCGGGAGTTGGTGATGGACAGGGAGGCCTGGTGTGCTGCAGTTCATGGGATCACAGAGAGTCGGACACAACTGAGCAACTGAACTGAAGTGAATAATGAAAAGAATGCCTATAATATTTTGAATCAAACAGCCTGCTCTGAAACAAACTTTAAGTGTGGAAGTTGGCTACTAGAAATGCATCTAAGAAGATATTGCTAAGACTGATATATTTTGATATGTGTTTTTGAAAATAACGTGTAATCTGCCATTTTTGCAAGTTCTGAAAATGTTGATTAGATCCCATGATGATGGGCGTATGGAGTTTATCCATAAATCCCAAATCTTCAGAAGAGTGTATTTTTCAGACTTTGTTATCCACATTTGATAGAACGTTGTTGTTCAGTTGCACAGTCGTGTCCGACTCTTTGCAGCCCCATGGACTGCAGCATGACAGGCTTCCCTGTCCTTCACCATCTCGAAAAGCTTGCTCACTTATGTCCGTTGAGTTGATGACGCCATTCAAGCATCTCATTCTCTGTTGTCCCCTTCTTCTCCAGCTTTCAATCTTTCCCAGCATTGGGGTCTTTTCTAAAAGTTGACTCTTCACATCAGGTGACCAAAGTATTGGAGCTTCAGCTTCGACATCAACCCTTCCAGTGAATATTCAGGATTGATCTCCTTTAGGATTGACTGGTTTGATCTCCTTGCAGTCCAAGGGACTCTCAAGAGTCTTCTCCAACACCACGATTCAAAAGCATCAATTCTTTACCACTCAGCCTTCTTTATGGTCCAGCTCTCATATCCATACATGACTACTGGCCCATACCTTTACTATACAGACCTTTGTGGGCAAAGTAATGTCTCTCCTTTTTAATATGCTGTAGAGATTTGTCATAGCTTTAGAAAATAAAGACCTAAAATATATTAGAACTTGCAAATAGCAAGTCAAAGATTCTAATTATGTTCACACTGAACATATAATCAACTTGAAATTACATTATGAATATTATTTAGTGTAATTTCCTAAACAAGTTTTTGGGAAAGATACTTAACAGTTAGGCTTCCCTGGTGGCTCAGACAGTAAAGAATTCGCCTGCAATGCACAAGACATGGGTTTGATCCCTGGTTTGGGAAGATCGGCCTGGCAACCCACTCAAGTATTCTTGCCTGGAGAGTCCCACGGACAGAGGAGCCTGGCAGGCTATAGTCCATGGGGTCGCAAAGAATCCGACACAGCTGCGTGACTAAGCACTTCCTCCAAAGTACAGAATAGAGTATTTTAAAGATTAATGCTGCTGCTGCTGCTAAGTCGCTTCAGTCCTGTCCGACTCTGTTCGACCCCATAGACGCAGCCCACCAGGCTCCCCCATCCCTGGTTTTCTCCAGGCAAGAACACTGGAATGGGTTGCCATTTCCTTCTCCAATGCATGAAAGTGAAAAAAGTGAAGTCGCTCAGTCGTGTCTGACTCCTAGCGACCCCATGGACTGCAGCCCACCAGGCCCCTCCGTCCATGGGATTTTCCAGGCAAGAGTACTGGAGTGGGGTGCCATCGCCTTCTCTGAAAGAATAATGCAGTTCTCATCAAAAGAAAAAAAATGTTTTTTTCTCCTATTTTGCTGTCTCTTTTTAGGTTATCTATACGAAACTATGGATGCTAGGTAAACATTGTGATAATCGTTTCACAGTATATATATCAGTTAATTTTTCTCTGTAGCTTAACCTTACACAATGATATTTGTCATTGTAAGAGTTGCTTATACAACCCCCTTTATGTCACTGTTTAAAGAGTTGGGTTTAGAAAGGGAAATAATTAAAACACGTTGGATAAAATAAACAAAAATGCAGTTTATAATCATTTAAAGTGTCTTGCTCAAAAAAAAAAAAAATAATAAAGTGTCTTGCTCATTTTAAGGCTGTGGTTAGTGACCCAAATGATCACATCCCTTAAGTCCTCCATCTCAGACACCCAAGTGCTGACCCTCAGTTGGTTGAACTCAGCACTATGCTGAGTTTGCTGGTTTATAGGGCGGCAGTAGGGAATAGCCCATTTCTACCCAGAGGGAGTTTTGTATTTGTAATATAGAGACTAGTCCCATTCTTGTTTATTAAAACTGCCCAAGTTCCGAGATCCCTGAATTGCTTCAGCCTCACTAGAAGAATCTGAGCACACCATGCTGTGCAAAACAGCTTTTTATTGAGAATAAACCCTTTTAGTCTTAAGAGGAAGTATCTTGGGTTCCGACATAACTTGAAGCTTTTACCTAGCAGTGTTACAGAAGGTAACTTAGTGCTCTCAAGGTAACAGGCCCCACCCCCCTCCGGGGCCCGCCCCTCCCACGAACTCTGCGCACAGCCGGTGCTCGCCCCGCCCCCGGTCGGAAGCCGCGGCTCTAATACCAAAAGCCCTTTCACCCAGAGCCGGAAGTTGGAGAGCGCGGAGCCGAGATCCCCGAGCGGCGCCTAAGCTTCCTTCTAGAGTAAGTTTGCAGAGCTCGCCACCCCTCCAATCCCCACCTCCGTCCCCGCTCACTCGTCCTCATGGTGTGGGAATTGCCAGCGACCTGAAAACCCTGGCACCCGGTGCTCGGCCCCGAATAGACGCTGCCGTTGCCGCTGCGGCCCAGTTATCTTTTCGTTTGGGTTTGAAGTGTTTCTGAGGCGGTTTCGGCCCTCGGTCCGCGCAGACAAGGCCTCTGGCGAGATTTTCCTGTTTAAAAGGCTTTTTTACCTCTGGCGTCGCCAAGTAAAGCCATCTCTCGCGAGTTGGAGTCGCGCCCGCCGCGTCGCCTTCTGGACCGCTGGAGGCAGAGCCCGTCGCCCCCGCTCCCGGAGAGGCCGCGCCCCCTCCCTGGTCCCGGGATTCCGGAGAGCCCGCCCGGCTCTGAGCCCCCTCCCTCCCAGCTCCTCTTTTCTCGTGTCTCCTGAGGCCGGTCCTTCTGCCCCGCAGGCACCCCCCCCCACACCCCCCCATTCCTGTCAGCCCGTCCCCTCACCCCGCATAGGGTAGGTGACCTGGTCCAGCCTTGTGACCGCCAGTGCTGTTCCATGCCCAGTTCAACTCGGACGGAAAAGGTGGTCTTCCGGTCCGGGGGCGTCGCGTTCTGTGGCCCACTCAGTAAATTCAGGAGGCAGGAGGATCAGGAGAAGCAGAGTCAGAAGGACTGAGAGAAATAACTGAAACTGAGGAGAAAAGCATCAGGGAGAACCAATGGGAATACTGAGAATGGCTGAGGGACTTGCAAAGGGATAGTCAAGTCAAAGAGATTAAGCCTTGAAAATAGCCAAGTGAGTAAAATAGAGAAGTATTAATAAATTAAAAAGCCAGATCTCCAGGGACTGGAAAACAGCATAGGGAGAACTGCCCTGTATCAATGATGGGAGCGGGGAGGCGAAGGGCGATGAGGGACGTCAGAGGTGGAGAGTACCTAACTGAGTTTTGGCCGGGTTTGAGTCCAGGCCTCTTGGGTTAGAGTCCGGAGTTGTGTTTTCATCCGGTTGGGGTCCCGCCACAAGGGTTCAAGTCGCAATGTGAGGTGGCCGGTTTTATAATGGTGCTGGCAGAGCAAGAGATAAGGAGCAGAGGAAGAAAGGGCTAGAAGGAAGCGTAGCCACATGGCCTGCTAGAGAGTGGTGAGGAAGGGAGAGTCACAGCGAGAGAAGGGGAGTAATCTGGAGCGCAGAGAGGGAGCCGAAATGGGGGAAGAAAGAGGCAGACATAGGTATGGATTTTTGAAAGACTCAGGAAGGTTGGAGAGAGAGCATGTCGAGGGGGAACGAATTGCAGCTGCCTGAGACAGGACACGTGTGAGGGAGGAAATAGGACAGGAACAGCAGGAGAGCAGAGGGGGAGAAAAAGAGACACGGAGACTCAGATGGAGTAGGGAGATAGGTGAACAGAGGGGTAAGCTCGATCCAGGTGTGGCCAGTTGTTTGGATACAGATGATTTTTTTAGTTATACAGAGGAGGCTGAGAATTTCAAAACTCCTGTCTATAAGGCTTGTGTCTTTTTTTTATTACTTGTGGCAGAAGATGACTTTTCATTTGCAAACCCTGTTGAGCCTGGGGCAGTGGCTTGATTCACTGAGTTGTGAGTGAACTCCTTCCCTTGTCCTATCATAAGATAGAGGTCAGGGAAGAGACACCTGGAGCAAGAAATGACTGACTCTGTCACTCTGTGATAGCTTTTTTTTTTTTTTTAATTTTTTTGGCTGTGTTGTCTTCAGTTCTGTTCCGTGGGCTCAAGAGTTGTGGCTCCCAGGTTTTAAAGCACAGGCTCAGTAGTTGTGCACAGGCTTAGTTGCTTGTACTTGTGGGATCTTCCTGAACCAGGGATAGAACTCATGTCCCCTGCATTGTCAGGCAGATTCTTGTCCATTGTATCACTGTTGGGTAGCATTTTTAAAGGAACACTTTTTTTTTTTTTTAATGGATTCACATTTTCTCCTTTCTATATATATGGTGCTTTTTGTGGCTTGGAATAGGTCTTAATTCATTCAGTTTCTATAATCATTTTTAACTTCAGAAATAAGCTTTTTTAGTTTCCAGTATTCTACTCTTATCATCCTTTTCTGATTATGATTATTCTCAGTATATTTTTAAACTTTTACACCAGATTTTTAGATTAAAACTAATTCACAATTTTTTCTTTAAAATTTTTTTCCGATTCATTCCTTGCCTGGGTGCTTTCTTCCCTTCGTCTTGTACATTTGAAATTTTCTTTGGTAAGTAGTAAATCATCTTAGACTATTTTGTGCCATACTTAGCAAAAATGTCACCTCGTTTATGAGTTCTTATGAGGTAAATGAACCTAGAGCCTATTATACAGAGTGAAATAAGTCAGGAAGAGAAAGACGAATACTGTATATTCCTGCTTATATATGGAATTTAGAAAGATGGTACCAACGATCCTACATGCAGGGCAATAAAGGGAGACACAGATGTAAAGAACAGACTTTTGGACTCAGTGTGAGAAGGCGAGGGTGGCATGATTTGAGAGAATAGCATAGAAACATGTATATTACCATGTGTAAAATAGAATGATCAGTGCAAGTTCGATGCACGAAGCAGGGCACCCAAAGCCAGTGCTCTGGAACAACCCCGAGAGATCGGGTGAGGAGGGAGGTGCAAGGTGGTTCAGGATGGGGGGGGACACATGTCCAATTCATGTTGATGTATGGCAAAAACCATCACATATTATAAAGTAATTATCCTCCCATTATAATACTTAAAAATGAGGAAACTGAAAAAATTAAAGTTAATAAGCAACGATCACCTCGCCTCCCTTTCTCTGAATTCAAAGAGAAATACATCTTGGAGGGTTTTATGTATGGAACATTGTGTAATTAAACAGACATATTTTCAACTGTGGTTTTACCAAAGACTTGAATTGTGTATGTGTTTATGTCTGCACACACAAAAGGATGTTTCTGGTCTCAGCTCTTTACCAGAGAATAACGAAGGTATGACATTAGATCTTGTGAAATTAAAGGCATTTCTTTGAGAAATGGGAAAATAAAAGAACATTTAACATGATAAAATCAACAAAATAAAATGCTTCATTCTTTCCTTTCAAAAAAAGAAAAACAACACCTATTTTAACTGGTTAGTGTAATGGTCCATTTTCTCCATTTTCTATGATCAGTGAAACAAGTGGGCTGTGAGGTGATATGAAGATGTTTCCCTCAGGTCCCTTTTTGACTTTTCTGTGCGAATGAGGAAGGATGGGCTGGATTGACGTGGGACCTTCCCACAGAGCCTCTCTATTCATGATGAAAAAGATTGCTCAGACCCTATTTCTAATGTTTTTTGTACTAGTGGATATATATCTGCAATTCTGTATTGTTAAAATATTTTACTGCAATCTTCTAATAAAGAATTACCTGCTTGGTATCAGTTTGACCCAATCTTGAAAGAAAAGTTTCTTTTGCTCAGATACATGACAGATGTTCCTGGTGTTAAATGGGATGGGCATTAAGGACAAACTTGGCCCCCTTGCCCTTCAGCCTCCCATTTCATTAATCAGTTATACCTGGTTCTCTTCACTCAGCTCAGACCTTCTTATAAACAGCTTCTCTCTGGGCCCGAGGGAGCCCACTTGTAACATGGAGATGAGAGACTAGACCGGAAACTCTGAGCGTGGGCAACACTGACCCCTGAAATGATTAGCCGAATTGGCTGTGTGTCTGTGTGTGGCAGTTCTGGTTTGGAGGGAGTGTCTGGCGGTAATTAGAATTTTAAATAGATCCCAGTCCTCTCTCAATGAAAAACAAAAAGGAAAACTGTAGGATGGAGGCAGGATCACAGGCTCAGAATTAGATGACTTCTATGAATAAGGCTAAATCTGAAGGGAGATTTTTTTTTACGTCCTGACGTTCAGACCTCCACTGGCTTTCATTTGTTCTTGGGACAAAAGCTTGACTCCTCGCTGTGGCTCCACAGCCCTCTGTCAAGCTCAGGGCCCTGTAAGAGTCTCCAGCCTCATCCTGGGAGCTGACTGTTTGCTCGTGGTTCAGCCTGTCCTGGTCTCATTTACCTTTTCTCTGTTTCCAAATACCAAAACCATTTCTGTCTGACTTTGTAGTTCCTTTTCTCACCTTCAGGTCACCCTGGCTCAGGCCCTTTGTCACCCTTCAAGTCTAGGCTCAGAGAGGTCTCCCCGTCCCCTCCTAACAGTCTCTCTCATGTTACCCAGGTTTATTGCCTCTGTATCAGTTGCCATCAGCAGAAATTAATGCCCTTCTTCATGGGTTATTTTGAGTCCTTCCTGGTTCCCCTCTTTTTAGGGCTCATAGTGTTCCTCTTCTTCCCAACGTGGCTGCAGTACCTGATACTGGAAATGTCTTTAGATGACAGGACTATGGGTTGGGTTGAATAATCCTCAGGGAAGACCAAGAGCACAGGACAGGTGATGAAGATGTTTCCCACATTCTGGACATTTCAGCTGTAATTGGTCTTTACCCCATGTGACTACTTAATTAGTCAAAAGATGAGCCAAGAAATACAGGAAGTCCTGAAAAGCCCTACAGAGCTGGTGTCCTCAAGCAGTGGGCTAAGATGTCCCCATGTTTAGTCTGCTGTGTTTCGTCCTCTGCAGCCCCCAGTCTAAGCTCTGTCCATCCAGGGACCAGTCACCATTATGGACAGCAGCTTTGCCATCTAGGAGTTCATGTGCTCAGTGTCAGCGATTGTGATTTCAGTGCGCTGAGGATGAGCAGAAATGCAAAACCTAACAGGGCAGGAAGGAAACGCTGCCCGCCCTCCCCCCTCCCAAGGGCTAGAATATTTTCCAAGTAGGTGTGGGTGGGGAAAACAGGAGAGAGTGAGACCTGGAGACCCTTGCTTTGAGACTTCCTCATCTCAAATACCTTTGTACCAGGACTGCATAGTGTCCCCAGGTGGTGGCAGACTTTCCTAGGGGGGCCAGTGTCTTGGTTTCCATACTGCACGTGCAGTGTCCTTTGTGTGGTAGCTCGTGGGCAGTGCTCTTGTGATCCCCTTTGCCAAGAAACCCTGGTGCGCTTTAGTCTTGCTTAGTCCAGTCATGCAGGGAGGAGAGGTAGGCAAATGGGGAAAGCGGAGGGAGCCTGGTGGGGTCTGCAGGAGGCTTGTGGCAGTACTTGGGGGCATCAAGGTGAGCCCAGTGAATGGAGCGTGCGCCCATCCCAAGTGTAGTTGCAGGGACAAGGCGGGTGTGGATCTGTTGGAAAAGAATGTCTCAGTTCAGGCTGGAGAACCTGGGAGCGGGTTTGTTGGAGAGCCCGCATGGAATGGTTTGAGGTTCCAGTGCCTTAGCTCGTGTTCCCGGGACAGCAGTGCTGAGCCTGACACTTGCCTGCACAGGTTTGATTTGACAACTCATGACCACACGTGAGCAGCAATGAAGGACGTGGAATTCAGCCAGGAGAAGTCTTTTCCACTGTTAGAACTGTGGCCTGGGCTGAGCCCGCAGGAACCTGTGGGTGCAGGAGGATGGGAGCCCTGGGCTTGAGGGGCTGGTTCTAGGAGTTGCCCCCAGCATCCACTCCACGCCCTGGCTTTTGTTGGCTCTTTTAGCAGGCAGGCACCATAGAGTAACAGGGAAAATTTCAGGTCATTTTTTTGCATCAACTTTGGTATTATTGTGTACTTGGGGTTGCCTGTGAAGAAAGGTTCATGTGCATTTGGGAAGATACCAAGAGAATCTGGAGTGTGTCCTTGGAAGATGCTGAGGTCTCAGTGGGCCATGTGCATCACTGGAATTATTCCTCTTTTTCATAGTCTTTGGAGATTTTGGTGTTTGACCTGGATCACTCACTGTAAGTGAAAATATGGTGTCTAGTGTCTGTGGATCTTTGGGTGTCCTCTTTTGTATTTTGCCTCATCCATGAGTTGTCAGGGCTTGGAGTGCTTTGTGTTTGCATAAGAGGGTTAGAGGCTCATCGTGGGCTCTGTGGACACTCTGTTGGACACCATGAAAGTTTGTTAGTTTGTTTGAGTCCCTCTGGGAAAATAGGAGTACTAAGGTTAAGATCACAGAATACTTGTTATAAGGTGGTCCTGCTCAGTCCGGATCTCTGGGCCCAACCTGCGAAGAGTCATAAAATCCTGTGACGTAGGGGAAGATGGCTCCGAGAATCACAGGGCAGCGATACCTCAGTGATCTGCAGCCCGGAGGCTTGTCCTCTAGAAGATGCAGCTGCAACTCTCTTGCTGCCAGGCCAGTGCTGGGTTCTCTGTTACCCACTCCTGTCCCTCCCAAAATAAGCGCATACACAGGCACAGTACAGAAAACACGGAATCTTAACTGCACTGTTGGTGGTAATGTAAATGGTACTGCTATGTGGGAAACTAAAATGGAAGTTCCTTAACAAATTGATATAGAACAGGCCTACAGTCTGTCAAACCCATTTCTGACAGATATCCAAAGGGAAAGCAGTCAGTTTTTCAGGGATATGTCCGCAGTCCCATGAGTGTGACTGGATTTGCAGTAGCCAAGGCACAGACACAGCCCAGATGTCTCTTGACAAAAGAATAGGTACAAAAGTGTGGTATAGAAATATTTGTTATATACTGTATATTCATGAACTATTTTTTCTCTGTATATAAAAATCAAGGATCTGAACTGAACTGAATGAACCTAGAGAACATTATGCCAAGTTAAAGAAGGCTGACAAAGGAGGACAGACACTGTATGTGGAAACTAGACTTGTCAAACTCATAGAGCCATCGAGTAATAAGGCTGTTACCAGGAGCTGGGTGGAGGGGGAAATGGGGCACTGTTAGGCAAAGAGTAGACATTTTCAGTTCTGGGAATCTGAGGTACTGCATGCTGCCGGTAGTGTTTCTATATACTTGAAATTCGCCCAGAGAGGAGAAATACAGTGTACTCATAGATGGAAGTGTAACTTACTCCACTGTAATAATTATTCAATGTATGAATCTATCACAGGATCACTTTGTACACAGTACGTTTGTACCATTTTTGTTAGTTACACCTTAGTTAGGCTGGGATGAAAAAGAGAGTTGGGAGGTGCTTTTCTCCTCTGAATGGTGCTCAGTCCAGGCTTCACGTTTCGTTGATGAGGCATTTTGCGTAGCCATGTTTTGTACCCTCTGACCACAGATTCCCCTTTAGGTAACTTGTGGTGATCCACGGCTCGAGAATTTTTCAGGTGCCCCAGTGGATTCCAGTCTGGTTCCCTCACTGAGCGTCAGGACTCTGAGTCCTCCCAGTCCTGAGGGCTGAGATCTGAGCTGAGGAGGGGGCACTCTGCTCCGAGTGGGTCTGGACCAGGGCCTGCTGTGTGACCTGAAGGGGGCGTGGGGTCAGTGGAGGTGGCCCCTGCTTGCTGTGTACATGAGGCCTCACCAGGAGGAGATTGCGATCTGAGGGAAAGTGTGGGAAAGTCCCATGTTGGTCTCTCTGCGGGAGTTGACGGTCCTGAGTCCCTCCTGAGACAGTGGCCACAGAGGACTGTCTGTTCCACACAGTGAGTTCTGCCCTGTGTGTGTCGTTGGGGCTCAGAAAGGGGATGTGCTGACTCTAAGCATTAAGCGGCATGTTTTCGACTTTCATGATAGACCTCTGAAGACTTGTGTTGCCTGAGGAAGCCCTGAAGTTGAGGAAGAGGAAAGAAAAGGAGTCAGGCATGGCTCTTTCTCAGGTAAGGTCATATTCAGTCTGTCCTTCCTGAAATGCCCTGCTCTGGACTTGCTAATCGTGTCTGACTCTGGAGTATCCTGTCTGACTCCTGTATACACACACTCATCCGGGGCCTTCCCTCAGGGCCTGTCGTCTCCACTTAGATGCCGTGTCCCCATGTCCCGGTGACCTGGCCCTTGTGAGGAGGCTCCCCTGGGCACCGTCCTGGGCAGGGCTTCTCACCCACGGGTTGGAGATGGGGTCTCAGTGCTGTTGGGCAGCAGGGATTGCTTAGGGCCCACTTGGACGCTCTGTCTGCTCTCTGTCCACCAGGGTAAGGAAACTGCACTTGGAAGTGAGGTATTAATATGCACAATAGCTGGTGAAATCTGGGAATCAGATCAATTAGGGGCAGTTTGTTCTTTGTTAAGGCAGTTCAAGCTAAAGATGTGGGTCAGTCTCCTTAAATCCTTATTGTTAATAGAATGGAAAGTTCAGAAATAGACGTCAGTGATACAGGGTTTTTTAGTTTATCATCAAATTTAATCTATGAAGTGAATCTAAGTCTCTGGCAAGTGGAAATTTTCACTACCTCCATTCTTCAGAGGTTGTCCTTTCACTCTGTGGATTGAATCCTTTGACACAGAAATGTTTTAACTTTTAATGCAAGCAAGATTCCAGCTTCATTGTTTTGCTGGTGGATATCTATTTTCTCACCATCATGATTATTGAGATTGTCCTTGCTGTTTTGTCTATCTTGTGGATACATCCTTGTGGATATACCTTACATATACAGAAAGAATTATTTCTGAGTACTGTGTTCTGTTCAGTTGGTTTATTTGTCTGTTTTTATACAAGTACCACATCACCTTGATTTACCTTGTAATAGGTTTTGGAATAGAGAGACCTCCATCTTCCTTCTTCAGGAGTTTTGCTGTTTGCTCTTTGAATAGTTCTATAACTTTCACCATGTTTTATTAAGCTTCTACAAAGATTGCCATGGCAGTTTTGATAATGAGTTAATTGGTTGATTGATCCTTTGTGTGGTTATTAAAGAATCTGTTTTGATATAGCATGTTTCTTTTGTAATCTTTATGACTTTTACCTATGAATCTTTGTCACGTGGGAAAGAAGATAAATTTACTTCTTTTTCAATTTGCTGACCTTTGATTTCTTTTTCTCATCTAATTGCTCTAAGGGTTTCAGTGCTTTGTTGAACTCTAGTGCAGGGTGTGCATCCTTGCCTTCTTCTTGACCTCAGAGGAAAAGGTCTTTCATTCTTTCCCCATTGCTGTGCTCTTTTCATAATGGCATTTATTATGTTGATGTTGGTATAGTTTATTGTTTGTAGCTTGTTGAGTGTTCCATCTTGAAAGATTGTCAAATTTTTGTCGAATGGTTTTTTTTCTGCATGGAGATGATCCTGTATTTTTTTTCCCTTAAATCTGTTAATGTAGTGTGTCATATTAATTGATTTTTGTATGTTGACTTCTCCTTGCCTTATATGAATAAACTCCACTTGGTCATGGTGTCAGATCTTTTTATTTATTTTAATTGAAGGATAATTGCTTTACAGAAGTTGTTGTTTTCTGCCAAATACCAACCTGAATCAGCCATAGGTATACCTATGTCCCCTCCCTCCCATCTTCCTCCGTATCCCACCCCTGTAGGTTGTTAGAGAGCCCCTGTTTGAGTTCCCTGAGTCATTCAGCAAATTCACATTGGCTCTCTACTTTACATATGGTAATGTAAGTTTCTGTGGTACTCTCTCCATACATCTCACCCTCTCCTTCCTCCCCTCCCGCCTCTGTCTGTTCTCTATGTCTGTTTCTCCAGATCTTTTTAATATGTGTTGAAGTGGGTTTGCAAGTATTTTAATTTTGCATCAGTATTCGTCAGGGGTATTGGTTTCTACTTTTCCTTTCTTGTGTCTTTGGGAAATCAGCAAACTATTAGAATCACGCTTGCTCCATAGAATTAGCAGGAATAGTGGTAATTCTTTTGTAAATGTTTGGTAGAATTTGGTCCTGTATTTTTCTTAGAGGTTTCTGACTATTAAATCTCTCTAGGTATAATGGGCTTCCCTGGTGACTCAAATCATAAAGCATCTGCCTGCAGTGAGGGAGACCCAGGTTCTATCCCTGGGTTGGAAGACCCCCTGGAGAAAGGAATGGCTGTCTAGTCCAGTATACTTGTCTGGAGAAATTCCATGGACAGAGGAGCCTTGTGGGCTACAGTCCATGAGGTCACAAAGAGTCAGACACGACTGAGTGGCTAACACTTTCACTTTCAACACTTCTCAATTTTTTTATTTCCTAATAAGTAAAAGAGTTTGTATGTTTCTGAGAATTTGCCAGTATCTCCTATATTCTGTCATTTATCGGCATTATTGGTCATAGTCCTTCCTTATCTTTAGAAACTTTCTTTAACCTCAGTTGTAATCACTCCTGTTTCATATCTGTTTTTAGTTATTTGAATCTTTTTTTCTCTTTTCCCTAGTCTAGGTGGGGGTCTTCCTATACAGTTTTTTCAAAACATCAACTCTTGGATTGTTGATTTTTATAGTTTTCTTCTTTCTGCTGTATCTCTGGTTTAATCTTTCTTATTTACCTGTTTCCTTCTGCTAAACTTGAGTTTAGTTTGTTTTCTGTTTTCTGCTTCCTAAAGGTCTAAAAATAGATTGCAGATTTAAGATCTTTTCTCTTTTTTACTGTAAGCATTTAACAGTTCAGACTTTCCTTTTAGGACAGTCTTCTCTGTGTGTTATAAATTTTCTAATGTTGTCTTTTCGTTTTCATCCACGTATTTAAGAATTTCCATGTGATTTTTTTCTTAGACCCATTTGTGGTGTAAGAGTGAGTTGTTTAATGTCCACATTTGGGGAATTTTCTTTTTTTCTTGTGTTTATTTCATTGTTAGGGAAGATCCTGAAAGGTTGTTGTTGAATCACGCAAAGACGCCGGGATTCTTGGCCCCTGGAGGAGAAGAATTCAGTTGGGGGCCAGAGACGAGGCTTGATGGCTCAAAGCTTTTGTGTAATAAAGTTTTATTAAAGTATAAAGGAGATAGAGAAAGCTTCTGACTTAGGCATCAGAAGGGGGCAGAAAGAGTACCCGTCTGCTAGTCTTCAGCTGGATGTTCTATAGTCACTAGCAGTCTGTTAATGAAAGAAAGGAATGTCTTAAAACTCAGAATGGCACCAGGCCCCTCACCCATAAGATGCATTTGGGGATAATCTTGGCACCAAATGGTTGATCCTGGGCCATAAAATGATTAACTTAAATCTTGAAGAAGGGCAGATCACCATACAAATAGTTTCATTTACATAGATTAGGGGAGCAATATCAGAATATAACATACTGGTTTGTCAAGTAGGTTCTGAGCCAAGAGGCTGAACCAACTTGAAGACAGAGTTTGGGGTAAATGCATATAGTACATTAGCATAGCTTAAGATAAACATTTCCATAAGAAAAAGGCATTGGTTAACTCAAGGTTTGAGAATAGTTAACTTCAGGTGAAACCAAGTGTTATTATGGCAACACAGCATTTTAAGAGAAACCTCTTTTTAAATTTGTATGGAGAAGGAAAAAATATCGCTAGTTTGTTTCCTCCTGCCGCTTAAGAGAGATAAAAATGTCTGACACTTGCAGGCTACTTCCTCCGTTTGGAGACCCCTGGCCTTCCTGCCTGTAACCCTCTCAATACTTTCATGGTATCAGTCTCTTAAAATTGTTGATTTGGGCCTAACCTGTGGTGTCTCATAGAGAATGTTTTATGTGTCCTTGAGATGCATGTGTTTTATGCTTTTGTTGGGCTATGTGATCTGTACATGCCTGTTCAACTTGGATGTTGAAATCTCATACTATTCCTGTGCCACTATTTCTGTCTCCTTTCCCTTAATGTTTGCTTCATTTTTCTGACATATCTAATATAAGATGTATATATATATATTTTACTTGGTACAGCTTTTTGGTAAATTGACCATTTTATCATTATACAATATTTATCTCATTGCACTTTTTTTTTTCTTCAGTTTATTTTGTCTATTATAACAGTCTCCCCTGCTCTCTTTAGGAGGACTTTTTCCATCCTTTGACTGTTCACCTTTCCATGTCCTTAGGTTTGTGAGTACTACCTGTTTCAACTCTCTGACAAACTCTGTGTCTCTTGCCCTGTGTTTTTCCTCCTGTTACTTCTTCTAGTGGCCCCTGCGCATGCGCATCGTATGGTGGTGAAAGACAGACACCCTGGACAGCTCCTTTCATGCCACTGTAATTTCAGAAGGAATGTATTGAATGTTTCCTTCCCATCATGATGTTCTTGAGATAGTCATGCTTAATAACTATATATTTTTTTCATATTCTTTTTTGCCATGATTTTTAATTCTCCAAGAAGTTGTTTTACTTCACTATTGCTATAATTTTTTTTTGTCATAATCTAATGACTCTTCTAATTTCAAATCACTGTTTTAGTAATGGTAAAAAAAAAAGCAGAGAAAGTCTTTGACTTCTGTTAATGCCTTGCTATGTAAATTTAAGTGGATAAAATTGTATTTGTATTTTAGTATATGGTAATTTTATTATGAATTTAGTTCAAGTATTGTTTTTTTTTTTCATGTTTTGACCAGTTTTCTTTTGGTAGCCTAGTATAGAATGCTGTTGACAAACTCAGCTGAGTACAAAGGATACATTTTTATTGTCTGAAAGATGCTGAAATACATGTGAATAAATGGATGATATAAAATTGTCCAAAAAAATCTGTCAAGAGATGCATCCTCTTATTTTAGTTAATTTTTTTATAGATATGTATGCATTCATGTGCAAGTCTGTGGTTTAGATACAAGACATCATTATTTAAAAACTACATATCACCTTTTTTCTTGGAGTTGAAATTCTGTTATCAGTATAATCTGTGGCCTTGAAATTTTCTAAACAATCCTATTAGTGTTTTAAGTAGTAAATTACTAACAGTTGTGTTTCTGTATCCACATCTATAATGACCTTTCATGCCATTCCACATTGTTCGCCTTGAACTTTGTGTTTTTTTCATAGTAATACAATATTTGTTTTCCTTCTGTCAAACCCTGAGCCCACCACTTTCCCCAGGCTGCCTGGGGAGTTACAGGAAAGGGAACATACAGGGCAGACACAGGAGAAAGAACTATGGGAGGTGGAAACAGCTCCTTCACATCGTGAAGAAGATGAGCTAGACCACCATCAGGCAAAAGAGCCCCATGGCCTTTGAGAGGGCCAAGCCCATGGCGTAGAAGAACTTCTGTTTCAGAGAAGGGTTCCTGGCATAACAGTGATGAAGCTCCCGAACACAGTCCCACTTCCGGCCCCAGAGCCAGCCACCCCTGCTATGGCAGCTCCAGCTCCAGGGAACTTGGCTGCTGTGTCAGAGTCCCTTGAAATGGCACTGGTTTGGAAGCTGTGGCTAGGAATAAGTGAGATGGTCTGGGGACCTGGGGCTCCCAAGTTGCTGTGGCTCTCATCAGTCAGTGTCTCCCATCCTTCACCACCGGTCAGGACAGTGATCAATCAACAGCAGGGAGGTTCTCCTGATCAAGAAGTGGGTGGAGACGAATTTGGCGCAGAGGTCCATTTTCAGGGGATGAAGGCCCGAGGCCCGAGAGCTTCTCCCTGTGCAGACAAGAGGGGCAAGGAGGAGGCTCACCTTGGACGTCTTTCAAGTTTTCTTTAGGAGCCCTCTGTCAAAGGACTTTTCATGTTCTCTGTATTACTTAACTGTTAGATGCTTAAGCTTCAGTTGCTGAGCCCAAGCCTCTGAGTTCAGGTGCTTCGTGTAACGATTCTTACCTTCTTGATCTGAGTCGAGTTTCTCAGAGTGTCTGTCTGTGACATAGTTTTTCATCTGTAAGGTGGGAACAGATCGTTCTTTAATGAGCTATTATATTGATGACAGGTTCTTGCCTGTAAAGTACTTGTTTAATGTTTAGAGTAATACTACAGTAATTTAGAGCAACCGGAAGCCTTCAGACACTTTTGGTCCTTGCTGCTGTTATCGATGTCATAACTGAAACTTTTGACGTTTCCATTAAAAGTGCCGTGGACTTCGTCATCTCTGAAGACACCACTCATGCTGTACCTCATCTAGATAATGAATTGCACTCACTGGGTAGAGCATAGTATCTGACACTTCTGTATAGCCAATACAGTGTTGAGTTTTATTTGTATATATTTCATGGATTTTGAGCAGTGATGAAAAATCCATATTAATTGGAGGATCTCATAAGGTCTTACGAAAAAGCATAAGAAATTAAAATTAGAGATGCATAATTTCTCCAGATACCCCTGCATGGATCTGTTAGAACACATACTTCAACCAAGTCAATCCTTACCCCTTACTATGCTTTCTCTTTTGCATGAAAATGAGAACTTTTCATGGCCGTTTTGGTGACGTGTGGTTTGATTTCAGAAACGACTGACCTCTGAGGATGTGGCCATCAAATTCACTCAGGAGGAGTGGGAATTCCTGGACCCTGCTCAGAGGGCCTTGTACAGGGATGTGATGCTGGAGACCTACAGGAACCTGCTGTCTGTGGGTGAGGATGACTTCCTTCCAGAGCTGCCCTTGGGTATCTGCATTTTCCCTGTGTGCCCCTTGGGAGGCCCTGATGTCTTTAATCTGAGAGTTCTGGTGACTCGGGCGTGACACAGCTTCACAAGGTTAAATTGACGCTCTTCAGATGCTGTGTCTGTTTCATGTCACTGGCTAAGGATCAAACCTGCACCCCCTGCATTGGAAATGCAGAGTCTTAACCACTGGATCACCAGGGGAGTCCCAGAATTTCTCTTTCGGATCTGAATATTATCTCCACATTGGAGCATGAGAAAAAGCTCTGGACAGTGGGGAGTGACGTAAAAATAGTCAAAAATACAACGTATGAAGAAAAATGAGTATCTCAAAAGGGCTTTTTCTTTCTGTTTCGGATTGGGACAAGCTGGTAGATTGGATCCTCTGTGGTTCCAATGCATGCATGCATGCCAAGTCGCTTCAGCTGTGTCCGACTCTGTGCGACCCCATAGATGGCAGCCCACCTGGCTCCTCTGTCCCTGGGTTTCTCCAGGCGAGAATACTGGAATGGGTTGCCATTGCCTTCTCCACTTTTTAGGTATACTTAATTTACAATGTTGTGTTTCAGGTATATAGCAGTTTACAAGATACTTAATACAGTTCCCTGAGCTATATCGTAGGTTCTTGTTGTTTCTCTATTTTATATATATATATTAGTTTGTATATATTCAAACTCCAATTTATGTTTCCCTTTCCTGCCCACACCAGCATCCTGCCCTATCCCCTTTGGTATAGTTTGTTTTTTATGCTGGTGAGTTTATTTTGTGAATAAATTCTTTTGTATCATTTGTTTCAGTTCAACACTTAATATACTATGATATTTGTCTTTCTCTGTATGATTTCACTTAGAATAATCCCTAAGTCTGTCTATATTTCTGCAAAAGGCATTACATCATTGTGTTTTATGTGGTGGAGGTGGCAACCCACTCCATTGTTGTTTCCTGGAGAATTTCATGGACGGGGGAGTCTGGCAGGCTGCAGGCCATGGGGTCTTAAAGAGTTGGACACGGCTGAGCTACTTTCACTTCACAATATTCCCTTGTATATATGTACCACATATTCTTTATCCCTTTGTCTGTCAGTGAACATTTAGGTTGCTGCCATGTTTTGCCGGGTATAAATAGCGCTGCTAACAACATTGGGGTGCATGTGTCATTTTGAATTAGTTTTCATCCTTTCTGGATATATGCCCAGGATTGGAATTGCTGGTTCATGTGATAGCTCTATTTTTAGTTCTTTATGGAACCTCCATGCTAGTCTCCAAAGTGGCAGTACCAATTTATGTTCCTTCCAACAGTGTAGGAGGGTTCTCTTTTCTCCATACCCTCTCAAGCCTTTATTGTTTGTAGACTGTTTGATGGTGGTCATTCTCACCAGTGTGAGGTGATAACAGTTTTGCGGTTTTGATTTGCGTTCTCTCATAAGTAGAGACGTCAAACATCTTTTCAGGTGACTGTTGGCCATCTGTTTGTCTCCTTTGGAGAAATACCTGTTTTGATCTTCTGCCCAGTTTTTGATTGGGTTGTTGTTTGTTTTGATATTAAGCTGTATGAAGTGTTTGTATATTTTGGAAATAAATCCCTTATAGGTAGCATCATTTGCATCTATAGTCTCCTAGTCCAAAAGTTGTGTTTTTGTTCTTTGGTTGGTTTCCTTTGCTTTGCAGACAGGTTTTGAATTTAATTAGGTCTCATTTGTTTGATTTTGCTTTTATTACCATGACTCTAAGATCCAAAAAAATTTTGCTGACATTTATGTCAGTGTTTTGCATTTGTTTTCCACTATGAATTTTATAGTATCTGGTCTTGCATTTAGATGTTTAATGCATTTTGAGTTTATTTTTGTATGTGGTGTTAGAGAATGTTGTAGTTTCATTCTTTTTCATGTAACTATCCATTTATCCCAGCATCACTTATTAAAGAGACTTCTTCATTCTGTATTCTTTCCTCCTTTGTTACAGAATAATTGACTCTAAGTAAATTGGTTTGTTTCTGGGTTTTCTATCCTGTTCTACCGATCTAAGTTTCTGTTTTGTGCCATTATCATACCACTTCCCTCCTGGCTCAGACGGTAAAGGGTCTGCCTACAATGCAGGAGACCCAGGTTCAATCCCTGGGTCAGGAAGATCTCCTGGAGAAGGAAATGGCAACCCACTTCAGTATTCTTGCCTGGAAAATCCCACGGACAGAAGAACCTGATAGGCTACAGTCCATGGGGTCACAAAGAGTCGGACACAACTGAGCGACTTCACTTTCACTTTGATGACTGTCAGTTTGTAGTATAGTCTAAACTCAGGGAACATGACTCCTCCAGCTCTGTTCTTCCTTCTCAATATCGTTTTAGATATCAAAGTCTTTTGTATTATGGTACAAATTAAGTTTTTCTTTGTTTTATGAAATATGTCATTGTTAATTTCGTAAGGGTTGCATTGAATATGTAGATTGCCTTGGATAGTATGGTCATTTTGACAGTGTTACTTCTTTCAATCTAAGAACATGGTATATATTTCCATCTGTTTGTGTCATCTTTCTATCAGTCATCAGCATCTTATAGTTTTATGAGTACAGTTCTTATGACTTTTTAGGTATGTTTATTCCTTAGAGTTTTATTCTTTTCTCTGAGATGGTGAATGAGATTGTTTCATTAATTTCACTTTCTGATATATCATTGTTAGTGTATAGAATTGCCACAGTTTTCTATATATTTTGTATCCAGCAATTTTACTCTGTTCATTGATAAGGTCTAGTAGTCATCTGTGGCATCTTGGGGATTTTCTGTGTGTAGCATCATAGTGACAGTTTTACTTCTTTCTTATTTTTTTAACTTGAATTCCTTTTTATTTCTTTTTCTTTTTTGTTTATTGTGGTTAGGACTTCCAGAAATATTTCCAATAAAAGTGGCAATAGTGATCATTTTTGTCTTATACATTTTGTTAAGGGGAATGCTTTCAGTTTTTCCTTGTTGAGTATGATGTTAGATGTGTGTTTGACATATACAGTCTTAATTATGTTGAGGTAGGGTCCATCTCTGACAAGGCAATGGTACCCCACTCCAGTACTTTTGCCCGGAAAATCCCATGGACGGAGGAGGCTGGTAGGCTGCAGTCCATGGGGTTGCGAAGAGTCAGACACGACTGAGCAACTTCACTTTCACTTTTCACTTTCATGCATTGGAGAAGGAAATGGCAACCCACTCCAGCATTCTTGCCTGGAGAATCCCAAGGACAGGGGAGCCTGGTAGGCTGCCGTCTATGGGGTTGAACAGAATCAGACATGACTGAAGCGACTTAGCAGCCACAGCAGCAGGGTCCATCTGTGCTGACTTTCTGAAGGGTTTTTATTATAAATGGCACTTGAATTTTGTCAAAACCTTTTCTGAATCTATTGATGATCATATGGTTTTTAGTCTTCAACTGTTAATGTGGTGTATCATAGTGATTAACTTGTGGATATTGAGAAATCTTTCATCCCTGCAATAAATCCCATTTGAACATGGTATGATCCTTTTATGTATTAGTAACTGTTTGAATCTGCTCTTTTGAACTCAGGGAAGGTCTAGGAGAATAATGCCTTTTTCTACAAAAAGGAGTTGGGTGCCTAAGGAAGGCTTTTGTAACTGGGAAGGTCGTCCAGAGTCAATTTCAATCCCTCATTTTCTTTGATGCTCCTCGATCTTGAGATGAACGTGTGTGGAAGAAGAAATGAAATAAATGTCCAAAAGAGAGGTTAATCATATTTGGCAGAGATACCCAGGTTTATATAGCCTTTTCCTGGATTTTCCTTCTGATTTCTGCTGATAAGATTCTTACACAATATCCGGGAATATTGTGTATGTTTTTCTTGAATATTAGCATTCCATTGTAACTTACAAAATTCACGGTTGGATACATTGCATTGTAAATAGTATAACAGATATTATCCTGCTTTCTCCATATATCACAGTCACTTTTTAAAATCTCTCTTGTTTCTGTCCCATACCCATAGTATAATGCCCATAAACTTGCTGAACCAGTTCTTTTCTTTTAAGGTCAGTATATTTGTTTGCACTCTCAGTTATCTTCACAAAGACATGCGGTCACAAGCTGATATCTGACATAAAGCTATGTACCCTATGCTCCACACAGGCCCTTTCTTAGTCCTGACCATTCCTCACATAGTACCTTGATATGGATGGAAACACTGTTCTCAACTACCACATCCCTCCACCTTTTACATACTCTCACTGTAAAGATCTCTGGCCATTTATTGAACAAGTTTCTCAGGACATGACCTAAATCACTCTGTGCATCCATGATGACTCACAACCCATTTCGAGATTAGATGGTTGAATAATAGTTAAATGGACTACTTCTGTCTTGTATCTTCCTTGATATTTTCTTTCTAAGTTCCTTGTATTTTTTTTTTAATATTTTCTAATCTATTCATTCGGTGGGTGGTCATGTTTACAAATAAGTTTTCTCAGTCTGTAGGTTCAGATTCATAACCTGCATCTCTTACCACTTTGTGCGCCATTTGGTGTGTCTCCTCCGATGATTAGAGAAAAACATGTTAATTTACCTCAAGCCTTTGAAAGCAGATTAGTGCTGTCAGTTGGCTTGTAGTAGTGCATGTTTTATAGTAAATACTCAAAATTTACTTCATGTTCTTTGTGATATGACTTTATCTACATATCTTTTTAAAATTTTATTAATTTTTTAATTGAAGGATTATTGCTTTACAGAATTTTGTTTTCTGTCAGACGTCAACTACATTATATCTTGTATGCTATTTACTTGCAACATTTTTCAGCAATATTGTGTCTGACCCTAGTCAATAAATACACAAAGCACCTGCTTTTTATTTATTATATTTTGGTGCCATTAAACCAGGTAATTAAGAATAGTGCATGGCTAGAGAGAAGCCTTCCTTCTTGGCTCAGTGGTAAAGAATTCACCTACCAATGCAGAAGATGCAGGTTTGATCCCTGAGTTAGGAAGATCCCGTGGAGAATGAAATGGCAACCCACTCCATTATTCTTGCCTGGGAATTCCCATGGACAGAGGAGTCCTGTGGGCTACAGTCCACGGGGTCGCAGAGTCAAATACGACTGAGCGACTGAACAACTGAACAACAACATAGGTAGGGATTGCTTTGGTTATTGAGTGTTAGAAAACTGGTGAATATTTTATGTCTTAATGTATATGTCATGTACAGATGATGGTCTTTTAGTGTGTATTCTGCAATACAGCTGACACATACTACTTGTTAACATTGTAAAATGCTTTTTCTTTTTTTGTATGTAGTTCTGTAGCAGATTTAGAAAACTATTGTTTCCAAAGAATTGTTTTAGTCATATTCTTCATTTTCTCATTTGTTTTCAATTGTAAACAACCAATTATGAATAGTTAATTATTAATTGGGTATGCTTGGTTTTAGATTATTTACTGTTACAATATATTATATATTGTTTAGAATTTATTTATGTACAGTAAGTATGCAGAACACAATAATAGTGTAATATTTTGCTTTTCAATTTGAGACAACTGTTGTTTGATACATTCCTAGGGGTCCTGGTAGAAGAATACTCTATTTTTGAGAGTTGGCCTAAGATTGCCCAACGTGAGTGTGTTTCACGTATGGTATTTAAAACTAGGCTATCTTAACGGTGAATTTATGTTATCATGCTTTCTTTTTTTTTTTTTTTTTCATGCTTTCTTAAATTAAGAATTCTATTCATTTAATGTTTCTAAAAACTTAATGTCATCATTGTGGTGTTTCACAACTTGGTGTAAGTATTACTTTTGGTGTAATATATATTCAACATGAAAGATTTATTTTTGAATTATTATGAGCAGGATACCTGTGGTTCTTTTTATCTTGTAGATATCTCTCCTACACATCTGATCAAGCATTTACAACCCAAAGCGAACAGTGATAAACGAGAAATATTCCAAACATTGATGCTGGGAAGACCTGAAAGCTGTGAAATCAAACATTTTCATCTTTGGGAAAGTCAGGAAAATACGTGTGACTTTGAATGTCAGGGAAGAGATGACAAACGAAATTACAAAGGAACACCTGTAAGACTTAATGGAAATATGCCTGATGGAATAGATTCACAAGATGGAAAGGATGCAGGAATCAAGCCCTTTGGAAGTAGGCTTGGATTTAACTTTCAGGATAAACTGCAGATATTTCAAACTGGCGGGATAATTTCTGAATATAATGAAGTTGAGAGGTCTGTCAACAACAGTTTCTCATTTTCACCACTTCAAACAATTCCTCCTTGTGCCCAAACCAGTGTTTCTAGTATATATGGGAATGACTTTATAAATCCTTCAGTAGTAATGCAAGACCTCAAAGCACACAGGGAAAAACCTTACAAATGTGATGAGTGTGGCAAGGCCTTTCGTGTAAAGTCAACCCTTTTAAGTCATCAGACAGTTCATACTGGAGAGAAACCTTACAAATGTGATGAGTGTGGCAAGGCCTTTCGTTTAAAGTCAATCCTTTTAAGTCATCAGACAGTTCATACTGGAGAGAAACCTTACAAATGTGATGACTGTGGCAAGGCCTTTCGTTTAAAGTCATTCCTTTTAACTCATCAGACAGTTCATACTGGAGAGAAACCTTACAAATGTGATGAGTGTGGCAAGGCCTTTCGTGCAAAGTCAACCCTTTTATCTCATCAGACAATACATACTGGAGAGAAACCTTACAAATGTAATGAGTGTGGCAAGGTCTTTACTCACAGCTCAAATCTCAGGAGACATCAGAAAATTCATACAGGACAGAAATTATTTAAATGTCGTATATGTGACAAAGTCTTCAGCCGAAGTGAACACCTTGCTGGTCATCAGAGCGTTCATTCTGGAGAGAAACCTTACAAATGTAATGAGTGTGGCAAGCACTTTAATCAGCCTTCAAAGTTCATAAGTCATAAGAGATTACATACTGGAGAGAAACCTTACAAATGTGATGAGTGTGGCAAGGACTTTAGTCAACCTTCACAGTTCATAAGTCATAAGAGATTACATACTGGAGAGAAACCCTACAAATGTGATGAGTGTGGCAAGGACTTTCATGTAAAGTCAATCCTTTTAAGGCATCAGACAGTTCATACTGGAGAGAAACCTTACAAATGTGATGAGTGTGGCAAGGCCTTTCGTGTAAAGTCAATCCTTTTAAGTCATCAGACAGTTCATACTGGAGAGAAACCTTACAAATGTGATGAGTGTGGCAAGGCCTTTACTGACAGCTCAAACCTCAGGAGACATCAAAAAATTCATATAGGACAGAAATTATTTAAATGTGATATATGTTACAAAGTCTTCAGCGAAAGGGAACAGCTTGCTGGTCATCAGAGCGTTCATTCTGGAGAGAAACCTTACAAATGTGATGAGTGTGGCATCGCCTTTCATGTAAAGTCAATCCTTTTAAGGCATCAGACAGTTCATACTGGAGAGAAACCTTACAAATGTGATGAGTCTGGCAAGGCCTTTCATGTAAAGTCAACACTTTTAAGGAATCAGAGAGTTCATACTGGAGAGAAACCTTACAAATGTGATGTGTGTGGCAAGGCCTTTAGTGAAAAGTCAGTCCTTTTAAGTCATCAGACAGTTCATACTGGAGAGAAACTTTACAAATGTGTTGAGTGTGGCAAGGCCTTTCGTGTAAACGCAATCCTTTTAACTCATCAGACAGTTCATACTGAAGAGAAACCTTACAAATGTGATGAGTGTGGCACGGCCTTTCGTGTAAAGTCAACGCTTTTAAGTCATCAGACAGTTCATACTGGAGAGAAACCTTACAAATGTGATGAGTGTGGCAAGGCCTTTCATGAAAAGTCAATCCTTTTCAGGCATCAGACAGTTCATACTGGAGAGAAACCTTACAAATGTGATGAGTGTGACAAGGCCTTTTGTGTAAAGTCAACACTTTTTAGACATCAGACAGTTCATACTGGAGAGAAACCTTACAAATGTGATGAGTGTGGCAAGGCCTTTCATGAAAAGTCAATCCTTTTCAGGCATCAGACAGTTCATACTGGAGAGAAACCTTACAAATGTGATGAGTGTGACAAGGCCTTTTGTGTAAAGTCAACACTTTTTAGACATCAGACAGTTCATACTGGACAGAAACCTTACAAATGTGATGAGTGTGGCAAGGCCTTTTGTATAAAGTCAATTCTTTTAAGTCATCAGAGAGTTCATACTGGAGAGAAACCTTACAAATGTGATGAGTGTAGCAAGGCCTTTCGTGTAAAGTCAACCCTTTTAAGGCATCAGACAGTTCATACTGGTGAGAAACCTTACAAATGTGATGAGTGTGGAAAAGTCTTCAGTCAAAAACCACATCTTCAACTTCACTGGAGAATTCATACTGGGGAAAGACCTTTCAGATGTGATGAGTGTGGCAAGTTCTTCAGTCGAAATTCACACCTTACAAGTCATCGCAGAATACATATAGAGCAACCTTTCAAATGTTTCAAGTGTGGAAAATCCTTTACTCAGGTCTCAGCACTCAGTAAACATGAGAAAATCCATATATGAGAGAAATGTATGTGAATGTGGTATATGGTAGAAGTCTTCAAAATTCACACCCTACTGTTGGTCAGAAAATTCATTCTCCTGAGAAACCATACAAATATCATGAGTGTGGCAACATCTTAGGCTTCATCAGAAAATTCATACTGGATAGAAGCTAGATATATATGTATTTATTAGGTCTTTAGAACTTGAATTCATTCTAGAAAGATTACTCACCAATTTCACAGTTGTAAAAAAAAAAAAAACCTATCCTCAGCTCAACATCTCACCAGTAGTATTAGAGTATTTATCCTGGAAAAAACACACAGCAATGTAATGTGTGTGGCAAGGATCTTACCCAAAAGTCACAAGATAGGAACATAGTGGAGCCATACTTCCCAGACTCAGTGGTTGTGGCAAATCCTTTACCTTTTTCACTATATGTATTCTCTGATGACTTTAATCCATGTACTCAGCAACTACAGTAAGTCCATATTTGAAAAGAAGCTGTAGAAATATTTTCGTGTAAAATAAACCTGAATTCTAACTCAGCAGAGATGATTCTTTGGGACAGTAGTCCACCATCTTTTTGGTCTCCTGGCTTTCTGAATAAAGTCACTATTCCTTGCCCAACAAGTAGTCTCTCAGTTTATTGGCCTGTTGTGTGGTGAGCTCTAAGAGCTTGGCTTTGGTAATACATTGATCAAACACATTTTCTACATGCATTTCCTGATGGTCTCTGGGAAGGAATTAGTGAGATGAAGGGGCCAACTTTATTAGATATGATTTGGTCACACCTGTATTTCCTGGAAACACACACAGCCTGAATTACGAGATTCAGCCGTGTGTGTGAATTAGCAACAGGGAGGGTGGAAAATAATGTAAAACTAGGACATGACTCATCATGGTCAGTAGGATCAGGAAGCCCTTCCATACATAGTTAAGCCTATCATAAAACATATAATAATAATATAAAACATTATAATAGAAAACACTATAATAATAGTTATAAAACATAACTATTCCTTTTGTTATAATCTGTTTCACACAAGCTTGTGTTCCCCTTTTTTTTATAGCTATAGGGAACTTGCAGTTTAATAAGATTTTAAATTGTATACTTGTCTTAATTAATCTGTTTCTTTGAAAAACGAATCCCTTTTGATTCTTGAATCTGGATGTAATCTATGGTTGCCAGTAGATATTTAATGACACTGGGAAGAGGGTCCCATGGCAGGAGTTGCCTCCTGGCTATGCACTCAATTACTTTGATGATCTAAGTGATTCATTGGGTGGTTAATTCTGGGCATTTTGGGATTAATAGCCATTTGCACTACTGCCGCTGACACAGGCATTGCTTTACAAATCTCAATTCAGATACACAACTTTGTTCAAAATTGGACCAAAGATGCTCATACTATGTGGACCACTCAGGCTCAGGTAAATGAAGAAGTTCAAGATGAAATACAGGAAATAAAAACAGCCATCCAATGGGTCAGAGATCAATTAATAGATTTACAAAAACAAGTTATGCTAAGATGTGACTGGAATTCTACTCAATTTTGTATTACCCCTGTTCGGTTCAACTATAGTGCCTACTCTTGGGAACAAATAAAATTTCACTTGTAAAACATATGTGATAACGCTTCCTTAAATGTACAATTATTACAAAAGGAAATCTTTGAAACCTTCTCTAAGAGTCTATCCTCTTCCAACAATTTGGAAACCTTAGCTGACCAGCTAGCTGATCAGTTATCTGGGTTAGACCCTGGATGGTTTCAAAGCATTACACATAGTAATGGATCTGGGACTATAACACTGATAATTATCCTGGTGATTATATTTGTAGTATACTGATGCCTTTCAACTAAAATTGTTCAAACTAAACAAACTCAATTGGCCTGGGCCTTTTTCACAAAAAGTATCTACAGTCACCTGCAATTATGAATAAATAAAAAAGGGGGAATTGTCAGGGGACGTTCAACTTTAAGGGATCCAATATGTTGCATTTTCTTCCTTTGTGTGCCATTTCTCAGAGACTCTGTTCCTTATCAGTTCCTCGAAAACAGGAATGAGCAGAGTTGCACGCAGTTCTTAGGACTTAGATCATGGGAAAGGGTACCTGCTTGGATTCCCTTCAGTGACTCCCTTCAGTGACCTTTTACTTACAGGACTATCCGTTTTGTTGCAACTGATGGAATTTCATTTTTAATGGCTGAGTAATTATTTTATTGAAGGTATAAAAGCGTCTGTCTACAATGCGGGAGATCCGGGTTGGATCCCTGGGTCGGGAAGATCCCCTGGAAAAAGAAATGGCAATCCACTCCAATACTATTGCCTGGAAAATCCCATGGACAGAGGAGCCTGGAAGGCTACAATCCATGGGGTGGCAAAGGGTTGGACATGCTTGAGCAACTTCACTTTGACTTTCAAGCATGCGTTTAGAAGTTCTTTAGTATAAGGTGAATGAGGGCCGTATAGAGTTACACCCATTTTCACCTGTTGCATGTGAGAAAAATCAATGCGTTCCTATTGCGGTATTAGTTGTCCTTCAGCATAAACATTTCCTAACACAAAAAAGGCAAGAAGATCATTGACCTCAGAGACTCGCGATTGCAAAGCCAGTACATCAGAAAGGCTTTGTCGTGAAGGACAATGAGTGGATCGTCTGTATTCATAAATATGAATGTGTGTTAGAAGCTTATTGTCAGCAAAAATGTATTGTTGATTTAGTGTCAGAGCATCAAAAGAATCATCATCAGATTAATTTTGTCCTCTAATTGAGGGGACCTTTGGTTTTATGCCCATTACAAGACGAAGGGGAGGAGCACTTGGGACAGACGGAGCAGGGATGGTGGGAAAGTTTTGAAACATTTTATGTTGCTGTAATTGGGCCTTCTGTAGAGTCTTATCATCTAATTTATATTCATATAATGAGCATTCTGCTTGTTGACGAATATCAGGGGAGCTAGAATGGCCTTGAAATAGCAAGATCACGGCTTAAATGAAGGCCCACAAGGGCCAGAAACTTATTCGAGTATTTTCTCCCCGTCTTGCGGCTTGTTCAACATTTTCTTTAACCCAGCTCCAAATTTCTAAATCGAAACTGCCTTCATCAGGGAACCAGGGATTATATTTAACCATTCTTTGGAGACAAGCCTCTATCCATTGACGCAAAACCAACAGTCCTTGAACCTTAAATAAATGATGAAGTAAAGTAGAAAAGTGGTGGGGCTTTCCAGCCGTTTGTCGTATAACCCCGCACTTACCGACCTCCGTAGGTCCTAACAGTCGACTCCAGCCGCTTGCCAAGGGCATTCACCAGGTCCCTGTTCAGGCGCCACTTGTCACAGTCTTTGTAGACTGGGACCCAGGGACTGGAGTGGATGCGAAGAAGGAAGCAGGGTGACGGACATCTCAAAACAAGGGTGCTTTTTTTGCAGAAACACATGTTTATGTATCTTCATACAAGGCAGCTTTAGTCAGTAAAAAAATTGAGCAAAAACAAAGCCAAGCAAATAACAATCTTCAAAGGGCCAGAAAGCATTCCATATACTGAGGAAGAGGGGCATAACTGAATAATTACCTTTAAGTAAAATGTCACTGAAGGGAGTCACTGAAAGGAATCCAAGCAGGTGCCCTTTCTCATGATCTCAGTCCTGAGAACTGCATGCAGCTCTGCTCGTTCCTATTTTCCAGGAACTGGTAAGGAATACAGACTTCTTGAGAAACAGCACGCTAAAGAAGAAAATGCAACATATTGGATCCCTTAAAGTTGAACGTCCCCTGACACAGAGCAATTATTTTGAGCATCAGTTTGATCTGAACCAGGATATTATGTGTATGTGAATGAATCACATTTAACAGCTATCATTACCATTTGCTACTATTGTATTCAAAGAACTACATTCTGAATGTATCAAGGTTTCCTGTTTCCATGAATAAAATAGAAACCCTTGTGTCACAACCCTGGATGAATGGTGTTTATTCCATCAACACAGTTTTCTCTCACTGCAGTACTTATAACAGCAGCTAAGAAGGCACCATTCGGCTCTCAGGTTTAAATAGTCTAGAACAATTTCTTGTCACCATGGAATCAAACAACATAAAATTTGGGGGTTACATAGTCATAATTTGTAACTAAAGTTACTCTCTCTACACTCTATGCCAGGACATTCATATGACTAATCCAAATAGCACAGCAGTGCATTCTAGACCGACTTCCATTACTGTACAAAAACTGCATCAAATGAACTTAAAGGTCTCATCTGCTTTATTTTTATTTTTGGCTGTGCTGGGTCTTTGTTGCTACATGCAAGGTTTGTCTAGTTGCTGTGTGTGTTGGCTTTTCTTGTTGGGGAGCACAGCCTCTAGATGCGAGGGCTCAGTAGTTGCATCTCACAGGCTCTAAAGCATGGACTCAGTAGCTTCAGCACACACTGTTAATTGTCCTGTGGCATGTGGGATCTTCTCAGACCAAGGATGAAACGTGATGCTCTGCATTGACAGGCGGATTCTTAACCACTGAACCATTGGAGAAGTCCCTCATTAGCTTTATTGAATGATTCATGCATTGGCCAGAATTCAGCCTGGTAAGTGGGTGCTTCAAGGAGCCTGACACAGTGGACAGTCTCAGGATGTTGAGGGTATTTTCATGTGTATTGTGATTATGTATCTGTTACAGATTTTTGTCTTCTCCTTACTATGAAGTTTTTATTTAGATATGGGCTCTTGGTGTTTCTTAGACTTGGGTGACTGTTTCCTTTCCCAGATTAGTGTGGTTTCAGCTGTTTTCTCCTTGGAAGATCTTTCCTGTTTTCTTCTGGGACTCCTACAGGACAAATATTTGTGGCTTATTGTCCTAGAGGTCTCTTAAAATCTCCTCCTTTTGTTCTTTTTTATTCTGTTCAGTAGTGGTGATTTTCAGTACTCTTTCTTCTGGCTCACTGATGTGTTTTCTGCCTCATTTAGCCTGTTCTGATTCACTTTAGTTTCTTCTTTTTTTTTTTTTTTAATTTCATTTACTATATTCCTCTGTTCTGTTTGGTTGGTTGTTATATTTTCTAAGTCTTCGTTAAATACTTCTCAGTTCTCAGGTCGTGCATTCTTCTCCCAAGTTCTTTGATCATGTTTACTACAATTACTCTGAACCCTTTCAGGTAGATTGTCTATCTCCACATTACTTAGTTCTTCTGGGGTTTTGTCTTGTTCCTCCCTCTAAAACATATTCCTCTGTCACCTCGTTTTGTGTAAATTACTATTTGTATTTTTATCTGGTAGCATAGTTAGGTTTCTTGACCTTGGAGAAGTGGCCCTCTGAAGGAGATATCCCAGGCACCCTTATTCTGATCCAAGGGCCAGAGGACATCTGATCGCAGGGTGGTTTCCCACGGGTATTTGTGGACTCTGTTTGCAAGCTGTGGGACTCTACTTTTCTTGCTTTTGGTGTCTGCCCCCTGATGTGAAGAGCCAACTCATTGGAAAAGACCGTGATGCTGGGAAAGGTTGAGGACAGGAGGAAAAGGGGGCCACAGAGGACTAGAGGGTTGGATGACATCACCGATTCAATGGATATGAGTTTGAGCAAACTCCAGGAGATGGTGAAAGACAGGGAAGCCTGCCTTACTACAGTCCAAGGGGGTAGCAAAGAGTTGGACACAGCTGAGCGGCTTACCAACAACCCTGCTGGGTGAGGCTGGTCTGGAGGCTTGTGCCTGCACAGTGATGGTTAGAACTGGGTCTTGACCCTTTGTGGGTACAGTTACATCAAAAGGCATGTGTACAGGAAGCCTTTGGACAGCCTGTCTGCTGATGCTTAGGGCTGCATCCTGGCCCTTTCATCCTTTGGCCTTAGGGGCCCCATTGCTGTAGCCTACAGGTTATGAGTGGATCCAGTGTCAGGCCACGATGGAGACTTTACGCAGATGAGTGCTCTCTGATAGTTCTGCCCTCAGGATCTGTGTCCCCACAGTAAGCCACAGCCCACCCCCCACCCTCCAGAGATCCTTCAAGACCAGCAGGCAGGTCTCACCATCCAGGATCCTAGCAAACCATTGTGTTTTGCCCTTCATCTCAGCTTCGTCTCAGGGTGTGTGAGGCTTCATCTGCACCTGTTAAGAGTGAAGTCTCTGTTTTCCCCATTCCTGTGGAGCTCCTGCAGTCAGGGCCCACTGGTCTTCAGAAGTAAATGTTAAAGATTGCTATTCGTTGATTCATGGGTTGGTCAGCATCCCACCTGGTAAATAACAGGTGCTCCCAGAAGCTGTCTGTCATCTTTACACCAAGGTATATATGAATCAGTGGGTTGTTTTCAAACTTTTGTGACCTGAATATACTCATAAATGCCATGACGTGTACAAAGTAGGTGAAGCATAAACATGAAGAAGCTGAGTTTCTTTAGGGGTGGGGTTTACTTCCATGAAAAAACTGAAATGGCAAAATGGTGAAATGAAATGTTTAATTTGGGAGTTGGCGGTGATCAGGTGCTTGAAAGTCAAGTGAGTAGAGTTGCACAAGCACACAGTGAAGGGAATGACTATGGATTACAACTGTATTTTGTCCTGCCGTTTCTCAGTGTTGTATTCACATTCAGAGCCCGAAGATCTTGCAGAGAAACTGAGATGTGTTCTTGGCTCCCAACCGAAAATACTTTCGTTAATAACTCATGTTAAATTGGACTCAAATTCACTTTTATATCACAGTGTGCGAGTCCTTGTTTTAATGCTTTACGCATGCTATCTTTTTGAATTTGAGCTCCAAAATAAGTACTGATGTTCTTTCTCGTTTCCCAGATGAAGGAACTTGAATGGAACAAAAATCACCCCATCCCAGGAAGTGACTGAATGGGAGCTTGAATCCACGTTGTCTCACCTCAAAAAACTCGTCACCATGTTGCTACACTGAGGCCCAGGTTGTTGGCAATGCTACAGTAATTCTTGTTGCAATTGACAGGGCCGAGGTGCAGGCAGGCACAAAGCTTGGGACAAGTCACCTTGTCCCAGTTGTATTTCTGGGGGAACAGCTGAGGGGAAGCTCCCTGCGGTGGCACCTCAGGCAGCAGATAAGTGCAGGTGGACTCTCTGCATATAGTAATTCTGAGAGAGTAGGGCCATCCACCAGCGCTGTGCCCACAAAAATCAAATGCTGCTGGTCAGTTAGGATGACCTCAGTGTATTTACAAACATCTGTTGGAAGAACTTAACAGAAAAACCTGAACAAAACTGGCCAATCCAATAAATATCTGTGTCCATTGGGCCACCTCCCAGAAGAAAAAGACAGGAATAAACATCTCAATCATGTATTTAGACTGTTTTTTTAAGACATAATTCTGTTTCACAGTTTAGTCTGTAGAATAGTGAAAATGTAACTTTTATACGCACCATGTGTGTATGCTAAGGTGCTATGGTTTTTCCAGTAGTCTTGTATGGATATGAGAGTTGGGTTATAAAGAAAGCTGAGCGCCGAAAAATTGATGCTTTTGGATTGTGTTGGAGAAGACTCTTGAGAGTCCCTTGGACTGCAAGGAGATCCATCCAACCAGTCCATCCTAAAGGAGATCAGTCCTGGGTGTTCATTGGAAGGACTGATGCTGAAGCTGAAACTCCAGTACTTTGGCACCTCATGTGAAGATTTAACTCATTGGAAAAGACTCTGATGCTGGGAGGGACTAGGGGCAGGAGGAGAAGGGGACGACAGAGGATGAGATGGCTGGATGGCATCACCGACTAGATGGATGTGAGTTTGTGTGAACTCTGGGAGTTGGTGATGGACAGGGAGGCCTGGTGTGCTGCAATTCATGGGGTTGCAAAGAGTTGGACTCGACTGACCTACTGAACTGAACTGACATAATTGGACAAGATTATGGTTTCTGAGGTTTAGAAGATAAACATGAGTAAGAGTTGAAACACTTTGGAGTAACAATAATTTATTTTCTATTAGAAATCATATCATTTTAATGGAGGACTAAAACAGAAACTCTTGGCAGAACTCTATTAGCCTTTGCCCTGCTTCATTCTGTACTCCAAGGCCAAGTTTGCCTCTTACTCCAGGTGTTTCTTGACTTCCTACTTTTGCATTCCAGTCCCCTAAAATGAAAAGGACATCTTTTTTGGGTGTTAGTTCTAGAAGGTCTTGTAGGTCTTCATAGACCCGTTCAACTTCAGCTTCTTCAGCGTTACTCTTGGGGCATAGACTTGGATTACCATGATATTGAATGGTTTGCCTTGGAAACAAACAGAGATCATTCTGTCGTTTTTGAGATAGCATCCAAGTACTGCATTTTGGAATGCAACTCTTGTTGACTATGATGGCTGCCGGGGTCCTGCCCCGGCTGATCCAGGGTATTCGAAGCGGGGACGGCGTCGGCGACCTATTTATTTATTTAAATATTTTATCAAAGATATAAAGAGTAATAGGATAAGGATAGCTCAGTAGGAAAATTCAGTGGAGAAAAGAGGCTGAGTGGCTTGGTTTACGCGGGAGACCAATAAAACTTCAAGACAAGAAGTTTGCACCACTTACGTAGGCCGCAGGCGTCCTTCCGTTCTCCCGAAGGAGAGGAGACACTGAGGCCTCCCCGGTCGGATCTTAGAAGCCCAGGCATAATTAGTAAGCATGGTGGGTTCTGCGCTCCAGATGGAGACTCAACCAGAGTGAGAGAGAGAGCGACATGGGGAGATCAGTATTTCGAAAAACTGATCCCAATTCTTTATTTTCCAGAGTCTGTTTTTATACACTAAGATGTTATACAAAAGTCACGTGGGGACAGCAGTCCTGACTTTTATTAAAGTCAGGTGCTTCACACAAATGTATACAGAGGTCTTAGGGGTATTACATCATCTTCTGGCCAGGGGGGCCTGCTGACAATTTACGACCCTCTCCTTGTGACAGCGGTCAGTCAATCAGGACACTTATTTCTCCAGGGCTGATTATTCTCAAAACAGACGCCACCCAAATAAAGTTACATTCCTACAGGGTGAGGGTGTAGTGGGTTTTAGTTAAGGAAAGAATTTACTTAGCCTAAGGTCTAACGTGATTAATATCAAAGGTTAATACTTATTCCTTCTATATATTCATTAATGTGTGTAAGGGCAGGGGATATGGAGACTTAGCAACAAACGTTGGCTCAACAAATGAAAAACCCTTCACCAACACAATTTCTAATCAGCCCATTATACTTATACTAATAGTTTTCTAACTTTTCTAAGGAACCTGTTTTTAGAAGGTTTACAGCATCTCGTGCCTCTCACGGTTGGTAGGCTGTGAGCAATCACATGTGGCCGGACGAGCCTGTCAGGCAGGCTAGAGAACCTTCAGAGGAGTTTGTAGGTTAAAACACTCTTGTCACACCCAAGAGTTTTTATTGACTGGAGCTCTAGGTTAACTCCTTCTCCGAAAGAGGTGGTGGGGGACAGCCCCCCGTAAAGTCAGAGGTGTAGGTAAGAGCACAAAGTAGTAAAGTAGGCAGGCTCTGGTTATGGGGGTAGACGCTCGAGGATTTCCAGGGGGACTCCTGAGGCTCGATCCCGCCTTTGCATATGTCGAGCCTCCTTCCTCATGACCTTTGTCACGGGCGGAGTACCTCACTCTGGCCCCCAACAGATGGCTACTCCATTTCTTCTAAGGGATTCCTGCCCACAGTAGTAGATATAATGGTCATCTGAGTTAAATTAACCCATTACAGTCCATCTTAGTTTGCTGATTCCTTGAATGTTGACATTCACTCTTGCTATTTCCTGTTTGACCACTTCCAATTTGCCTTGATTCATGAACCTAACATTCCAGGTTCCTATGCAGTATTGCTTTTTACAGTGTTCAACCTTGCTTCTATCACCATTCCCATCCACAACTGGGTGTTGTTTCTTCTTTGGCTCCATCCCTTCGTTCTTTCTGGAGTTATTTCTCCACTGATCTCCAGTAGCATATTGGGCACCTACCAACCTAGGGAGTTCATCTTTCAGTGTCCTATCTTTTTGCCTTTTCATGTGGTTCATGTGGTTCTCAAGGCAAGAATACTGAAGTGGTTTGCCATTCCCTTCTCCAGTGGACCACATTCTGTCAGACCTCTCCACCATGACCCATCCGTCTTGGGTGGCCCCACAGAGCATGACTTAGATTCATTGAGTTAAACAAGGCTGTGGTCTATGTGATAACATTGGCTAGTTGTCTGTGATTGTGGTTTCAGTCTGTCTGCCCTCTGATGCTCTCTCTCAGTGCCTACTGTCTTACTTGGGTTTCTCTTACCTTGGACGTGGGGTATCTCTTCATGGCTCCTCCAGCAAGGCGCAGCCACTGCTCCTTATCTTGGACGCGGGGTAGCTCATCTCAGCCATTGCCCCTGACCTTGGATATGGGGTAGCTCCTGTCAGCTGCCACCCCTGACCTTGGACGTAGGGTAGCTCCTCTCAGCTGCCACCCCGACATTGGATATAGAGTAGCTCCTCCTGGTCGGGCTTGTTAAAGGCCAGAAAAAACAAGCCGAATTCTCAGTTAGTTGTACACTGGTGTGTGGCATTTTCAGATCCAGTAAGTGATAAAACTGTTTAGCTTGTGAAGGCAGAAGTAGAAAAACATCTATTTCTGCTTTATTGACTATGCCAAAGCCTTTGACTGTGTGGATCACAATAAACTGTGGAAAATTCTAAAATAGATGGGAATACCAGAGCGCCTGGCCTGCCTCTTGAGAAACCTGTATGCAGGTCAAGAAGCAACAGTGAGATCTGGACATGGAATAACAGACTGGTTCCAAATAGGAAAAGGAGTACATCAAGGCTGTATATTGTCACCCTGCTTATTTAACTTATATGCAGAGTACATCATGGGAAATGCTGGGCTGGAGGAAGCACAAGCTGTAGTCAAGATTGCTGGGAGAAATATCAATAACCTCAGATATCCAGATGACACCACCCTTATGGCAGAAAGTGAAGAAGAACTAAAGAGCCTCTTGATAAAAGTGAAATAGGAGAGTGAAAAAGTTGGCCTAAAGCTCAACATTCAGAAAATGAAGATCATAGCATCCGGTCCCATCACTTCATGGGGTACTGGAAATATTGGCTGGCTTTATTTTGGGGGGCTCCAAAATCACTGCAGCTAGTGATTGCAGCCATGAAATTAAAAAATGCTTACTCCTTGGCAGGAAAGTTATGACCAACCTAGACAGCATATTAAAAAGCAGACATTACTTTGTCAACAAAAGTCTGTCTAGTCTAGGCTATGGTTTTTCCAGTGGTCATGTATGCATGTAAGAGTTGGACTATAAAGAAAGCTGAAAAAAAAAGAAAGTTGAGCACTGAGGAATTGATGCTTTTGAACTGTGGTGTTGAAGAAGACTCTTGAGAGTCCCTTGGACAGCAAGGAGATCCAACCAGTCCATCCTAAAGGAGATTCGTCCTGAGTGTTCATTGGACTGCCTGATGCTGAATCTGAAACTGCGATACTTTGGCCACCTGATGGGAAGAACTGACTCATTGCAAAAGACCCTGATGCTGGGCAAGATTGAGGGCAGGAGGACAAGGGGACAACAGAGGATGAGATGTTTGGATGGCATCACCGACTCAATGGACTTGGGTTTAGGTGGACTCTGGGAGTTGGTGATAGACACGAAGGCGTGTGAAGCAGTTCATGGTGTCTCAAAGAGTCGGACATGACTGAGCGACTGAACTGAAAAGAGAAACTATTAGAAAGTTACCATAATCACAACTATATGAGAGGTTATGTCAATTAACAATGGAAAGAGAGGACTTCCTTTGGTCCAGTGGTTAAGAATCCACCTTGCAATGCAGGGGACACAAGTTCTATCTCTGGTCAGGAAACTATGATCTCACATGCAGAGTAACCAAGCCCGAGTGCTGCAACTAGAGAGTCTGCTGCAGCTAATACCCAAAATAAATATTTTTTTTAAAAAAGGAAAGAGGTACTCAAAAATTACATATATATCACTAATGTGTAAAATTGCAGTAGTGTTTTGTATGTTTTTCTTGTATCCTGACACTTAATATGTTTACTAGAAATTCCTGTAAATCCTTTTGCCTTTCACATATTCCATTTCATTAAATTTCCTATTGATGTAACAAATCACCACCAACTGAGTGGATTAAAACAACAAATTTGTTCTCTTGCAGTTCTGGACGCCAGAATTGTAAAATGAACCCACAGCCTTGTGCTGCATCTGGATTCTCCAGGTCAGAATACTTTTCCTTGCCTTTCCTGTTTCTAGATGTTATTTTCTTCCTTTGACTCATTGTTTCCTTACTCTACCTTTGAAGGCAGCAAGGTAGCATTAAAATTTTTTTTTAATATTTATTTTTTTGACCAGTTCTTGTTTTAAGCACGTGGGATCTTTAATTGTAGCATTCAAGCTCTTAGTTGTGTCATATGATATCTAGTTCCCTGACCAGGGATTGAACCAGGGTCCCCTACATTGGGAATGTTGAGTCTTAGCCACTGGACCACCAGGGCAGTCCCAAGGTATCTTAAAATCTCTTTACCTTTCATGACATCACCAGCTTCAAGATGATTCTATCTCCATCTGTATTTTTCTTAGAAGGACCTTTGGAATTATATTTCATTTACCAGTTCATCCAATCTAATCTCCTGTGTCCAGATTTTAACTAGATCTCATTTGCAGACGCCCCTAAGACATTTAAAGTAGCGCTCAACATGTTCTAGATAAGAGGATGTGGGCAGTATTGGGGCAGGGGGGAGTGCATTATTCAGCCTACCACAGCCAGACTGTCTTCTCCTGATGGGTATACAATTTTAACATCCTTTTCTCTCCATATAGTTTTTATCACTTTTTGTTAAAACATTGATTTGTATTTATTAATTCGGCTATGTCGGGCTTTGGGTGTGGCACCTGAGATCTTCAGTCTTCCTTGTAGCATCTTTTCCTTGCAGCATGTGAAGTCTTAGTTGTGGCATGTGGAATCTAGTTCCCCGACCAGTGATCAAAACCAGACCCTCTGCATTATCCACTGGATGGACCACCAGCGAAGTCCTTAGTGCTTTTATTTATTTTACTCACTTAATTTACTGGCTAGAATGTCTAAAACAATGTCAATAGCAGTGCTGAGAATGGACATATTGGTCTGCTTCCTAATCTCTGGGGAAAAGCATCCAGTCTTTCACCATTGAGTATGGTGTTTGCTGTAAGTTTTTGCAGGTGTTCTTTCTTGAGTTGAGGGAGGTTCCCACTCTTCTTTGTTTTCTGAAGTTTATATTATAAGTGGTTGTCTACTTTTGTTAAATGCAGTTTTTGAATCAATTTAATAAGACAGTTTGCTTTTCCTTCTTTTGTCTGTCAACAGTCTGGATGACATTGATTGAAATTTGAGATAGCCTTCTATCCCTCATTGTATACCCCCATTGGATCACTGAATACAATTATTTTTGTCTCTTGCTGATTTTTTTTTTCCTTGCTGATTTCTATTGCTAATATTTTGTTAACAATGTTTGCTTCTTCATGTGGGATTTAGTTGGTAGTTATCTTTATCTTTTCTTTTCTTCTGATACCTTTGTCTCCTATTGTCTCATGGTAATACTGGCCTCATACATTGAGTTGGGAAGTGTTCCCTCCTTTTCTTTGGTCTAAAAGAAATCATGTCAAGTTGCTGCTAAATCTTCTTTGTATGTTTGTTCATTTAGTCAGTTCAGTCGCTCAGTCATGTCCAACTCTTTGCCACCCCATGGACTGCAGTACTCCAGGCTTCCCTGTCCATCACAAACTCCCAGAGCTTATTCAAACTCATGTCCATCGAGTTGGTGATGCCATCCAACCATCTCATCCTCTGTTGTCCCCTTCTCCTCCCGCCTTCAGTCATTTCCAGCCTCAGGGTATTTTCCAATGAGGCAATGCTTTGCATCAGGTGGCCGAAGTATTGGGAGTTTCAGCTTTAGCATCAGTCCTCCCAATGAATATTCAGGACTGATTTCCTTTAGGATGGACTGGTTGGATCTTTTTGCAGTCCAAAGGACTCTCAAGAGTCTCCTCCAATGCCACAGTTCAATTCTTTGTCCCTCAGCTTTCTTTATAGTTCAACTCTCACATCCGTATGACTTTTGAAAAGCCAAAGCTTTGACTAGACGGGCCTTTGTTGGCAAAGTAATGTCTCTGCTTTTTAATATGCTGTCTAGGTTGGTCATAACTTTGCTTCCAAGGAGCAAGCGTCTTTTAATTTCATGGCTGCAGCCATCATTTGCAGTGATTTTGGAGCCCAAAAAAGTAAAGTTTGTCACCATTTCCATTGTTTCCCCATCTATTTGCCATGAAGTGGTGGGACCAGATGCCATGATCTTAGTTTTCTGAATGTTGAGTTTTAAGCCAGCTTTGTCACTCTTTCACTTTTAGCAAAAAGCTCTTTAGTTCTTCTTCGTATGTTTATTAGGTATGTCTAATACCACTGTTGTGACTTTGTTACACTAACGTTTGTTAAGTCAAGGTCCTCAGTGCTAGACGCTATGTCACAACTCAATAGAAGACTGCAAGGGAAAGCAAAATGGAAGTGTGTTTTACTCACACATCCTGGAGGACCTGCAAAGCAAACGTCAAGGGCTCAAGTGGGAAGTCAGTGCAAGGTGTAGAGAGCCGGGCAGGGACGGCCTGGGGCTTGTACCTTCATTAGGCTCTGTAGGACTGTGAAGAAAGCTCAGTGCTGAAGAATTGATGCTTTTGAACTGTGCTGTTGGAGAAGACTGTTGAGAGTTCCTTGGAGTGCAAGGAGATCCAACCAGTCCATTCTGAAGGAGATCAGCCCTGGGATTCCTTTGGAACGAATGATGCTAAAGCTGAAACTCCAGTACTTTGGCCAACTCATGCGAAGAGTTGACTTATTGGAAAAGACTCTGATGCTGGGAGGGATTGGGGGCAGGAGGAGAAGGGGATGACAGAGGATGAGATGGCTGGATGGCATCACTGACTCGATGGACGTGAGTCTGAGTGAACTCCGGGAGTTGGTGATGGACAGGGAGGCCTGGCGTGCTGCGATTCATGGAGTCGCAAATAGTCGGACACGACTGAGCGACTGAACTAACTAACTAACTAGGCTCTGTAGATAGAGTTCTCTGGGGTCCAGGGTTAAGGCTGGATCGAACTTTGTTCTTTATCCTGATAGTGTAATGTTCCATGAAACACAGGGCCACTCTGCTACGTGTGTTCAGTGACAGGCAAACATTATTAGAGCACTTAGTGTTTTCTAATTAACCAATTTGTTTCCTTTCTGCTCTGTGTGAATCTAAACATGCTAAAATATTTCTCTAATTTAATACAGATATTCTGATTCTTGGATCAAGGTGAGTAATAAAAGAACTCGTCTTGAAATGTTCTCTATTCATTGCATCCTACTTAAAAGTGAGAGAGAGGCATGGTGACAGGTGTCATTTCTGGCTCCAACAGTCTCCCCGTTCTCTACTCCACACCAGGCAACGGAAGGGGTGACCCACAGCTGTCTGAGTCAAGTCACTGTCCCCTGGGCTGAACAGGATGGCAAGTGGAAGCTCTATTATGATACAAATAATTACAAAATGCACACATACAGACAGGAAATTTTCAATTCGCATCCTTATCAGAATAATTTTAAAAGGTATTTTTTGGAGTCCAAAGCCACCAATCAAATACATCACAATTTAATCATGCATAAGCAAACAGCTCAGCACTCATCTGCATCCAGATCTCCACCCTCTCACTTTGTGTTTCCCTTTCATTTTGTTTGTCTATCTGTCCCTCTCTGCTGTCCTATCTCTTTGCACATTGTTCCCCCTCAACCTTTCTGAACTGTTTCCTTGTGTCCCTCACTTTCAGTCCTGCAGGTTACTACCATTGAATCCGTGACACGCCCTTCATCCCCACTCTGCCCCACCTCTGGTGGCCAAACTACCTTTCCACCCTCTCTTCCTCTGCTTACTTTGTTCCCGCTCTAGCCCTTCTCCTCTCCCAGCATCAAGTCTCTCCCTAGGCCATGTCTTCCACCCTTTTATACCCTCATTATACTGATCAGCCTTGGAGCAGGAAATGGCAACTCACTCCAGTATTCTCGCCTGGAGAATTCCATGGACAGAAGAGCCTAGTGTACTACAGTCCATGGGAATCACAAAAAGTCAGACACGACTGACTAACCTTCTCTTTTCATACTGATCAGGGGCTCCTCTCCTATTCTGTCTTTACTTCTTCATGTCCCAAGAGATCCCAAATTTCTTTCACTTTGTTTTTTACCACCTGCTTCTTTCAGTGTTTATTCTTTCATTCTTACCATCTCTTTGCAAAACACCCATCCTCCACACTGTCCTCTGATCTCACCCACTCTTCTTTTCTCCTCATGTTTCTATTTCTCTTAGTCACTCAGGCTCCTGACCCCTCTTGCCCACACATTCAGAGTAGGTGGAATGCAGTAAGATGTCTGCCTCGTGAGAGAGCACTGATGAAATAAAAACTCAACAATTTAAGGCAAGACAGGAAAATTAAACGCAAACTTTCCCTCTGCCCATTTTGGCCCCCTCCCTCCTCTCCCTTGAGCCCTGTGTTAACCAGACCTCGATGGAAGAACCTGCTCAAACGTAAAAATCAATTTTTCTTCCTCTGGCACCAAGCCACATCACTCCTTAGAAGACAACATTCTCAATATTCTAAAGGATCACAATGAGACAGAAGGAAGGTGGCAGGGCACAACCATTCAAAGAAGTGAGGAGACGGGATGACACAGTCATTGAGAAAAAAAGGATATGACAAAAAGTAGTTAGAACCCCAACGAGGCCCAAGATGGCGGAAGAGTCTACTTCCAGTTGACCTTAAGCCTCATTACACTCTCACTCTAACACATCATCTTAACGACACCCCCACAGGCACAATGATAGTTCACAGGATAACCATAAAAGATCATAAAGTAGGCAGAGGCCCAATTCCCAGAAACCCTGCCCCTTCCTCAAATAGAATCTTTTTCCCATCTACTTTTCCTTCATTGAATAGTCTTTGACTGTGTATATCTCACACAAACTATGGAAAATTCTTCAAGAGATGGGAATACCAGACCACCTGCCATGCGTCCTGAGAAATCTGTAGGTCAGGAAGCAACAGTTAGAAGTGGACATGGAACAACAGACTGGTTCCAAATAGGGAAAGGAGTACGTCAAGAGTATATATTGTCACCCTGCTTAACTAACTAATATGCAGAGTATATCTTTCAAAATGCTGGGCTGGATGAAACACAAACTGGAATCAATGCTAGGAGAAATATCAATAACTTCAGATATGCAGATGACACCACCCTTATGGCATAAAGTGAAGAACTAAAGAGCCTCTAGATGAAAGTTAAACAGGAGAGTGAAAAAGCTGGCTTAAAGCTCAACATTCAGAAAACTAAGATCACAGCATTCTGTCCCATCACTTCATGGCAAATAGTTGGGGAAACAGTGGAAACAGACACTATTTTGGGGGCTCCAAAATCACTGCAGATGGTGACTGCAGCCATGAAATTAAAAGACACTTGCTTCCTGGAAGAAAAGCTATGAGCAACCTACACAACATATTAAAAAGCAGAGACATTACTTTGCCGACAAAGGTCCATCTAGTCAAAGATATAGTTGTTGCAGTAGTCATGTATGGATGTGAGAGTTGGACTATAAAGAAAGCTGAGTGCCGAAGAATTGATGCTTTTGAACTGTGATGTTGGAGATGACTCTTCAGAGTACCTTGGGCTGCAAGGAGATCCAGCCAGTCAATCTTAAAGGAAATAAGTGCTGAATATTCATTGGAAGGACTGAGGCTGAAGCTGAAACTCCAGTACTTTGACCACCAGATGCAAAGAACTGATTCATTGGAAAAGACCCTGATGCTGGGAAAGAGTGAAGGCGGCAGGAAAAGGGGATGACAGAGGATGAGATGGTTAGATGGCATCACTGACTCAATGGACATGAGTTTGAGTAAGCTCTGGGAGTTGGTAATGGACTGGGAAGCCTGGTTCACTGAAGTCCATGGAGTTGCAGACAGTTGGACATGACTGAGTGACTGAACTCAACTCAGAGCGTTACAGTAAGTGTATCTTAGCAGGTCTTTGAAAAGGAGTACCCAGGCAAAGGAGCTTAGAGAAATTCAAGGGATACACCAAAAGCCCAATGAGTATCCATCAGAGTTTCTAGAAAGAGTTTATCATACTTTATAGGCACTACTCTGATGCAAACCCTGAGGCCTCTGAAAATAATGAGAATGGTAAACATAACCATTATTGGACAAAGCTCCCCAGACATCAGAAACTCACAAAAGTTAGATGGTCCATTTGGAATGACCCCTTCTCAACTGGCAGATGTTGCTTTAAAAGTGTTCAACAGCAGGGAACAGCAAACGAAGCAAGAAGATGCAGGACTGAAAGCCACATTACCTGGTGGCAGCAGTGGACTCCCAGAGCATGAGTAAACTGAGGAGAGGTGAGCCACCGCGGGGGAGGGAACAACACGCTTAGTGTAAGGAGGGCACTGGAAAACAGACTGTCCTTGGCTAAGGAGTGAGAAGGAAAACAGTAACAGACAGGAGCCTGTCGTTGCAGTAGAAAGAGATGAACACTCTGATGATGCCCCAGGAGCCCCGGGTACCTGTGACAGCGGGGACAAGCTGACTGACCTTCTAATAGCTACAGTGCCGCATACTTGGTAGATACCAAGATGGTGCAGAGAATGACTCAGTCCATCCCGGTCACAAGAGTTTCTGGAGAAGTGCAAAGCTGTTCTTTCTTACAACCTCTGCAGTGCTGATTAGGGGACCTCGATCTGAAACACAGTTTCTTATATATGCCAATGTGTCCAATCCTTCTTTTGTAAATTAAATGTGCAAATAATTTTTTCACCACAACAGCTTGACATCAGCATCCTGTCAGGGCACCCGGTAAGCAGGCAGATGACACTTGTGGACACTCTGGAGAAGGCGACTGATTCCGCCTCCCCAAGTATGCAAAAAGGTAAGGCAGGAAGTGTGCACTGACAGCACTCCAGGGAAGGCCAACAAACACGTGGCCAATACAAATCCTGTTATTAGGGACACTGGAGGGATTCCCTGGTGCTTCAGTGGTTACAAGTTGGCACTTCGCTGCAGTGGTCCGGGTTCAATTCCTGGTGAGGGAACTTAGGATCCTGCAAACTATGCAGGACAGCCAGAAAAAAATAAAGGACACTGGGACACCTAATTTAAAACAGTACCTTCTGAGGCAAGAGACCCAAAGATCATTCAGACAATTCTTGAAAAGTTGGCTTAACTGGGACGAATTAACCTTGTAGATTACTATATAAAATCCCTATCCTCCCAAAGAGCTGAACTCTGCAGTGTACGAAACACTGTCCAAGACGTGAGGCCATTAGTGAGACAGCCCAAGATTTGCAGCCTGTAACAGTAATCCATATATGTTCTGCTCACAACTACTGTGGGACAATACTGCGGGTTCTCAGTTCTGGGCTTGAAGGACACTTTCCCCTGCATTCCTTCTGCAGAAGAACAACTGCAGCTGTCTGCTTTCTGGCGGCAGGACCCAGAAGCACAGGGAGTCCAACAATACTGCTGGACAGTGTTGCCTCAAGGACTGAAGATTTCCCCTACCTTGTTTGGGGAAATGTAGGCTAGGGTTCTTACTCCAATGTTTGTCGATGACTTCATCAACATGTCTACTTGTCTACAAGCGAAATGTCTACAAAATACCATAGGAACCCTGAACTCAGCTGATTGTGGATGGTCGGCTCCTGAAAGAAGGCAACAAGCAACAAGTCATGTACCTGGGTTTCATCCTCTGCCTGACAAAAAATAGGCAACTACCAGCTTGGGAACACCCAAGATACACATAGCTGAGGGGCTTCTGGGAAAGGCAGGATTCTATCGAATTAGGATCTTGAACTCAGGCTTTAAAAGGATATATCTTGAGCTCTTTATTTTGACAAAAGAGCACCAAACAGCCTGTGAAATGAGAAAAACAAGGTTAGTCTCGGCTCCAGGTTTGGAAGTAGCAGACTTAAACCTTTCACTCTGTAGGTCCATGAGAGACAAGGCATGAGTCTCAGATATTAATTCAAGCTCCGGGAAACATCCCTCGGCCCACTACTTACTTCTCAACTAAAACAGACTGTTCAGGGTGGCCCCCTAGCCTTCGACCTGTAGCAGCTCCTGCCAGACTTCAGGAAACCGAGCAGTTCACCCTGGGGTGACACACCACTGTGTACATCTCTCACCATGTCCTTTCTTTGGGTTTCCCTGGTAGCTCAGTTGGTAAAGAATTTGCCTGCAATGCAAGAGACCTCGGTTCTATTCGTGGGTTGGGAAGATCCCCTGGAGAAGGGATAGGCTACTCACTGCAGTATTCTGGTCTGGAGAATTCCATGGACTGTATAATCCATGCGGTTGCAAAGAGTCAGACATGACTGAGCGACTTTCACTTCATTTCATGTCCTTTCTTCACTGGAACAAAAAGGGGGCTATTGGCTGACTTCTGGGAGAATGGGGAAGTACCAAGCCATTCTCTTAGGCAATTCCACTCTAAAACCTGAGGTCAATTTGGCCCTAAATCCAGTGTCACTGCTCCCGACAGCTGCTGCACAACCCCCTGAGGACAACTGCCTCAAATAGACCGGGCTCAACACACAACTCTTGGCTGAGCCGGATGTGGACCTGTTCATGGATGGAAGCAGCTTCATGGACCAAGGCAGCGGACGTATTCAGTATGTAGTGAAAACCCTTTGTGTTTTTGCCACACAGCCTACAAGATCTTCGTTCCCCAACCAGGGATCAAACCCGGACTCCCTGCAGAGGAAGTGCAGTCTTAACCACTGGACTTCCAGGGAAGTCCTGTGGTGCTGACCCTTGAAAAGGTGGTAGAAGCAAAAGCCCTGCCCCTAGGGAGCTCAGCTCAGGAGACAGAAGTCACTGTTCTGACAAGAGCCCTACGGCTCACTGAAGGCACGTGAGTGATACATACAGAGGCTCCTCCTCTGCGTTCTCTGTGGTGCCTGCTCCCGGCACCATCTGGAGAGAAGGGGGCTCCTCGCTTCGGACAATAAAGGCAGAAAACATGCTTTGAGATCCTGTCACTATGAGAAGCCGTCCACAAGCCCTCACTGGTGGCCGGAGTGCACTGTCCAGGCCACCAGAAGGGTGAAATTCATATAATCCAAAGCAACAAGTTAGCTGACCAAGCTGCAAAGGCAGGCCACAAAGGCAGGTGATTCTCAAGTCATGAGAGGTTCACTACAGATCAACTTGTCAAAATACCAGGTGGTGTATCCAGAAAAGGAGTGGGCATTCACTCTGGATCACACCACACCTGGGGGAGATGTGTGCATGTGGAACTGTCCTGTCTCCTGAGGCCCTCTTGCACACCGTGCCACAGCATACTGTAACAGCACCCACACCAGGAGAGAAGCCACAACGGATTCACAAGTTCATAATGGAGCCTAACCTGGGGAAGACCATCCAGCGAGCCCCTCAGACTTGCATGATTCGTGCTAAAAATAAAGACTGCTGTCAGACCTCCACAGATGGGGGCCCAACACAAGAACCTGGGTCGCCCAGGACTGGCAAGCAGACTAAAGTAAATCAAGTTGATAAGGATAGAGAAAAGGGACAGAGTAGGTCATTAAATAGTTATTCCCACTAGGGGATTGTACGTAAAGAAAAAAGTATGGGAGACTCTGTACGTTAAAGGATCAGTCAAGAAAGCAGGTTTTCTCAGCCACAAAACCATGTGGCAAAGGCGCAGGACCTGCCCCCAAAGAATAAAACAATGGTGGCATGAGCCACACATCCTGCCCGGTGGGCTCAGTAAGTTAATGACCCCCTAGGACATGCTTCTTTGTGTGCACTAAACACAAAAATATAAGGAAAATGTGACATTATGCTGAAACCTGAGATGATTTACCAAGTTTTGTGCATTTCCATTGAGCCGTTCGAGTCCAAGCTTGACCTTCTAAGGACAAGAAAATTCCCCCACCCAATGAGGAGGAGGGGCTGATGATGAAAGCTGACTTCTAATCAAGAAGGTTGAGCATAACTTTGCTAGCGGGTGAGATGAGTACAATTGTGCGGTGGTTTGAACATTCTTTGGCATTGCCTTTCTTTGGGATTGGAATGAAAACTCACCTTTTCCAGTCTTGTGGCCACTACTAAGTTTTCCAGATTTGCTGGCATATTGAGTGCAGCACTTTCACAGCATCATCTTTTAGGATTTGAAATAGCTCAGCTGGAATTCTATCACCTCCACTAGCTTTGTTCATAGTAATGCTTCCTAAAGCCCACTTGACTTCACGTTCCAGGATGTCTGGCTCTAGGTGCGTGATCACACCATCATGGTTACCTGGGTCATTAAGATCCTTTTTGTATAGTTCTTCTGTGTATTCTTGCCACCTTTTCTTAATCTCTTCTGCCTCTGTTAGGTCCATACCATTTCTGTCCTTTATTGTGCCCATCTTTGCATGAAATGCTCCCTTGGTATCTCTAATTTTCTTGAAGAGGTCTCTAGTCTTTCCCATTCTATTATTTTCCTCTATTTCTTTGCATTGTCCACTTAAGAAGGCTTTCTTATTTCTCCTGGCTATTCTTTGGAACATTTCATTCAAATGGGTTTATCTTTCGTTTTTTCTTTTGCCTTTCACTTCTCCTCTTTTCTCAGCTATTTGTAAGGCTTCCTCAGACAAGTGTTTTGCCTTTTTGCATTTCTATTTTCTTGTGATGGTGTTGATCACTGCCTCCTGTACAATGTCATGAACCTCCATCCATAGTTCTCAGGCATTCTGTCTATCATATCTACTCCCTTGAATCTATTTGTGACTTCCACTGTGTCATAAGAGATTTGATTTAGGTCATACCTGAATGGTGTCTCATGGTTTTCCCTACTTTCTTCCATTTAAATCTGAATTTGGCAGTAAGGAGTTCATGATCTGAGCCACAGTCAGCTCCTAGTGTTGTTTTTGCTGACTGTATAGAGGTTCCCCATCTTCAGCTGCAAAGAACATAATCAATCTGATTTCAGTATTGACCATCTGGTGATGTCCTTGTGTTAGAGTCATCTCGTGTTGTTGTAAGAGGGCGTGTCAACTAAAAGTGATGTACAACTTGAGAGTTGCAAGTTAAGTTTTATTTGGGGAAAATGAGGACAGCAGCCAGGAAGACAGCATCTCAGATAGCTCTGACAGGTGTCCAGAGATCTTTGACTATTAAGACCTAGTCCAGTAATAGCACATTGAGCAGCGTATCAGCAAAAACCTTCCTCAGAACGGGGAATGAGCCTTCCCAGCAACGTGGGACCATATGGTCATGAAATGCCCTGCAAAGTATGGTCATATTTGCTAAATGGTCATATCAATAGAGTAGTCTGAGCAGTCTGAGAGACTGCTCCAAAGCAGCAGTGGGGGAAGTTCAATATATAAGGTTTTGGTGAAGGGGAAGTTCAATACCATGAAGCACTGATTTCACAAAAGGTTTTTTGTTAGTCATGAGGATCTGATGTCACCATGAAGGGATTTAGTGCTTCTCTGAACAAGAGGAGATGCAAGGATTGAGATCATAAAATCTGTTCCTAAAAACATCCAACTCTGTACAGACTAGTCCTACCAGAGTCCTTGGAGCAGAGTGCCTCGCTCCACTCTGAAGTCCCTCTGAGGCTGTTGAAAGTCAATAGTTTTAGCAGAATGGGGTTCAATCTCCACGGAGGCAGAGGGTAAATGCCTTTGCCGTTCACTCGTTGGCAATGTCCTTGATAAGTGACAATTTGTAGTTGACATGGCCCTCTTGTGGTCGTACATCCAATCATGTTTTGGGGGGCATTTCATGAACATTTTGTCTCGCATTGCTGGGAAGGCTTGTTCTCAGTTCTGAAGAAGGCTTTTGCTGACAGGTCACTCAGTGTGCTATTAGTGGATTAGGTCTCCATAGTCAAAGATCTCTGCAGACCTGTCTTCTAGTTATGGTCCAGGAAAGTATTCCTTCTTGTTGCATCTTCCCATATCTCAGTTCAATTCAGTCACTCAGTCGTGTCCGACTCTGCGACCCCATGGACTGCAGGACGCTACGGCTCCCTGTCCATCACCAACTCCCAGAGCTTACTCAAACTCATGTCTATCGTGTCGGTGACGCAATCCAACCATCTCATCCTCTGTCGTCCCCTTCTCCTCCTGCCTTCAGTTGTTCCCAGCATCAGGGTCTTTCCCAATGAGTTAATTCTTGACATCAAGTGGCCAAAGTATTGGAGTTTCAGCTTTAGCATCAGTCCTTCCAAAGAATATTCAGGACTGATTTCTTTTAGGATTGACTAATTTGATCCCCTTGCAGCCCAAGGGACTCTCAAGAGTCTTGTCCAACATGACAGTTCAAAAGCATCAATTCTTCGGCACTCAGCTTTCTTTATAGTCCAACTCTCACATCCATACGTGACTACTGGAAAAACCATAGCTTTGACTACATGGACCTTTTTTGATAAAGTCTCTGCTTTCTAATATGCTGTATAGGTTGGTCACAGCATTTCTTCCAAGGAGCAAGTGTCTTTTAATTTAATGGCTGCAATTACCATCTGCAGTGATTTTGGAGGCCCCCACCCTCAAAAAAACGTCTCTCACTGTTTCCATTGTTTCCCCAACTATTTGCCATGAAGTGATGGGACCGGATGACATGATCTTCATTTTCTGAACGTTGAGCTTTAAGCCAGCCTTTTCACTCTCCTTTTTCACTTTCATCAAGAGGCTCTTTAGTTCTTCTTCACTTTCTACCATAAGGCTGGTGTCATCTGCATATCTGAAGTTATTGATATTTCTCCCAGAAATCTTAATTCCAGCTGGTGCTTCATCCAACCTGGCATTTGGCATGAGGTACTCTGCATGTAAGTTAAACAAGCAGGGTGACAATACACAGCCTTCACGTACTCCTTTCCCTATTTGGAACCAGTCTGTTGTTCCATGTCTGGTTTTAAGTTGTTTCTTGACCTGCATACAGATTTCTCAGGTGGCAGGTCAGGTAGTCTGGTATTCCCATCTCTTTAAGAATTTTCCAGTCTGTTGTGATCCACACAGTCAAAGGCTTTGGCATAGTCAATAAAGCAGCAGTAGATGTTTTCTGGAATGCTTGCTTTTTTGATGATCCAGCAGATGTTGGCCATTTGATCTCTGGTTCCTCTGCCTTTTCTAAATCCAGCTTGAACATCTGGAAGTGGAAGTTACTCCCATATCTAGAGTAACATTATTACAATCACTGATCACATATTGAGTTATACACTTGATCAACTGCTTCAAGTCCAGTCATCATTATTTTTTTGGAGGCTCATACACTTGGTTTGGAGATGACAATGGTAACCCACTCCAGTATTGTTGCCTGGACAATCCCAGGGACAGAGGAGCCTAGTGGGCTGCCGTCTATGGGGTCGCACAGAGTCGGACACGACTGAAGCAACTTAGTGGCAGCAGCAGCAGTGATTGAAGGAGCTGAGAAAAACAGCGAGCTGTAAGGAAGCATAGCCACTTGGGAGTGCCAGAGAGTTGGGAGGGAGGGAGGGCAGAGATGGAAGAAGAAAAGCAGAAATACAGGGAGATTGAGGATCACCAGGGAGGTTGGAGAGAAAGCAACTTGAAGGCGAACAGACGACAGAGAGAGGCGGGATGGGAGGCAGGGAAGAAGCAGAGAGGAGGACGGGTACAGCAGGAGAGCAGAGAAAGGGAGACATAGAAAGAAGTAGGGAAACAGATCAGCCAAATGGAGTGGAAACAGCTAGTGTGCAGGTGATGGTGAGGGCTAGATCCAGAAGAGTGCTGAATCAGTTGGGTAAGAATTATTAAGTCATTATACATTGATTTTTGGCTTTAAAATCTAATGCAAATCTTGCTTCTTTAAATTGTATAGATAAGAATGAGAATTGCAAAATTTCTGTCTGTGACGCATGTGTATTTTGTAAGTATTTGTATTAACGAGCATGCATGTGTAGAGCCTGTTGAGGTGTGGGCTGCGGCAGTAACTTGATTCTCTCAGGTGTGGGTCACCCCCTTCCCTATTCCTGGTGAGGAGTAGAGGTTATGTTAGAGAAGAAATGGGGCAAGAACTGACTGACTCTTACTACATGATGCCTTTTCAAGGAACTCTAAACATGTTCTTTGTGATGGTTTTACTTTTGACTTTCTGCTTTCTTTACATTTAATTATTTTTGTAGCTTGGGATAAAGACTTGTTCGTTCAATAGCAACTTTCTTTTAAACAATTCTGGAGATTTGTCTCACTTGGGACAACTTGCATAAATGTAGAGAATATTATAGTAAGTGAATTAAGACAGCCAGGGAAAGACTGGTATTATATGTCCTTCCATTATATGGAATGTAAAAAAAATGAAACTCACTAGGACCAGAGGGTAGGATGGTCGTCATCTGGGGCTGGGAGGTGGGGAAGATGGGGAGATGTTGGACAATAGGTACGGACTTTGAGTTGTGAAATGAGTGTGTCCTGGGGAGGTATGCACAGCATGCTGACCGTAGTTAATCCTGTTCTGTTACTGCCTGCTGGGAATTTGTCAGGAGAGTACCTCATCAGTGTTGTCACCACACACAGAACATGGGAATTTGGAGGTGATGTATGTGTTGGTTCATGGATTGTGAAAAATGTTTCACAGTGTACACATGTGTCACATGCTCACAGGGTGTATGGTGTGTATACACATACTCCTTTGGTTAGTTGGTTCTCCCCCATCAGACATGCTCCTGAGGATCTCGTGTGGGGCCTCGCCCCAGGAATATGCACAGAGCCACAGATGATTCCGATCTGGATCCTGCATTGTGCACTAGGGCTCTTAGCCTCCACTTCTGAGACTGAGATCGGGCCCTGGGGGAGGGGAGAGCGCCCTGCTCAGAGTGGTGCTGGACCAGGGCCCGCTGTGTGACCTGAATGGGATCGTGGGGTCAGCAGAGGTGCCCCCTGCTGCTGTGTGCATGAGGCCTCAGCAGGAGGGGAGTGTGGCCAAGGAAAGTGTGGGAAAGATCCCTGTTGGTCTCTCTGTGGCACTTGACTGTCCTGAATCCCTCCTGAGACAGTGGCCACAGAGGACTGTCTGTTCCACAGGGTGAGGGCTTCCCTGTGTGTGTGGTTGGGGCTCAGGAAAGGGAGGTGTTGACTCTAAGCCTTAAGCAGCATGTTTTCCACTTTCATGATAGAACTGTGAAGACTCATGATGAAGAGGCGCAGAAGAGGAAGAATAGGAATCAGGCATGGCTCTTTCTCAGGTAGGGTCATAGTCTCAGTGGATTCTCACATTGCCTTCCTTAAATGCTCTTCTCAGGATCGCTAATCGTGTCTGACTCTCGAGTGTCCTGTCTGACTCCTGTACACGCACACTCACCCAGGGCCTTCCTTCAGGGCCTGTCGTCTCCACTTAGATCCCGTCTCCCCATGACCCGGTGACGCGGAGCTTGTGAGGAGGCTCCCCTGAGCACCACCCTGGACAGGGCTTCTCACACACGGGTTCAAGACGGGGTCTCAGTGCTGTTGGGCAGCAGGGACTGTTTAGGGCCCATCTGGATGTGCTGTCTGCACTCTGTCAACCAGGGTAAAGAAGCTGTATGTGGACCTCAGGTATTAATATGTACAGTACATGGTAAAATCTGCAAAAGAGGCCAATGAGTGCAAATCAGTTCTCACTTTTTATAGTACATTTAAAACGAAATGAGCACCTCCTTGAAAACCTAAGTATTTGGAATGGAGTGGAACGTTCAGAAAGCGTTGTCAGGGCTAGAGAGTGTTTTGTTACATCATCTAATTTAAACTGAAATCAGGCTTACTAAGATATTTTTCTTTCTTTTTTGACCACATGATGCATTCTCCAGTGTCTTAGTTTGCTGAGTAGGGATTGAACCTGAAACCCTGCAGTGGAAGTGAGGGATCTTAACCACTGGACCATGATGGAATTCTCCAACTTTACTAATCTTGATTCAGTATTTTCCTAATGGAATAAAATGATAAATTTTGGATTTTGTTCATAAGTACATACCTAAAATCACATTTTGATTTTTCAAATATATTTATTTCGTATACTGTATCTTTATTGCTTCAGTGTCTTTTCCCTAGTTCTGGCGAGTGGTGGCCACTCTCTGGTACAGTGCACACACTTCTCATTGTGGTGGCCTCTCTTGTCTTGCAGCCTAGGGTCTAGAGCCCTCTGGCTTCAGTAGTTTCACTTCCTGGGCTCTAGATCTCTGGCTCAGGAATTGAGACTCACGGGCTTAGTTGCCCCCCAGCATGTGGGAACTCAGACCAGGCAACAACCCAGATCTCTTGCATTGCCCAGTGGATTCTTTACCACTTACCCGTAGGGAGGGCCACATATTTTTTTTTTTTTTTACATATTTTAAAATACAGGTATTTTATAAAGATTGGAAGAAATCTTCTGTATGTTATTTTCTGCTTGTATTACTTTTTATTTTTTTTGAACTAGAGTAAGATAATGTTGAGGCATTCCTGGTAGTACAGTGACTAACAATGTGCCTGCCAATGTAGGGTGCACGGGTTCCATCCCAGGCCCGGGAAGATGCCTCAGAGCAACTAAGCCCATGGGCCACAACTACTGAGCCTGTGCTCTAGAGCCCAGGAGCCTGCACACTCTAGAGTGTGTGCTCCGAAACAAGAGAAGCCACTGCAATGAGAAGCCCCTGCACTGCAGCTGTAACTAGAGAAAGCCCACTCACAGCAACGAAGACCCAACATAAGCAAAATAAATAAGCTTTGAAAAAGAAATAGAATGTTGACATAGTTACTGAATGAAGAAGTAAAATGAAAGAAGAGAATGGGAACCCACTCCAATATTCTTGCCTGGAGAATTCCATGGATAGAGGAGCTCGCGGGGCTGCCATCAGAGGGGTTACAAAGAGTCTGGCATGAGTAAGCAGGTAAACAACAACTTCTGCCCACAGCAGATTGAGCCCTGAAAAACAGATCTAAGCGTCTAACTGTCCTCTTGCTGTTTCTTCAGTGACTCTCTGTAGCTTTTGGAATCAAGTCCTAAATCCAAAGATTTTAATCCATAAATTAGCCTCTGCCTGGCATTACCCCATGTACTTTTGCTGTGTGCCAGTCACACTGGCTGATTTCCTGTGCAGTAAATATCTTCCTGCCTCAGAGCTGCCACTGAGGCTGTCCTCTCTGCTTGCAACACTCTTCCATTTCCCGCCTTACCAATCCTAAGTGTTTCTTCCTCACAGAGACCTTGTCTGATTTCTCAGTGTATTGGAGCTTCAGCTTCAACATCAACCCTTCCAGTGAATATTCAGGATTGATCTCCTTTAGCATTGATTGGTTTGATCTCCTTGCAGTCCCACGGACTCTCAAGAGTCTTCTCCAACACCACGGTTCAAATGCATCAAATCTTTACCACTCAGCCTTCTTTATGGTCCAGCTCTCATATCCATACATGACTACTGGCCCATACCTTTACTATACAGACCTTTGTGGGCAAAGTAATGTCTCTCCTTTTTAATATGCTGTAGAGATTTGTAATAGCTTTAGAAAATAAAGACCTAAAATATTTTAGAACTTGCAAATAGCAAGTGAAAGATTCTAATTATGTTCACGCTGAATATATAACCAACTTGAAATTACATTATGGGTATTATTTAGTGTAATTTCCTAAACAAGTTTTTGGGAAAGATACTTAACAGTTAAGCTTCCCTGGTGGCTCAGACAGTAAAGAATTCGCCTGCAATGCACAAGACATGGGTTCGATCCCTGGGTTGGGAAGATCCCCTGGAGGAAGGCATGGCAACCCACTCAAGTATTCTTGCCTGGAGAGTCCCACGGACAGAGGAGCCTGGCAGGCTATGGTCCATGGGGTCGCAAAGAATCCGACAAAGCTGCGTGACTAAGCACTTCCTCCAAAGTACAGAATAGAATATTTTAATGCAGTTCTCATCAAAAGAAAAAAAAAATGTTTTTTTTCCCTCCTATTTTGCTATCTCTTTTTAGGTTATCTATACAAAATTATGGATGCTTGGTAAACTTATTGTGATAATCGTTTCACAGTATATGTATCACTTAATTTTTCTCTGTAGCTTAAACGTACACAGTGATATTTGTCATTGTAAGAGTTGCTTATACAACCCCCTTTATGTCACTGTTTAAAGAGTTGGGTTTAGAAAGGGAAATAATTAAAACCCGTTGGATAAAATAAACAGTAACGCAGTTTATAATCATTTAAAGTGTCTTGCTCATTTTAGGGCTGTGGTTAGTGACCCAAATGATCACATCCCTTAAGTCCTCCATCTCAGACACCCAAGTGCTGACCCTCAGTTGGTTGAACTCAGCACTATGCTGAGTTTGCTGGTTTGTAGGGCGTCAGTAGGGAATAGCCCATTTCTACCCAGGGAGAGTTTTGTATTTGTAATATAGAGACTAATCCCATTCCTGTTTATTAAAACTGCCGAAGTTTCGAGATCCCTGAATTGCTTCAGCCTCACTAGCAGGATCTGAGCACACCATGCTGTGAAAAACAGCTTTTTATTGAGAATAAACCCTTTTAGTCTTAAGAGGAAGTGTCTTGGGTTCCGACATAAGTTGAAGCTTTTACCTAGCAGTGTTACAGAAGGTAACTTAGTGCTCTCAAGGTAACAGGCCCCACCCCCCTCCGGGGCCCGCCCCTCCCACGAACTCTGCTCACAGCCGGTGCTCGCCCCGCCCCTGGTCGGAAGCCGCGGCTCTAATACCAAAAGCCCTTTCACACAGACCCGGAAGTTGAAGAGCGCGGAGCCGAGATCCCCGAGCGGCGTCTAAGCTTCCTTCTAGAGTAAGTTTGCAGAGCTCGCCACCCCTCCAATCCCCACCTCCGTCTCCGCTCACTCGTCCTCATGGTGTGCGAATTGCCAGCGACCTGAAAACCCTGGCACCCGGTGCTCGGCCCCGAATAGACGCTGCCGTTGCGGCCCAGTTATCTTTTCGTTTGGGTTTGAAGTGTTTCTGAGTCGGTTTCGGCGCTCTGTCCGCGTAGACACCGCCTCTGGCGACATTTTCCTGCTTAAAACCCTTTTTTACCTCTGGCGTCGCCAAGTAAAGCCCTCTCTCGGGAGTTGGAGTCGCGCCCCGCCGCGTCGCCTTCTCGACCGCTGGAGGCAGAGCCCGTCGCCCCCGCTCCCGGAGAGGCCGCGCCCCCTCCCTGGTCCCGGGATTACGGAGAGCCCGCCCCGCTCTGAACCCCTTCTCTCCCAGCCCCTCTGTCCTCGCGTCTCCTCAGGCCGGTCCTTCTTCCCTTCAGGCCTCCCCCCTTTCCTGTCAGCCCGTCCCCTCACCCCGCGTAGGGTAGGTGACCTGGTCCAGCCTTGTGACCGCCAGTGCTGTTCCATGCCCAATTCAACTCGGTCGGAAAAGGTGGTCTTCCGGTCCGGGGGCGTCGCGTTCTGTCGCCCACTCAGTAAATTCAGGAGGCAGGAGGATCAGGAGAAGCAGAGTCAGAAGGACTGAGAGAAATAACTGAAACTGAGGAGAAAAGCATCAGGGAGAACCAGTGGGAACACTGAGAATGGCTGAGGGACTTGCAAAGGGATAATCAAGTCAAAGAGGTTAAGCCTTGAAAATAGCCAAGTGAGTAAAATAGAGAAGTATTAATAAATTAAAAAGCCAGATCTCCAGGGATTGGAAAACAGCATAGGGACAACTGCCCTGTATCAGTTGATGGGAGCGGGGAGGCGAAGGGCGATGAGGGAAGTCAGAGGTGGAGAGTCCCTAACTGAGTTTTGGCCGGGTTTGAGTCCAGGCCTCTTGAGTTAGAGTCCGGGGTTGTGTTTTCAGCTGGTTGGGGTCCCGCCACAAGGGTTCAAGTCTCAATGTGAGGTGGCCGGTTTTATAATGGTGCTGGCAGAGCAAGAGATGAGCAGAGGAAGAAAGGGCTGGAAGGAAGCGTAACCACGTGGCCTGCCAGAGAGTGGGGAGGAAGGGAGAGTCACAGCGAGAGAAGGGGAGTAATCTGGAGCGCAGAGAGGGAGCCGAAATGGGGGAAGAAAGAGGCATACACAGGTATGGATTTTTGAAGGACTCAGGAAGGTTGGAGAGAGAGAGCATGTCGAGGGGGAACGAATTGCAGCTGCCTGAGACAGGACACGTGTGAGGGAGGAAATAGGACAGGAACAGCAGGAGAGCAGAGGGGGAGAGAAAGAGACATGGAGACTCAGATGAAATAGGGAGATAGGTGAACAGAGGGGTAAGCTCGATCCAGGTGTGGCCAGTTGTTTGGATACAGATGATTTTTTTAGTTATAGAGAGGAGGCTGAGAATTTCAAAACTCTTGTCTATAAGGCTTGTGTCTTTTTTTATTACTTGTGGCAGAAGATGACTTTTCATTTGCAAACCCTGTTGAGCCTGGAGCAGTGGCTTGATTCACTGAGTTGTGAGTGAACTCCTTCCCTTGTCCTATCATAAGATAGAGGTCAGGGAAGAAGACACCTGGAGCAAGAAATGACTGACTCTGTCACTCTGTGATAGCTTTTTTTTTTTTTTTTTTTAATTTTTTTGGCTGTGTTTTCTTCAGTTCTGTGCCGTGGGCTCAAGAGTTGTGGCTCCCAGGTTCTAAAGCACAGGCTCAGTAGTTGTGCACAGGCTTAGTTGCTTGTACTTGTGGGATCTTCCTCAACCAGGGATAGAACCCATGTCCCCTGCATTGTCAGGCAGATTCTTGTCCACTGTATCATTATTGGGTAGCATTTTTAAAGGAACACTTTTTTTTTTTAAATGGATTCACATTTTCTCCTTTCTATATGTATGGTGCTTTTTGTGGCTTGGAATAGGTCTTAATTCATTCAGTTTCTGTAATAATTTTTAACTTCAGAAATAAGCTTTTTTAGTTTCCAGTATTCTACTCTTATCATCCTTTTCTGATTATGATTATTCTCAGTATTTTTTTAAACTTTTACACCAGATTTTTAGATTAAAACTAATTCACAATTTTTTCTTTAAAATTTTTTTCCGATTCATTCCTTGCCTGGGTGCTTTCTTCCCTTCGTCTTGTACATTTGAAACTTTCTTTGGTAAGTAGTAAATCATCTTAGACTATTTTGTGCCATACTTAGCAAAAATGTCACCTCGTTTATGAGTTCTTATGAGGTACATGAACCTAGAGCCTATTATACAGAGTGAAATAAGTCAGGAAGAGAAAGACGAATACTGTATATTCCTGCTTATATATGGAATTTAGAAAGATGGTACCCATGATCCTACATGCAGGGCAACAAAGAGAGACACAGATGTAAAGGAAAGACTTTTGGACTCAGTGTGAGAAGGCGAGGGTGGCATGATTTGAGAGAATAGCATAGAAACATGTATATTACCATGTGTAAAATAGAATGATCAGTGCAAGTTCGATGCACGAAGCAGGGCACCCAAAGCCAGTGCTCTGGAACAACCCAGAGAGATCAGGTGAGGAGGGAGGTGCAAGGTGGTTCAGGATGGGGGGGGACACATGTCCAATTCATGTTGATGTATGGCAAAAACCATCATAATATTATAAAGTAATTATCCTCCAATTATAATACTTAAAAATGAGGAAACTGAAAAAATTAAAGTTAATAAGCAACGATCACCTCGCCTCCCTTTCTCTGAATTCAAAGAGAAATACATCTTGGAGGGTTTTATGTATGGGACATTGTGTAATTAAACAGACATATTTTCAACTGTGGTTTTACCAAAGACTTGAATTGTGTGTATGTGTTTATGTGTGCACACACAAATGGATATTTCTGGTCTCAGCTCTTTACCAGAGAATAACGGAGGTATGACATTAGATCTTGTGAAATTAAAGGCATTTCTTTGAGAAATGGGAAAATAAAAGAACATTTAACATGATAAAACCAACAAAATAAAATGCTTCATTCTTTCCTTTCAAAAAAAGAAAAAAAAAACAACACCTATTTTAACTGGTTAGTGTAATGGTCTGTTTTCTCCATTTTCTATGATCAGTGAAACAAGTGGGCTGTGAGGTGATATGAAGATGTTTCCCTCAGGTCCCTTTTTGACTTTTCTTTGCGAATGAGGAAGGATGGGCTGGATTGACCTGGAACCTTCCAACAGAGCGTCTCTATTCATGATGAAAAAGGTTGCTCAGATCCTATTTCTAATGTTTTTTGTACCAGTGGATATATATTTGCAATTCTGTATTTTAAAAATATTTTACTGCAATCTTCTAATAAAGAATTACCTGCTTGGTATCAGTTTGACCCAATCTTGAAAGAAAAGTTTCTTTTGCTCAGATACATGACAGATGTTCCTGGTGTTAAATGGGATGGGCATTAAGGACAAACTTGGCCCCCTTGCCCTTCAGCCTCCCATTTCATTAATCAGTTATACCTGGTTCTCTTCACTCGGCTCAGACCTTCTCATAAACGGCTTCAATCTGGGCCCGAGGGAGCCCACTTGTAACATGGAGATGAGAGACTAGACCGGAAACTCTGAGCGTGGGCAACACTGACCCCTGAAATGATTAGCCAAATTGGCTGTGTGTCTGTGTGTGGCAGTTCTGGTTTGGAGGGAGTGTCTGGCGGTAATTAGAATTTTAAATAGATCCCAGTCCTCCCTCAATGAAAAATGAAAAGGAAAACTGTAGGATGGAGGCAGGATCACAGGCTCAGAATTAGATGACTTCTATGAATAAGGCTAAATCTGAAGGGAGATTTTTTTTTACGTCCTGACGTTCAGACCTCCACTGGCTTTCATTTGTTCTTGGGACAAAAGCTTGACTCCTCGCTGTGGCTCCACAGCCCTCTGTCAAGCTCAGGGCCCTGTAAGAGTCTCCAGCCTCATCCTGGGAGCTGACTGTTTGCTCGTGGTTCAGCCTGTCCTGGTCTCATTTACCTTTTCTCTGTTTCCAAATACCAAAACCATTTCTGTCTGACTTTGTAGTTCCTTTTCTCACCTTCAGGTCACCCTGGCTCAGGCCCTTTGTCACCCTTCAAGTCTAGGCTCAGAGAGGTCTCCCCATCCCCTCCTAACAGTCTCTCTCATGTTACCCAGGTTTATTGCCTCTGTATCAGTTGCCATCAGCAGAAATTAATGCCCTTCTTCATGGGTTATTTTGAGTCCTTCCTGGTTCCCCTCTTTTTAGGGCTCATAGTGTTCCTCTCAGAGAAGGCAATGGCACCCCACTCCAGTACTCTTGCCTGGAAAATCCCATGGACGGAGGAGCCTGGTAGGCTGCAGTCCATGGGGTCGCTAAGAGTCGGACACGACTGAGCGACTTCACTTTCACTTTTCTCTTTCATGCACTGGAGAGGGAAATGGCAACCCACTCCAGTGTTCTTGCCTGGAGAATCCTGAGGACGGTAGCCTGGTGGGCTTCTGTCTGTGGGCTTCCGTCTAAGGGATCACACAGAGTCGGACAAGACTGAAGCGACTTAGAAGCAGCAGCAGTGTTCCTCTTCTTCCAAACATGGCTGCAGTACCTGATACTGGAAATGTCTTTAGATGACAGGACTATGAGTTGGGCTGAATAATCCCTAAGGAAAACCAGGAGAACAGGGCAGGTGATGAAGATATTTCCCATGTTCTGGACATTTCAGCTGTAATTGATCTTTACCCCATGTAGACTATGTAATTACTCAAAAGAAGAGCCAAGAAATATAGGAAAACCTGAAAAGCCCTATAGAACTGGTGTCCTCAAGCAGCAGGCTAAGATGTCCCCATGTTTAGTCTGCTGTGTTTCGTCCTCTGCAGCCCCCAGATCTAAGCTCTGTCCATCCAGTGACCAGTCACCATCATGGACAGCAGCTTTGCCTTCTAGGAGTTCATGTGCTGAGTGTCAGTGATTGTGATTTCAGTGCGCTGAGGATGAGCAGAAATGCAAAACCTAACAGGGCAGGAAGGAAACGCTGCCCGCCCTCCCCCCTCCCAAGGGCTAGAATATTTTCTAAGTAGGTGTGGGTGGGGAAAACAGGAGAGAGTGAGACCTGAAGACCCTTGCTTTGAGACTTCCTCATCTCAAATGCCTTTGTACCTGGACTCCATAGTGTCCCCAGGTGGTGGCAGACTTTCCCAGGAGGGCCAGTCTCTTGGTTTCCATACTGCACGTGCAGTGTCCTTTGTGTGGTAGCTGGTGGGCACTCCTCTTGTGATCCCCTTTGCCAAGGAACCCCTGTGCACTTTAGTCTTGCTTAGTCCAGACATGCAGGGAGGAGAGGTAGACAAATGGGGAAAGCGGAGGGAGCCTGGTGGGGTCTGCAGGAGGCTTGTGGCAGTACTTGGGGGCATCAAGGTGAGCCCAGTGAATGGAGCGTGCGCCCATCCCAAGTGTAGTTGCAGGGACAAGGCGGGTGTGGATCTGTTGGAAAAGAATGTCTCAGTTCAGGCTGAAGAACCTGGGAGCGGGTTTGTTGGAGAGCCCGCATGGAATGGTTTGAGGTTCCAATGCCTTAGCTCGTGTTCCCGGGACAGCAGTGCTGAGGCTGACACTTGCCTGCACAGGTTTGATTTGACAAGTCATGACCACACGTGAGCAGCAATGAAGGACGTGGAATTCACCCAAGAGAAGCCATTTCCACTGTTAGAACTGTGGCCTGGGCTGAGCCCGCAGGAACCTGTGGGTGCAGGAGGATGGGAGCCTTGGGCTTGAGGGGCTGGTTCTAGCAGGTGCCCCCAGCATCCACTCCAAGCCCTGGCTTTTGTTGGCTCTTTAACAGGGAGGGAGCATAGAGTAACAGGGAAAGTATCAGGTCGTTTTTTGCATCAACTTTGGTATCGTTGTGTACTTGGGGTTGCTGGTGAAGAAAGGTTCACGAGCATTTGGGAAGATACCAAGAGAATCTGGAGTGTTTCCTTGGAAGATGCTGAGGTCTCAGTGGGCCATGAGCATCATTGGAATTATCCCTCTTTTTCATAGTCTTTGGAGATTTCAGTGTTTGACCTGGATCACTCACTGTAAATGAAAATACCGTGTCTTGTGTCTGTGGATCCTTGGCTGTCCTCTTTTGTACTTTGCCTCATGCGTGAGTTATCAGGGCTTGAAATGCTTTGTGTTTGCATAAGAGGGTTAGAGGCTCATCATGGGCTCTGTGGATACTCTGTTGGACACCATAAAAGTTTGTAAGTTTGTTTGAGTCCCTCTGGGAAAATAGGAGTACTAAGGTTAAGATCACAGAATGCTTGTTATAAGGTAGTCCTACTCAGTCGGGATCTCTGGGCCCAACCTGCGAAGAGTCATAAAGTCCTGTGACGTAGGGGAAGATGGCTCCGAGAATCACAGGGCAGCGATACCTCAGTGATCTGCAGCCCGGAGGCTGGTCCTCTAGAAGATGCAGCTGCAACTCTCTTGCTGCCAGGCCAGTGCTGGGTTCTCTGTTAACCACTCCTGTCCCTCCCAAAATAAGCGCATACACAGGCACAGTACAGAAAACACGGAATCTTAACTGCACTGTTGGTGGTAATGTAAATGGTACTGCTATGTTGGAAACTAAAATGGAAGTTCCTTAACAAATTGATATAGAACAGGCCTACAGTCTGTCAAACCCATTTCTGACAGATATCCAAAGGGAAAGCAGTCAGTTTTTCAGGGATATGTCCGCAGTCCCATGAGTGTGACTGGATTTGCAGTAGCCAAGGCACAGACACAGCCCAGATGTCTCTTGACAAAAGAATAGGTACAAAAGTGTGGTATAGAAATATTTATTATATACTGTATATTCATGAACTATTTTTTCTCTGTATATAAAAATCAAGGATCTGAACTGAACTGAATGAACCTAGAGAACATTATGCCAAGTTAAAGAAGGCTGACAAAGGAGGACAGACACTGTATGTGGAAACTAGACTTGTCAAACTCATAGAGCCATCGAGTAATAAGGCTGTTACCAGGAGCTGGGTGGAGGGGGAAATGGGACACTGTTAGGCAAAGAGTAGAGATTTTCAGTTCTGGGAATCTGAGGTACTGCATGCTGCCGGTAGTGTTTCTATATACTTGAAATTCGCCCAGAGAGGAGAAATACAGTGTACTCATAGATGGAAGTGTAACTTACTCCACTGTAATAATTATTCAATGTATGAATCTATCACAGGATCACTTTGTACACAGTACGTTTATACCATTTTTGTTAGTTACACCTTAGTTAGGCTGGGATGAAAAAGAGAGTTGGGAGGTGCTTTTCTCCTCTGAATGGTGCTCAGTCCAGGCTTCACGTTTCGTTGATGAGGCATTTTGCGTACCCATGTTTTGTACCCTCTGACCACAGATTCCCCTTCAGGTAACTTGTGGTGGTCCACGGCTCGAGAATGTTTCAGGTGCCCCAGTTGATTCCAGTCTGGTTCCCTCACTGAGCGTCAGGACTCTGAGTCCTCCCAGTCCTGAGGGCTGAGATCTGAGCTGAGGAGGGGGCACTCTGCTCCGAGTGGGTCTGGACCAGGGCCTGCTGTGTGACCTGAAGGGGGCGTGGGGTCAGTGGAGGTGGCCCCTGCTTGCTGTGTACATGAGGCCTCACCAGGAGGGGATTGCGATCCGAGGGAAAGTGTGGGAAAGTCCCATGTTGGTCTCTCTGCGGGAGTTGACGGTCCTGAGTCCCTCCTGAGACAGTGGCCACAGAGGACTGTCTGTTCCACACAGTGAGTTCTGCCCTGTGTGTGTCGTTGGGGCTCAGAAAGGGGATGTGCTGACTCTAAGCATTAAGCGGCATGTTTTCAACTTTCATGATAGACCTCTGAAGACTTGTGTTGCCTGAGGAAGCCCTGAAGTTGAGGAAGAGGAAAGAAAAGGAGTCAGGCATGGCTCTTTCTCAGGTAAGGTCATATTCAGTCTGTCCTTCCTGAAATGCCCTGCTCTGGACTTGCTAATCGTGTCTGACTCTGGAGTATCCTGTCTGACTCCTGTATACACACACTCATCCGGGGCCTTCCCTCAGGGCCTGTCGTCTCCACTTAGATGCCGTATCCCCATGATCCGGTGACCTGGCCCTTGTGAGGAGGCTCCCCTGGGCACCGTCCTGGGCAGGGCTTCTCACCCACGGGTTGGAGATGGGGTCTCAGTGCTGTTGGGCAGCAGGGATTGCTTAGGGCCCACTTGGACGCTCTGTCTGCTCTCTGTCGACCAGGGTAAGGAAACTGCACTTGGAAGTGAGGTATTAATATGCACAATAGCTGGTGAAATCTGGGAATCAGATCAATTAGGGGCAGTTTGTTCTTTGTTAAGGCAGTTCAAGCTAAAGATGTGGGTCAGTCTCCTTAAATCCTTACTGTTAATAGAATGGAAAGTTCAGAAATAGACATCAGTGATACAGGGTTTTTTAGTTTATCATCAGATTTAATCTATGAAATGAATCTAAGTCTCTGGCAAGTGGAAATTTTCATTACCTCCATTCTTCAGAGGTTGTCCTTTCACTCTGTGGATTGAATCCTTTGACACAGAAATGTTTTAACTTTTAATGCAAGCAAGATTCCACCTTCATTCTTTTGCTGGTGGATATCTATTTTCTCACCATCATGATTATTGAGATTGTCCTTGCCGTTTTGTGTATCTTGTGGATACATCCTTGTGGATATACCTTACATATACAGAAAGAATTATTTCTGAGTACTGTGTTCTGTTCAGTTGGTTTATTTGTCTGTTTTTATCCAGTACCACATCATCTTGATTACTTTGTAATAGGTTTTGGAATAGAGAGACCTCCATCTTCCTTCCTCAGGAGTTTTGCTGTTTGCTCTTTGAATAGTTCTATCACTTTCACCATGTTTTATTCTGCTTCTACAAAGATTGCCATGGCAGTTTTGATAATGAGTTAATTGGTTGATTGATCCTTTGTGTGGTTATTAAAGAATCTGTTTTGATATAGCAGGTTTCTTTTGTAATCTTTATGACTTTTACCTATGAATCTTTGTCACGTGGGGAAGAAGATAAATTTACTTCTTTTTCAATTTGCTGACCTTTGATTTCTTTTTCTCATGTAATTGCTCTAAGGGTTTCAGTGCTTTGTTGAACTGTAGTGCAGGGTGTGCATCCTTACCTTCTTCTTGACCTCAGAGGAAAAGGTCTTTTATTCTTTCCCCATTGCTGTGCTCTTTTCATAATGGCATTTATTATGTTGATGTTGGTATAGTTTATTGTTTGTCGCTTGTTGAGTGTTCCATCTTGAAAGATTGTCAAATTTTTGTTGAATGTTTTTTTCTGCATCGAGTTGATCCTGTATTTTTTTTCCCTTAAATCTGTTAAAGTAGTGTGTCATATTAATTGATTTTTGTATGTTGACTTCTCCTTGCCTTATATGAATAAACTCCACTTGGTCATGGTATCAGATCTTTTTATTTATTTTAATTGAAGGATAATTGCTTTACAGAAGTTGTTGTTTTCTGCCAAATACCAACATGAATCACCCATAGGTATACCTATGTCCCTTCCCTCCCATCTTCCTCCCTATCCCACCCCTGTAGGTTGTTAGAGAGCCCCTGTTTGAGTTCCCTGAGTCATTCAGCAAATTCACATTGGCTCTCTACTTTACATATGGTAATGTAAGTTTCCGTGATACTCTCTCCATACATCTCACCCTCTCCTTCCTCCCCTCCGCCTCTGTCTGTTCTCTATGTCTGTTTCTCCAGATCTTTTTAATATGTGTTGAAGTGGGTTTGCAAGTATTTTAATTTTGCATCAGTATTCGTCAGGGGTATTGGTTTCTACTTTTCCTTTCTTGTGTCTTTGGGAAATCAGCAAACTATTAGAATCACGCTTGCTCCATAGAATTAGCAGGAATAGTGGTAATTCTTTTGTAAATGTTTGGTAGAATTTGGTCCTGTATTTTTCTTAGAGGTTTCTGACTATTTATTAAATCTCTCTAGGTATAATGGGCTTCCCTGGTGACTCAAATCATAAAGAATCTGCCTGCAGTGAGGGAGACCCAGGTTCTATCCCTGGGTTGGAAGACCCCCTGGAGAAAGGAATGGCTGTCTAGTCCAGTATACTTGTCTGGAGAAATTCCATGGACAGAGGAGCCTTGTGGGCTACAGTCCATGAGGTCACAAAGAGTCAGACACGACTGAGTGGCTAACACTTTTACTTTCAACACTTCTCAATTTTTTTATTTCCTAATAAGTAAAAGAGTTTGTGTGTTTCTGAGAATTTGCCAGTATCTCCTATATTCTGTCATTTATCAGCATTATTGGTCATAGTACTTCCTTATCTCTAGAAACTTTCTTTGACCTCAGTTGTAATCACTCCTGTTTCATATCTGTTTTTAGTTATTTGAATCTTTTTTTCTCTTTTCCTTAGTCTAGGTGGGGGTCTTCCTATACAGTTTTTTCAAAACATCAACTCTTGGATTGTTGATTTTTATAGTTTTCTTCTTTCTGCTGTATCTCTGGTTTAATCTTTCTTATTTACCTGTTTCCTTCTGCTAAACTTGAGTTTAGTTTGTTTTCTGTTTTCTGCTTCCTAAAGGTCTAAAAATAGATTGCAGATTTAAGATCTTTTCTCTTTTTTACTGTAAGCATTTAACAGTTCAGACTTTCCTTTTAGGACAGTCTTCTCTGTGTGTTATAAATTTTCTAATGTTGTCTTTTCGTTTTCATCCACGTATTTAAGAATTTCCATGTGATTTTTTTCTTAGACCCATTTGTGGTGTAAGAGTGAGTTGTTTAATGTCCACATTTGGGGAATTTTCTTTTTTTCTTGTGTTTATTTCATTGTTAGGGAAGATCCTGAAAGGTTGTTGTTGAATCATGCAAAGACGCCGGGATTCTTGGCCCCTGGAGGAGAAGAATTCAGTCGGGGGCCAGAGACGAGGCTTCATGGCTCAGAGCTTTTGTGTAATAAAGTTTTATTAAAGTATAAAGGAGATAGAGAAAGCTTCTGACATAGGCATCAGAAGGGGGCAGAAAGAGTACCCGCCTGCTAGTCTTCAGCTGGATGTTCTATAGTCACTAGCAGTCTGTTAATGAAAGAAAGGAATGTCTTAAAACTCAGAATGGCACCAGGCCCCTCACCCATAAGATGCATTTCGGGATAATCTTGGCTCCAAATGGTTCATCCTGGGCCATAAAATGATTAACTTGAATCTTGAAGAAGAGCAGATCACCATACAAATAGTTTCGTTTACATAGATTAGGGGAGCAATATCGGAATATAACATCCTGGTTTGTCAAGTAGGTTCTGAGCCAAGAGGCGGAACCGACTTGAAGACAGTTTGCGGTAAATGCATATAGTACATTAGCATAGCTTAAGATAAACACTTCCATAAGAGAAAGGCATTGGTTAACTCAAGGTTTGAGAATAGTTAACTTCAGGTGAAACCAAGTGTCATTATGGCAACACAGTATTTTAAGAGAAACCTCTTCTTAAATTTGTATAGAGAAGGAAAAAATATCGCTAGTTTGTTTCGTCCTGCTGCTTAAGAGAGATAAAAATGTCTGACACTTGCAGGCTACTTCCTCCCTTTGGAGACCCCTGGCCTTCCTGCCTGTTACCCTCTCAATACTTTCATGGTATCAGTCTCTTAAAATTGTTGATTTGGGCCTAACCTGTGGTGTCTCATAGAGAATGTTTTATGTGTCCTTGAGATGCATGTGTTTTATGCTTTTGTTGGGCCATGTGATCTGTACATGCCTGTTCAACCTGGACGTTGAAATCTCATACTAGTCCTGTGCCACTATTTGTCTTCCTTTCCCTTAATGTTTGCTTCATTTTTCTGATATATCTAATATAAGATGTATATATATATTTTACTTGGTACAGCTTTTTGGTAAATTGACCATTTTATCATTATACAATATTTATCTCATTGCACTTTTTTTTCCTTCAGTTTATTTTGTCTGATGTAACAGTCTCCCCTGCTCTCTTTAGGATGGACTTTTTCCATCCTTTGACTGTTCACCTTTCCATGTCCTTAGGTTTGTGAGTACTACCTGTTTCAACTCTCTGACAAACTCTGTGTCTCTTGCCCTGTGTTTTTCCTCCTGTTACTTCTTCTAGTGGCCCCTGGGCATGCGCATCGTATGGTGGTGAAAGACAGACACCCTGGACAGCTCCTTTCATGCCCCTGTAATTTCAGAAGGAATGTATTGAATGCTTCCTTCCCATCATGATGCTTCTTGAGATAGTCGTGCTTAATAACTATATTTTTTTTTCATATTCTTTTTTGCCATGATTTTTAATTCTCCAAGAAGTTTTTTTTACGTTACTATTGCTATAATTTTTTTTTGTCATAATCTAATGACTCTACTAGTTTCAAATCACTGTTTTATTATGGGGAAAAAAAACAAAGAAAGTCTTTGGCTTCTGTTAATGCCTTGCTATGTAAATTTAAGTGGATAAAATTGTATTAGTATTTTTGTATATTTTAATTTTATTATGAATTTAGATCAAGTATTTTTTTTTTTTTAATTTTTACCTGTTTTCTTTTGGTAGCCTAGTATAGAATGCTGTTGACAAACTCAGCTCAATACAAAGGATACATTTTTATTGTCTGAAAGATGCTGAAATACATGTGAATAAATGGATGATATAAAATTGTCGAAAAACATCTGTCAGGAGACGCATCCTCTCATTTCAGTTAATTTTTTATAGATATGTATGCATTCATGTGCAAGTCTGTGGTTTAGATAGAAGACATCATTATTTAAAAACTACATACCTTTTTTTTTTGAGTTGAAATTATGTTATCAGTATAATCTGTGGCCTTGAAATTTTCTAAACAATCCTATTAGTGTTTTAAGTAGTAAATTATTATCAGTTGTGTTTCTGTATCCACATCTATAATGACCTTTCATGCTATTCCACATTGTTCGCCTTGAACTTTGTGTTTTTTTCATAGTAATACAATATTTATTTGTTTTCCTTCTGTCAAACCCTGAGCCCACCACTTTCCCCAGGCTGCCTGGGGAGTTACAGGAAAGGGAACATACAGGGCAGACACAGGAGAAAGAACTATGGGAGGTGGAAACAGCTCCTTCACATCGTGATGAAGATGAGCTAGACCACCATCAAGCAAAAGAGCCCCATGGCCTTTGAGAGGGCCAAGCCCATGGCGTAGAAGAGCTACTGTTTCAGAGAAGGGTTCCTGGCATAACAGTGATGAAGGTCCCGAACAAGTCCCACTTCCAGGCCCGGAGGCAGCCACCCCTGCTATGGCAGCTCCAGCTCCAGGGAACTTGGCTTCTGTGTCAGAGTCCCTTGAAATGGCACTGGTTTGGAAGCTGTGGCTAGGAATAAGTGAGATGGTCCGGGGACCTGGGGCTCCCAAGCTGCTGTGGCTCTAATCAGTCAGTGTCTCCCGTCCTTCACCACCAGTCTCGACGGTGATCAATCAACAGCAGGGAGGTTCTCCTGATCAAGAAGTGGGTGGAGACGAATTTGGCGCAGAGGTCCATTTTCACGGGATGAAGGCCCAAGGCCAGAGAGCTGCTCCCCGTGCAGACAAGAGGGGCAGGGAGGAGGCTCACCTTAGACTGCTTTCAAGTTTTCTTTAGGAGCCCTCTGTCAAAGGACTTTTCATGTTCTCTGTATTACTTAACTGTTAGATGCTTAAGCTTCAGTTGCTGAGCCCAAGCCTCTGAGTTCAGGTGCTTCGTGTAACGATTCTTACCTTCTTGATCTGAGTTGAGTTTCTCAGAGTGTCTGTGACACAGTTTTTCTTCTGTAAGGTGGGAACAGATCGTTCTTTAATGAGCTATTATATGGATGACAGGTTCTTGCCTGTAAAGTACTTGTTTAATGTTTAGAGTAATACTACAGTAATTTAGAGCATCCGGAAGCCTTCAGACACTTTTGGTCCTTGCTGCTGTTATCAGTGTCATAACTGAAACTTTTGACCTTTCCATTAAAAGTGCCGTGGACTTCATCATCTCTGAAGACACCACTCATGCTATACCTCATCTAGATAATGAATTGCACTCACTGGGTAGAGCATAGTATCTGACACTTCTGTATAGCCAATACAGTGTTGAGTTTTATTTATACATATTTCATGGATTTTGAGCAGTGATGAAAAATCCATATTAATTGGAGGATCTCATAAGGTCTTATGAAAAAGCATAAGAAATTAAAATTAGAGATGCATAATTTCTCCAGATACCCCTGCATGGATCTGTTAGAACACATACTTCAACCAAGTCAATCCTTACCCCTTACTATGCTTTCTCTTTTGCATGAAAATGAGAACTTTTCATGGCCGTTTTGGTGACGTGTGGTTTGATTTCAGAAACGACTGACCTCTGAGGATGTGGCCATCGAATTCACTCAGGAGGAGTGGGAATTCCTGGACCCTGCTCAGAGGGCCTTGTACAGGGACGTGATGCTGGAGACCTACAGGAACCTGCTGTCTGTGGGTGAGGATGACTTCCTTCCAGAGCTGCCCTTGGGTATCTGCATTTTCCCTGTGTGCCCCTTGGGAGGCCCTGATGTCTTTCATCTGAGAGTTCTGTGACTGGGGCATTGACACAGCTTCATAAGGTTAAACTGACCCTCTTCAAATGCTGTCTGTTTCATGTCACTGGCTAAGGATCAAACCTGCACCCCCTGCATTGGAAATGCAGAGTCTTAACCACTGGATCACCAGGGAGTCCCAGAATTTCTCTTTCAGATCTGAATATTATCTCCACATTGGAGCATGGGAAAAAGCTCTGGACAGTGGGGAGTGATGTAAAAATAGTCAAAAGTACAACGTGTAAAGAAAAAATGAGTATCTCAAAAGGGCATTTTGTTTCTGTATAGGATTGAGACAAGCTGGTGGATTGGATCCTCTGTGGTTGTTACTTAGGAAAATGTAAGGAGAGTGGGTAGAGAGATCGTCTTTTTGATCCCAGATCCTATAAGGGGAGCATATGTGAATCCCACAGGCTCTTAGCTTGCCATCTGTAGGTCGAGCACATGGTCCCATCTCAAGATGCTGTGATGTCTAACCTTCACACTGTATTATTTTTACTCTTGTGCTGCTCTACCCAGTCTGGGAATGTCAACCATTCCTGATGTTACATTCTCCTTACTTTGTATCATTTTACCCCTTAAATTTCTTTGAAATATATTCCTGAGGGTCTGAAATTTTATCTCGTTTCCTTGCTGTGATAATCCACCTATGTTTAATTGGCAGCCTCTGCTGAATCTCTGTGGGGTGGATTTACTAGGTAACAGAAAACTGTGATGGAGACACTATTCCTAATGTTATTTTCTTGCTCTGCACAAAGTCACCACTTGAAGCTATCCAGTAGAGTGGTCAGCATGTTCTAGGATTATGAGAGAGAAAGTATCACAAGAACCTGATACATCTTTCCAGGTTATTTTCTGCCTTTGGAGACTCTGTTTAGGGCACCATGACAGTGTTGTTCATGTATATCAAGTCCATATATTTTAGCGTCTGTAAATGGTATGGGAATTTATCCCAGGACAAGTTTGTCCAAGTTCACAGTCTCTATCTATGAGGCTATTGGCTGCACTGTTGTTCTGTGTGTTGTAAGTATTTTTTTATTTTAGCATTGAGTTCACATTTCTGTGTTACTTTTAGTGTTTCTGTTTTGTATTTGCAATGGGTTGGATGGTTGATTGGGGGATGGTCCCTATGGTGGAACTGGTGATCAGTCCCTCTTACAATTCTTGATATATTCTTTGTAGTCATTTACTATCAGATGTATGATTTCCACATATTTTCTCTTTTACTGTTGATTGCCTTTTCAAACTCACTGCACATTAATGCACAGTCGTTTATAATTTGGATATAGTTCAATTTATTAATAATGGTTTTATTTTATGGCCTGTGCTTTTGGTGTTCTATCTGGTAAATCATTTGTGGGTCCAAATTCCAGAAACATTTCCTGCACGTTTACCTCTAGGAGTTTTATACATTTGGGGCTTAGGTTTAGGTCTTTGAACCATTTTGAGTTCATTTTTTTCTATAGTGTAAGATAATGTTCCAAGTAAATTCTTTTGCTGGTGGGTATTCAGTTTTGTCAACATGTCTTGTTTCATAGACTGCTTCCCCCATTTAGTAGTTTTTATACCCTTGGAACATCGTTTGAACATCTCCGCAAGAGGTGTTTTTGTTTTTGTTTTAACCATTCTTTTTAGGTATGCTGCTGCTGCTGCTAAGTCGCGTCAGTCGTGTCCGACTCTGTGCGACCCCTCAGATGGCAGCCCACCAGGCTCCTCTGCCCCTGGGATTCTCCAGGCAAGAACACTGGAGTGGGTTTCCATTTCCTTCTCCAATGCATGCATGCATGCCCAGTTGCTTCAGCTGTGTCCGACTCTGTGCGACCCCATAGACGGCAGCCCACCAGGCTCGTCTGTCCCTGGGTTTCTCCAGGCGAGAATACTGGAGTGGGTTGCCATTGCGTTTTCCACTTTTTAGGTATAGTTACTTTACAATGTTGTGTTTCAGGTATACAGCAGTTTACAAGATACTTAATATAGTTCCCTGAGCTATATCGTAGGTTCTTGTTGTTTATCTATTTTATATATATATATTAGTTTGTATATATTCAGACTCCAATTTATCTCTCCCTTTCCTGCCCCCACCACCATCCTGCCCTATCCCCTTTGGTAACCATAAGTTTGTTTTTTATGCTGATGAGTTAATTTTGTGAATAAGTTCATTTGTATCATTTGTTTCAGTTCAACATATAATATCCTATGATGTTTGTCTTTCTCTGTCTGATTTCACTTAGAATAATCCATAAGTCTGTCTATATTGCTGCAAAAGGCATTACGTCATTGTGTTTTATGCAGTGGAGGTGGAAACCCACTCCAGTGTTCTTTCCTGAAGAATTTCATGGACAGGGGAGTCTCGCAGGCCGCAGGCCATGGGGTCTTAAAGAGTTGGACACGGCTGAGCTACTTTTACTTCACAATATTCCCTTGTATATATGTACCACACATTCTTTATCCCTTTGTCTGTCAGTGAACATTTAGGTTGCTGCCATGTTTTGCCGGGTATAAATAGCGCTGCTAACAACATTGGGGTGCATGTGTCATTTTGAATTAGTTTTCATCCTTTCTGGATATATGCCCAGGATTGGAATTGCTGGTTCATGTGATAGCTCTATTTTTAGTTCTTTATGGAACCTCCATGCTGTTCTCCAAAGTGGCAGTACCAATATATGTTCCTTCCAACAGTGTAGGAGGGTTCTCTTTTCTCCATACCCTCTCAAGCCTTTATTGTTTGTATACTGTTTAATGGTGGTCATTCTGACCAGTGTGAGGTGATACAGTTTTGCGGTTTTGATTTGCGTTCTCTCATAAGTAGAGACGTCAAACATCTTTTCAGGTGACTGTTGGCCATCTGTTTGTCTCCTTTGGAGAAACATCTGTTTTGATCTTCTGCCCAGTTTTTGATTGGGTTGTTTGTTTGTTTTGATATTAAGCTGTATGAAGTGTTTGTATATTTTGGAAATAAATCCCTTATAGGTAGCATCATTTGCATCTATAGTCTCCTAGTCCAAAAGTTGTGTTTTTGTTCTTTGGTTGGTTTCCTTTGCTTTGCAGACAGGTTTTGAATTTAATTAGGTCTCATTTGTTTGATTTTGCTTTTATTACCATGACTCTAAGATCCAAAAAAATTTTGCTGACATTTATGTCAGTGTTTTGCATTTGTTTTCCACTATGAATTTTACAGTATCTGGTCTAGTATTTAGATGTTTAATGCATTTTGAGTATATTTTTGTATGTGGTGTTAGAGAATGTTGTAATTTCATTCTTTTTCATGTAACTATCCATTTATCCCAGCATCACTTATTAAAGAGACTTCTTCATTCTGTGTTCTTTCCTCCTTTGTTATAGAATAATTGACTCCAAGTCAATTGGTTTATTTCTGGGTTTTCTATCCTGTTCTACAGATCTAAGTTTCTGTTTTGTGCCATTATCATGCCACTTCCCTCCTGGCTCAGACGTTAAAGCATCTGCCTACAATGCAGGAGACCCAGGTTCAATCCCTGGGTCAGGAAGATCTCCTGGAGAAGGAAATGGCAACCCACTTCAGTATTCTTGCCTGGAAAATCCCATGGACAGAACAACCTGGTAGGCTACAGTCCATGGGGTCGCAAAGAGTCAGACACAACTGAGCGACTTCACTTTCACTTTGATGACTGTCAGTTTGTAGTATAGTCTGAACTCAGGGAACATGATTCCTCCAGCTCTGTTCTTCCTTCTCAAGATCGTTTTAGATATCAGAGTCTTTTGTATTTTGGTACAAATTAAGGTTTTCTTTGTTTTATGAAATATGTCATTGTTAATTTCATAAGGGTTACATTGAATACGTCGATTGTCTTGGATAAGATGGTCATTTTGACTGTGTTACTTCTTTCGATCTAAGAACATTGTATATGTTTCCATCTGTTTGTGTCATCTTTGGTATCAGTCATCAGCATCTTATAGTTTATGAGTACAGTTCTTATGACTTTTTAGGTAGGTTTATTCCTTAGAGTTTTATTCTTTTCTCTGAGATGGTGAATGGGATTATTTCATTAATTTCACTTTCTGATATATCATTGTTAGTGTATAGAAGTGCAGCAGTTTTCTATATATTTTGTATCTAGCAAGTTTACTCTGTTCATTGATGAGGTCTAGTAGTCATCTGGTGGCATCTTGGGGATTTTCTGTGTGTAGCATCATAGTGACAGTTTTACTTCTTTCTTATTTTTTTAACTTGAATTCCTTTTTATTTCTTTTTCTTTTCTGATTATTGTGGTTAGGACTTCCAGAAATATGTCCAGCAAAAGTGGCAATGGTAAACATTCTTGTCTTATTCATGTTGTTTAGGGGAATGCTTTCAGTTTTTCCTTATTGAGTATGATAGCTGTGTGTTTGACATATACAGTCTTAATTTTGTTGAGGTAGGGTCCATCTGTGCTGACTTTCTGAAGGGTTTTTTTCATAAATGGCACTTGAATTTTGTCAGAACCTTTTCTGCATCTATTGATGATCATATGGTTTTTAGTCTTCAACTGTTAATGTGGTGTATCACACTGATTAACTTATGGCTATTGAGAAATCGTGCATCCCTGCAATAAATCCCACTTGAACATGGTATGATCCTTTTATGTATTAGTAACTGTTTGAATCTGCTCTTTTGAACTCAGGGAAGGTCTAGGAGAATGAAGCCTTTTTCTACAAAAAGACGTTGGATGCCTCCGGAAGGCTTTTGTAACTGGGAAGGTCCTCTAGAGTCAGTTTCAGTCCCTCCTTTTCTTTGATACTCCTCGATCTTGAGATGAACGTGTGTGGAAGAAGAAATGAAATAAATGTCCAAAAGAGAGGTTAATCATATTTGGCAGAGATACCCAGGTTTAGATAGCCTTTTCCTGGATTTTCCTTCTGATATCTGCTGATAAGATTTTTACACAATATCCGGGAATATTGTGTATGTTTTTCTTGAATATTAGCATTCCATTGTAACTTACAAATTTCACTTTCGATACATTACATTATAAATAGTATAACAGATATTATCCTGCTTTCTCCATATATCACAGTCACTTTTTAAAATCTCTCTTGTTTCTGTCCCATACCCATAGTATAATGCCCATAAACTTGCTGAACCAGTTCTTTTCTTTTAAGGTCAGTATATTAGTTTGCGCTCTCAGTTACCTTCACAAAGACATGCGGTCACAAGCTGATATCTGACATAAACCTATGTACCCTATGCTCCACACAGGCCCTTTCTTAGTCCTGACCATTCCTCACATAGTACCTTGATATGAATGGAAACACTGTTCTCACCTACGACATGCCTCCACCTTTTACATACTCTCACTGTAAAGATCTCTGGTCATTTATTGAACAAGTTTCTCAGGACATAACCTAAATCACTCTGTGCATCCATGATGACTCACAACCCATTTCGAGATGTGATGGTTCAATAATAGTTAAACAGACTAATTCTGTCTTGTATCTTCCTTGATATTTTCTTTCTACGTTGCTTGTATTTTTTTTTTTTTTATATATTTTCTAATCTATTCATTCAGTGTTTTCTCAGTTTTCAAATAAGTTTTCTCAGTCTGTAGGTTCAGATTCATATACTGCTTCTCTTACCACTTTGTGCGCCATTTGGTGTGTCTCCTGCTCTGATTAGAGAAAAACATGTTAATTTATCTCAAGCCTTTTAAAGCAAATTAGTGCTGTCAGTTGGCTTACAGTAGTGCATGTTTTATAGTAAATACTCAAAATTTACTTTTGTTTCAAAAAGGTAATATCTATATTCTGTCATGTTCTTTATGATATGACTTTATCTACATTATATCTTTTTAAACTTTTATTAATTTTTAAATTGAGGGATTATTGCTTTACAAAATTTTGTTTTCTATCAGACCTCAACTACATTATATCTTGTATGCTTTTCACTTGCAACATTTTTCAGCAATATTGTGTCTGACCCTAGTCAATAAATACACAAAGCATTCACTTTTTATGTATTATATTTTGGTGCCATTAAACCAGGTAATTAAGAATAGTGCATGGCTAGAGAGAAGCCTTCCTTGGTGGCTCAGTGGTAAAGAATTCACCTACCAATGCAGAAGATGCAGGTTTGATCCCTGAATCAGGAAGATCCCATGGAGAAGGAAATGGCAACCCACTCCATTATTCCTGCCTGGGAAATCCCATGGACATGGGAGTCTGGTGGGCTACAGTCCACGGGGTCGCAAAGAGTCAAATACAACTGAGTGACTGAACAACAACATAGGTAGGGATTGCTTTGGTTATTGACTGTTAGAAAACTGGTGAATATTTTATGTCTTAATGTATATGTCATGTACAGATGATGGTCTTTTAGCATGTATTTTGCAATACAGCTGACACATACTACTTGTTAATATTGGAAAATGCCTTTTCTTTTTGGGTATGTAGTTCTATAGCAGATTTAGAAAACTGCTGTTTCCAAAAATTGTTTTAGTCATATTCTTCATTTTCTCATTTGTTTTCAATTGTAAACAAACAATTATCAATAGTTAATTATTAATTGGGCAAGCTTGGTTTTGGATTATTTACTGTTACAATATATTATATATTGTTTAGAATTTATTAATGTACAGTAAGTATGCAGAATACAATGATAGTGTAATATTTTTCTTTTCAATTTGAGACAACTGTTGTTTTATACGTTCCTAGGTGTCCTGGTAGAAAAATACTGTGCTTTTGATAGTTGGCCTAAAATTGTGCAACGTGAGTGTGTTTCACATATGATTTTTAAAACTAGGCTACCTTAACGGTGAATTTATGTTATCATGCTTTCTTAGGTTAAGAATTCTATTCCTTTAGTGTTTCTAAAAACTTAAGGTCATCATTGTGGTGTTTCACAACTTGGTGTAAGTATTACTTTTGGTGTAATATATATTCAACATGAAAGATTTGTTTTTGAATTATTCTGAGCAGGATACCTCTGGTTCTTTTTATCTTGTAGATATCTCTCCTACACATGTGATCAAGCATTTACAACCCAAAGCGAACAGTGATAAACGAGAAATATTCCAAACATTGATGCTGGGAAGACCTGAAAGCTGTGATATCAAACATTTTCATCTTTGGGAAAGTCAGGAAAATACGTGTGACTTTGAGTGTCAGGGGAGAGATGACAAAAGAAGTTACAAAGGAACACCTGTAAGCCTTAATGGAAATGTGCCTGATGGAATAGATTCACATGATGGAAAGGATGCAGGAATCAAGCTGTTTGGAAGTAGGCTTGGATTTAACTTTCAGGATAAACTGCAGATATTTCAAACTGGTGGGATAATTTCTGAATATAATGAAGTTGAGAGGTCTGTCAACAACAGTTTCTCATTTTCACCACTTCAAACAATTCCTCCTTGTGCCCAAACCAGTGTTTCTAGTATATATGGGAATGACTTTATGAATCCTTCAGTAGTAACGCAAGACCTCAGAGCACACAGGGAAAAACCTTACAAATGTGATGAGTGTGGCAAGGCCTTTCTTGTAAAGTCAATCCTTTTAAGTCATCAGACAGTTCATACTGGAGAGAAACCTTACAAATGTGATGACTGTGGCAAGGCCTTTCATGCAAAGTCAAGCCTTTTAAGGCATCAGACAATTCATACTGGACAGAAACCTTACAAATGTGATGAGTGTGGCAAGGTCTTTCGTGCAGAGTCAAAACTTTTAACTCATCAGACAATTCATACTGGACAGAAACCTTACAAATGTGATGAGTGTGGCAAGGCCTTTCATACAAAATCAGCCCTTTTGACTCATCAGACCATTCATACCGGAGAGAAACCTTACAAATGCAATGAGTGTGGCAAGGCCTTTCGTGTAAAGTCAATGCTTTTGAGTCATCAGACAATTCATACTGGACAAAAACCTTACAAATGTGATGAGTGTGGCAAGGCCTTTCGTGTAAAGTCAAGCCTTTTAAGGCATCAGACAATTCACACTGGAGAGAGACCTTATAAATGTGATGAGTGTGGCAAGTTCTTTCGTGCAAAGTCAAAACTTTTAACTCATCAGACAATTCATACTGGACAGAAACCTTACAAATGTGATGACTGTGGCAAGGCCTTTCATGCAAAGTCAGCCCTTTTAACTCATCAGACAATTCATACCAGAGAGAAACCTTACAAATGTGATGAGTGTGGCAGGGCCTTTCATGCAAAGTCAAAACTTTTAACTCATCAGACAATTCATACTGGACAGAAACCTTACAAATGTGATGAGTGTGGCAAGGCTTTTCGTTTAAAGTCATTCCTTTTAAGTCATCAGACAGTTCATACTGGAGAGAAACCTTACAAATGTGATGAGTGTGGCAAGGCCTTTGCTGACAGCTCATATTTCAGGAAACATCAGAAAATTCATACAGGACAGAAATTATTTAAATGTCATATATGTGACAAAGTCTTCAGCCGAAAAGCATACCTTGCTGGTCATCAGAGCGTTCATTCTGGAGAGAAACCTTACAAATGTGATGAGTGTGGCAAGGCCTTTCTTGTAAAGTCAATCCTTTTGAGTCATCAGAGAGTTCATACTGGAGAGAAACCTTACAAATGTGGTGAGTGTGGCAAGGCCTTTACTGACAGGTCACAGCTCAGGAGACATCAGAAAATTCATACAGGACAGAAATTATTTAAATGTGATATATGTGACAAAGTCTTCATCCGAAGTGAACACCTTGCTGGTCATCAGAGGGTTCATTCTGGAGAGAAACCTTACAAATGTGATGAGTGTGGCAAGGCCTTTCGTGTAAAGTCAATCCTTTTAATTCATCAGACCGTTCATACTGGAGAGAAACCTTACAAATGTGATGAGTGTGGCAAGGCCTTTACTGACAGGTCACACCTCAGGAGACATCAGAAAATTCATACAGGACAGAAGTTATTTAAATGTGATATATGTGACAAAGTGTTCAGGCGAAGTAAACAGCTTGTTGGTCATCAGAGTGTTCATTCTGGAGAGAAACCTTACAAATGTGATGAGTGTGGCAAGGCTTTTCGTGTAAAGTCAACCCTTTTAAGGCATCAGACAGTTCATACTGGAGAGAAACCTTACAAATGTGATGAGTGTGATAAGGCCTTTCGTGTAAAGTCAATGCTTTTAAGTCATCAGACAGTTCATACTGGAGAGAAACCTTACAAATGTGATGAGTGTGGCAAGGCCTTTCGTGTAAAGCCAATCCTTTTAAGGCATCTGACAGTTCATACTGGAGAGAAACCTTACAAATGTGATGAGTGTGGCAAGGTCTTTCGTGTAAAGTCATTCCTTTTAAGTCATCAGACAATTCATACTGGACAGAAACCTTACAAATGTGATGAGTGTGGCAAGGCCTTTCGTGTGAAGTCAAGCCTTTTAAGGCATCAGACAGTTCATTCTGGAGAGAAACCTTACAAATGTGATGAGTGTGGTAAGGCCTTTACTGACAGGTCACAACTCAGGAGACATCAGAAAATTCGTACAGGACAGAATTTATTTAAATGTGATATATGTGACTAAGTCTTCAGGCAAAGTGAACAGCTTGCTGGTCATCAGAGTGTTCATTCTGGAGAGAAACCTTACAAATGTAATGAGTATTGCAAGCATTTTAGTCAACCTTCACAGTTCTTAAGTCATAAGAGATTACATACTGGAGAGAAACCTTACAATGTGATGAATGTAGCAAGGCCTTTCATGTAAAGTCAATCCTTTTAAGTCATTGGACAGTTCATAGTGGAGAGAAACATTACAAATGTCATGAGTGTGGCAAGGCCTTTACTGACAGCCCAAACCTCGGGAGACATCAGAAAATTCATATAGGACAGAAATTATTTAAATGTGATATATGTGACAAAGTCTTCAGCTGAAGTTAACACCTTGCTGGGCATCAGAGCGTTCATTTGGAGAGAGACCTTACAAATGTAATGAGTATTGCAAGCATTTTAGTCAAGCTTCACAGTTCATAAGTCATAAGCGATTACATACTGGAGAGAAGACTTACAAATGTGACGAGTGTGGCAAGGCCTTTAGTGTAAAGTCAATCCTTTTAAGTCATCAGACAATTCATACTGGAGAGAAACCTTACAAATGTGATGAGTGTGGCAAGGCCTTTCATGCAATGTTAACCCTTTTAACTCATCAGACAGTTCATACTGGTAAGAAAGCTTACAAATGTGATGAGTGTGGAAAAGTCTTCAGTCAAAAACCACATCTTTGACTTCACTGGAGAGTTCATACTGGAGAGAGACCTTTCAGATGTGATGAGTGTGGCAAGTTCTTCAGTCGAAATTCACACCTTACAAGTCATCGCAGAATACGAATAGTGAAACCTTACAAATGTTTCAAGTGTGGAAAATCCTTTACTCAGGTCTCAGCACTCACTAAACATCAGAAAATCCATACATGAGGGAAACGTATGTGAATGTGGTATATGGTAGAAGTCTTCAAAATTCATACCCTACTGTTAGTCAGAGAATTGATACTCCTGAGCAACCATACAAATATCATGAATGTGGCAACATCTTAGGCTTCATGAGAAAATTCATACTGGATAGAAGCCAGATATATATGTATTTATTAGGTCTTTAGAACATGAATTCATTCTAGAAAGATTCCTCACCAATTTCACAAGTGTAAGAAAAGAAAAAAAAAAAAAATACTATCCTCACAGCTCAACATCTTGCCAGTAATATCAGAGTATTTGTCCTGGAGAAAACACACAGCAATGTAATGTGTGTGGCAAGGATCTTACCCAAAAGTCACAAGATAGGAACATAGTGGAGCCATACTTCCCAGACTCAGTGGTTGTGGCAAATCCTTTACCTTTTTCACTATATGTATTCTCTGATGACTTTATTTCAGGTACTGAGCAACTGCGGTAAGTCCATATTTGAAAAGAAGCTATAGCGATCTTTTCATGTAAAATAAACCTGAATTCTAACTCATCAGAGATGATTCTTTGGGACAGTAGTCCACCATCTTTTTGGTCTCCTGACTTTCTGAATAAAGTCACTATTCCTTGCCCAACAAGTAGTCTCTCAGTTGATTGGCCTGTTGTGTAGTGCTGGGAGCCACCACGGGAGATCCCACCCATGACAAAGGTCATGAGAAGACCTGACAGGAAAGGTGGATCAGGACTCGAGAGACCTCGTGGACCTGCTCGAGCATCTACCCCCCAAAACCAGAATCTGTCTGTCTTACTATTTTATGACTCTCACCAACCCCTCTGACATTAACGGGGTCTATCCCCACCACCTTTCTCTGAAAGAAATCAACTTAGAGCTCTAGTTACTAAGTCTCCTGGGCACAATAGGAGTGTTTCTGTCCAAGCCCTTGGATGGCTTTCTAACTTGCCTGGCAGGTTTATCCGGACTCTTACAACTACGTATGTAATTGTTTACAACCTCCCAACCATGAGAGGCGTGGAAAGCTTAAGACATTCTAACAGTATAGAGCATTTCGGGGAGTTAAAAATTATTAGAATAGAACTGATGAAGGAAATCATTGTTGAGCCAATGCTTGCTGCCAAGTTTCCATATCCCTTACCCACTGTGTCCCTGGGAGTATATTAATTAATATAGTTTTAATATAGAAAAAATAAGTAGTAGCCTTGATGTTAACTGTGGGCCCTTGAGTTAATAAATTCTTTCCTTGTTATAGCCCACTGCACCTTTGCCCTATAGAAATGCAACTTTATCTAGTGCTTTCAGGGAGTGGTGCCAAACTTCAGAAAAATCACCTTTAGAGAAAATAAGTTTTCTGGTTGACTAACCTTTATCAGAAGAAAAATGTTAACAGGCCTCCTGCTCAGAAGATGATGTAAATCACCTAAAGCTTATGTATATGATAAGTTTGCAGAAAGAAAGCCTGGTCTCAATAAGGGTCAAGGACTGCTGATCCTGCATGACTCTGTATCTTCCATTATCCTTTATGTATAACTAAGGGTGTGAAAGCTCCTTTTAAAAATAAAGTTTCGGGCCTTGTTCACCGAAGCTTTGTCTCCCCGTGTCATTCTTTTTTTCTTTTTCTCTCTCTTTCAGGATGACTCTTTGGAGCACAGGGACCCTCTGAGTTCACTTAACTGCCCGGGCTTCCAAGATTCGATCAGGAAGGCGCCTAGCGTCTTCGGGGGAGGGGACGCCCTGCATCTTCACCCCACCGAGAGGGCGCCTGTGGCCTCCGTGAACAGAGCAAGTCCGGTGTCACGGACTTTATTGGCTTTCTGTGTAAACCAAGGAAGATCAAGCCTCTTTTTCTCCCCTTTACCTTTCCTCTTTTGCTGACGCCATTCCTCCTGAAGGTATCCCTGGATCCTGCTGGGGCTGGACCCTGGTAAGTGGTGCCCGGAACAAGCACCTGAAGGGTAAGTCTCCCCCATTGTGCCATTTTTCGGACGGCTAGGACCCCACACAGGGTGTTGCGAACATCCCTGCATAAGATAGGTAGGGTGGATGGAGTGGGAAGTGGGTTCTTTTCATGTAGAGAGAAGCGAAAAAGACAGAAATTTCTGGCGTGGGTAACAATGAGTCAAAAGAATGACAACTTTTTTTTGGAGTAATCTTGCAACTGTTAAATAAAAGAGGAATTAAGGTTAAGAAAGCTAGTGTTCAATCTTTTTTTACATTTGTACAAGAGCAATGTCCTTGGTTTCCAGAAGAGGGCTCTGTTAACCTAGACACCTGGGAAAAAGTAGGGAAACAGTTAAAAACTTATTACACTTTGCATGGCCCAGAAAAGGTCCCTACTGACACCTTTTCTCTATGGAATATTATTAGAGATGCTTTAGATCCAGCTCACGAATCTGAAAAGGTACATGTTAAAGAGGAAAGTAAAGATGAAGAGGGTATACTTAGCTATCAACAATTAAGGGCCACGTTAGCTGCCATGGACACCGATCATCATACTGAAAATAGGGATGAAAAGAAAGATCAGCTTTCCCTTAAGATGAGGAAGATTTAGAGGAAACAGCAGCTCAATACCATTCTGATGAGGATTGGCCCCTTTTAGCTAAGGATGCTCCTAAGAGCTTAAGAGAAACATCCCCAATCAGACCATCTATAAGGTTTAAACATTAGACAGTTAAAGGATCTCCGGAACAGGAGAGGAGAAACATGGGAGGCTCCCGTCCCCCCATGCCTCCCCCCCGTTATGGGGGTAAGGGGCCTCCACTAGGAGTTCCCTGGAGGAGGGTCCTTTCTGGCCCCGAGGATGAATTTGATCCCCACCTTGAGGCTTGTTTTCCCGTAATGTTTGAGGAATGGGATGGGGGAGAGGTCTCCTCCTGGGAACCCCTTCCAATGAAACTAATTAAAGAACTTAAACAGGCTTGTGCCTTATATGGGGCTACAGCCCCGAATACTTTAACATTGTTAGAAGCCTTGATGGCCAGATGGATGACACCTCATGACTGGAAAACAATTGCTAAGGCTTGTCTATCTGGAGGGCAATATATACTCTGGAGAACTGAATACGAAGATCTTGCCCAAAAGCAGGCTGATGCTAATGGCAGATATGGCCCAAGACATATTGTAAAGGAAATGTTGGTAGGAATTGGTGAATTTGGAACACTTGGAGATCAGATGGGTTTAGACAAAAGGGCTTTAGAACAGGTAACAGCCTTCGCCATTGGGGCCTGGCGATTATTGCCTCAAGGAAAAGAATCAACCTCTTCCTTTTCAAACGTTAAACAAAAACCAGAAGAGCCATATGAGGACTTTATGTCACGACTTATGGAGGGAGTTCACAGAGTAATTTCTAGTAATGAGGCAGCTAATATATTGGTAAAACAACTGGCATTTGAAAATGCTAATTCTACCTGCCAGGCCATCCTACGTCCTATAAAAAAATCTGGGGAAATAGGAGATTACATCAGGCAATGTGTAGATGTAGGACTAGCAATGATGCAGGGTGTTGCCATAGCTGTAGCCATAAAAGGAGATTCTTATCAACAGACAGTTCAATCCTTTTTTACAGGCCAGAATAACCCATCAAAGAATTATTCCAGTAATCAAGGCTGGAATGCTGGCTTGTCCAAAGCCTGCTTTTCTTGTGGCCGGGAGGGGCACTTTATGCACGCTTGCCCCCCAAAAAACAGCTGATTCTTCTCTGTCAAATCCTGCCTCCACGGCTGTGACTCCTAATCTCCCTAAGGTTCCTTGCCCTTGTTGTCAGAAGGGATATCACTGGGCAAGGACTGCAGATCAAAGTTCCATAAAAACAGAACCTTGCTAGTTCCTGACCAGCAGTCAGGAAACCGGTAGAGGGGCCAGCCTCAGGCCCCGACAACGATTGGGGCAACAACACTATACCCATTCAAACCCTTCGTCCCATCACAGAGCTCATCAGAGCAACCCCAGGCAGCGCAGGACTAGACCTCACTTCTACCACCTCAACAATATTAACACCAGATAGTCCTACTATAAAAATCCCTACAAGGGTTAAAGGCCCATTACTGACAAGCTTGGTAGGAATTATAGTAGGCAGAAGCTCCTCAGCCATGCAAGGACTTAACAATTATCCCTGGAGTGATCGATTCAGATTATACAGGAGAGATTCAGATAATGATTTCACCCCCAACTAAAACTACACAGATTCATCAAGGACAAAGAATAGCTCAACTTTTACTTTTGCCTTATCACACTGCCATAGGGCACACTGCTACTCAAAGTGAGAGGCAAGAGAAAGGATTTGGGTCCAGTGATATGTTTTTCTGGGTGACAGAAATTACTCAGAAACGCCCTATGAAAACTATCTTGGTTAGTGGCAGGTCTATTGTGGGACTGTGAGACACAGGAGCAGATGTTTCTTGTATTGCAGGAAAGGACTGGCCCAGCTCCTGGCCAACACATACTACTGAAAACGAGTTGGTGGGATTAGGGAGAGCCCCCACAGTAGTAAGAGTGCAAAAATGTTAGATTGGCAGATTGAAGACACCCATGGAACTTTTCAACCTTATATAGTTCCCTCACTTCCTTTTACCCTGTGGGGAAGAGATGTTTTGTCTCAAATGGGAGTGCTACTTTACAGCCCCGATGATAAAGTGATCTCCCAAATGCTCCATATGGGCTATGATCCATCAAAAGGATTAGGCAAACAACAGACAGGAATAATTGAACCAATTTGCCCAACTCCTCGACAGCAACGTACTGGATTGGGGTATCCAAGTATATAATGGAGGCCAGAAAATTGTTGGGCATATTTCCCAGATCTTCCGACCTTCCAAGTAGTTACTTGAAACAGTGACCCTCTACGGGTCTACACAAATCAGCCTCGCCTTTTGGGAAGATCATATGCTTCCTATACAAAGGATCAATACCCTATTAATTTCAATTATACCTTTAGGGCATTGACAGACGATGTTCCTGTTAGCTTTAACTTCCACTTTGGTCATACAGGAAGCTTTATTACTCCTACCAAAGAAGGATGTATTGGAGCCTCTAAAAAAGCAATTCTGACAGATTCCCCAAACTTAAAATTTGCATTTAAAAGGGATCGGTCAGTTGGATATTACAAACTCGTATGCCCAGGGTCCTTGACCCCCATAAAACCTTGTTCCTCAAAGCTCCACCAGAATATCCAAATTGTGATAATGTTGTTCCCTCAAATGTCATATGGAACACCATAGATGGTCCTTAGGGTATCCGATTTGGAAATCTTGTACTTATAATTCGAGAATTGATTACAGAATCCTGGGAGGCGGAAATTATACAATTCAGGACTGGAGCAACCCAAATCCAGGTCAGGACCCAATATCCAATGATGAGTTTACCAGCAGATTGGACAATTGGAAAGAATATTCAGTTCCTTGGCCATTAGCCACCAGTAGATGGCATCATAATCAACTTCCTCCTCCTATGTTTTCCTATACGGCTAAGGGCAAAACTTATTGGCAACCAGAAATTTGGAGAGCTCTTGCCGCTACTGCCCCTATTACTTTAACCTGGCCAGAATAATAATTCTACTTACTTTTTTTTTAAGAGTAGAGGATGCATGAGCATTGGCTGCGCTTTGCTGGAGCAGCCCTGAAGAGATACCACAAGGTAAGAGAAACCCGAGTAGGATGGTAGGTGTTGCAAGAGGGCATCAGAGGGCAGACACACTGAAACCATACTCACAGAAAACTAGTCAATCTAATCACACTAGGATCACAGCCTTGTCTAACTCAATGAAACTAAGCCATGCCCATGGGGCAACCCAAAATGGGCGGGTCATGGTGGAGAGGTCTGACAGAATGTGGTCCACTGGAGAAGGGAATGGCAAACCAGTTCAGTATTCTTGCCTTGAGAACCCCATGAACAGTATGAAAAGGCAAAATGATAGGATACTGAAAGAGAAACTCGCCAGGTCAGTAAGTGCCCAATATGCTACTGGAGATCAGTGGAGAAATAACTCCAGAAAGAATGAAGGGATGGAGCCAAAGCAAAAAGAATACCCAGCTGTGGATGTGACTGGTGATAGAAGCAAGGTCCAATGCTGTAAAGAGCAATATTGCATAGGAACCTGCAATGTCAGGTCCATGAATCAAGGCAAATTGGAAGTGGTCAAACAAGAGATGGCAAGAGTGAATGTCGACATTCTAGGAATCAGCGAACTGAAATGGACTGGAATGGGTGAATTTAACTCAGATGACCATTATATCTACTACTGTGGGCAGGATCCTTCAGAAGAAATGGAGTAGCCATCATGGTCAACAAAAGAGTCTGAAATGCACTACTTGGATGGAATCTCAAAAACGACAGAATGATCTCTGTTTGTTTCCAAGGCAAACCATTCAATATCACAGTAATCCAAGTCTATGCCCCAACCAGTAATGCTGAAGAAACTGAAGTTGAATGGTTCTATGAAGACCTACAAGACCTTTTAGAACTAACACCCAAAAAAGATGTCCTTTTCATTATAGGGGACTGGAATGCAAAAGTAGAAAGTCAAGAAACACCTGAAGTAACAGGCAACATTGGCCTTGGAATACGGAATGAAGCAGGGCAAAGACTAATAGAGTTTTGCCAAGAAAATGCACTGGTCATAACAAACACCCTCTTCCTACAACACAAGAGAAGACTCTATACATGATTTCAGATAGTCAACACTGAAATCAGATTGATTATATTCTTTGCAGCCAAAGATGGAGAAGCTCTATAGAGTCAGCAAAAACAAGACCAGGAGCTGACTGTGGCTCAGACCATGAACTCCTTATTGCCAAATTCAGACTTAAATTGAAGAAAGTAGGGAAAACCACTAGACCATTCAGGTGTGACCTAAATCAAATCCCTTATGATTATACAGTGGAAGTGAGAAATAGATTTAAGGGCCTAGATCTGATAGATAGAGTGCCTGATGAACTATGGAATGTGGTTCCTGACACTGTAGAGGAGACAGGGATCAAGACCATCTCCATGGAAAAGTAATGCAAAAAAGTAAAATGGCTGTCTGAGGATGCCTTACAAATAGCTGTGAAAAGAAGAGAAGTCAAAAGCAAAGGAGAAAAGGAAAGATATAAACATCTGAATGCAGAGTTCCAAAGAATAGCAAGAAGAGATAAGAAAGCCTTCTTCAGCGATCAATGCAAAGAAAGAGGAAAGCAACAGAATGGGAAAGACTAGAGATCTCTTCAAGAAAATCAGAGATACCAAATGAATATTTCATGCAAAGATGGGCTCGATAAAGGACAGAAATAGTATGGACCTAACAGAAGCAAAAGATATTAAGAAGAGATGGCAAGAATACACCGAAGAACTGTACAAAAAAGATCTTCACGACGCAGATAATCACGATGGTGTGATCACTGACCTACAGCCAGACATCCTGGAATGTGAAGTCAAGTGGGCCTTAGAAAGCATCACTACGAACAAAGCTAGTGGAGGTGATTGATTTCCAGTTGAGCTATTCCAAATCCTGAAATATGATGCTGTGAAAGTGCTGCACTCAATATGCCATCACATTTGGAAAACTCAGCAGTGGCCACAGGACTGGAAAAGGTCAGTTTTCATTCCAATCCCAAAGAAAGGCAATGCCAAAGAATGCTCAAACTACCACACAATTGCACTCATCTCACACGCTAGTAAAGTAATGCTCAAAATTCTCCAAGCCAGGCTTCAGCAATATGTGAACCGTGAACTTCCTGATGTTCAAGCTGATTTTAGAAAAGGCAGAGGAACCAGAGATCAAATTGCCAACATCCGCTGGATCATGGGAAAAGCAAGAGAGTTCCAGAAAAACATCTATTTCTGCTTTATTGACTATGCCAAAGCCTTTGACTGTGTGGATCACAATAAACTGTGGAAAGTTCTGAAAGAGATGGGAATACCAGACCACCTGATCTGCCTCTTGAGAAATTTGTATGCAGGTCAGGAAGCAACAGTTAGAAGTGGACATGGAACAACCGACTGGTTCCAAATAGGGAAAGGAGTACGTCAAGGCTGTATATTGTCACTCTGCTTATTTAACTTATATGCAGAGTACATCATGAGAAACGCTGGGCTGGAAAAAGCACAAGCTGTAATCAAGATTGCTGGGAGAAATATCAATAACCTCAGATATGCAGATGACACCACCCTTATGGCAGAAAGTAAAGAGGAACTAAAAAGCCTCTTGAGGAAAGTGAAAGTGGAGAGTGCAAAAGTTGACTTAAAGCTCAACATTCAGAAAACGAAGATCATGGCATCTGGTCCCATCACTTCTTGGGAAATAGATGGGGAAACAGTGGAAACAGTGTCAGACTTTATTTTTGGGGGCTCCAAAATCACTGCAAATGGTGACTGCAGCCATGAAATTAAAAGACGCTTACTTCTTGGAAGGAAAGTTACGACCAACCTAGATAGCATATTCAAAAGCAGAGACCTTACTTTGCCAACAAAGGTTCGTCTAGTCAAGGCTATGGTTTTTCCAGTGGTCATGTATGGATGTGAGAGTTGGACTGTGAAGAATGCTGAGCGCCGAAGAATTGATGCTTTTGAACTGTGGTGTTGGAGAAGACTCTTGAGAGTCCCTTGGACTGCAAGGAGGTCCAACCAGTCCATTCTAAAAGAGATCAGCCCTGGGATTTCTTTGGAAGGAATGATGCTAAAGCTGAAATGCCAGTACTTTGGGCACTTCATGCGAAGAGTTGACTCATTGGAAAAGACTCTGATGCTGGCAGGGATGCGGGCAAGGGGAGAAGGGGACGACAGAGGATGAGATGGCTGGATGGCATCACTGACTCGATGGACATGAGTCTCAGTGAACTCCGGAGTTGGCGATGGACAGGGATGCCTGGCGTGCTGTGATTGTTGGGGTTGCAAAGAGTCGGACACGACTGAGTGACTGATCTGATCTGACTCTATTTTAGCTTCTCTACCCTCTCCTTATGTTTTTCTCTTCTCTACTGACTCCAAAAGACTTAATATATAAATGAATTTTTCAGATGGACCTAATGTGGTGTCTTGTGAACAATGTATGCTCTCATCTTGTTTCAACCCTCAATATAATGTTTGCTCCTTTATGGTGTGCAACGTCCACCCTATCTTATGGTGCCTGTGACTGTAACCACCCATTGGTATGATAACTAAGGTCTTGCTGTGCTACAACAACCACAAGATTTAATGCGATCACCACGGTTTGTGGGCTTACTTATCTTGGGGATATCAGCTTTGATAACTGCAATTACCTCTGTTACTGTGGCAGCAATATCATTGACTCAACAAGTACATACTGCTCAATATGTTGATGCTATGTCCAAAAATGTTTCTTTAACATTGGCACACAATAAGTTATAGACAGGAAACTAGAAATGAGGGTAGACGCCCTAGTAGAAGCAATAATACATATTGGGACTGAATTACAGGCATTAAAAGTGAAGTTGGTACTGTCCTGTCATGCCAACTACCAGTGGATATGTGTAATGCCCCTGAAAGTAAACGAGACAGATTATAACTGGGAAAAGATTAAAAATCATATTTCAGGTGTCTGGAATAGCTCCAGCACTAGTTTAGATTTAGGGAAACTTCATAATCAGATAAAGACCGTGAAACAGTCCCGATTAGATTTTACTGCCGCAGGAGTACCAAGTGACTTTTTCCGTACATTCTCTAACTTTATTTCAGGAAAGACCATTCTGTCTACTATTTTCAGCTATGCTGCTGTGGCCACTCTAATTCTGCTTCTTGTAATTATTCTTGCTTGTATTGTTAGAACTCTCTGACAGAGCACTCAGAAGCTCGCGACTGATTCGCATCTGGCTGTCTTAAGAAATAAAAAAGAGGGAGATGCTGGGAGCCACCATGGGAGATCCCACCCATGACAAAGGTCATGCAGAGAAGACCTGACAGGCAAAGGCGGATCAAGACTCGAGGGACCCCCTGGACCTGCTATTTTATGACTCTCACCAACTCCTCTGATATTAACGGGGGGCTATCCCCAACCACCTTTCTCTGAAAGAAATCAACTTAGAGCTCTAGTTATTAATCTCCTGGGCACAATAGGAGTGTTTCTATCCAAACCCCTTGGATGGCTTTCTAACTTGCCTGACAGGTTTATCTGGACTCTTACAACTACGTATGTGATTGTTTACAGCCTCCCAACCACGAAAGGCACGGAAAGCTTAAGACATTGTAACAATATAGAGCTTTTCGGGGAGTTAAAAATTATTAGAATAGAACTGGTGAAGGAGTTCATTGTTAAGCCACTGCTTGCTGCCAAGTTTCCATATCCCTTACCCACTGTGTCCCTGGGAGTATGTTAATTAATATAGTTGGCATATAGAAAAATAAGTAGTAGCCTTGATGTTAACCACTGTAGACCCTTGAGTTAGTAAATTATTTCCTTGTTATACCCCAATGCACCTTTGCCCTATAGAGATGCAACTTTATCTAGTGCTTTCGGGGAGTAGTGCCAAACCTTAGAAAAATCACCTTTTTTCTAGAGAAAATAAGTTTTCTGGTTGACTAACCTCTATCAGAAGAAAAATGTTAACAGGCCTCCTGGCCAGATGATGATGTAAATCACCTAAAGCCTTTGTATACGATAAGTTTGCAGAAAGAAAGCCTGGTCTCGATAACGGTCAAGGGCTGCTGACCCTGCATGATTCTGTGTCTTCAATTCTCCTCTGTGTACAATTGGGGGTATAAAAGCTCCTTTTAAAAATAAAGATACGGGCCTTGCTCACTAAAGCTTGGTCTCCCCGTGCTGGGGTCCAGCCCCCGCAGGATCCAGGGAATCCCTCAGGATGACAGCGTTGGTGATAAGGAAAGTAAAAGGGGAGAGAAAGCGGCTTGATCTTCTTGGTTTACACAGAAAGCCAATAAAGCTCCCCACACCGAACTTGCTCTGTTCATGGAGGCCGCAGGCACCCTCTCGGTGGGGTGAGGATGCACGATGTCCTCTCTCCGGTCAAGACGCCGGGCGCCTTCCCAATCGGGTCTTAGAAGCCCAGGCAAAAAAGTGAACTCAGAGAGCCCCTGTGCCCCAAGGAGTCATCCTGAAAGCAGAAGAGAGAGAGAGAAAGAAAGAAAAGGAAAGAAAGAAAGAATGACACGGGGAGACCAAGCTTTGGTGAGTGAGGCCCATAACTTAATTTTCAAAAGGAACTTTTATACCTTGACTTGTACCTAGAGGGAAATGAAAGATGCAAAGTCGTGCAGAGTCAGCCCAAACATTACATCTGTTTTGTCTTTATCGAAACCAGGATTTTTTTCTGCATACCTTTCCCATAAACAATGTTGTGTACATTATCTTCTGGCCTTGGAGGCCTGTGGACATTTTATGACCCTTTTTTGATAAAGGCTGCTCAACCAGAAAACTTATTTTCCCTTGAAGTGTTTTTTCTTTATATTTCTAATCTATGTCAGCCTCAGAAAGTGCTAAACAGAGTTACATTCTCACAGAGCAAAGGTGCAGTGAGTTACAACAATGAAAGAACCAATTCACTCAAAGGTCTGATGTGGTTAATTCCAAGGCTACTACTTGTTTTTCTTACACTCCATCTATGTTAACTACTGCACTCCCAGGTGCACAATGGATAAGGGATATGGGCAGCTGGCAGCAAGCATTGGCACAGCAATGAAGCCCTTTACCAGTACTGCCGGGAGCCAGCATGGGAGAGCCTACCCATGACAATGTCACGTGGGAGAGGCCTGATGGGCAAGGCAAATCAGGACTTGAAGGACCCCCTGGACCTCCTTGAGCATCTACCCCAAAACCAGAATCTGTCTGTTTTACTATTTTACACTTTCACCAACTCCTCTGACATTAATGGGAGGCTATCCCTGACCACCTTTCTCTGAAGGAAATCAACTTAGAGCTCTAGTTAATAAGCCTCCTGATCACAATAGGAGTGTTTCAATCCAAACCGTCAGATGGCTTTCTAACTTGCCTGACAGGTTTAACCGGACTCCTACAGCTATGCCTATGATTGTTTACAGCCTGCCAACCGGGAGAGGCACAGGGAGCTTAATATATTCAAATAGTATAGAGCCTTTTGAGGAGTTAAGAATATTAGAATAGAGCTGGTAAAGGATATTCATTGTTGAGCCAATGCTTCCTGCCAAGTTTCCATATACCTTGCCCACTATGTCCCTGGGAGTATCTTAATTAATATAGTTGATATATAGAAAAAATAAGTAGTGGCCTTGGTGTTAACAACTGTAGACCCTTGAGGTAATAAATTCTTTCCTTGCTACAGCCCACTGCACCTTTGCCCTATGGGAATGCAACTTTATCTAGTGCTTTTGGAGAGTGGCGCCAAACTTTATACAAATCACTTTTAGAGAAAATAAGTTTTCTGGCTAACTAACCTTTATCAGAACAAAGGGTCATAAAATGTTAACAGGCCTCCTGGCCAGAAGATGATGAAAATCACCAAAAGCCTTTGTATATGATAAGTTTGCAGAAAGAAAGCCTGGTCTCGATAAGGGTCAAGGACTGGTGACTTTGCATGACTCTTCACCCCCTACTATCCTCTATGTACAACTTAGGGTATTAAAGCTCCTTTTGAAAATAAAGGTAGGGACCTGGCTTCATCAGAGCTTGGTCTCCCCATGCCATTCTTTTTTTCCTTTTCTCTCCTTTTCTCTCTCTGTTCTTCTTTCAGGATGAATCCTTAGGGCACAGGGACTCTCTGAGTTCCCTTTTTTGCCTGGGCTTCTAAGACCAGAATGGGAAGGTGCCCTGCATCTTCACCGGGGAGATGGAGTCCTGCATCCTCACCCCACCAAGAGGGCACCTACGGCCTCCGTGAACAAAGAAAGTTCGGTGTCAGGAACTTTATTGGCTTTCTGTGTGAACCAAGGTAGATCAAGCCTCTTTTTCTCCTGTTTTACTGTCCTTATCACTGACGCCGTCCTCCTGAGGGAATCCCTGGATCCTACCGGGGCTGGCCCCAGTACAGATCAGATCAGATCAGATCAGTCACTCAGTCGTGTCTGACTCTTTGCGACCCCATGAATCGCAGCATGCCAGGCCTCCCTGTCCATCACCAACTCCCGGAGTTCACTGAGACTCACGTCAATCGAGTCAGTAATGGCATCCAGCCATCTCATCCTCTGTCGTCCCCTTCTTCTCCTGCCCCCAATCCCTCCCAGCATCAGAGTCTTTGCCAATGAGTCAACTCTTCGCATGAGGTGGCCAAAGTACTGGAGTTTCAGCCTTAGCATCATTCCTTCCAAAGAAATCCCAGGGCTGATCTCCTTCAGAATGGACTGGTTGGATCTCCTTGCAGTCCAAGGGACTCTCAAGAGTCTTCTCCAACACCACAGTTCAAAAGCATCAATTCTTCGGCACTCAGCCTTCTTCACAGTCCAACTCTCACATCCATACATGACCACAGGAAAAACCATAGCCTTGACTAGATGAATCTTTGTTGGCAAAGTAATGTCTCTGCTTTTGAATATGCTATCTAGGTTGGTCATAACTTTCCTTCCAAGGAGTAAGCGTCTTTTAATTTCATGGCTGCAGTCACCATCTGTAGTGATTCTGGAGCCCAGAAAAATAACGTCTGACACTGTTTCCACTGTTTCCCCATCTATTTCCCATGAAGTGGTGGGACTGGATGCCATGATCTTTGTTTTCTTTATGTTGAGCTTTAAGCCAACTTTTTCACTCTCCACTACCCCAGTACAGTACTATTCTAATAATTTTTCACCCCTTTAAGAGCTCTATGCCCATTAGGACTTTTAGAATATTTTGGTTTCCCGTGTCTCTCACGGTTGGGAGGCTGTGAACAATCACATGTGTAGCTGCAAGAGTCTGGATAAACCTGTCAGGCAAGCTAGAAAGCCATCAGAGGGGTTTGAATTGAAACACTCCTATCATGCCTAGGAGACTTATTAACTAAAGCCCTATGTTGACTTTTTCCAGAGAAAGGTGGTTGGGGATAGCCCCCTGTTGATGTCAGAAGAGTTGGTGAAAGGCACAAAATAGTAAGACAGACAGATTCTGGTTTTGGGGTAGATGCTCGAGCAGGTCCAGGGGGTCCCTCGAGTCCTGATCTACCTTGTTCGTCAGGTCTCTTCCACATGACCTTCTCATGGGTGGGATCTCCCTTGCTGGCTCCCAGCATCCCCATGTCATTCTTTTTTTTCTTTATCTCTCTCTCTCTCTCTCTTTTTAAGGATGACTCTTTGCAGTACAGGGGCCCTCTGAGCTCACTGATCTGGCCGGGCATCTAAGACTCAATCGGGAAGGCGCCTAGCGTCTTCAGGGGAGGGGACGCCCTGTGTCTTCACCCCACCGAGAGGGTGCCTGTGGTCTCTGTGAACAGAGCAAGTCCGGTGTCACGGACATTATTGGCTTTCTGTGGAAACCAAGGAAGATCAAGCCTCTTTTTCTCCCCTTTACCTTTCCTCTTTCGCTGATGCCGTTCCTCCTGAGGGTATCTCTGGATCCTGCCGGGGCTGGACCCCGGTAGTGTGGTGAGCTCTAAGAGCTTGACTTTGGTAATACATTGATCAAACGCATTTGCTACATGCGTTTCATGATGGTCTCTGGGAAGGAATCAGTGTGATAAAGGGGCCAACTTATTAGATATGATTCATTCACATCCGTGTTTCCTAGAAATACACAGCCTGAATTACGAAATTCAACAGTGTGTGTGAATTAGCAACAGGGAGGGCGGAAAATAATGTAAAACTAGGACATGACTTATCATGGTCAGTAGGATCAGGAAGCCCTTCCATACATAGTCCAGCCTATTATAAAACATCAAACATATAATGATAATATAAAACATAATAGAAAACACTATAATAATAGTCATAAAACATAACTATTCCTTGTATTATAATCATTCATATTTCATACAAGCTTGTGTTCCCCTTCCTTTTTTTATAGCTATAGGGAACTTGCAGTTTAATAAGACTTTAAGTTGTATACTTGTCTTATTTCCTCTGTTTCTTTGAAAAACGAATCCCTTTTGATTCTTCAATCTCGACGTAATCTATGGTTGCCAGTAGATCTTTAACGACACTGGGAAGAGGGTTCCATGGCAGGACTTGCCTCGCTGCTACGTACTCAATTACTTTAATGATCTAAATGATTCATTGGATGGTTAATTCTTGGCATTTTGGGATTAATAGCCATTTGCACTACTGCCACTGTTGCAGGCATTGCTTTACAAACCTCAGTTCAAACACACAACTTTATTCAAAATTGGACCAAAGATGCTCATACTATGTGGACCACTCAGGCTCAGGTAAATGAAGAAGTTCAAGATGAAATACAGGAAATAAAAACAGCCATCCAATGGGTCAGATATCAATTAATAGATTTACAAAAACAAGTTATGCTAAAATGTGACTGGAATTCTACTCAATTTTGTATTACCCCTGTTCGGCTCAACTATGGTGCCTACTATTGGGAACAAATAAAATTTCACTTGTAAAACATATGTGATAACGCTTCCGTAAATGTACAATTATTACAAAGGGAAACCTTTGGAACCTTCTTTAAGAGTCTACTCTCTTCCAACAATTTGGAAACCTTAGCTGACCAGCTAGCTGATCAATTATCTGGGCTAGACCCTCGAGGATGGTTTCAAAGCATTACACATAGTAATGGATCTGGAGCTATAACACTGATAATTATTCTTGTGATTATATTTGTATTATACTGATGCCTTTCAACTAATATTGTTCAAACTAAACAAACTCAATTGGTCCGGGCCTTTTTCACAAAAGTATCTACAGTCACCCCCAATTATGAAAAAATAAAAAAGAGGAAATTGTCAGGGGACGTTCAACTTTAAGGGATCCAATGTCTTGCATTTTCTTCCTTTGTGTGCCATTTCTCAGAGACTCTGTTCCTTATCAGTTCCTCGAAAACAGGAACAAGCAGAGCTGCATACAGTTCTCAGGACTTAGATCATGGGAAAGGGCACCTGCTTGGATTCCCTTCAGTGACTCCCTTCAATGACCTTTTACTTACAGGACTATCCATTTTGTTGCAACTAATGGAATTTCATTTTTAATGGCTGAGTAATGATTTTATTGAAGGTATAAAAGCATCTGTCTACAATGAGGGAGACCAGGTTTGATCCCTGGGTCAGGAAGGTCCCCTGGAGAAGGAAATGGCAATCCACTCCAATACTATTGCCTGGAAAATCCCATGGACAGAGGAGCCTGGAAGGCTACAGTCCATGGGGTGACAAAGAGTCGGACATGCCTGAGCAACCTCACTTTCACTTTGAAGCATGCAATGAAGTTCTTTAGTAAAAGGTGAATGAGGGCCGTACAGATATACAGCCTTTTTCACCTGTTGCATGTGAGAAAATTCAATGCGTTCCTATTGCGGTATTAGTTGCCCTTTAGCATAAACATTTCCTAACAGAAGAAAGGCAAGAAGATCATCCGCCTCAGAGACTTGCGATTGCAAAGCCAGTACATCAGAAAGGCTTTGTCGTGAAGGACAATGAGTGGATTGTCTGTTTTCATAAATATGAGTGTGTGTTAGGGGCTTCTTGTCAGCAAAAAAAGTATTGTTGGCTTTAGTGTCAAAGAGAGCATCAGAAGAATCATCATCAGATTAATTTTGTCCTCTAATTGAGGGGACCTTTGGCTTTGTGCCCATTACAAGAGAAGGGGGAGGAGCACTTGGGACAGACGGAGCAGGGATGGTGGGAAAGTTTTGAAACATTTTATGTTGCTGTAACTGGGCCTTCTGTAGAGTCTTATCATCTAATTTATATTCGTATAATGAGCATTCTGCTTGTTGATGAATATCAGGGGGGCTAGAATGGCCTTGAAATAGCAAAATCACAGCTTAAATGAAGGCCCACAAGGGCCAGAAATTTATTCGAATATTTTCTTCCCGTCTTACGGCTTGTTCAACATGTTATTTAACCCAGCTCCAAATTTCTACATCGAAACTGCCTTCTTCAGGGAGCCAGGGATTATATTTAACCACTGTTCGGAGACAAGCCTCTATCCACTGACGCAAAACCGAAAGTCCTTGAACCTTAAATAAATGATGAAGTAAAGTAGAAAAGTGGTGGGGCTTTCTAGCCGTTTGTCGTATAACCCCGCACTTACCGACCTCTGTAGTTCCTAACAGTTGGCTCCAGTTCTTGCCAAGGGCATTCACCAGGTCCTTGTTCGGGGGCCACTTGTCACAGTCTTTGTAGCCCGGGACCTGGGGACTGGAGTGGACGAGAAGAAGGAAGCAGGGGACCCACGTCTCAAAACAAGGGTGCTTTATTTGCAGAAACGCATGTTTATGTATCTTCATACAAGGCAGCTTTAGTCAGTAAAAAAAATTGAGCAAAAACAAAGCCAAGCAAATAATAATCTTAAAAGGGCCAGAAAGCATCCCATATACTAAGGAAGAGGGGCATAACTGATTAATTACCTTTAAGTAAAAGGTCACTGAAGGGAGTCACTGAAAGGAATCCAAGCAGGTGCCCTTTCTCATTATCTCAGTCCTGAGAACTGCATGCAGCTCTGCTCATTCCTATTTTCCAGGAACTGGTAAGGAATAGAGACTCCTTGAGAAACAGCACACTAAAGAAAAAAAATGCAACATATTGGATCCCTTAAAGTTGGACGTCCCCTGACACAGAGCAATTATTTTGAGCATCAGTTTGATCTGAACCAGGATATTATGTGTATGTGAATGAATCACATTTAACAGCTATCATTACCATTTGCTACTATTGTATTCAAAGAACTACATTCTGAATGTATCAAGGTTTCCTGTTTCCATGAATAAAATAGAAACCCTTATGTCACAACCTTGGATGAATTGTGTTTATTCCATCAACACAGTTTTCTCTCACTTCAGTACTTATAACAGAAGCTAAGAAGGCACCATTCGGCTCTCAGGTTTAAATAATCTAGAACAATTTCTTGTCACCATGGAATCAAACAACATAAAATTTGGGGGTTACATAGTCATAATTTGTAACTAAAGTTACTCTCTCTACACTCTATGCCAGAACATTCATATAACTGTAATCCAAATAGCACAGCAGTTCATTTTAGACTGAATTCCATTAATGTACAAAAATTTCATCAAATAAACTTAAAGGTCTCATCTGCTTTATTTTTATTTTTGGCTGTGCTGGGTCTTCGTTGTTGCATGCAAGGTTTGCTGTGTGTGTTGGCTTTTCTTGCTGGGGAGCGTATGCTCTAGATGCGAGGGCTCAGTAGTTGCAGCTCACACACTCTAAAGCATGGACTCAGTAGCTTCAGCACACACTGTTAATTGTCCTGTGGCATGTGGGATCTTCTCAGACCCAGGATGGAACCTGATGCTCTGCATTGACAGGCGGATTCTTAACCACTGAACCATTGGAGAAGTCCCTCATTAGCTTTATTGAATGATTCATGCATTGGGCAGAATTCAACCTGGTAAGTGGGTGCTTACCTTAACATCTCAAGATGTTGAGGGTATTTTCATTATGTATCTGTTACAGATTTTTGTCTTCTCCTTACTATGAAGTTTTTATTTAGATATGGGCTCTTGGTGTTTCTTAGACTTGGGTGACTGTTTCCTTTCCCAGATTAGAGTGGTTTCAGCTGTTTTCTCCTCCGAAGGTCGTTCCTGTCTTCTTCTGGGACTCCTACAGGGCAAATATGAGTGGCTTATCGTCCAAGAGGTCTCTTAAAATCTCCTCCTTTTGTTCTTTTTTATTCTGTTCAGTAGTGGTGATTTTCAGTACTCTTCCTTCTGGCTCATTGATGTGTTTTCTGCCTCATTTAGCCTGTTCTGATTCATTTTAGTTTCTGGTGTTTTTTTTTTTTATAAATTTCACTTACTATATTCTTCCATTCTGTTTGGTTGGTTGTTATATTTTCTAAGTCTTCGTTAAATACTTCTCAGTTCTCAGGTCATGCATTCTTCTCCCAAGTTCTTTGATCATGTTTACTACCATTACTCTGAACCCTTTCACGTAGATTGTCTATCTCCACATTACTTAGTTCTTCTGGGGTTTTGTCTTGTTCCTCCCTCTGAAACATATTCCTCTGTCACCTCGTTTTGTGTAAATTACTATTTGTATTTTTATCTATCTTGTAGCATAGTTACGTTTCTTTACCTTGGAGAAGTGGCCCTTTGCAGGAGATATCCCAGGCACCCTTATTCTGATCCAAGGGCCAGAGGACATCTGATCGCAGGGTGGTTTCCCACGGGTATTTGTTGACTCGGTTTGCAAGCTGTGGGACTCTACTTTTCTTGCTTTTGGTGTCTGCCCCCTGATGTGAAGAGCCAATTCATTGGAAAAGACCCTGATGCTGGGAAAGATTGAGGACAGGAGGAAAAGGGGGCGACAGAGGACTAGAGGGTTGGATGACATCACCGATTCAATGGATATGAGTTTGAGCAAACTCCAGGAGATGGTGAAAGACAGGGAAGCCTGTCTTGCTGCAGTCCAAGGGGTCGCAAAGAGTCAGACACGGCTGAGTGGCTGACCAACAACCCTGCTGGGTGAGGCTGGTCTGGAGGCTTGTGCCTGCACAATGATGGTTAGAACTGGGTCTTGACACTTTTGTGGGTAGAGTTACATCGAAAGGCAAGTGTACAGGAAGCCTTTGGACAGCCTGTCTGCTGATAGTTAGGGCTGCATCCTGGCCCTTTCATCCTTTGGCCTTAGTGGCCTCATTGCTGTAGCGACATGTTCTGAGTGGAGCCAGTGTCGGGCCAAGATGGAGACCTCATGCAGATGAGTGCTCTCTCATAGTTCTGCCCTCAGGATCTGTGTCCCCACAGTGAGCCACAGCCCACTCCCCACCCTCCAGAGATCCTTCAAGACCAGCAGGCAGGTCTCACCATCCAGGATCCTAGCAAACGATTGTGTTTTGCCCTTCATCTCAGCTTCGTCTCCATGTGCTTGAGGCTTCATCTGCACCTGTTAAGAGTGAAGTCTCTGTTTTCCCCGTTCCTGTGGAGCTCCTGCAGTCAGGGCCCGCTGGTCTTCAGAAGTAAATGTTAAAGATCTCTATGGCCTTATTCATTGATTCATGGGTTGGTCAGCATCCCACCTGGTAAATAACAGGTGCTCCCAGAAGCTGTCTGTCGTCTTCACACCAAGGTATATATGAATCAGTGGGTTGTTTTCAAATTTTTGTGACCTGAATATATTCATAAATGCCATGACCTGTACAAAGTAGGTACAGCATAAACATGAAGAAGCTGAGTTTCTTTAGGGGTGGGGTTCACTTCCATGAAAAAACTGAAATGGCAAAATGGTGAAATGAAGTGTTTAATTTGGGAGTTGGCGGTGATCAGGTGCTTGAAAGTCAAGTGAGTAGAGTTGCACAAGCATATAGTGAAGGGAATGACTATGGATTCCAATTGTATTTTGTGACAGGAAACTAGTCTCCAGTGCCAAATGCCTGCAAGACATCCTGCCATTTCTCAGTGTTGTATTCACATTCAGAGCCCGAAGATCTTGCAGAGAAACTGAGATGTGTTCTTCGTTCCCAACCGAAAATACTTTCCTTGATAACTGATGTTAAATTGGACTCAAATTCACTTTTATATCACAGGTTGCAAGTCCTTGTCTTAATGCTTTATGCATGCTATCTTTTTGAATTTGAGCTCCAAAATAAGTACTGATGTTCTTTCTCGTTTCCCAGATGAAGGAACTTGAATGGAACAAAAATCACCTCATTCCAGGAAGTGACGGAATGGGAGCTTGAATTCACGTTGTCTTACCTCAAAGATCTTGTCATCATGTTGCTACATGAGGCCCAGGTTGTTGGCATGGCTACAATAATTCTTGTTGGCATGGCTATGATAATTCTTGTTGGCATGGCTACAATAATTCCTGCCGAGGTGCAGGCAGGCACAAAGCGTGGGACAAGTCACCTTGTCCCAGTTGTATTTCTGGGGGAACAGCTGAGGTCGGAGGCTCCCTGCGGAGGCACCTCAGGCAGCAGACCAAGTGCAGGTGGACTCTCTGCATATAGTAATTCTGAGAGAGTAGGGCCATCCACCAGCTCTGTGCCCACAAAAGTCAAATGCTGCTGGTCAGTTAGGATGACCTCAGTGTGCTTACAAAGATCTGTTGGAAGAACTTAACAGAAAAACCTGAACAAAACTGTTTGGCCAAACCAATAAATATCTGTGTCCACTGGGCTGCCTCCCAGAAGAAAAAGACAGAAATAAACATTTCATTCATGTATTTAGACTGTTTTTTTTAGACATAATTCTGTTGCATAGTTTAGTCTGTAGAATAGTGAAAATGTAACTTTTATACGCACCATGTGTGTGTGCTAAGGTTCTATGGTTTTTCCAGTAGTCGTGTAGGGATATGAGAGTTGGATTATAAAGAAAACTGAGTGCTGAAGAATTGATGCTTTTGAATTGTGTTGGAGAAGACTCTTGAGAGTCCCTTGGACTGCAAGGAGATCCAACCAGTCCATCCTAAAGGAGATCAGTCCTGGGTGTTCATTGGAAGGACTGACGCTGAAGCTGAAACTCCAATACTTTGGCCGCCTCATGCGAAGAGTTGACTCATTGGAAAAGACTCTGAGGCTGAGAGGGACTGGGGGCAGGAGGAGAAGGGGATGTCAGAGGATGAGATGGCTGGATGGCATCACCGACTCCATGGACGTGAGTTTGAGTGAACTCCGGGAGTTGGTGATGGACAGGGAGGCCTGGCGTGCTGCAATTCATGGAGTCGCAAAGAGTCGGACTCGACTGACCTACTGAACTGAACTGACATAATTGGACAAGATTGTGGTTGCTGAGGTTTAGAAGATAAACATGAGTAAGATATGAAACACTTTAGAGTAACAATAATTTATTTTCTATTAGAAATCATATCATTTTAATGGAGGACTAAAAGAGAAACTCTTGGCAGAACTCTATTAGCCTTTGTCCTGCTTCATTCTGTACTCCAAGGACAAATTTGCCTCTTACTCCAGGTGTTTCTTAACTTCCTACTTTTGCATTCTAGTCCCCTATAATGAAAAGGACATCTTTTTTGGGTGTTAGTTCTAGAAGGTCTTGTAGGTCTTCATAGACCTGTTCAACTTCAGCTTCTTCAGCGTTTCTCTTGGGGCATAGACTTGGATTACCATGATATTGAATGGTTTGCCTTGGAAACGAACAGAGATCATTCTGTCCTTTTTGAGATAGCATCCAAGTACTGCATTTTGGACTCTTGTTGACTATGATGGCTACTCCATTTCTTCTAAGGGATTCCTGCCGACAGTAGTAGATATAATGGTCCTCTGAGTTAAATTAACCCATTACAGTCCATCTTAGTTTGCTGATTCCTTGAATGTTGACGTTCACTCTTGTTATTTCCTGTTTGACCACTTCCAATTTGCCTTGATTCATGAACCTAACATTCCAGGTTCCTATGCAATATTGCTCTTTACAGCATTGAACCTTGCTTCTATCACCAGTCCCATCCACAACTGGGTGTTCTTTCTTTGGCTCCATCCCTTCATTCTTTCTGGAGTTATTTCTCCACTGATCTCCAGTAGCATATTGGGCACTTACCAACCTGGGGAATTCATCTTTCAGTGTCCTATCTTTTTGCCTTTTCATATGGTTCATGGGGTTCTCAAGGCAAGAATACTGAAGTGGTTTGCCATACCCTTCTCCAATGGACCACATTCTGTCAGACCTCTCCACCATGACCCATCCATCTTGGGTGGCCCCACAGAGCATGACTTAGTTTCATTGAGTTAAACAAGGCTGTGGTCCATGTGATAACACTGGCTAGTTGTCTGCGATTGTGGTTTCAGTCTGTTTGCCCTCTGATGCCCTCCCTTAGTGCCTACCATCTTACTTGGGTTTCTCTTACCTTGGACGTGGGGTATCTCTTTACGGCTGCTCCAGCAAGGCGCAGCCACTGCTCCTTACCTTGGACGTGGGGTTGCTCGTCTCGGCCACGGCCCCTGACCTTGGACATGGGGTAGCTCCTCTCAGCTGCCACCCCTGACCTTGGACGTGGGATAGCTCCGCTCAGCTGCTGCCCCTGACTTTGGACGTGGGGTAGTTCCTCTCGCCGGCCACCCTGGACCTTGGACGTGGGGTAGCTCCTCTCGGCTGCCGCTCCTGACCTTGGACACAGGGTAGCTCCTCTCAGCTGGCGTCCTGACCTTGGACAAAGAGTAGCTCCCCTCGGTTGGGCTTGTAAAAGGCCACAAAACACAAGGTGAATTCTCAGTTAGTGGTACACTGGTGTGTGGCATGTTCAGATCCAGTAAGTGATAAAAGTGTTTAGCTTGTGAAGGCAGAAGTAGAAAAACATCTATTTCTGCTTTATTGACTATGCCAAAGCCTTTGACTGTGTGGATCACAATAAACTGTGGAAAATTCTAAAAGAGATGGAAATACCAGACCACCTGGCCTGCCTCTTGAGAAACCTGTATGCAGGTCAAGAAGCAACAGTGAGATCTGGACATGGAACAACAGACTGGTTCCAAATAGGAAAAGGAGTATGTCAAGGCTGTATATTGTCACCCTGCTTATTTAACTTATATGCAGAGTACATCATGAGAAATGCTGGGCTGGAGGAAGCACAAGCTGTAATCAAGATTGCTGGGAGAAATATCAATAACCTCAGATATGCAGATGATACCACCCATATGGCAGAAAGTGAAGAAGAACTAAAGAGCCTCTTGATGAAAGTGAAAGAGGAGAGTGAAAAAGTTGGCTTAGAGCTCAACATTCAGAAAACAAAGATCATGGCATCCGGTCCCATCATTTCATGGGGAAACTGGAAATAGAGGCTGGTTTTCTTTTTCTGGGCTCCAAAATCACTGCAGCTTGTGATTGCAGCCAAGAAATTAAAATATGCTTACTTCTTGGCAGGTAAGTTATGACCAACCTAGACAGCATATTAAAAAGCAGACATTACTTTGTCAACAAAGGTCTATGTCTAGTCAAGCCTATGGTTTTTCCAGTGGTCATGTATGCATGTAAGAGTTGGACTATAAAGAAAGCTGAAAAAAGCAAAAGAAAGCTGAGCGCTGAAGAATTGATGCTTTTGAACTGTGGTGTTGAAGAAGACTCTTGAGAGTCCCTTGGATTGCAAGGAGATCCAACCAGTCCATCCTAAAGGAGATTAGTCCTGGGTGTTCATTGGACTGCCTGATGCTGAATCTGAAACTGCGATACTTTGGTCACCTGATGGGAAGAACTGACTCATTGCAAAAGACCCTGAGGCTGGGAAAGATTGAGGGCAGGAGGACAAGGGGACAACAGAGGATGGGATGGTTGGATGGCATCACCGACTCAATGGACATGGGTTTAGGTGGACTCTGGGAGTTGGTGATAGACACGGAGGCCTGTGCTGCGGTTCACGGGGTCTCAAAGTATCGGATGTGACTGAGTAACTGAACTGAACTGAAAAGAGAAACTATTAGAAAGTTACCATAATCACAACTATATGAGAGGTTATGTCAATTAACAATGGAAAGAGAGGACTTCCTTTGGTCCAGTGGTTAAGAATCCACCTTGCAATGCAGTGGACACAAGTTCTATCTCTGGTCAGGAAACTATGATCTCACATGCAGAGTAACTAAGCTCGAGTGCTGCAACTAGAGAGTCTGTGCTGCAGCTAATACCCAACACAAATATTAAAAAATAAAAAAGGAAAGAGGTACTCAAAAATTACAGATATATTGCTAATGTGTAAAATGGCAGTAGTGTTTTGTATGTTTTTCTTGTATCCTGACACCTAATATGTTTACTAGAAATTCCTGTAAATCCTTTTGCCTTTCACATATTCCATTTCATTAAATTTCCTATTGATGTAACAAATCACCACCAACTGAGTGGATTAAAACAACAAATTTGTTCTCTTGCAGTTCTGGACGCCAGGATTGCAAAATGAACCCACAGCCTTGTGCTGCATCTGGATTCTCCAGGTCAGAATACTTTTCCTTGCCTTTCCTGTTTCTAGATGTTATTTTCTTCCTTTGACTCATTGTTTCCTTACTCTACCTTTGAAGGCAGCAAGGTAGCATTAAATTTTTTTTTAATATTTTTGACCAGTTCTTGTTTTAAGCACGTGGGATCTTTAGTTGTAGCATTCAAGCTCGTAGTTGTGTCATATGATATCTAGTTCCCTGACCAGGGATTGAACCAGGGTCCCCTACGTTGGGAATGTGGTGTCTTAGCCACTGGACCACTAGGGGAGTCCCAAGGTATCTTAAAATCTCTTTACCTTTCATGATATCACCGGCTTCAAGATGATTCTATCTCCATCTGTATTTTTTTTAGAAGGGCCTTCGGAATGATAATTCATTTACCAGTTCATCCAATCTAATCTCCTGTGTCCAGATTTTAACTAGATCACATTTGCAGACTGCCCTTGGACATTTAAAGTAGTACTCAACATGTTCTAGATAAGAGGATGTGGGCAGTATTGGGGCAGGGGGGAGTGCATTATTCAGCCTACCATAGTCAGACTGTCTTCTCCTGATGGGTGTACAATTTTAACATCCTTTTCTCTCCATATAGCTTTTATCACTTTTTGTTAAAACATTGATTTGTATTCATTAATTTGGCGATGTTGGACTTCGGTTGTGGCACCTGAGATCTTCAGTCTTCCTTGTAGCATCTTTTCCTTGCAGCATGTGAAGTCTTAGTTGTGGCATGCGGAATCTAGTTCCCCGATCAGTGATCAAAACCAGACCCTCTGCATTGGGAGCACAGAGTCTTATCCACTGGACGGACCACCAGGGAAGTCCTTATGGCTTTTATTTACTTTACTCCCTTAATTTACTGGCTAGAATGTCTAAAACAATGTCAATAGCAGTGCTGAGAATGGACATATTGGTCTGCTTCCTAATCTCTGGGGAAAAGCATCCAGTCTTCCACCATTGAGTATGGTGTTTGCTGTAAGTTTTTGCAGGTGTTCTTTCTTGAGTTGAGGGAGGTTCCCACTCTTCTTTGTTTTCTGAAGTTTATATTATAAATGGTTGTTTACTTTTGTTAAATGCAGTTTCTGAATCAATTGACAAGACAGTTTGATTTTCCTTCTTTTGTCTGTCAACAGTCTGGATGACATTGATTGAAATTCGAGATAGCCTTCTATCCCTCATTCTATACTCCCACTGGATCACGGCATACAATTATTTTTGTCTCTTGCTGATTTCTATTGCTAATATTTTGTTAACAATGTTTGCTTCTTCATGTGGGATTTAGTTGGTAGTTATCTTTATCTTTTCTTTTCTTCTGATACCTTGTCTCGTATTGTCTCACGGTAATACTGACCTCATACATTGAGTTGGGAAGTGTTCCCTCCTTTTCTTTGGTCTAAAAGAAATCATGTCAAGTTGCTGCTAAATCTTCTTTGTATGTTTGTTCAGTTAATCAGTTCAGTCGCTCAGTCATGTCCGACTCTTTGCCTCCCCATGGACTGCAGTACTCCAGGCTTCCCTGTCCATCACAAACTCCCGGAGCTTATTCAAACTCATGTCCATCGAGTTGGTGGTGCCATTCAACCATCTCATCCTCTGTTATCCCCTTCTCCTCCCGCCTTCAGTCATTCCCAGCATCAGGGTCTTTTCCAATGAGGCAATGCTTTGCATCAGGTGGCCGAGGTATTGGAATTTCAGCTTTAGCGTCAGTCCTCCCAATGAATACTCAGGACTGATTTCCTTTAGGATGGACTGGTTGGATCTTCTTGCAGTCCAAAGGACTTTCAAAAGTCTCCTCCAATGCCACAGTTCAATTCCTTGTCTTTCAGCTTTCTTTATAGTTTGCTCTTACATCCGTAACAACTGAAAAGCCAAAGCTTTGACTAGACGGGCCTTTGTTGGCAAAGTAATGTCTCTGCTTTTTAATATGCTGTCTAGGTTGGTCATAACTTTGCTTCCAAGGAGCAAGCGTCTTAATTTCATGGCTGCAGTCACCATCTGCAGTGATTTTGGAGCCCAAAAAAGTAAAGTTTGTCACCATTTCCATTGTTTCCCCATCTATTTGCCATGAAGTGGTGGGACCAGATGCCATGATCTTAGTTTTCTGAATGTTGAGTTTTAAGCCAGTTTTGTCACTCTTTCACTTTCAGCAAGAAGCTCTTTAGTTCTTCTTTGTATGTTTATTAGATGTGTCTAATACCACTGTTGTGACTTTGTTACACTAACACTTGTTAAGTCAAGGTCCTCAGTGCTGGACGTTGGGTCACAACTCAATAGAAGACTGCAAGGGAAAACGAAATGGAAGTGTGTTTTACTCACTCATCCTGGAGGAGCTGCAAAGCAAACGTCAAGGGCTCAAGTGGGAAATCAGGGCAAGGTGCAGAGAGCCAGACAGGGGCGGCCTGGGGCTTGTACCTTCATTAGGCTCTGTAGGACTGTGAAGAAAGCTGAGCACTGAAGAATTGATGCTCTTGAACTGTGCTGTTGGAGAAGACTGTTGAGAGTCCCTTGGACTGCAAGGAGATCCAACCAGTCCATTCTGAAGGAGACCAGCCCTGGGATTTCTTTGGAAGGAATGATGCTAAAGCTGAAACTCCAGTACTTTGGCCACCTCATTCGACGAGTTGACTCATTGGAAAAGACTCTGATGCTGGGAGGGATTGGGGGCAGGAGGAGAAGGGGACGACACAGGATGAGATGGCTAGATGGCATCACTGACTCGATGGACGTGAGTCTGAGTGAACTCCGGGAGTTGGTGATGGACAGGGAGGCCTGGCGTGCTGCGATTCATGGGGTTGCAAAGAGTCAGACACGACTGATTGACTGAACTAACTAACTAACTAGGCTTTGTAGATGGGGTTCTCTGGAGTCCAGGGTTAAGGCTGGATTGAACTTTGTTCTTTAACCTGAGAGTATAATGTTCCATGAAACACAGGGCCACTCTGCTACGTGTGTTCAGTGACAGGCGAAAATTATTAGAGCACTTAGTGTTTTCTAATTGACCAATTTGTTTCCTTTCTGCTCTGTGTGAATCTAAACACACTAAAATATTTCTCTAATTTAATACAGATATTCTGATTCTAGTATCAATGTGGGTAATAAAAGAACTCATCTTGAAATGTTCTCTATTCATTGCATCATACTTAAAAGTGAGAGAGAGGCATGGTGACCGATGTCATTTCTGGCTCCAACAGTCTCCCCGTTCTCTACTCCACACCAGGCAACGGAAGGGGTGACCCACAGCTGTCTGAGTCAAGTCACTGTCCCCTGGGCTGAACAGGATGGCAAGTGGAAGCTCTATTATGATACAAATAATTACAAAATGCACACATACAGACAGGAAAATTTCAATTAGCATCCTTATCAGAATAATTTTAAAAGGTATTTTTTGGAGTCCAAAGCCACAAATCAAATACATCACAACTTAATCATGCATAAGCAAACAGCTCAGCACTCATCTGCATCCAGATCTCCACCCTCTCACTTCGTGTTTCCCTTTCATTTTGTTTGTCTATCTGTCCCTCTCTGCTGTCCTACCTCTTTGCACATTGTTCCCCCTCAACCTTTCTGACCTGTTTCCTTGTGTCCCTCTCTTTCAGTCCTCCAGGTTACCACCATTGAATCCGTGACACGCCCTTCATCCCCACTCTGCCCCGCCTCTGGTGGCCAAACTACCTTTTCACCCTCTCTTCCTCTGCTTGCTTTGAGCTCGCTCCAGCCCTTCTCCTCTCCCAGCATCAAGTCTCTCCCAAGGCTATGTCTTCCACCCTTTTATACCCTCATTATACTGATCAGCCCTGGAACAGGAAATGGCAACTCACTCCAGTATTCTCGCCTGGAGAATTCCATGGACAGAAGAGCCTAGTGGACTACAGACCATGGGAATCACAAAAAGTCAGACACAACTGACTAACCTTCTCTTTTCATACTGATCAGGGGCTCCTCTCCTATTCTGTCTTTACTCCTTCATGTCCCAAGAGATCCCAACTTTCTTTTACTTTGTTTTTTACCATCTGCTACTTTCACTGTTTATTCTTTCATTCTTACCATCTCTTTGCAAAACACCCATCCTCCACACTGTCCTCTGATCTCACCCACTCTTCTTTTCTCCTCACGTTTCTATTCCTCTCAGTCACTCTGTCTTCTGATCCCTCTTGCCCACACATTCAGAGTAGGTGGGATGCAGTAAGATGTCTGCCTCATGAGAGAGCACTGATGAAACCAAAACTCAACAGTTTAAGGCAAGACATAAAAATTAAACGCAAACTTTCCCTCTGCCCATTTTGGCCCCCTCCATCCTCTCCCGTGAGCCCTCTGTTAACCAGACCTCGATGGAAGAACCTGCTCAAACATAAAAATCAATTTTTCTTCCTCTGGCACCAAGCCACATCACTCCTTAGAAGACAACATTCTCAATATTCTAAAGGATCACAATGAGACAGAAGGAAGGGGGCAGGGCACAACCATTAAAAGAAGTGAGGTGACGGGATGACACAGTCATTGAGAAAAAAAGGATATGACAAAAAGTAGTTAGAACCCCAACGAGGTCCAAGATGGCGGAAGAGTCTACTTCCAGTTGACCTTAAGCCTCATTACACTCTCACTCTAACACATCACCTAAACGACACACCCACAGGCACAATGATAGTTCACAGGATAACCATAAAAGGCCAAAAAGTAGGCAGAGGCCCAATTCCCAGAAACCCTGCCCCTTCCTTAAATAGAATCTTCTTCCCATCTACTTTTCCTTCATTGAATAGTCTTTGACTGTGTGTATCTCACACAAACTATGGAAAATTCTTCAAGAGATGGGAATACCAGACCACCTGCCATGCGTCCTGAGAAATCTGTAGGTCAGGAAGCAACAGTTAGAAGTGGACATGGAACAACAGACTGGTTCCAAATAGGGAAAGGAGTACGTCAAGGCTATATATTGTCACCCTGCTTATCTAACTTATATGCAGAGTACATCACTCAAAATACTGGGCTGGATGAAACACAAACTGGAATCAAGGTTGCTAGGAGAAATATCAATAACTTCAGATATGCAGATGACACCACCCTTATGGCATAAAGCGAAGAACTAAAGAGCCTCTGGATGAAAGTAAAACAGGAGAGTGAAAAAGCTGGCTTAAAGCTCAACATTCAGAAAACTAAGATCACACCAATCTGTCCAATCACTTCATGGCAAATAGTTGGGGAAACAATGGAAACAGACACTATTTTGGGGGCTCCAAAATCACTGCAGATGGAGACTGCAGCCATGAAATTAGAAGACTTGCTTCTTGGAAGAAAAGCTATGACCAACCTATACAACATACTAAAAAGCAGAGACATTACTTTGCCGACAAAGGTCCATCTAGTCAAAGATGTAGTTGTTGCAGTAGTCATGTATGGATGTGAGAGTTGGACTATAAAGAAAGCTGAGTGCCAAAGAATTGATGCTTTTGAACTGTGATGTCAGAGATGACTCTTGAGAGTACCTTGGGGTGCAAGGAGATCCAATCAGTCATTCTTAAAGGAAATCAGTGCTGAATATTCATTGGAAGGACTGAGGCTGAAGCTGAAACTCCAGTACTTTGGCCACGTGATGCAAAGAACTGACTCATTGGAAAAGACCCTGATGTTGGGAAAGATTGAAGGCGGCAGGAAAAGGGGACGACAGAGGATGAGATAGGTGGATGGCATCACTTACTCAATGGACATGAGTTTGAGTAAGCTATGGGAGTTGGTAATGGACTGGGAAGCCTGGTATGCTGCAGTCCATGGAGTTGCAGACAGTCAGACATGACTAAATGACTGAACTGAACTGACAGCATTACAGTAAGTGTATCTTAGCAGGTCTTTGGAAAGGAGTACAGAAGCAAAAAAGCTTAGATAAATTCAAGAGATACACCAAAAACACAATGAGGACCATCAGTTTCTAGAAAGAGTTTATCATACTTATAGGCCCTACTCTGATGCAAACCCTGAGGCCTCTGAAAATAATGAGAATGGTAAACATAACCTTTATTGGACAAAGCTCCCCAGACATCAAAAACTCACAAAAGTTAGATGGTCCATTTGGAATGATCCCTTCTCAACTGGCAGATGTTGCTTTAAAAGTGTTCAACAGCAGAGAACAGCAAACGAAGCAAGAAGATGCAGGACTGAAAGCCACAGTACCTGGTGGCAGCAGTGGACTCCCAGGGCTCGAGTAACCTGAGGAGAGGTGAGCCACCGCGGGGGAGGGAACAACACGCTTAGTGTAAGGACGGCACTGGAAAACAGACTGTCCTTGGCTAAGGAGTGAGAAGGAAAACAGTAACAGACAGGAGCCTGTCGTCGCACTAGAAAGAGTTGAACACTCTAATGATGCCCCAGGAGCTCCAGGTACCTGTGACAGTGGGGACTAGCTGACTGACATTCTGATAGCTACAGTGCAGAATACTTGATAGATACCAAGATGGCGCAGAGAACGACTCAGTCCATCCCGGTCACAAGAGTTTCTGGAGAAGTGCAAAGCTGTTCTTTCTTACGACCTCTGCAATGCCGATTAGGGGACCTCAATCTGAAACACAGTTTCTTATATATGCCAACGTGTCCAATCCCTCTTTTGTAAATTAAATGCGCAAATAATTTTTTCACCAGAAAAGCTTGACATCAGCATCCTGTCAGGGCACCCGGTAAGCAGGCAGGTGACACTTGTGGACACTCTGGAGAAGGCGACTGATTCCCCCTCCCCAAGTATACAAAAAGGTAAGGCAGGAAGTGTGCACTGACAGCACCCCAGGGAAGGCCGACAAACACGTGGCCAATACAAATCCTGTTATTAGGGACACTGGAGGGATTCCCTGGTGGTTCAGTGGTTACAAGTTGGCACTTTCACTGCAGTGGTCCGGGTTCAATTCCTGGTGAGGGAACTTAGGATCCTGCAAACTATGCAGGACAGCCAGAAAAAAATAAAGGACACTGGGACACCTAATTTAAAACAGTACCTTCTGAGGCAAGAGACCCAAAGATCATTCAAACAATTCTTGAAAAGTTGGCTTAACTGGGACGAATTAAACCTTGTAGATTACTATATAAAACCCCTATCCTCCCAAAGAGCTGAACTCCGCAGTGTTCGAAACACTGTCCAAGACGTGAAGGCCATTAGTGAGACAACCTAAGATTTTCAGCCTGTAACAGTAATCCATATATGTTCTGCTCACAACTACTGTGGGACAATACTGCTGGTTCTCAGTTCTGGGCTTGAAGGACACTTTTCCCTGCATTCCTACTGCAGAAGAACCACTGCAGCTGTCTGCTTTCTGGTGGCAGGATCCCGAAACACAGGGAGTCCAATAGTACTGCTGGACAGTGTTGCGTCAAGGACCGAAGATTTCCCCTACCTTGTTTGGGGAAATGTTGGCTAGGGTTCTTACTCCAATGTTTGTCGATGACTTGGTCACAACAAGCGAAATGTCTACAAAATACCATAGGAATCCTGAACTTGGCTGATTGTGGATGGAACGGCTCCCGAAAGAAGGCAACAAGCAACAAGTCATGTACCTGGGTTTCATCCTCTGCCTGACAGAAAATACGCAACTGCCGGCTTGGGAACACCCAAGACACACAGAGCTGAGGGGCTTCTGGGAAAGGCAGGATTCTGTCGAATTAGGATCTTGAACTCAGGCTTTAAAAGGACATATCTTGAGCTCTTTACTTTGACAAAAGAGCACCAAACAACCTGTGAAATGAGAAAAACAAGGTTAGTCTCAGCTCCAGCTTTGGAACTAGCAGACTTAAACCTTTCACACTGTAGGTCCATAAGAGACAAGGCATGAGTCTCAGATATTAATTCAAGCTCCGGGAAACATCCCTCGGCCCACTACTTACTTCTCAACTAAAACAGACTGTTCAAGGTGGCCCCTAACCTTCGAGCTGTAGCAGCTCCTGCCAGACTTCAGGAAACCAAGTAGTTTACCCTGGGGTGACCCACCACTGTGTACATCTCTCACCATGTCCTTTCTTTGGGTTTCCCTGGTAGCTCAGTTGGTAAAGAATTTGCCTGCAATGCAAGAGACCTTGGTCCGATTACTGGGTCGGGAAGATCCCCTGGAGAAGGGATAGGTTACCCACTGCAGTATTCTGGCCTGGAGAATTCCATGGACTGTATAATCCATGCAGTTGCAAAGAGTCAGACATGACTGAGCGACTTTCACTTCATTTCATGTCCTTTCTTCACTGGAACAAAAAGGGGGCTATTGGCTGACTTCTGGGAGAATGGGGAAGTACCAAGCCATTCTCTTAGGCAATTCCACTCTAAAACCTGAGGTCAATTTGGCCCTAAATCCAGTGTCACTGCTCCTGACAGCTGCTGCACAACCCCCTGAGGACAACTGCCTCAAATAGACCGGGCTCAACACACAACTCTTGGCTGAGCCGGATGTGGACCAGTTCATGGATGGAAGCAGCTTCATGGACCAAGGGAGGGGATGTATTCAGTATGTAGTGAAAACCCTTTGTGTTTTTGCCACATAGTCTACAAGATTTTAGTTCCCCAACCAGGGATCAAACCCGGACTCCCTGCAGAGGAAGTGCAGTCTTAACCACTGGACCACCAGGGAGGTCCTGTGGTGCTAACCCTTGAAAAGGTGGTAGAAGCAAAAGCCCTGCCCCTAGGGAGCTCAGCTCAGGAGGCAGAAGTCACTGTTCTGACAAGAGCCCTATGGCTCACTGAAGGCACGTGAGTGACACATACAGAGGCTCCTCCTCTGCGTTCTCTGTGGTGCCTCCTCACAGCACCATCTAGAGAGAAGGGGGCTCCTTGCTTCGGACAATAAAAACAGAAAACATGCTTTGAGATCCTGTCACTATGAGAAGCCATCCACAAGCCCTCACTGGTGGCCGGAGTGCACTGTCCAGGCCACCAGAAGGGTGAAATTCATATAATCCAAAGCAGCCAGGTAGCTGACCAAGCTGCAAAGGCAGGCCGCAAAGGCAGGTGATTCTCAAGCCATGAGAGGTTCACTACAGATCAACTTGTCAAAATACTAGGTGGCGTATCCGGAAAAGGAGTGGGGATTCACTCTGGACCACACCACACCCGGGGGAGATGTGTGCATGTGGAACTGTTCTGACTCCTGAGTCCCTCTTGCACACTGTGCCACAGCAGACTATAACAGCACCCACACCAGGAGAGAAGCCACAACGGATTCACAAGTTCATAATGGAGCCTAACCTGCAGAAGACCATCCAGCGAGCCCCTCAGACTTGCATGATTCGTGCTAAAAATAAAGACTGCTGTCAGACCTCCCCAGATGGGGGCCCAACACAAGAACCTGGGTCGCCCAAGACTGCCAAGAAGACTAAGGTAAATCAAGTTGATAAGGATAGAGAAAAGAGACAGAGTAGGTCATTAAATAGTTATTCCCACTAGGGGATTGTAAGTAAAGAAAAGAGTATGGGAGACTGTACGTTAAAGGATCAGTCAAGAAAGCAGGTTTTCTCAGCCACAAAACCATGTGGCAAAAGCACAGGATGGGCCCCCAAAGAATAAAACAACGGTGGCATGAGCCCCACATCCTGCCCGGTGGGCTCAGTAAGTTAATGACCCCCTAGGACATGCTTCTTTGTGTGCACTAAACACAAAAATATAAGGAAAAGGTGACATTATGCTGAAATCTGAGATGAGCTACCAAATTTTGTGTATTTCCATTGAGCCGTTCGAGTCCAAGCTTGACCCTCTAAGGACAAGAAAATTCCCCCACCCAATGAGGAGGAGGAGCTGACAATGAAAGCTGACTTCTAATCAAGAAGTTTGAGCATAACTTTGCTAGCAGGTGAGATGAGTGCAATTGTGCGGTAGTTTGAACATTCTTTGGCATTGCCTTTCTTTGGAATTGGAATGAAAACTCACCTTTTCCAGTCGTGTGGTCACTGCTAAGTTTTCCAGATTTGCTGGCATATTGAGTGCAGCACTTTCACAGCATCATCTTTTAGGATTTGAAATAGCTCAGCTGGAATTCTATCACCTCCACTAGCTTTGTTCATAGTAATGCTTCCTAAAGCCCACTTGATTTCACATTCCAGGATGTCTGGCTCTAGGTGCGTGAACACACCATCATGGTTACCTGGGTCATTAAGATCCTTTTTGTATAGTTCTTCTGTGTATTCTTGCCACCTTTTCTTAATCTTTTCTGCCTCTGTTAGGTCTATACCATTTCTGTCCTTTATTGTGCCCATCTTTGCATGAAATGCTCCCTTGATATCTCTAATTTTCTTGAAGAGATCTCTAGTCTTTCCCATTCAATTGTTTTCCTCTATTTCTTTGCATTGTCCACTTAAGAAGGCTTTCTTATTTCTCCTGGCTATTCTTTGGAACATTTCATTCAAATGGGTTTATCTTTCCTTTTCTCTTTTGCCTTTCACTTCTCTTCTTTTCTCAGCTATTTGTAAGGCTTCCTCAGACAAGCATTTTGCCTTTTTGCATTTCTTTTTCCTTCTGATGGTGTTGATCACTGCCTTCTGTACAATGTCATGAACCTCCATCCATAGTTCTCAGGCATTCTGTCTATCATATCTACTCCCTTGAATCTATTTGTCACTTCCACTGTGCAATCATAAGAGATTTTATTTAGGTTATACCTGAATGGTGTCTTGTGGTTTTCCCTACTTTCTTCAATTTCAGTCTGAATTTGGCAGTAAGGAGTTCATGATCTGAGCCAAGTCAACTCCTGGTGTTGTTTTTGCTGACTGTATAGAGGTTCCCCATCTTCAGCTGCAAAGAACATAATCAATCTGATTTCAGTATTGACCATCTGGTGATGTCCTTGTGTTAGAGTCATCTCGTGTTGTTTTAAGAGGGCGTGTCAACTGAAAGAGATGTACAACTTGAGAGTTGCAAGTTAAGATTTATTTGGGGAAAATGAGGACAGCAGCCAGGAAGACAGCATCTCAGATAGCTCTGACAGGTGTCCAGAGATCTTTGACTATTAAGACCTAGTCCAGTAATAGCACATTGAGCGGCGTATCAGCAAAAACCTTCCTCAGAACTGGAAATGAGCCTTCCCAGCAACGTGGGACCATATGGTCATGAAATGCCCTGCAAAGTATGGTCATATTTGCTAAATGGTCATATCAATAGAGTAGTCTGAGCAGTCTGAGAGACTGCTCCAAAGCAGCAGTGGGGGAAGTTCAATATATAAGGTTTTGGTGAAGGGGAAGTTCAATACCATGAAGCACTCATTTCACAAAAGGTTTTTTGTTAGTCATGAGGATCTGATGTCACCATGAAGGGATTTAGTGCTTCTTTGGATAGGAGGAGGTGCAAGGATTGAGATCATAAAATCTGTTCCTAAAAACATCCAACTCTGTACAGACCAGTCCTACCAGAGTCCCTGGAGCAGAGTGCCTTACTCCACTCTGAAGTCCCTCTGAGGCTGTTGAAAGTCAATAGCTTTAGCAGAATGGGGTTCAATCTCCATGCAGGCAGAGGGTAAATGCCTTTGCCGTTCACTCATTGGCAATGCCCTTAATAAGTGACAATTTGTAGTTGACACGGCCCTCTTGTGGTCATACATCCAATCATGTTTTGGGGGGCATTTCATGAACATTTTGTCTCGTGTTGCTGGGAGGGCTTGTTCTCAGTTGTGAAGAAGGCTTTTGCTGACAGGTCACTCAGTGTGCTATTAGTGGATTAGGTCTCCATAGTCAAAGATCTCTGCAGACCTGTCTTCTAGTTATGGTCCAGGAAAGTATTCCTTCTTGTTGCATCTTCCCATATCTCAGTTCAGTTCAGTCACTCAGTCGTGTTCGACTCTTTGCGACCCCATGGACTGCAGGATGCTAGGGCTCCCTGTCCATCACCAACTCCCAGAGCTTACTCAAACTCATGTCTATCGTGTCCGTGACGCGATCCAACCATCTCATCCTCTGTCGTCCCCTTCTCCTCCTGCCTTCAGTTGTTCCCAGCATCAGGGTCTTTCCCAATGAGTTAGTTCTTGACATCAAGTGGCCAAAGTATTGGAGTTTCAGCTTTAGCATCAGTCCTTCCAAAGAATATTCAGGACTGATTTCTTTTAGGATTGACTAATTTGATCTCCTTGCAGCCCAAGGGACTCTCAAGAGTCTTGTCCAACATAACAGTTCAAAAGCATCAATTCTTCGGCACTCAGCTTTCTTTATAGTCCAACTCTCACATCCATACATGACTACTGGAAAAACCATAGCTTTGACTACATGGACCTTTTTTGATAAAGTCTCTGCTTTCTAATATGCTGTATAGGTTGGTCACAGTATTTCTTCCAAGGAGCAAGTGTCTTTTAATTTCATGGCTGCAGTTACCATCTGCAGTGATTTTGGAGGCCCCCACTCTCAAAAAAAAGTATCTCACTATTTCCATTGTTTCCCCAACTATTTGCCATGAAGTGATGGGACCGGATGACATGATCTTCGTTTTCTGAACGTTGAATTTTAAGCCAGCCTTTTCACTCTCCTCTTTCACTTTCATCAAGAGGCTCTTTAGTTCTTCTTCACTTTCTACCATAAGGCTGGTGTCATCTGCATATCTTAAGTTATAGATACTTCTCCCAGAAATCTTAATTCCAGCTGGTGCTTTATCCAACCTGGCATTTGGCATGATGTACTCTGCATATAAGTTAAACCAGCAGGGTGACAATACACAGCCTTGACGTACTCCTTTCCCTATTTGGAACCAGTCTGTTGTTCCATGTCTGGTTCTAACTTGCTTCTTGACCTGCATACAGATTTCTCAGGTGGCAGGTCAGGTAGTCTGGTACTCCCATATCTTTAAGAATTTTCCAGTCTGTTGTGATCCACACAGTCAAAGGCTTTGGCGTAGTCAATAAAGCAGCAGTAGATGTTTTCTGGAATACTTGCTTTTTTGATGATCCAGCAGATGTTGGCAATTTGATCTCTGGTTCCTCTGCCTTTTCTAAATCCAGCTTGAACATCTGGAAGTGGAAGTTACTCCCATATCTAGAGTAACTTTATTACAATCACTGATCACATATTGAGCTATACACTTGATCAACTGCTTCAAGTCCAGTCATCATTATTTTTGTTGGAGGCTCACACACTTGGTTTGGAGACAACAATGGTAACCCACTCCAGTATCCTTGCCTGGAAAATCCCAGGAACAGAGGAGCCTAGTGGGCTGCTGTCTATGGGGTCGCACAGAGTCGTACACGACTGAAGCAACTTAGCGGCAGCAGCAGCAATGATTGAAGGAGCTGAGAAAAAGAGCAAGTTGAAAGGAAGCATAGCTATTTGGGAGTGCCAGAGAGTTGGGAGGGAGGGCAGAGATGGAAGAAGAAAAGCAGAAATACAGGGAGACTGAGGATCACCAGGGAGGTTGGAGAGAAAGCAACTTGAAGGTGAGAGGGTAACAGGCAGGAAGGCCAGGGGGCTCCAAATAGAGGAAATAGCCTGCAAGTGTCAGACATTTTTATCTCTCTTAAGCGGCAGGAGGAAACAAACTAGCAATATTTTTTCCTTCTCTATACAAATTTAAAGGGAGGTTTCTCTTAAAATACTGTGTTGCCATAATGACACCCGGTTTCCCCTGAAGTTAGCTATTCTCGAGCCTAGAGATAACCAATGCCTTTTTCTTATGGAAATGTTTGTCTTAAGCTATGCTAATGTACTATGCCTTTACCCCAAACTCTGTCTCCAAGTCAGTTCCGCCTCTTGGCCCAGAACCTACTTGACAAACCAGTATGGATATTGTTCTCCTAATCTATGTAAATGAAACTATTTGTATGGTGGTCTGCCCTTCTTCAAGATTCAAGTTAATCATTTTATGGCCCAGGATAAACCATTTGGTGCCAAGATTATCCCAAAATGCATCTTATGGGTGAGGGGCCTGGTGCCATTCTGAATTTTAAGACATTCCTTTCTTTCATTAACAGACTGCTAGTGACTATATAACATCCAGCTAAAGACTAGCAGGGGGGTATTCTTTCTGCCCCCTTCTGATGCCTATGTCAGAAGCTTTCTCTATCTCCTTTATACTTTAATAAAACTTTATTACACAAAAGCTCTGAGCGATCAAGCCTCGTCTCTGGCTCCGGATTGAATTCTTCTCCTCTGGGGGCCAAGAATCCTGGTGTATTCGCGTGATTCAACAACAACCTTTCAAAGGCAAACAGTTGGCAAAGAGAGGCGGAATGGGAGGTGGGGAAGAAGTAGAGAGGAGGACGGGCACAGCAGGAGAGCAGAGAAAGGGAGACATAGAAAGAAGTAGGGAAACAGATCAGCCAAATGGAATGGAAACAGCTAGTGTGCAGGTGATGGTGGGGGCTAGATCCAGAAGAGTGCTGAATCAGTTGGGTAAAAATCATTAAGTCATTATACATTGATTTTTGGCTTTAAAATCTAACGCAAATCTTGCTTCTTTAAATTGTATAGATAAGAATGACAATTGCAAAATTTCTGTCTGTGACGCATGTGTATTTTGTAATTATTTGTATTAAAAGAGCATACATGTGTAGAGCCTGTTGAGGTGTGGGCTGCAGCAGATTCTCTCAGGTGTGGGTCATCCCCTTCCCTATTCCTGGTGAGGAGTAGAGGTTATGTGAGAGAAGAAATGGGGAAAGAACTGACTGACTCTTACTACATGATGCCCTTTCAAGGAACTTCAAACATGTTCTTTGTGATGGTTTTACTCCTGGCTTTCTGCTTTCTTTACATTTAATTATTTTTGTAGCTTGGGATAAAGATTTGTTCATTCAATAGTGACTTTCTTGTAAACAATTCTGGAGATTTGTCTCACTTGGGACAACTTGGATAAATGTAGAGAATATTATAGTTAGTGAATTAAGACAGACAGGGAAAGACTGGTATTATATGTCCTTCCATTATATGGAATGTAAAAACAAATGAAACTCACTAGTCCCAGAGGGTAGGATGGTGGTCATCTGGGGCTGGGAGGTGGGGAAGATGGGGAGATGTTGGACAAAAGGTACAGACTTTGAGTTGTGAAATGAGTGTGTCCTGGGAAGGTATGCACAGCATGCTGACCGTAGTTAATCCTGTTCTGTTACTGCCTGCTGGGAATTTGTCAGGAGAGTACCTCGTCAGTGTTGTCACCACACACAGAACATGGGAATTTGGAGGTGATGTATGTGTTGGTTCATGGATTGTGAAAAATGTTTCACAGTGTACACATGTGTCACATGCTCACAGGGTGTATGGTGTGTATACACATACTCCTTTGGTTAGTCGGTTCTCCCCCATCAGACATGCTCCTGAGGATCTCGTGTGGGGCCTTGCCCCAGGAATGTGCACAGAGCCACAGATGATTCTGATCTGGATCCTGCATTGTGCACCACAGCTCTTAGCCTCTACTTCTGAGACTGAGATCAGGCCCTGGGGGAGGGGAGGGCGCTCTGCTGCGACTGGGGCTGGACCAGAGCCTGCTGTGTGAACTGAATGGGATCCTGGGGTCAGCAGAGGTGCCCCCTGCTGCTGTGTGCATGAGGCCTCAGCAGGAGGGGAGTGTGGCCAAGGAAAGTGTGGGAAAGGACCCTGTTGGTCACTCTGCGGTACTTGACTGTCCTGAATCCCTCCTTAGACAGTGGCCACAGAGGACTGTCTGTTCCACAGGGTGAGGGCTTCCCTGTGTGTGTGGTTGGGGCTCAGGAAAGGGTGGTGTTGACTCTAAGCATTAAGCAGAATGTTTTCAACTTTCATGGTAGAACTGTGGAGACTCATGGACGAAGAGGCCCAGAAGATGAAAGAACAGGAGTCAGGCATGGCTCTTTCTCAGGTAGGATCATAGTCTCAGTGGATTCTCACACTGCCTTCCTGAAATGCCCTTCTCAGGATCGCTAATCGTGTCTGACTCTCGAGTGTCCTGTCTGACTCCTGTACACGCACACTCACCCGGGGCCTTCCTTCAGGGCCTGTCGTCTCCACTTAGATCCCGTCTCCCCATGACCCGGTGACGCGGAGCTTGTGAGGAGGCTCCCCTGAGCACCACCCTGGACAGGGCTTCTCACGCACGGGTTGGAGACGGGGTCTCAGTGCTTTTGGGCAGCAGGGACTGTTTAGGGCCCATCTTGATGTGCTGTCTGCCCTCTGTCAACCAGGGTAAAGAAGCTGTACGTGGACCTCAGGTATTAATATGTACAGTACACGTTAAATCTGCAAAAGAGGCCAATGAGTGCAAATCAGTTCTCACTTTTTATAGTACATTTAAAACTAAATGAGCACCTCCTAAAAACTTAAGTATTTGGGAATGGAATGGAACGTTCAGAAAGAGATGTCAGGGCTAGGGAGTGTTCCGTTACACCATCTAATTTAAACTGTGAAATCAGGCTTACCAAGTTTTTTTTCTTTCTCTTTTGACCACATGATGCATTCTCCAGGGTCTTAGTTTGCTGAGTAGGGATCGAACCTGAAACCCTGCAGTGGAAATGAGGGATCTTAACCACTGGACCATGAGGGAATTCTCCAACTTTATTAATCTTGATTCAGTATTTTCCTAATGGAATAAAATGATAAATTTTGGATTTTGTTAATAAGTATACACCTAAAATTAATGATAAAAATCACATTATGATTTTTAAAATATATTTATTTTGTATACTGTATCTTTATTGCTTCAGTGTCTTTTCCCTAGTTCTGACGAGTGGTGGCCACTCTCTGGTACAGTGCACACACTTCTCATTGTGGTGGCTTCTCTTGTCTTGCAGCCCAGGCTCTAGAGCCCACTGGCTTCAGTAGTTTCACTTCCTGGGCTCTAGATCTCTGGCTCAGGAATTGAGACTCACGGGCTTAGTTGCCCCCCAGCATGTGGGAACTCAGACAGGGCAACAACCTACATCTCTTGCATTGCCCAGTGGATCCTTTACCACTTACCCATAGGGAGGGCCACATATTTTTTTTTCACATATTTTTAAATACAGGTATTTTATAAAGATTGGAAGAAATCTTCTGTATGTTTTTTTGTGCTTGTATTACTTTTTATTTTTTTGAAACTAGAGTAAGATAATGTTGAGGCATTCCTGGTAGTACAGTGACTAACAATGTGCCTGCCAATGTAGGGTGCACGGGTTCCATCCCAGGCCCGGGAAGATGCCTCAGAGCAACTAAGCCCATGGGCCACAACTACTGAGCCTGTGCTCTAGAGCCCAGGAGCCTGCACACTCTAGAGTGTGTGCTCCGAAACAAGAGAAGCCACTGCAATGAGAAGCCCCTGCACTGCAGCTGTAACTAGAGAAAGCCCACTCACAGCAACGAAGACCCAACATAAGCAAAATAAATAAGCTTTGAAAAAGAAATAGAATGTTGACATAGTTACTGAATGAAGAAGTAAAATGAAAGAAGAAAATGGGAACCCACTCCAATATTCTTGCCTGGAGAATTCCATGGATAGAGCAGCTGGCGGGGCTGCCATCAGGGGGGTTGCAAAGAGTCTGGCATGAGTAAGCAGGTAAACAACAACTTCTGCCCACAGCAGATTGAGCTCTGAAAAACAGATCTAAGCGTCTAACTTTCCTCTTGCTGATTCTTCAGTGACTTCCTGTAGCTTTTGGAATCAAGTCCTAAATCCATAGATTTTGCATAAATTAGCCTCTGCCTGGCATCACCCCATGTACATTCGCTGTATGCCACTCACACTGGCTGACTTTCTGTTCAGTAAATATCTTCCTGCCTCAGAGCTGGCACTCAGGCTGTTCTCTCTGCTTGCAACACTCTTCCATTTCCCACCTTACCAATCCTACATGTTTCTTCCTCACAGAGACCTTGTCTGATTTCTCAGTGTATTGGAGCTTCAGCTTCAACATCAACCCTTTCAGTGAATATTCAGGATTGATCTCCTTTAGCATTGATTGGTTTGATCTCCTTGCAGTCCAACGGACTCTCAAGAGTCTTCTCCAACACCACGGTTCAAATGCATCAAATCTTTACCACTCAGCCTTCTTTATGGTCCAGCTCTCATATCCATACATGACTACTGGCCCATACCTTTACTATACAGACCTTTGTGGGCAAAGTAATGTCTCTCCTTTTTAATATGCTGTAGAGATTTGTAATAGCTTTAGAAAATAAAGACCTAAAATATTTTAGAACTTGCAAATAGCAAGTGAAAGATTCTAATTATGTTCACGCTGAATATATAATCAACTTGAAATTACATTATGGGTATTATTTAGTGTAATTTCCTAAACAAGTTTTTGGGAAAGATACTTAACAGTTAGACTTCCCTGGTGGCTCAGACAGTAAAGAATTCGCCTGCAATGCACAAGACATGGGTTCGATCCCTGGGTTGGGAAGATCCCCTGGAGGAGGGCCTGGCAACCCACTCAAGTATTCTTGCCTGGAGAGTCCCACGGACAGAGGAGCCTGGCAGGCTATGGTCCATGGGGTCGCAAAGAATCTGACACAGCTGCGTGACTAAGCACTTCCTCCAAAGTACAGAATACAGTATTTTAATGCAGTTCTCATCAAAAGGAAAAAAAATGCTTTTTTCTCCTATTTTGCTGTCTCTTTTTAAGTTATCTATACGAATTTATGGATGCTAGGTAAACTTATTGTGATAATCGTTTCACAGTATATGTATCAGTTAATTTTTCTCTGTAGCTTAACTTACACAATGATATTTGTCATTGTAAGAGTTGCTTATACAACCCCCTTTATGTCACTGTTTAAAGAGTTGGGTTTAGAAAGGGAAATAATTAAAACACGTTGGATAAAATAAACAATAACGCAGTTTATAATCATTTAAAGTGTCTTGCTCATTTTAAGGCTGTGGTTAGTGACCCAAATGATCACATCCCTTAAGTCCTCCATCTCAGACACCCAAGTGCTGACCCTCAGTTGGTTGAACTCAGCACTATGCTGAGTTTGCTGTTTTGTAGGGCGTCAGTAGAGAATAGCCCATTTCTACCCAGGGAGAGTTTTGGATTTGTAATACAGAGACTAGTCCCATTCTTGTTTATTAGAACTGCCCAAGTTCCGAGATCCCTGAATTGCTTCAGCCTCACTAGCAGGATCTGAGCACACCATGCTGTGAAAAACAGCTTTTTATTGAGAATAAACCCTTTTAGTCTTAAGAGGAAGTATCTTGGCTTCCGACAAAACTTGAAGCTTTTACCTGAGCACTGTTACAGAAGGTAACTTAGTGCTCTCAAGGTAACAGGCCCCGCCCCCCTTCGCGGCCCGCCCCTCCCACGAACTCTGCGCACAGCTGGTGCTCGCCCCGCCCCTGGTCGGAAGCCGCGGCTCTAATACCAAAAGCCCTTTCACACAGAGCCGGAAGTTGGAGAGCGCGGAGCCGAGATCCCCGAGCGGCGCCTAAGCTTCCTTCTAGAGTAAGTTTGCAGAGCTCGCCACCCCTCCAATCCCCACCTCCGTCCCCGCTCACTCGTCCTCATGGTGTGCGAATTGCCAGCGACCTGAAAACCCTGGCACCCGGTGCTCGGCCCCGAATAGACGCTGCCGTTGCGGCCCAGTTATCTTTTCGTTTGGGTTTGAAGTGTTTCTGAGTCGGTTTCGGCGCTCTGTCCGCGTAGACACCGCCTCTGGCGACATTTTCCTGCTTAAAACCCTTTTTTACCTCTGGCGTCGCCAAGTAAAGCCCTCTCTCGGGAGTTGGAGTCGCGCCCCGCCGCGTCGCCTTCTCGACCGCTGGAGGCAGAGCCCGTCGCCCCCGCTCCCGGAGAGGCCGCGCCCCCTCCCTGGTCCCGGGATTACGGAGAGCCCGCCCCGCTCCTGAGCCCCTTCTCTCCCAGCCCCTCTGTCCTCGCGTCTCCTCAGGCCGGTCCTTCTTCCCTTCAGGCCTCCCCCCTTTCCTGTCAGCCCGTCCCCTCACCCCGCGTAGGGTAGGTGACCTGGTCCAGCCTTGTGACCGCCAGTGCTGTTCCATGCCCAATTCAACTCGGACGGAAAAGGTGGTCTTCCGGTCCGGGGGCGTCGCGTTCTGTCGCCCACTCAGTAAATTCAGGAGGCAGGAGGATCAGGAGAAGCAGAGTCAGAAGGACTGAGAGAAATAACTGAAACTGAGGAGAAAAGCATCAGGGAGAACCAGTGGGAACACTGAGAATGGCTGAGGGACTTGCAAAGGGATAGTCAAGTCAAAGAGATTAAGTCTTGAAAATAGCCAAGTGAGTAAAATAGAGAAGTATTAATAAATTAGAAAGCCAGATCTCCAGGGACTGGAAAGCAGCATAGGGACAACTGCCCTGTATCAGTGATGGGAGCGGGGAGGCGAAGGGCGATGAGGGACGTCAGAGGTGGAGAGTCCCTAACTGAGTTTTGGCCGGGTTTGAGTCCAGGCCTCTTGGGTTAGAGTCCGGAGTTGTGTTTTCATCCGGTTGGGGTCCCGCCACAAGGGTTCAAGTCTCAATGTGAGGTGGTCGGTTTTATCATGGTGCTGGCAGATAAAGAGCTAAGGAGCAGAGGAAGAAAGGGCTAGAAGGAAGCGTAGCCACATGGCCTGCTAGAGAGTGGGGAGGAAGGGAGAGTCACAGCGAGAGAAGGGGAGTAATCTGGAGCGCAGAGAGGGAGCCGAAATGGGGGAAGAAAGAGGCATACATAGGTATGGATTTTTGAAAGACTCAGGAAGGTTGGAGGAAGAGAGCATGTCGAGGGGGAACGAATTGCAGCAGCCTGAGACAGGACACGTGTGAGGGAGGAAATAGGACAGGAACAGCAGGAGACCAGAGGGGGAGAAAAAGAGACACGGAGACTCAGATGAAATAGGGAGATAGGTGAACAGAGGGGTAAGCTCCATCCAGGTGTGGCCAGTTGTTTGGATACAGATGATTTTTTTAGTTATACAGAGGAGGCTGAGAATTTCAAAACTCTTGTCTATAAGGCTTGTGTCTTTTTTTATTACTTGTGGCAGAAGATGACATTTTATTTGCAAACCCTGTTGAGCCTGGGGCAGTGGCTTGATTCACTGAGTTGTGAGTGACCCCCTTCCCTTGTCCTATCATAAGATAGAGATCAGGGAAGAAGACACCGGGAGCAAAAAATGACTGACTCTGTCACTCTGTGATAGCTTTTTTTTTTTTTAATTGTTTTGGCTGTGTTGTCTTCGGTTCTGTTCCGTGGGCTCAAGAGTTGTGGCTCCCACGTTCTAAAGCACAGGCTCAGTAGTTGTGCACAGGCTTAGTTGCTTGTACTCGTGGGATCTTCCTCAACCAGGGATAGAACCCATGTCCCCTGCATTGTCAGGCAGATTCTTGTCCACTGTATCATTATTGGGTAGCATTTTTAAAGGAACACTTTTTTTTTTTTTTAATGGATTCACATTTTCTCCTTTCTATATGTATGGTGCTTTTTGTGGCTTGGAATAGGTCTTAATTCATTCAGTTTCTATAATCATTTTTAACTTCAGAAATAAGCTTTTTTAGTTTTCAGTATTCTATTCTTATCATCCTTTTCTGATTATGATTATTCTCAGTATTTTTTTAACTTTGACACCAGATTTTTAGGTTAAAACTAATTTACAATTTTTTCTTTAAAATTTTTTCCGATTCATTCCTTGCCTGGGTGCTTTCTTCTCTTCGTCTTGTACATTTGAAATTTTCTTTGGTAAGTAGTAAATCATCTTAGACTATTTTGTGCCATACTTAGCAAAAATGTCACCTCGTTTATCAGTTCTTATGAGGTACATGAACCTAGAGCCTATTATACAGAGTGAAGTAAGTCAGGAAGAGAAAGACTGTATATTCTGTATATATGTATATATATATACATATATATGTATGTATATATTCTGTATGTATAAATACTGTATATTCCTGCTTATATATGGAATTTAGAAAGATGGTACCCATGATCCTACATGCAGGGCAACAAAGGGAGACACAGATGTAAAGAACAGACTTTTGGACTCAGTGTGAGAAGGCGAGGGTGGCATGATTTGAGAGAATAGCAAGAAACATGTATATTACCATTTTTAAAATAGAATGATCAGTTCAAGTTCGATGCATGAAGCAGGGCACCCAAAGCAGTGCTCTGGAACAACCCAGAGAGATCGGGTTAGGAGAGAGGTGGAAGGTGGTTCAGGATGGGGGAGATACATGTCCAACTCATGTTGCTGCTAAGTCACTTCAGTCATGTCTGACTCTGTGTGACCCCATAGATGGCAGCCCCCCAGGCTCCCCCGTCCCTGGGATTCTCCAAGCAAGAACACCGGAGTGGGTTGCCATTTCCTTCTCCAATGCATGAAAGTGAAAAGTGAAAGTGAAGTCGCTCAGTCGTGTCCAACCCTCAGGGACCCCATGGACTGCAGCCTACCAGGCTCCTCCATCCATGCGATTTTCCAGGCAAGAGTACTGGAGTGGGGTGCCATTGCCTTTTATGGCAAAAACCAAGTATTATAATGTAATTATCCTCCAATTATAATACTTAAAAATGTGGAAACTGAAAAAATTAAGGTTAATAAGCAAAGATCACCTCGCCTCCCTTTCTCTGAATTCAAAGAGAAATACATCTTGGAGGGTTTTATGTATGGGACATCGTGTAGTAAAACAGACATATTTTCAACTGTGGTTTTACCAAAGACTTGCATTGTGTGTATGTGTTTATGTGTGCACACACAAATGGGTATTTCTGGTCTCAGCTCTTTACCAGAGAATAACGGAGGTATGACATTAGATCTTGTGAAATTAAAGGCATTTCTTTGAGAAATGGGAAAATAAAAGAACATTTAACATGATAAAACCAACAAAATAAAATGCTTCATTCTTTCCTTTCAAAATAAGAAAAAAACACACCTATTTTAACTGGTTAGGGTAATGGTCTGTTTTCTCCATTTTCTATGATCAGTGAAACAAGTGAGCTGTGAGGTGATATGAAGATGTTTCCCTCAGGTCCCTTTTTGACTTTTCTGTGCGAATGAGGAAGGATGGGCTGGATTGACGTGGGACCTTCCCACAGAGCCTCTCTATTCATGATGAAAAAGATTGCTCAGACCCTATTTCTAATGTTTTTTATACCAGTGGATATATATTTGCAATTCTGTATTTTTAAACTTGGAGAAGGCAATGGCACCCCACTCCAGTACTCTTGCCTGGAAAATCCCATGGACGGAGGAGCCTGGTGGGCTGCAGTCTATGGGGTCGGTAGGAGTCGAACACAACTGAGCGACTTCACTTTGACTTTTCAGTTTCATGCATTGGAGGAGGAAATGACAACCCACTCCAGTGTTCTTGCCTGGAGAATCCCATGGACCGAGGGGCCTGGTGGGCTGCTGTCTATGGGGTTGCACAGAGTCGGACATGACTGAAGCGACTTAGCAGCAGCAGCATTTTTAAAATATTTTACTGCAATCTTCTAATAAAGAATTACCTGCTTGGTATCAGTTTGACCCAATCTTGAAAGAAAAGTTTCTTTTGCTCAGATACATGACAGATGTTCCTGGTGTTAAATGGGATGGACGTTAAGGACAAACTTGGCCCCCTTGCCCTTCAGCCTCCCATTTCATTAATCAGTTATACCTGGTTCTCTTCACTCAGCTCAGACCTTCTCATAAACGGCTTCTCTCTGGGCCTGAGGGAGCCCACTTGTAACATGGAGATGAGAGACTAGACCGGAAACTCTGAGCGTGAGCAACACTGACCCCTGAAATGATTAGCCGAATTGGCTGTGTGTCTGTGTGTGGCAGTTCTGGTTTGGAGGGAGTGTCTGGCCGTAATTAGAATTTTAAATAGATCCCAGTCCTTCCTCAATGAAAAATGAAAAGGAAAACTGTAGGATGGAGGCAGGATCACAGGCTCAGAATTAGATGACTTCTATGAATAAGGCTAAATCTGAAGGGAGATTTTTTTTATGTCCTGACGTTCAGACCTCCACTGGCTTTCATTTGTTCTTGGGACAAAAGCTTGACTCCTCGCTGTGGCTCCACAGCCCTCTGTCAAGCTCAGGGCCCTGTAAGAGTCTCCAGCCTCATCCTGGGAGCTGACTGTTTGCTCGTGGTTCAGCCTCTCTTGGTCTCATTTACCTTTTCTCTGTTTCCAAATACCAAAACCATTTCTGTCTGACTTTGTAGTTCCTTTTCTCACCTTCAGGTCACCCTGGCTCAGGCCCTTTGTCACCCTTCAAGTCTAGGCTCAGAGAGGTCTCCCCGTCCCCTCCTAACAGTCTCTCTCATGTTACCCAGGTTTATTGCCTCTGTATCAGTTGCCATCAGCAGAAATTAATGCCCTTCTTCATGGGTTATTTTGAGTCCTTCCTGGTTCCCCTCTTTTTAGGGCTCATAGTGTTCCTCTCGGAGAAGGCAATGGCACCCCACTCCAGTACTCTTGCCTGGAAAATCCCATGGACGGAGGAGCCTGGTAGGCTGCAGTCCATGGGGTCGCTAAGAGTCGGACACGACTGAGCGACTTCACTTTCACTTTTCTCTTTCATGCACTGGAGAGGGAAATGGCAACCCACTCCAGTGTTCTTGCCTGGAGAATCCCGAGGACGGTAGCCTGGTGGGCTTCTGTCTGTGGGCTTCTGTCTAAGGGATCACACAGAGTCGGACAAGACTGAAGCGACTTAGAAGCAGCAGCAGTGTTCCTCTTCTTCCAAACATGGCTGCAGTACCTGATACTGGAAATGTCTTTAGATGACAGGACTATGAGTTGGGCTGAATAATCCCTAAGGAAAACCAGGAGAACAGGGCAGGTGATGAAGATATTTCCCATGTTCTGGACATTTCAGCTGTAATTGATCTTTACCCCATGTAGACTATGTAATTACTCAAAAGAAGAGCCAAGAAATATAAGAAAACCTGAAAAGTCCTACAGAACTGGTGTCCTCAAGCAGCGGGCTAAGATGTCCCCATGTAGTCTGCTGTGTTTCGTCCTCTGCAGCCCCCAGATCTAAGCTCTGTCCATCCAGGGACCAGTCACCATCATGGACAGCAGCTTTGCCTTCTAGGAGTTCATGTGCTCAGTGTCAGCGATTGTGATTCCAGTGCACTAAGGTTGAGCAGAAATGCAAAACCTAACAGGGCAGGAAGAAGACGCTGCCCGCCCTCCCCCCTCCCAAGGGCTAGAATATTTTCCAAGTAGGTGTGGGTGGGGAAAACAGGAGAGAGTGAGACCTGGAGACCCTTGCTTTGAGACTTCCTCATCTCAAATGCCTTTGTACCTGGACTCCATAGTGTCCCCAGGTGGTGGCAGACTTTCCCAGGAGGGCCAGTCTCTTGGTTTCCATACTGCACGTGCAGTGTCCTTTGTGTGGTAGCTCGTGGACACTCCTCTTGTGATCCCCTTTGCCAAGAAACCCTGGTGCACTTTAGTCTTGCTTAGTCCAGTCATGCAGGGAGGAGAGGTAGACAAATGGGGAAAGCGGAGGGAGCCTGGTGGGGTCTGCAGGAGGCTTGTGGCATTACTTGGGGGCATCAAGGTGAGCCCAGTGAATGGAGCGTGCGCCCATCCTGAGTGTAGTTGCAGGGACAAGGCGGGTGTGGATCTGTTGGAAAAGAATGTCTCAGTTCAGGCTGGAGAACCTGGGAGCGGGTTTGTTGGAGAGCCCGCATGGAATGGTTTGAGGTTCCAGTGCCTTAGCTCGTGTTCCCGGGACAGCAGTGCTGAGGCTGACACTTGCCTGCACAGGTTTGATTTGACAACTTATGACCACACGTGAGCAGCAACGACGGACGTGGAATTCAGCCAAGAGAAGCCATTTCCACTGTTAGAACTGTGTCCTGGGCTGAGCCCTCAGGAACCTGTGGGTGCAAGAGGATGGGAGCCTTGGGCTTGAGGGGCTGGTTCTAGCAGGTGCCCCCAGCATCCACTCCACGCCCTGGCTTTTGTTGGCTCTTTTAGCAGGCAGGCACCATAGAGTAACAGGGAAAATCTCAGGTCATTTTTTGCATTAACTTTGGTATCATTGTGTACTTGGGGTTGCCGGTGAAGAAAGGTTCATGTGCATTTGGGAAGATACCAAGAGAATCTGGAGTGTTTCCTTGGAAGATGCTGAGGTCTCAGTGGGCCATGTGCATCATTGGAATTATCCCTCTTTTTCATAGTCTTTAGATATTTCATATTTGACCCGGATCACTCACTGTAAATGAAAATATGGTGTCTTGTGTCTGTGGATCCTTGGCTGTCCTCTTTTGTACTTTGCCTCATGCGTGAGTTATCAGGGCTTGGAATGCTTTGTGTTTGCATAAGAGGGTTAGAGGCTCATCGTGGGCTCTGTGGACACTCTGTTGGACACCATGAAAGTTTGTAAGTTTGTTTGAGTCCCTCTGGGAAAATAGGAGTACTAAGGTTAAGATCACAGAATACTTGTTATAAGGTGGTCCTGCTCAGTCGGGATCTCTGGGCCCAATCTGCGAAGAGTCATAAAGTCCTGTGACGTAGGGGAAGATGGCTCCGAGAATCACAGGGCAGCGATACCTCAGTGATCTGCAACCTGGAGGCTTGTCCTCTAGAAGATGCAGCTGCAACTCTCTTGCTGCCAGGCCAGTGCTGGGTTCTCTGTTAACCACTCCTGTCCTCCCAAAATAAGCGCATACACAGGCACAGTACAGAAAACACGGAATCTTAACTGCACTGTTGGTGGTAATGTAAATGGTACTGCTATGTTGGAAACTAAAATGGAAGTTCCTTAACAAATTGATATAGAACAGGCCTACAGTCTGTCAAACCCATTTCTGACAGATATCCAAAGGGAAAGCAGTCAGTTTTTCAGGGATATGTCCGCAGTCCCATGAGTGTGACTGGATTTGCAGTAGCCAAGGCACAGACACAGCCCAGATGTCTCTTGACAAAAGAATAGGTACAAAAGTGTGGTATAGGAATATTTATTATATAGTGTATATTCATGAACTATTTTTTCTCTGTATATAAAAATCAAGGATCTGAACTGAACTGAATGAACCTAGAGAACATTATGCCAAGTTAAAGAAGGCTGACAAAGAAGGACAGACACTGTATGTGGAAACTAGACTTGTCAAACTCATAGAGCCATCGAGTAATAAGGCTGTTACCAGGAGCTGGGTGGAGGGGGAAATGGGACACTGTTAGGCAAAGAGTAGAGATTTTCAGTTCTGGGAATCTGAGGTACTGCATGCTGCCGGTAGTGTTTCTATATACTTGAAATTCGCCCAGTGAGGAGAAATACAGTGTACTCATAGATGGAAGTGTAACTTACTCCACTGTAATAATTATTCAATGTATGAATCTTTCACATGATCACTTTGTACACAGTACGTTTATACCATTTTTGTTAGTTACACCTTAGTTAGGCTGGGATGAAAAAGAGAGTTGGGAGATGCTTTTCTCCTCTGAATGGTGCTCAGTCCAGGCTTCACGTTTCGTTGATGAGGCATTTTGCGTACCCATGTTTTGTACCCTCTGACCACAGATTCCCCTTCAGGTAACTTGTGGTGGTCCACGGCTCGAGAATGTTTCAGGTGCCCCAATTGATTCCAGTCTGGTTCCCTCACTGAGTATCAGGACTCTGAGTCCTCCCAGTCCTGAGGGCTGAGATCTGAGCTGAGGAGGGGGCACTCTGCTCCGAGTGGGGCTGGACCAGGGCCTGCTGTGTGACCTGAAGGGGATCGTGGGGTCAGCGGAGGTGGCCCCTGCTTGCTGTGTACATGAGGCCTCACCAGGAGGGGATTGCGATCTGAGGGAAAGTGTGGGAAAGTCCCATGTTGGTCTCTCTGCGGGAGTTGACGGTCCTGAGTCCCTCCTGAGACAGTGGCCACAGAGGACTGTCTGTTCCACACAGTGAGTTCTGCCCTGTGTGTGTCGTTGGGGCTCAGAAAGGGGATGTGCTGACTCTAAGCATTAAGCGGCATGTTTTCGACTTTCATGGTAGACCTCTGAAGACTTGTGTTGCCTGAGGAAGCCCTGAAGTTGAGGAAGAGGAAAGAAAAGGAGTCAGGCATGGCTCTTTCTCAGGTAAGGTCATATTCAGTCTGTCCTTCCTGAAATGCCCTGCTCTGGACTTGCTAATCGTGTCTGACTCTGGAGTATCCTGTCTGATTCCTGTATACACACACTCATCCGGGGCCTTCCCTCAGGCCCTGTCGTCTCCACTTAGATCCCATCTGCCCATGATCCGGTGACCTGGCCCTTGTGAGGAGGCTCCCCTGGGCACCGTCCTGGGCAGGGCTTCTCACCCACGGGTTGGAGATGGGGTTTTAGTGCTGTTGGGCAGCAGGGATTGCTTAGGGCCTACCTGGATGCTCTGTCTGCTCTCTGTCCACCAGGGTAAGGAAACTGCACTTGGAAGTGAGGTATTAATATGCACAATAGCTGGTGAAATCTGGGAATCAGATCAATTAGGGGCAGTTTGTTCTTTGTTAGGGCAGTTCAAGCTAAAGATGTGGGTCAGTCTCCTTAAATACTTATTGATAATAGAATGGAAAGTTCAGAAATAGACATCAGTGATACAGGGTTTTTTAGTTTATCATCAGATTTAATCTACGAAATGAATCTAAGTCTCTCGCAAGTGAAAATTTTCATTACCTCCATTCTTCAGAGGTTGTCCTTTCACTCTGTGGATTGAATCCTTTGACACAGAAATATTTTAACTTTTAATGCAAGCAACATTCCAGCTTCATTGTTTTGCTGGTGGATATCTATTTTTTCAGCATCATGGTTATTGAGATTGTCCTTGCCATTTTGTGTATCTTGTGGATACATCCTTGTGGATATACCTTACATATACAGAAAGAATTATTTCTGAGTACTGTGTTCTGTTCAGTTGGTTTATTTGTCTGTTTTTATACCAGTACCACATTGCCTTGATTTCCTTGTAATAGGTTTTGGAATGGAAAGACCTCCATCTTCCTTCTTCAGGAGTTTTGCTGTTTGCTCTTAGAATAGTTCTATAACATTCACCATGTTTTATTTAGCTTCTACAAAGATTGCCATGGCAGGTTTGATAATGAGTTAATTGGTTGATTGATCCTTTGTGTGGTTATTAAAGAATCTGTTTTGATATAGCATGTTTCTTTTGTAATCTTTATGACTTTTACCTATGAAACTTTGTCACGTGGGAAAGAAGATAAATTTACTTCTTTTTCAATTGCTGACCTTTGATTTCTTTTTCTCATCTAATTGCTGTAAGGGTTTCAGTGCTTTGTTGAACTGTAGTGCAGGGTGTGCATCCTTGCCTTCTTCTTGACCTCAGAGCAAAAGGTCTTTCATTCTTTCCCCATTGCTGTGCTCTTTTCATAATGGCATTTATTATACTGATGTTGGTATAATGTATTGTTTGTAGTTTGTTGAGTGTTCCATCTTGAAAGATTGTCAAATTTTTGTCGAATGGTTTTTTTCTGCATCGAGATGATCCTGTATTTTTTTTTCCCTTAAATCTGTTAATGTAGTGTGTCATATTAATTGATTTTTGTATGTTGACTTCTTCTTACTTTATATGAATAAACTCCACTTGGTCATGGTGTCAGATCTTTTTATTTATCTATTTTAATTGAAGGATAATTGCTTTACAGAAGTTGTTGTTTTCTGCCAAATACCAACATGAATAACCCATAGGTATACCTTTGTCCCCTCCCTCCCATCTTCCTCCCTATCCCACCCCTGTAGGTTGTTAGAGAGCCCCTGTTTGAGTTCCCTGAGTCATTCAGCAAATTCACATTGGCTCTCTACTCTACATATGGTAATGTAAGTTTCTGTGGTACTCTCTCCATACATCTCACCCTCTCCTTCCTCCCCTCCGCCTCTGTCTGTTCTCTATGTCTGTTTCTCCAGATCTTTTTAATATGTGTTGAAGTGGGTTTGCAAGTATTTTAATTTTGCATCAGTATTCATCAGGGGTATTGGTTTCTAGTTTTCCTTTCTTGTGTCTTTGGGAAATTAGCAAACTATTAGAATCATGCTTGCTCCATAGAATTACAGGATTAGTGGTAATTCTTTTGTAAATGCTTGGTAAAATTTGGTCCTGTATTTTTAGAGGTTTCTGACTATTTATTAAATCTCTCTAGGTATAATGGGCTTCCCTGGTGACTCAAATCATAAAGAATCTGCCTGCAGTGAGAGAGACCCAGGTTCTATCCCTGGGTCGGAAGATTCCCTGGAAAAAGGAATGGCTGTCTAGTCCAGTATTCTTGTCTGGAGAAATTCCATGGACAGAGGAGCCTTGTGGGCTACAGTCCATGAGGTCACAAAGAGTCAGACACGACTGAGTGGCTAACACTTTCACTTTCAACACTTCAATTTTTCTGTTTCTTAATAAGTAAAAGAGTATGTGTTTCTGAGAATTTGCCAGTATCTCCTATATTCTGTCATTTATAGGCATTATTGGTCATAGTACTTCCTTATCTTTAGAAACTTTCTTTGACCTCAGTTGTAATCACTCCTGTTTCATATCTGTTTTTAGTTATTTGAATCTTTTTTTGTCTTTTCCTTAGTCTAGGTGGGGGTTTTCTTTTACAGTTTTTTCAAAACATCAACTCTTAGATTGTTGATTTTTATATTTTTCTTCTTTCTGTTGTATCTCAGGTTTAATCTTTCTTATTTACCTGTTTCCTTTTGCTAAACTTGAGTTTAGTTTGTTTTCTGTTTTCTGCTTCCTAAAGGTCTAAAAATAGATTTCAGATTTAAGATCTTTCCTCTTTTTTTACTGTAAGCATTTAACGGTTCAGACTTTCCTTTTAGTACAGTCTTCTCTGTGTGTTATAAATTTTCTAATGTTGTCTTTTCATTTTTATCCACGTATTTAAAAATTTCCATGTGGTTTTTTTCTTAGACCCATTTGTGGTGTAACAGTGAGTTGTTTAATGTCCACATTTGGGGAATTTTCTTTTTTTCTTGTGTTTATTTCATTGTTAGGGAAGATCCTGAAAGGTTGTTGTTGAATCATGCAAAGATGCCAGGATTCTTGGCCCCTGGAGGAGAATAATTCAATCGGGGGCCAGAGACGAGGTTTGATGGCTCAGAGCTTTTGTGTAATAAAGTTTTATTAAAGTATAAAGGAGATAGAGAAAGCTTCTGACATAGGCATCAGATGGGGGCAGAAAGAGTACCCGCCTGCTAGTCTTCAGCTGGATGTTCTATAGTCACTAGCACTCTGTTAATGAAAGAAAGGAATGTCTTAAAACTCAGAATGGCACCAGGCCCCTCACCCATAAGATGCATTTGGGGGTAATCTTGGCACCAAATGGTTCATCCTGGGCTGTAAAATGATTAACTTGAATCTTGAAGAAGGGCAGATCACCATACAAATAGTTTCATTTACATAGATAAGGGGAGCAATATCGGAATATAACATACTGGTTTGTCAAGTAGGTTGTGAGCCAAGAGACTTGAAGACAGAGTTTGGGGTAAATGCATATAGTACATTAGCATAGCTTAAGATAAACACTTCCATAAGAGAAAGGCATTGGTTCACTCAAGGTTTGAGAATAGTTAACTTCAGGTGAAACCAAGTGTCATTATCGCAACACAGCATTTTAAGAGAAACCTCTTTTTAAATTTGTATAGAGAAGGAAAAAATATCGCTGGTTTGTTTCCTCCTGCCGCTTAAGAGAGAGAAAAATGTCTGACACTTGCAGGCTATTTCCTCCGTTTGGAGACCCCTGGCCTTCCTGCCTGTTACCCTCTCAATACCTCCATGGTATCAGTCTCTTAAAATTGTTGATTTGCACCTAACCTGTGGTGTCTCATAGAGAATGTTTTATGTGTCCTTGAGATTCATGTGTTTTATGCTTTTGTTGGGCCATGTAATCTGTACATGCCTGTTCAACTTGTACGTTGAAATCTCATACTATTCCTGTGCCACTATTTCTGTCTTCCTTTCCCTTAATTTTTTGCTTCATTTTTCTGACATATCTAATATAAGATGTATATATATATTTTACTTGGTACAGCTTTTTGGTAAATTGACCATTTTATGGTTTTTCCTGTGGTCATGTATGGATGTGAGAGTTGGACTGTGAAGAAGGCTGAGCGCCGAAGAATTGATGCTTTTGAACTGTGGTGTTGCAGAAGACTCTTGAGAGTCCCTTGGACTGCAAGGAGATCCAACCAGTCCATTCTGAAGGAGATCAGCCCTGGGATTTCTTTGGAAGGAATGATGCTAAAGCTGAAACTGCAGTACTTTGGTCACCTCATGTGAAGAGTTGACTCATTGGAAAAGACTCTGATGCTGGGAGGAATTGGGGGCAGGAGGAGAAGGGGACGACAGAGGATGAGATGGCTGGATGGCATCACTGACTCAATGGACATGAGTCTGAGTGAACTCCGGGAGTTGGTGATGGACCGGGAGGCCTGCCGTGCTGCGGTTCATGGGGTCACAAAGAGTCGGACACGACTGAGCGACTGATCTGATCTGATCTGATCTGATCGTTATACAATATTTATTTCATTGCACTTTTTTTTTTTCCTTCAGTTTATTTTGTCTGATATAACAGTCTCCCCTGCTCTCTTTAGGATGGACTTTTTCCATCCTTTCACTGTTCACCTTTCCATGTCTTTAGGTTTGTGAGTACTACCTGTTTCAACTCTCTGACAAACTCTGTGTCTCTTGCCCAGTGTTTTTCCTCCTGTTACTTCTTCTGTTGACCCCTGCCCATGCGCATTGTATGGTGGTGAAAGACAGGCACCCTGGACAGCTCCTTTCATGCCAGTGTAATTGCAGAAGGAATATACTGAATGTTTCCTTTCCATCATGATGTTTCTTGAGATAGTCTTGCTTAATAACTATATTTTTTTTCATATTCTTTTTTGCCATGATTTTTAATTCTTCAAGAAGTTTTTTTACTTTACTATTGCTATAATTTTTTTTTTGTCATAATCTAACGAATCTTCTAATTTCAAATCACTGTTTTATTAATGGAAAAAAAAAGCAAAGAAAGTCTTTGGCTTCTGTTAATGCCCTGCTATGTAAATTTAAGTGGATAAAATTGTATTTGTATTTTTGTATATGGTAATTTTATTATGAATTTAGTTCAAGTATTTTTTTTTTTTAATGTTTTGACCTGTTTTCTTTTGGTAGCCTAGTATAGAATGCTGTTGACAAACTCAGCTCAATACAAAGGATACATTTTTATTGTCTGAAAGATGCTGAAATACATGTGAATAAATGGATGATATAAAATCGTCCAAAAAAATCTGTCAAGAGATGTATCCTCTCATTTCAGTTAATTTTTTATAGATATGTATGCATTCATGTGCAAGTCTGTGGTTTAGATACAAGACATTATTATTTAAAAACTACATATCACCTTTTTTTTTTTGAGTTTAAATTATGTTATCAGTATAATCTGTGGCCTTGAAATTTTCTAAACAATCCTATTAGTGTTTTAAGTAGTAAATTACTAACAGTTGTGTTTCTGTATCCACATCTATAATGACCTTTCATGCCATTCCACATTGTTCGCCTTGAACTTTGTGTTTTTTTCATAGTAATACAATATTTATTTGTTTTCCTTCTGTCAAACCCTGAGCCCACCACTTTCCCCAGGCTGCCTGGGGAGTTATAGGAAAGGGAACATACAGGGCAGACACAGGAGAAAGAACTATGGGAGGTGGAAACAGCTCCTTCACGTCATGAAGAAGATGAGCTAGACCACCATCAGGCAAAAGAGCCCCATGGCCTTTGAGAGGGCCAAGCCCATGGCGTAGAAGAGCTACTGTTTCAGAGAAGGGTTCCTGGCATAACAGTGATGAAGCTCCCGAACACAGTCCCACTTCCAGCCCCAGAGGCAGCCACCCCTGCTGTGGCAGCTCCAGCTCCAGGGAACTTGGCTGCTGTGTCAGAGTCCCTTGAAATGGCACTGGTTTGGAAGCTGTGGCTAGGAATAAGTGAGATGGTCCGGGGACCTGGGGCTCCCAAGCTGCTGTGGCTCTCATCAGTCAGTGTCTCCCGTCCTTCACCACCACTCTGGACAGTGATCAATCAACAGCAGGGAGGTTCTCCTGATCAAGAAGTGCGTGGAGACGAATTTGGCGCAGAGGTCCATTTTCAGGGGATGAGGGCCCGAGGCCCAAGAGCTGCTCCCCGTGCAGACAGGAGGGGCAGGGAGGAGGCTCGCCTTGGACTTCTTTCAAGTTTTCTTTAGGAGCCCTCTGTCAAAGGACTTTTAATGTTCTCTGTATTTCTTAAGTGTTAGATGCTTAAGCTTCAGTTGCTGAGCCCAAGCCTCTGAGTTCAGGTGCTTCATGTAACTTTTCTTACCTTCTTGATCTGAGTCGAGTTTCTCAGAGTGTCTGTCTGTGACACAGTTTTTCTTCTGTAAGGTGGGAACAGGTTGTTCTTTAATGAGCTATTATATGGATGACAGGTTCTTGCCTGTAAAGTACTTGTTTAATGTTTAGAGTAATACTACAGTAATTTAGAGCAACAGGAATCCTTCAGACACTTCTGGTCCTTGCTGCTGTTATCAATGTCATAACTGAAACTTTTGACCTTTCCATTAAAAGTGCCGTGGACTTCGTCATCTCTGAAGACACCACTCATGCTGTACCTCATCTAGATAATGAATTGCACTCACTGGGTAGAACATAATATCTGACACTTCTGTATAGCCAATACAGTGTTGAGTTTTATTTGTATATATTTCATGGATTTTGAACAGTGATGAAAAATCCGTATTAATTGGAGGATCTCATAAGGTCTTATGAAAAAGCATAAGAAATTAAAATTAGAGATGCATAATTTCTCCAGATACCCCTGCATGGATCTGTTAGAACACATACTTCAACCAAGTCAATCCTTACCCCTTACTATGCTTTCTCTTTTGCATGAAAATGAGAACTTTTCATGGCCGTTTTGGTGACGTGTGGTTTGATTTCAGAAACGACTGACCTCTGAGGATGTGGCCATCGAATTCACTCAGGAGGAGTGGGAATTCCTGGACCCTGCTCAGAGGGCCTTGTACAGGGACGTGATGCTGGAGACCTACAGGAACCTGCTATCTGTGGGTGAGGATGACTTCCTTCCAGAGCTGCCCTTGGGTATCTGCGTTTTCCCTGTGTGCCCCTTGGGAGGCCCTGATGTCTTTCATCTGAGAGTTCCGGTGACTTGGGCATAACACAGCTTCACAAGGTTAAACTGACCCTCTTCAGATGCTGTGTCTGTTTCATGTCACTGACTAGGGATCATACCTGCACCTCCTGCACTGGAAATGCAGAGTCTTAACCAATGGATCACCAGGGGAGTCCCAGAATTTCTCTTTCGGATCTGAATATTATCTCCACATTGCAGCATGAGAAAAAGCTCTGGACAGTGGGGAGTGACGTAAAAATAGTCAAAAATACAACGTATAAAGAAAAACGAGTATCTCAAAAGGGCTTTTTTTTATGTTTAGGATTGGGACAACCTGGTGGATTGGATCCTCTGTGGCTGTTACTTAGGCAAATGTAAGGAGAGTGGGTAGAGAGATCGTCTTTTTGATCCCAGATCCTACGAGGGGAGCATATGTGAATCCCACGTGCTCTTAGCTGGCCATCTGTAGGTCGAGCACATGGTCCCATCTCAAGATGCTGTGATGTCTGACCTTCATGCTGTATTATTTTTACTCTTGTGCTGCCCTACCCAGTCTGGGAATGTCAACCATTCCTGATGTTACATTCTCCTTACTTTGTATCATTTTACCTCTTAAATTTCTTTGAAATATATTCCTGAGGGTCTGAAATTTTATCTGGTTTCCTTGCTGTGATAATCCACCTATGTTTAATTGGCAGCCTCTGCTGAATCTCTGTGGGGTGGATTTACTAGGTAACAGAAAACTGTGATGGAGACACTATTCCTAATGTTATTTTCTTGCTCTGCACAAAGTCACCACTTGAAGCTATCCAGTAGAGTGGTCAGCATGTTCTAGGATTATGAGAGAGAAAGTATCACGAGAACCTGATACATCTTTCCAGGTTATTTTCTGCCTTTGGAGACTCGGTCAAGGGCACCATGACAGTGTTGTTCATGTATATCAAGGACCATATATTTTAGTGTCTGTAAATGGTATGGGAATTTATCCCAGGACAAGTTTGTCCAAGTTCACAGTCTCTATCTATGAGGCTATTGGCTGCACTGTTGTTCTGTGCATTGTAAGTATTTTTTAATTTTAGCATTGAGTTCAAATTTCTGTGTTACTCTTAGTGTTTCTGTTTTGTATTTGCAATGGGTTGGATGGTTGATTGGGGAATGGTCCCTATGGTGGAACTGGTGATCAGTCCCTCTTAAAATTCTTGATATATTCTTTGTAGTCATTTACCATCAGATGTATGATTTCCACATATTTTCTCTTTTACTGTTGATTGTCTTTTCAAACTCACTGCACATTAATGCACAGTCGTTTATAATTTGGATATAGTTCAATTTATTAATAATGGTTTTATTTTGTGACCTGTGCTTTTGGTGTTCTATCTGGTAAATCATTTGTGGGTCCAATTTCCAGAAACATTTCCTACACATTTACTTCTAGGAGTTTTATACATTTGGAACTTAGGTTTAGGTCTTTGAACCATTTTGAGTTCATTTTTTTCTATAGTGTAAGATAATGTTCCAAGTAAATTCTTTTGCTGGTGGGTATTCAGTTTTGTCAACATGTCTTGTTTCATAGACTGCTTCCCCCATTTAGTAGTTTTTACACCTTTGTGAACATCGTTAGAACATCTCCCCAAGAGGTGTTTTTGTTTTTGTTTTAACCATTCTTTTTAATGGTTAAATGGACTGCTGCTGCTGCTGCTAAGTTTGCATCGGTCGTGTCCGACTCTGTACGACCCCTCAGACGGCAGCCCACCAGGCTCCTCTGTCTCTGGGATTCTCGAGGCAAAGAACACGAGTGGGTTTCCATTTCCTTCTCCAATGCATGCATGCCTGCCAAGTCGCTTCAGTTGTGTCCGACTCTATGCGACCCCATAGACGGCAGGCCACCAGGCTCCTCTGTCCCTGGGTTTCTCCACTCGAGAATACTGGAGTGGATTGCCAATTCCTTCTCCACTTTCTGCTGCTGCTGCTAAGTCACGTTAGTCGTGTCCGACTCTGTGCGACCCCATAGACGGCAGCCCACCAGGCTCCCCAGTCCCTGGGATTCTCCAGGCAAGAACACTGGAGTGGGTTGCCATTTCCTTCTCCAATGATGAAAGTGAAAAGTGAAAGCGAAGACACTCAGTCGTGTCCAATTCGCAGCGACCCCAGAGACTGCAGCACCAGGCTCCTCCGTCTATGGGATTTTCCAGGCAAGAGTACTGGAGTGGGGTGCCATTGCCTTCTCCACTTTCTAGGTATAGTTACTTTACAATGTTGTGTTTCAGGTATACAGCAGTTTACAAGATACTTAATACAGTTCCCTGAGCTATATCGTAGGTTCTTGTTGTTTATCTATTACATATATATATATTAGTTTGTATATATTCAGACTCCAATTTATCTCTCCCTTTCCTGCCCCCACCACCATCCTGCCCTATCCCCTTTGGTAATCATAAGTTTGTTTTTTATGCTGGTGAGTTTATTTTGTGAATAAGTTTGTTTGTATCATTTGTTTCAGTTCAACATATAATATCCTATGATATTTGTCTTTCTCTGTCTGATTTCACTTAGAATAATCCCTAAGTCTGTCTATATTGCTGCAAAAGGCATTACTTCATTGTGTTTTATGCTGTGGAGGTGGCAACCCACTCCAGTGTTGTTGCCTCGAGAATTTCATGGACAGGGGAGTCTGGCAGGCTGCAGGCCATGGGGTCTTAAAGAGTTGGACACGGCTGAGCTACTTTCACTTCACAATATTTCCTTGTATATATGTACCACATATTCTTTATCCCTTTGTCAGTGAACATTTAGGTTGCTGCCATGTTTTTCTGGGTATAAATAGCGCTGCTAACAACATTGGGGTGCATGTGTCATTTTGAATTAGTTTTCATCCTTTCTGGATATATGCCCAGGATTGGAATTGCTGGTTCATGTGATAGCTCTATTTTTAGTTCTTTATGGAACCTCCATGCTAGTCTCCAAAGTGGCAGTACCAATTTATGTTCCTTCCAACAGTGTAGGAGGGTTCTCTTTTCTCCATACCCTCTCAAGCCTTTATTGTTTGTAGACTGTTTGATGGTGGTCATTCTCACCAGTGTGAGGTGATACATTTTTGTGGTTTTGATTTGCATTTCTCCCATAAGTAGAGACGTCAAACATCTTTTCAGGTGACTGTTGGCCATCTGTTTGTCTCCTTTGGAGAAATACCTGTTTTGATCTTCTGCCCAGTTTTTGATTGCGTTGTTTGTTTGTTTTGATATTAAGCTGTATGAAGTGTTTGTATATTTTGGAAATAAATCCCTTATAGGTAGCATCATTTGCATCTATAGTCTTCTAGTCCAAAAGTTGTGGTTTTGTTCTTTGCTTGGTTTCCTTTGCTTTGCAGACAGGTTTTGAATTTAATTGGGTCTCATTTGTTTGATTTTGCTTTTATTACCATGACTCTAAGATCCAAAAAAATTTTGCTGACATTTATGTCAGTGTTTTGCATTTGTTTTCCACTATGAATTTTATAGTATCTGGTCTTGCATTTAGATGTTTAATGCATTTTGAGTTTATTTTTGTATGTGGTGTTAGAGAATGTTGTAATTTCATTCTTTTTCATGTAACTATCCATTTATCCCAGCATCACTTATTAAAGAGACTTCTTCATTCTGTATTCTTTCCTCCTTTGTTATAGAATAATTGACTCCAAGTAAATTGGTTTATTTCTGGGTTTTCCATCCTGTTCTACTGATCTGTGTTTCTGTTTTGTGCCATTATCATACCACTTCCCTGCTGGCTCAGAGGGTAAAGCATCTGCCTACAATGCAGGAGACCCAGGTTCAATCCCTGGGTCAGGAAGATCTCCTGGAGAAGGAAATGGCAACCCACTTCAGTATTCTTGCCTGGAAAATCCCATGGACAGAACAACCTGGTAGGCTACAGTCCATGGGGTCGCAAAGAGTCAGACACAACTGAGCGACTTCACTTTCACGTTGATGACTGTCAGTTTGTCGTATAGTCTGAACTCAGGGAACATGATTCCTCCAGCTCTGTTCTTCCTTCTCAAGATCGTTTTAGATATCAGAGTCTTTTGTATTTTGGTACAAATTAAGGTTTTCTTTGTTTTATGAAATATGTCATTGTTAATTTCATAAGGGTTGCATTGAATATGTCGATTACCTTGGATAGTATGGTCATTTTGACAGTGTTACTTCTTTTGATCTAAGAACATGGTATATGTTTCCATCTGTTTGTGTCATCTTTGGTATCAGTCATCAGCATCTTATAGTTTTATGAGTACAGTTCTTATGACTTTTTAGGTAGGTTTATTCCTTAGAGTTTTATTCTTTTCTCTGAGATGGTAAAAGGGATTGTTTCATTAATTTCACTTTCTGATATATCATTGTTAGTGTATAGAAGTGCAGCAGTTTTCTATATATTTCTTATCCAGCAAGTTTACTCTGTTCATTGATGAGGTCTAGTAGTCATCTGGTGGCATCTTGGGGATTTTCTGTGTGTAGCACCATAGTGACAGTTTTACTTCTTTCTTATTTTTTTAACTTGAATTCCTTTTTATTTCTTTTTCTTTTCTAATTATTGTGGTTAGGGCTTCCAGAAATATGTCCAGTAAAAGTGGCAATAGTGAACATTCTTGTCTTATTCATGTTGTTAAGGGGAATGCTTTCAGTGTTTCCCTGTTGAGTATGATGTTAGATGTGTGTTTGACATATACAATCTTAATTTTGTTGAGGTAGGGTCCATCTGTGCTGACTTTCTGAAGGGTTTTTATCATAAATGGCGCTTGAATTTTGTCAGAACCTTTTCTGCATCTATTGATGATCATATGGTTTTTAGTCTTCAACTGTTAATGTGGTGTATCACACTGATTAACTTATGGCTATTGAGAAATCGTGCATCCCTGCAATAAATCCCACTTGAACATGGTATGATCCTTTTATGTATTAGTAACTGTTTGAATCTGCTCTTTTGAACTCAGGGAAGGTCTAGGAGAATGAAGCCTTTTTCTACAAAAAGGAGTTGGATGCCTCCGGAAGGCTTTTGTAACTGGGAAGGTCCTCCAGAGTCAGTTTCAATCCCTCCTTTTCTTTGATACTCCTCGATCTTGAGATGAACATGTGTGGAAGAAGAAATGAAATAAATGTCCAAAAGAGAGGTTAATCATACTTGGCAGAGGAACCCAGGTTTAGATAGCCTTTTCCTGGATTTTCCTTCTGATTTCTGCCGATAAGATTCTTACATAATATCCGGGAATATTGTGTATGTTTTTCTTGAATATTAGCATTCCATTGTAACTTACAAAATTCACAGTTGGATACATTACATTGTAAATAGTGTAACAGATATTATCCTGCTTTCTCCATATATCACAGTCACTTTTTAAAATCTCTCTTGTTTCTGTCCCATACTCATAGTATAATGCCCATAAACTTGCTGAACCAGTTCTTTTCTTTTAAGGTCAGTATATTAGTTTGCGCTTTCAGTTATCTTCACAAAGACATGCGGTCACAAGCTGATATCTGACATAAACCTATGTACCCTATGCTCCACGCAGGCCCTTTCTTAGTCCTGACCATTCCTCACATAGTACCTTGATATGGATGGAAACACTGTTCTCACCTACCACATCCCTCCACCTTTTACATACTCTCACTGTAAAGATCTCTGGTCATTTATTGAACAAGTTTCTCAGGACATGACCTAAATCACTCTGTGCATCCATGATGACTCACAACCCATTTCGAGATGGGATGGTTGAATAATAGTTAAATGGACTACTTCTGTCTTGTATCTTCCTTGATATTTTCTTTCTACATTGCTTGTATTTTTTTTTTTAATATTTTCTAATCTTTTCATTCGGTCGGTGATCATGTTGACAAATAAGTTTTCTCAGTCTGTAGGTTCAGATTCATATCCTGCTTCTCTTACCACTTTGTGCGCCATTTGGTGTGTCTCCTGCTCTGATTAGAAAAAAACGTGTTAATTTTCCTCAAGCCTTTTAAAGCAAATTAGTGCTGTCAGTTGGCTTACAGTAGTGCATGTTTTATAGTAAATACTCAAAATTTACTTTTGGAAAAAGTTAGACCGAAGGCGGGGTCAGGAAGAGGGAGGAGGAGGAAGAGGAACAAGACGGACAGTGGGTGCTCTAGGTTGTTCGGCAGTGGCTGCGGCTCCGGCTCTCTTCCAGGAGGACGATGGACAGCCAGGGCAGGAAGGTGGTGGTGTGCGACAACGGCACCAGGTTTGTGAAGTATGGATATGTAGGCTCTAACTTTCCAGAACATATCTTCCCAGCTTTGGTTGGAAGACCTATTATCAGATCGACCACCAAAGTGGGAAACATTGAAATCAAGGATCTTATGCTTGATGATGAGGCAAGTGAATTACGCTCGATGTTAGAAGTTAATTACCCTATGGAAAATGGCATAGTACGAAATTGGGATGACATGAAACACCTATGGGACTACATATTTGGACCAGAGAAACTTAACATAGATACCAGGAATTGTAAAATTCTACTCACAGAACCTCCTATGAACCCAGCCAAAAACAGAGAGAAGATTGTAGAGGTAATGTTTGAAACTTACCAGTTTTCTGGTGTGTATGTAGCCATCCAGGCAGTCCTGACTTTGTGTGCTCAAGGTTTATTAACTGGAGTTGTGGTGGACTCTGGAGATGGTGTGACTCACATTTGCCCAGTGTATGAAGGCTTTTCTCTCCCTCACCTTACCAGGAGACTGGATATTGCTGGGAGGGATATTACCAGATATCTTATCAAGTTGCTTCTGTTGCAGGAATATGCCTTCAACCATTCTGCTGATTTTGAAACAGTTCACATGATTAAAGAAAAATTGTGTTATGTGGGATATAATATTGAACAAGAGCAGAAACTGGCCTTAGAAACCACAGTATTGGTTGAATCTTACACACTCCCAGATGGCCGCATTATCAAAGTCGGGGGAGAGAGGTTTGAAGCACCGGAAGCTCTGTTTCAGCCTCACTTGATCAATGTCGAGGGAGTAGGTGTTGCTGAATTGCTTTTTAACACAATCCAGGTGGCTGACATTGATACCAGATCTGAGTTCTATAAGCACATTGTGCTTTCTGGAGGGTCTACTGTGTACCCTGGTCTGCCATCCTGGTTGGGACGAGAGCTTAAACAGCTTTACTTAGAACGAGTATTGAAGGGTGATGTGGGAAAACTTTCTAAATTCAAGATCCGCATTGAAGACCCGCCCCGCAGGAAGCACATGGTTTTCCTGGGAGGTGCAGTTCTAGCGGACATCATGAAGGACAAAGACAACTTCTGGATGACCCGACAGGAATACCAAGAAAAGGGTGTTCGTGTGCTGGAGAAACTCGGGATGACGGTTCAATAAACTGTGAAGCTGGTTCCCATCACGCCCTAATGTGCTTTCTTTTTTTCCATTACTGCCAGTCTTTGAACTCATTCAACTCCAGGACCTGGAAGAGGCCTGTCAGTCTGTGCCCTTTGACTGGAAAGGTCAGGTTTTATTCTGGTGTCTTGCGGAAGTTGTGTTAAGTTTGTGTTAATGTGGGTAAATCTGACTGTTTAATTCTACCACGTCCCTGCGAACACAAGGAGAGGGCAAGGGTCCTGTCTGTTGCTTTGTTTCTTCTAAGTAGGCATTTAGATCATAACTGTAGGCTTCCTATTTTCACTTTACTGCTCTAATGCTGCTAGTTTTAGTCTTTAGCACACTAGGTGGTATGCCTTTATTAGCATAAGAAAAAACTTAACAGCTTTTACATATTACTGGGGTGGGGGTGGTCAGGACTGGGTGGGCAGCTGCTGAGCCCTTTGTGGAGTTCCTCTGTAGTGTGGTGCTTTCTACAGTTACTGCTGCAGCTTTAAGTACTTTAAAGCTTCTGGTGTTAACATTTTAGGGAAATGGTAGGCTCAGAACTAAACTGTTAGGCTGGGTTTTTGTGTGGAGGACAGGGGTAGTCTTTTGATATTCATTTTTTGATTTTTGAGCTTTTCTGCTCTAGGGTATGGGAGATGAACTTTATTTATAGTACTTTGATTTGGCAGGTTTTCTTCTACTTTTGGTCTGCCTGAAACTGTTTCCATATGATGTAAAAAGCAGATGTAGTGTCCCATTATTATGTGGTTTGGGGATTTTTTATTTTATTTTATTTTTTTTCATTTTTTTTATGTTGAGTTGTTGTTTTTTTTTTTTTTTAATTTTATTTTATTTTTAAACTTTACATAATTGTATTAGTTTTGCCAAATATCAAAATGAGTCCGCCACAGGTATACATGTGTTCCCCATCCTGAATCCTCCTCCCTCCTCCCTCCCCATACCATCCCTCTGGGTCGTCCCAGTGCACTAGCCCCAAGCATTAACCATGTCAACTGGGATTAGACTCCCTAGAATCTATCAGTGGAAAAGTAACATTGAAAAAATGCTTTTGGAAATTCAAATTTCACAAAAATTGCTTAAGAGCTGGTATTTTTTCTAAGTGCTTCTATTTATACCAGAAGCATTAAAGTAACCCAGTGCCAAGTACCATTCTTGAAAAATTCTTTTATATAACCGACCAGTGCTTATTTAATAAAAACAAGTAGATACATATAAATAATTACTGGCAGTAGGTTATAATTATTGGGTTAAAAATAACATTGAAATATGGGACTTTCTGCCAGTTGGGTAATTTTCACTAATTTTCTTTTGTTGTTGGTATGTTTTGATTTAAAACCTGAAAGTGGAGTAAAATATGACTATTTAAAATGTTGGCCCCCCAAAAATCATTATTTAAATATGTACTTGTACTGAAAAAACTAATCATAACTACTAAATCTTAGCCATCTTAGGCTTGAAAGAAAAGTTGGTATTTTGTAAATGTTTGCAGACTTTCCTGTCAGAAAATCGTATTTATGAATCCTGTCAGTATTGCTTGGTATCTGAAAAAAAATATAAAATAGTACCCAGACTTAAATTCCTTCTAAACTGAAAAATAAAGTTATAAGAGATTGTATCACTTCTGTTAATATTATGTACTTTTTTGTCTCTTTTACCTCAATTTGAACAAATAAAAGAAGTTTGCCTGAAAAAAAAAATTTACTTTTGTTTAAAAAAGGTAATATCTATATTGTCATGTTCTTTATGATATGACTTTATCTACATTATATCTTTTTAAAATTTTATTAATTTTTAGTTGAAGGATTATTGCTTTACAGAATTTTGTTTTCTGTCAATCCTCAACTACATTATATCTTGTATGCTTTTCACTTGCAACATTTTTCAGCAATATTGTGTCTGACCTTAGTCAGTAAATACACAAAGCACTCACTTTTTATTTATTATATTTTGGTGCCATTAAACCAGGTAATTAAGAATAGTGCATGGCTAGAGAGAGGCCTTCCTTGGTGACTCAGTGGTAAAGAATTCATCTGCTAATGCAAAAGGTGCAGGTTTGATCCCTGAGTCAGGAAGATCCCATGGAGAAGGAAATGGCAACCCACTCCATTATTCTTGCCTGGGAAATCCCATGGACAGAGAAGTCCTGTGGGCTACAGTCCACAGGGTCGCAAAGAGTCAAATACGGCTGAGCGACTGAACAACGACATTGGTAGGGATTGCTTTGGTTATTGACTGTTAGAAAACTGGTGAATATTTTATGTCTTAATGTATATGTCATGTACAGATGATGGTCTTTTTAGTGTGTATTCTGCAATACAGGTGACACATACTACTTGTTAACATTGTAAAATGCCTTTTCTTTTTGGGTACGTAGTTCTATAGCAGATTTAGAAAACTGCTGTGAACAAAAAATTGTTTTAGTCATATTCTTCATTTTCTCATTTGTTTTCAATTGTAAACAACCAATTATGAATAGTTACTTATTATTTGGGTAAGCTTGGTTTTCGATTATTTACTGTTACAATATATAATATAATGTTTAGAATGTATTTATGTACAGTAAGTATGCAGAATACAATGATAGTGTAATATTTTTCTTTTCAATTTGAGACAACTGTTGTTTGATATGTTCTTAGGGGTCCTGGTAAAAAAATACTCTGGTTTTGAGAGTTGGCCTAAGATTGTCCAATGTGAGTATGGTTTTAAAACTAGGCTATCTTAACGGTGAATTTATGTTATCATGCTTTCTTAAGTTAAGAATTCTATTCCTTTAGTGTTTCTAAAAACTTAAGGTCATCATTGTGGTGTTTCACAACTTGGTGTAAGTATTACTTTTGGTGTAATATATATTCAACATGAAAGATTTGTTTTTGAATTATTCTGAGCAGGATACCTCTGGTTCTTTTTATCTTGTAGATATCTCTCCTACACATGTGATCAAGCATTTACAACCCAAAGGGAACAGCGATAAACGAGAAATATTCCAAACATTGATGCTGGGAAGACCTAAAAGCTGTGAAATCAAACATTTTCATCATTGGGAAAGTCAGGAAAATACATGTGACTGTGAGTGTCAGGGGAGAGATGACAAAAGAAATTACAAAGGAACACCTGTAAGCCTTAATGGAAATGTTACGGATGGAATAGATTCACATGATGGAAAGAATGCAGGAATCAAGCCCTTTGGAAGTAGGCTTGGATTTAACTTTCAGGATAAACTGCAGATATTTCAAATTGGCGGGATAATTTCTGAATATAATGAAGCTGAGAGATCTGGCAACAACAGTTTCTCATTTTCACCACTTCAAAGAATTCCTCCTTGTGCCCAAACCAGTGTTTCTAATATATATGGGAATGACTTTATGAATCCTTCAGTAGTAACGCAAGACCTCAAAGCACACAGGGAAAAACCTTACAAATGTGATGAGTGTGGCAAGGCCTTTCGTGTAAAGTCAATCCTTTTAAGTCATCAGATAGTTCATACTGGAGAGAAACCTTACAAATGTGATGAGTGTGGCAAGGCCTTTCGTGTAAAATTAAGCCTTTTAAGTCATCAGACAGTTCATACTGGAGAGAAACCTTACAAATGTGAGGACTGTGGCAAGGCCTTTCATGCAAAGTCAAGCCTTCTAAGGCATCAGACAATTCATACTGGACAGAAACCTTACAAATGTGATGACTGTTGCAAGGCTTTTCATGCAAAGTCAGCCCTTTTAACTCATCAGACCATTCATACCAGAGAGAAACCTTACAGATGTGATGATTGTGGCAAGGCCTTTCGTGTAAAGTCAATGCTTTTAAGTCATCAGACAATTCATACTGGACAAAAACCTTACAAATGTGATGAGTGTGGCAAGGCCTTTCGTTTAAAGTCAAGCCTTTTAAGGCATCAGACAATTCATATCAGAGAGAAACCTTACAAATATGAGTGTGGCAAGTCCTTTCGTGAAAAGTCAAAACTTTTAACTCATCAGACAATTGATACTGGACAGAAACCTTACAAATGTGATGACTGTGGCAAGGCCTTTCATGCAAAGTCAGCCCTTTTAACTCATCAGACAATTCATACTGGACAGAAACCTTACAAATGTGATGAGTGTGGCAAGGCCTTTTGCACAAAGTCAGTCCTTTCAAGGCATCAGACAATTCATACTGGAGAGAAACCTTACAAATGTGATGAGTGTGGCAAGGCCTTTCGTTTAAAGTCATTCCTTTTAAGTCATCAGACAGTTCATACTGGAGAGAAACCTTACAAATGTGATGAGTGTGGCAAGGCCTTTGCTGACAGCTCATATTTCAGGAAACATCAGAAAATTCATACAGGACAGAAATTATTTAAATGTCATATATGTGACAAAGTCTTCAGCCGAAAAGCATACCTTGCTGGTCATCAGAGTGTTCATTCTGGAGAGAAACCTTACAAATGTGATGAGTGTGGCAAGGCCTTTCTTGTAAAGTCAATCCTTTTAAGTCATCAGAGAGTTCATACTGGTGAGAAACCTTACAAATGTGGTGAGTGTGGCAAGGCCTTTACTGACGGGTCACAACTCAGGAGACATCAGAAAATTCATACAGGACAGAAATTATTTAAATGTGATATATGTGTCAAAGTCTTCACCCGAAGTGAACACCTTGCTGGTCATCAGAGGGTTCATTCTGGAGAGAAACCTTACAAATGTGATGAGAGTGGCAAGGCCTTTCGTGTAAAGTCAATCCTTTTAATTCATCAGACAGTTCATACTGGAGAGAAGCCTTACAAATGTGATGAATGTGGCAAGGCCTTTACTGACAGGTCACACCTCAGGAGACATCAGAAAATTCATACGGGACAGAAGTTATTTAAATGTGATATATGTGACAAAGTGTTCAGGCGAAGTAAACAGCTTGCTGGTCATCAGAGTGTTCATTCTGGAGAGAAACCTTACAAATGTGATGAGTGTGGCAAGGCTTTTCGTGTAAAGTCAACCCTTTTAAGGCATCAGACAGTTCATACTGGAGAGAAACCTTACAAATGTGATGAGTGTGATAAGGCCTTTCGTGTAAAGTCAGTGCTTTTAAGTCATCAGACAGTTCATACTGGAGAGAAACCTTACAAATGTGATAAGTGTGGCAAGGCCTTTACTGACAGGTCACACCTCAGGAGACATCAGAAAATTCATACAGGACAGAAATTATTTAAATGTGATATATGTGACAAAGTGTTCAGGCGAAGTAAACAGCTTGCTGGTCATCAGAGTGTTCATTCTGGAGAGAAACCTTACAAATGTGATGAGTGTGGCAAGGCTTTTTGTGTAAAGTCAACCCTTTTAAGTCATCAGACAGTTCATACTGGAGAGAAACCTTACAAATGTGATGAGTGTGGCAAGGCCTTTCGTGTAAAGCCAATCCTTTTAAGGCATCTGACAGTTCATACTGGAGAGAAACCTTACAAATGTGATGAGTGTGGCAAGGTCTTTCATGTAAAGTCATTCCTTTTAACTCATCAGACAATTCATACTGGACAGAAACCTTACAAATGTGATGAGTGTGGCAAGGCCTTTCGTGTGAAGTCAAGCCTTTTAAGGCATCAGACAGTTCATACTGGAGAGAAACCTTAGAAATGTGATGACTGTAGCAAGGTCTTTACTGACAAGTCACAACTCAGGAGACATCAGAAAATTCATACAGGACAGAATTTATTTAAATGTGATATATGTGACGAAGTCTTCAGGGGAAGTGAACAGCTTGCTGATCATCAGCGTGTTCATTCTTGAGACAAACCTCACGAATGTAATGAGTATTGCAAGCATTTTAGTCAACCTTCACAGTTCTTAACTCATAAGAGATTACATACTGGAGAGAAGCCTTACAAATGTGATGAGTGTGGCAAGGCCTTTCGTGTAAAGTCAATCCCTCAGACAGTTCATACTGGAGAGAAACCTTACAAATGTGATGAGTGTGGCAAGGCCTTTCACGTAAAGTCAATCCTTTTAAATCATTGGACAGTTCATACTGGAGAGAAACCTTACAAATGTGATGAGTGTGGCAAGGCCTTTACTGACAGCTCAAACCTCGGGAGACATCAGAAAATACATACAGGACAGAAATTATTTAAATGTGATATATGCGACAAAGTCTTCAGCTGAAGTTAACACCTTGCTGGTCATCAGAGCGTTTTTTTGGAGAGAAACCTTACAAATATGATGAGTGTGGAAAAGTCTTCGGTCAAAAAGCACATCTTCGACTTCACTGGAGAGTTCATGCTGGAGAGAGACCTTTAAGATGTGATGAGTGTGGCAAGTTCTTCAGTCTGAATTCACAGCTTACAAGTCATTGCAGAATACATATAGAGAAACCTTTCAAATGTTTCAAGTGTGGAAAATCCTTTACTCAGGTATCAGCACTCACTAAACATCAGAAAATCCATACATGAGAGAAAAGTATGTGAATGTGGCATATGGTAGAAGTCTTCAAAATTCACACCCTACTGTTGGTCAGAAAATTCATTCTTCTGAGAAACCATACAAATATCATGAGTGTGCCAACATCTTAGGCTTCATGAGAAAATTCATACTGCATAGAAGCCATATATATATGTATTTATTAGGTCCTTAGAACATGAATTCATTCTAGAAAGATTCCTCACCAGTTTCAGAAGTGTAAAAAAAAAAAAAAAAAGACTATCCTCACAGCTCAACATTTTGCCAGTAGTATCAGAGTATTTATCCTGGAGAAAACACACAGCAATGTAATGTGTGTGGCAAGGATCTTACCCAAAAGTCACAAGATAGGAACATAGTGGAGCCATACTTCCCAGACTCAGTGGTTGTGGCAAATCCTTTACCTTTTTCACTATATGTTTTCTCTGATGACTTTAGTTCAGGTACTGAGCAACTGCAGTAAGTCCATATTTGAAAAGAAGCTATAGCAATCTTTTCGTGTAAAATAAACCTGAATTCTAACTCCTCAGAGATGATTCTTTGGGACAGTAGTCCACCATCTTTTTGGTCTCCTGCTTTCTGGATAAAGTCACTATTCCTTGCCCAGCAAGTAGTCTCTCAGTTGATTGGCCTGTTGTGTAGTGCCGGGAGCCACCACGGGAGATCCCACCCATAACAAAGGTCATGCGAAGAAGACCTGACAGGAAAGGCAGATCAGGACTCGAGGGATCTCCTGGACCTGCTCCAGCATCTACCCCCAAACCAGAATCTGTCTGTCTTACTATTTTATGACTCTCACCAACTCCTCTGACATTAACGGGGTCTATCCCCAACCACCTTTCTCTGAAAGAAATCAACTTAGAGTTCTAGTTAGTAAGTCTCCTGGGCACAATAGGAGTGTTTCTATCCAAACCCCTTGGATGGCTTTCTAACTTGCCTGACAGGTTTATCCGGACTCTTACAACTATGTATGTGATTGTTTACAGCCTCCCAACCACGAAAGGCACGGAAAACTTAAGACATTGTAACAATATAGAGCTTTTCGGGGAGTTAAAAATTATTAGAATAGAACTGGTGAAGGATTTCATTGTTGAGCCAGTGCTTGCTGCCAAGTTTCCATATCCCTTACCCACTGTGTCCCTGGGAGTATATTAATTAATATAGTTTGTGTATAGAAAAAATAAGTAGTAGCCTTGATGTTAACTGTAGACCCTTGAGTTAATAAATTCTTTCCTTGTTATAGCCCACTGCACCTTTGCCCTATAGAAATGCAACTTTATCTAGTGCTTTCAGGGAGTGGTGCCAAACTTCAGAAAAATCACCTTTAGAGAAAATAAGTTTTCTGGTTGACTAACCTTTATCAGAAGAAAAATGTTAACAGGCCTCCTGCTCAGAAGATGATGTAAATCACCTAAAGCCTTTGTATACAAAAAGTTTGCAGAAAGAAAGCCTGGTCTCCATAAGGGTCAAGGACTGCTGATCCTGCATGACTCTGTATCTTCCATTATCCTCTATGTACAACTGAGGGTATAAAAGCTCCTTTTAAAAATAAAGTTACGGGCCTTGCTCACTGAAGCTTGGTCTCCCTGTGTCATTCTTTTTTTCTTTTTCTCTCTCTCTTTCAGGATGACTCTTTGGAGCACAGGGACCCTCTGAGTTCACTTAACTGCCCGGGCTTCTAAGACTCAATCAGGAAGGCGCCTAGCGTCTTCAGGGGAGGGGACGCCCTGCATCCTCACCCCATCGAGAGGGCGCCTGTGGCCTCCATGAAGAGAGCAAGTCCGGTGTCACGGACTTTATTGGCTTTCTGTGTAAACCAAGGAAGATCAAGCCTCATTTTCTCCCCTTTACCTTTCCTCTTTCGCCGACGCCGTTCCTCCTGAGGGTATCCCTGGATCCTACTGGGACTGGACCCTGGTAAGTGGCACCCGGAACAGGCACCCAAAGTTAAGGCTCCCCCATTGTGCCATTTTTCGCGACGGCTAGGACCCCACTCAGGGTGTCGCAGACCCCCTGCTTAAGACGGGTAGGTTGGATGGAGTGGGAAGTGGAATCTTTTCACATAGACAGAAGTGAAAAAGACAGAAATTTCTGACGTGGGTAACAATGAGTCAAAAGAATGACAACTTTTTATAGGAGTAATCTTGCAACTGTTAAATACAAGAGGAATTAAGGTTAAGAAAGCCAATGTTCAATCATTTTTTACATTTGTACAAGAGCAATGTCCTTGGTTTCCAGGAGAGGGCTTTGTTAACCTAGACACCTGGGAAAAAGTAGGGAAACAGTTAAAAACTTATTACACTTTGCATGGCCCGGAAAAGGTCCCTACTGACACCTTTTCTCTGTGGAATATGATTAGAGATGCTTTAGATCCAGCTCACGAATCTGAAAAGGTACATGTTAAAGAGGGAAGTGAAGATGAAGAGGGTATACCTAGCTATCGACAATTAAGGGCCACGTTAGCTGCCATGGACACCGATCGTCATACTGAAAACAGGGATGAAAAGAAAGATCAGCTTTCCCTTAAGATGAGGAAGATTTAGAGGAAACAGCAGCTCAATACCATTTTGATGAGGATTGGCCCCTTTTAGCTAAGGATGCTCCTAAGAGCTTAAGAGAAACATCTCCAGTCAGACCATCCGTAAGGTTTAAACATCAGACAGTTAAAGGATCTCTGGAACAGGAGAGGAGAAACATGGGCTCCCGTCCCCCCATGCCTCCCCCCCACTATGGGGGTAAGGGGCCTCCACTAGGAGTTCCCTGGAGGAGGGTTCTTTCTGGCCCCGAGGATGAATTTGATCCCCACCTTGAGGCTTGTTTTCCCGTAATGTTTGAGGAATGGGATGGGGGAGAGGTCTCCTCCTGGGAACCCCTTCCAATGAAACTAATTAAAGAACTTAAACAGGCTTGTGCCTTATATGGGGCTACAGCCCCGAATACTTTAACATTGTTAGAAGCCTTGACGGCCAGATGGATGACACCTCATGACTGGAAAACAATTGCTAAGGCTTGTCTATCTGGAGGGCAATATATACTCTGGAGAACTGAATACGAAGATCTTGCCCAAAAGCAGGCTGATGCTAACGGCAGATATGGCCCAAGACATATTGTAAAGGAAATGTTGGTAGGAATTGGTGAATTTGGAACACTTGGAGATCAGGTGGGTTTAGACAAAAGGGTTTTAAAACAGGTAACAGCCTGCATCATTGGGGCCTGGCGATTATTGCCTCAAGGAAAAGAATCAACCTCTTCCTTTTCAAACGTTAAACAAAAACCAGAAGAGCCATATGAGGACTTTATGTCATGACTTATGGAGGGAGTTCACAGAGTAATTTCTAGTAATGAGGCAGGTAATATATTGGTAAAACAACTGGCATTTGATTCTACCTGCCAGGCCATATACATCCTATAAAAAAATCTGGGGAAATAGATTATATCAGGCAATATGCAGATGTAGGACCAGCAATGATGCAGGGCGTTGCCATAGCTGCAGCCATAAAAGGAGATTCTTATCAACAGACAGTTCAATCCTTTTTTACAGGCCAGAATAACCCATCAAAGAATTATTCCAGTAATCAAGGCTGGAATGCTGGCTTGTCTAAAGCCTACTTTTCTTGTGGCCGGAAGGGGCACTTTATGCACGCTTGCCCCCAAAAAACAGCTGGTTCTTCTCTGTCAAACCCTGCCTCCACGGCTGTGACTCCTAATCTCCCTAAGGTTCCTTGCCCTTGTTGTCAGAAGGGATATCACTGGGCAAAGGACTGCAGATCAAAGTTCCATAAAAACAGAACCTTGCTAGTTCCTGACCAGCAGTCGGGAAACGGGTTGAGGGGCCAGCCTCAGGCCCCAACAACGACTGGGGCAACAACACTACACCCATTCAAACCCTTCGTCCCATCACAGAGCTCATCAGAAGAACCCCAGGCAGCGCAGGACTGGACCTCAGTTCCACCACGTCAACAATATTAACACCAGATAGTCCTACTATAAAAATCCCTACAGGGGTTAAAGGCCCATTACTGACAGGCTTGGTAGGAATTATAGTAGGCAGAAGCTCCTCAGCCAGGCAAGGACTTGGAATTATCCCTGGAGTGATCGATTCAGATTATACAGGAGAGATTCAGATAATGATTTCACCCCCAACTAAAACTACACAGATTCATCAAGGACAAAGAATAGCTCAACTTTTACTTTTGCCTTATCACACTGCCATAGGGCACACTGCTACTCAAAGTGAGAGGCAAGAGAAAGGATTTGGGTCCAGTGATATGTTTTTCTGGGTGACAGAAATTACTCAGAAACGCCCTATGAAAACTATCTTGGTTAGTGGCAGGTCTATTGTGGGACTGTGAGACACAGGAGCAGATGTTTCTTGTATTGCAGGAAAGGACTGGCCCAGCTCCTGGCCAACACATACTACTGAAAACGAGTTGGTGGGATTAGGGAGAGCCCCCACAGTAGTAAGAGTGCAAAAATGTTAGATTGGCAGATTGAAGACACCCATGGAACTTTTCAACCTTATATAGTTCCCTCACTTCCTTTCACCCTGTGGGGAAGAGATGTTTTGTCTCAAATGGGAGTGCTACTTTACAGCCCCGATGATAAAGTGATCTCCCAAATGCTCCATATGGGCTATGATCCATCAAAAGGATTAGGCAAACAACAGACAGGAATAATTGAACCAATTTGCCCAACTCCTCGACAGCAACGTACTGGATTGGGGTATCCAAATATATAATGGAGGCCATTGTTTTTGCTGCCGACCCCATTACATGGAAATCTCAAAAATGGCCTCTGCCTAAAGAAAAATTACTGGCAGCTAAGATGTTAATCTTTGAACAACTACAATTGGGACATATTGAACCCTCCAATAGCCCCTGGAACACTCCCATTTTTGTCGTTAAGAAAAAATCTGGCAAGTGGCGACTTTTACAAGATCTGAGAGCTATCAATGCCACTGTGGAAAACATGGAGGCCTTACAACCTGGGCTCCCTTCCCCAGTGGCCGTTCCAGAGGGATATAATTTAATTGTAATTGATTTACAAAACTGCTTTTTAACCATTCCCTTAAGTGCTGAAGATAAAAAGCTATTTGCCTTTAGTCTGCCATCAGAAAATTTTAAACAACCTTATTTAAGGTTTCAATGAAAAGTGTTGCCCCAGGGGATGAAAAATAGCCCTACCTTATGTCAAAAATTTGTCAGTGCCGCTCTAGAAGATATTAGGGCTAAATATGAACAAGTATATATGATTCATTACATGGATCATATTTTAATATCTCATCCCAATAGAGCTCATTTGCAAACCGTCCTCCAAGATTTGACTCAGGCACTGTCAGCTAGAGGCCTAAAAATTGACCCGGAGAAAATTCAAACCAATCCACCCATAACTTATTTAGGAAGGGTTATAAAGTCTGAAACAGTGACTCATGCCCCACTACATTTAAGAAAGGACCATCTTGTTACTTTGAATGATTATCAAAAACTTTTAGGTGATATTAATTGGATAAGGCCCTATTTAAAATTAACCACTGCTGAGCTGAAGCGTCTTTTTAACATTCTGAGCAGGGATCTTGATCCAACTTCAAAAAGGCAATTAACTGTTGAGGCTCAGAAGGCCCTACACAAAGTAGAAGAGGCTTTATCTGATAGTTATGAGAAAAGAATTGAATTGGCAGCTGCCTGGCAATTCCTTTGCTGGCTACCCCAACTGTTTTATGGCAAAACGGCCCCCTAGAGTGGGTCCATCTTCCTGCTCAAGCTAAAAAGGTAGTGGCTTCTTATCCAGGGTTGATAGCTACATTGATATTAAAAGGTAGAAGGCGAAGCATTGAATTATTTGGTAAAGAGCCATCAGAAATTATAATCCATACAACAAAGAACAGCTTGATGCTCTACTAATGTTTGATAAAAATTGGCAGATTGCTATAGGAAACTATTTTGGTCAGATTCTGCATCATTTACCCTCCTATGCTTTGTTAAGTTTTATATCTAGACACCCAGTCATCTTCCCTGTTAGGTGCAAACAGCTCCCCATCCCAGAAGCTCAAATGGCCTTTACTGATGGGTCAGCTAATGGCAGAGCTTCTATACTTACAAGAAATCAGCATAAGGTTTTACAAACACAGGAAAACTTCAGCTCAAAGAGCTGAACTCACAGCTGTTATAGAGGCTTTCGTTATGCGTGCAGAGGAGGAATTTAACCTTTACTCTGACTCTCAGTATGTGGTCAGGCTGTTTCCGCAAATTCAGACTGCCGTTCTGCCTGAAAACAAAACTACAATATTTAACTTGTTAACGAAACTACAGCAGCAAATTTGGAAACGAAACCGAGCATATTTTATTGGCCACATCGAGCTCATTCTGGACTGCCCGGACCTTTAAATGCCTTAAATGATTCGCTAACCAAGGTCACAGTGGCCTCTGCTTTTGAAGAAGCCCGAGCCTCTCACTCCATCATCAAAATGCTACTGCATTAAGATATCAGTTTCAGATTCCTCGAGAATCTGCTCGAGAGATTGTTCATTCCTGCTTACATTGTCCCACTACTGCAAATAATTTACCTATGGCAGTTAACCCTCGTGGTCTCAGACCTAATATACTCTGGCAGATGGATGTAACTCATGTCTCCTCATTTGGAAAATGGTCTTTTGTTCATGTAACTGTAGATACTTTTTCTCATGTCATCATTGCAACTGCTCGCACTGGAGAGGCATATAAGGTTGTAGTACAACATCTCTTTACTTGCTTTTCATATTTAGGCCTACCAAAAGCTTTAAAAACTGATAATGCCCCTACTTACACTTCTAAGTCTTTCCAAGAGTTTTGTATAAGGTTTCAAATAAAACATAACACAGGCATCCCCTATAACCCACAGGGACAAGCTATAGGAAAAAAGCACATCAAACATTAAAATACAAATTCAAAAATTACAGGAAGGAGAATTCAAATATAGTCCCCCCCCCCCCCCCCCCCATTAGATCCTGCAACATGCTCTCTTTGTAATAAATAACCTGAATGCTGACTCGTCCCAAGCCGCTGCAATGCTTCGTCATTGGTGTCCGGAGCAACAAAACACAAAGCCATTGGTAAAATGGAAGGACCTCCTCTCCGGACTATGGAGGGGTCCTGACCCATTATTAACTAGCGGCCGAGGATATGCTTGTATTTTTCCACAGGACGCAGATTCTCCGATTTGGATCCCAGACAGACTGATTCGTCATGTTGCAGCCCCCCAGGCACCCGGTCCCCCCATTGCCTCGACCACAAAAAAAGGAAGGGACCTCCTCTACCTCCACCCCTTCTGCCAATACAGGAAGTCCAGCTGACCTCGAGACAACTGACATCAGAGATCCTGGATGAACAGGAAATGGACCCACCCACCAGACAGATGTCACAACTCCGTATAAAGGTTATTGTTTCTCCTACCCCTTTACGTTGTGGGAAATCACCAGGGTGTCCTACACGGGCAACTCAACAAACCTCCATACCTACCTGGGGACAGATTAAGACGCTGTGTCACTAGGCACATATCTTCTCCGGAGGACTCTTCAACTTCCCCTGAGAGAGTGTTTATTGCTATTCTTGCCTTGCTATCTTGCCAGATAAGCGCCTCCTCTCCTGCTCCAGAAAATTTTGGGGCATATTTCCCAGATCCTCCGACCTTCCAAGTAGTTACTTGAAACAGTGACCCTATAGGGGGCCACACAAACCAGCCTCGCCTTTTGGGAGGATCATATGCTTCCTATACAAAGGATCAATACCCTATTAATTTCAATTATACCTTTAGGGCATTGACAGACGATCTTCCTGTTAGCTTTAACTTCCACTTTGGTCATACAGGAAGCTTTATTACTCCTACCAAAGAAGGATGTATTGGAGCCTCTAAAAAAGCAATTCTGACAGATTCCCCAAACTTAAAATTTGCATTTAAAAGGGATCAGTCAGTTTGGGTATTACAAACTCGTATGCCCAGGGTCCTTGACCCACATAAAACCTTGTTCCTCAAAGCTCCACCAGAATATCCAAATTGTGATAATGTTGTTCCCTCAGATGTCATATGGAACACCATAGATGGTCGCTTAGGGTATCCGATTTGGAAATCTTGTACTTATAATTCGAAAATTGATTACAGAACAGAAATTATACAATTCAGGACTGGAGCAACCCAAATCCAGGTCAGGACTCAATGTCCAATGATGAGTTTACCGGCAGATTGGACAATTAGAAAGAATATTCAGTTCCTTGGCCATTAGCCACCAGTAGATGGCATCATAATCAATTTGTTCCTCCTATGTTTTCCTATACGGCTAAGGGCAAAACTTACTGGCAACCAGAAATTTGGAGAGCTCTTGCCGCTACTGCCCCTATTACTTTAACCTGGCCAGAAAGTAATTCTACTTACTCTATTTTAAGAGTAAAGGATGCATGAGCATTGGCTGCGCTTTGCTGGAGCAGCCCTGAAGAGATACCACAAGGTAAGAGAAACCCGAGTAGGACGGTAGGTGTTGCAAGAGGGCATCAGAGGGCAGACACACTGAAACCATACTCACAGAAAACTAGTCAATCTAATCACACTAGGACCACAGCCTTGTCTAACTTAATGAAACTAAGCCATGCCCATGGGGCAACCCAAAATGGGCGGGTCATGGTGGAGAGATCTGACAGAATGTGGTCCACTGGAGAAGGTAATGGCAAACCACTTCAGTTTTCTTTCTTTCTTTTTTTTTTTTTTCTATTCTTATTTTTTTTGTTTAATTTAATTTCTTTTTTTTAAATTTTATTTTATTTTTAAACTTTACATAATTGTATTAGTTTTGCCAAATATCAAAATGAATCCGCCACAGGTATGTATGTGTTCCCCATCCTGAACCCTCCTCCCTCCTCCCTCCCCATACCATCCCTCTGGGTCATCCCAGTGCACTAGCCCCAAGCATCCAATATCGTGCATCGAACCTGGATTGGCAATTCGTTTCTTACATGATATTTTACATGTTTCAATGCCATTCTCCCAAATCTTTCCACCCTCTCCCTCTCCCACAGAGTCCATAAGACTGTTCTATACATCAGTGTCTCTTTTGCTGTCTCGTACACCGGGTTATTGTTACCATCTTTCTAAATTCCATATATATGCGTTAGTATACTGTATTGGTGTTTTTCCTTCTGGCTTACTTCACTCCATATAATAGGCTCCAAAGACAGAAATATAGATCAATGGAACAAAATAGAAAGCCCAGAGATAAATCCACGCACATATGGACACCTTATCTTTGACAAAGGAGGCAAGAATATACAATGGATTAAAGACAATCTCTTTAATAAGTGGTGCTGGGAAATCTGGTCAACCACTTGTAAAAGAATGAAACTAGAACACTTTCTAACACCATACACAAAAATAAACTCAAAATGGATTAAAGATCTCAACGTAAGACCAGAAACTATAAAACTCCTAGAGGAGAACATAGGCAAAACACTCTCTGACATACATCACAGCAGGATTCTCTATGACCCACCTCCCAGAATATTGGAAATAAAAGCAAAAATAAACAAATGGGACCTAATTAACCTTAAAAGCTTCTGCACATCAAAGGAAACTATTAGCAAGGTGAAAAGACAGCCTTCAGAATGGGAGAAAATAATAGCGAATGAAGCAACTGACAAACAACTAATCTCAAAAATATACAAACAACTCCTACAGCTCAACTCCAGAAAAATAAGTGACCCAATCAAAAAATGGGCCAAGGAACTAAATAGACATTTCTCCAAAGAAGACATACAGATGGCTAACAAACACATGAAAAGATGCTCAACATCACTCATTATAAATACATGCAAATCAAAACCACTTCAGTATTCTTGCCTTGAGAACCCCATGAACAGTATGAAAAGGCAAAATGATAGGATACTGAAAGAGAAACTCGCCAGGTCAGTAGGTGCCCAATATGCTACTGGAGATCAGTGGAGAAATAACTCCAGAAAGAATGAAGGGATGGAGCCAAAGCAAAAACAATACCCAGCTGTGGATGTGACTGGTGATACAAGCAAGGTTCAATGCTGTAAAGAGCAATATTGCATAGGAACCTGGAATGTCAGGTCCATGAATCAAGGCAAATTGGAAGTGGTCAAACAAGAGATGGTAAGAGTGAATGTCGACATTCTAGGAATCAGCGAACTGAAATGGACTGGAATGGGTGAATTTAACTCAGATGACCATTATATCTATTACTGCGGGCAGGAATCCCTCAGAAGAAATGGAGTAGCCATCATGGTCAACAAAAGAGTCCAAAATGCACTACTTGGATGAAATCTCAAAAATGACAGAATGATCTCTGTTTATTTCCAAGGCAAACCATTCAATATCACAGTAATCCAAGTCTATGCCCCAACCAGTAATGCTGAAGAAACTGAAGTTGAATGGTTCTATGAAGACCTACAAGACCTTTTAGAACTAACACCCAAAAAAAGATGTCCTTTTCATTATAGGGGACTGGAATGCAAAAGTAGAAAGTCAAGAAACACCTGAAGTAACAGGCAACATTGGCCTTGGAATACGGAATGAAGCAGAGCAAAAACTAATAGAGTTTTGCCAAAAAAATGCACTGGTCATAACAAACACCCTCTTCCAACAACACAAGAGAAGACTCTATACATGATTTCAGATAGTCAACACTGAAATCAGATTGATTATATTCTTTGCAGCCAAAGATGGAGAAGCTCTATAGAGTCAGCAAAAACTAGACCAGGAGCTGACTGTGGCTCAGACCATGAACTCCTTATTGCCAAATTCAGACTTAAATTGAAGAAAGTAGGGAAAACCACTAGACCATTCAGGTGTGACCTAAATCAAATCCTTTATGATTATACAGTGGAAGTGAGAAATAGATTTAAGGGCCTAGATCTGATAGATAGAGTGCCTGATGAACTATGGAATGAGGTTCCTGACATTGTACAGGAGACAGGGATCAAGACCATCCCCATGGAAAATAATGCAAAAAAGCAAAATGGCTGTCTGAGGACGCCTTACAAATAGCTGTGAAAAGAAGAGAAGCGAAAAGCAAAGGAGAAAAGGAAGATACAAACATCTGAATGCAGAGTTCCAAAGAATAGCAAGAAGAGATAAGAAAGCCTTCTTCAGCGATCAATGCAAAGAAAGAGGAAAGCAACAGAATGGGAAAGACTAGAGATCTCTTCAAGAAAATCAGAGATACTAAAGGAAGATTTCATGCAAAGATGGGCTCAATAAAGGACAGAATTGGTATGGACCTAACAGAAGCAAAAGATATTAAGAAGAGATGGCAAGAATACACCGAAGAACTGTACAAAAAAGATCTTCACAACCCAGATAATCATGATGGTGTGATCACTGACCTAGAGCCAGACATACGAACAAAGCTAGTGGAGGTGATAGAATTCCAGTTGAGCTATTCCAAATCCTGAAATATGATGCTGTGGAAGTGCTGCACTCAATATGCCATCACATTTGGAAAACTCAGCAGTGGCCACAGGACTGGAAAAGGGCAGTTTTCATTCCAACCCCAAAGAAAGGCAATGCCAAAGAATGCTCAAACTACCGCACAATTGCACTCATCTCACACGCTAGTAAAGTAATGCTCAAAATTCTCCAAGCCAGGCTTCAGCAATATGTGAACCGTGAACTTCCTGATGTTCAAACTGGTTTTAGAAAAGGCAGAGGAACCAGAGATCAAATTGCCAACATCCGCTGGATCATAGGAAAAGCAAGAGAGTTCCAGAAAAACATCTATTTCTGCTTTATTGACTATGCCAAAGCCTTTGACTGTGTGGATCACAATAAACTGTGGAAAGTTCTGAAAGAGATGGGAATACCAGACCACCTGATCTGCCTCTTGAGAAATTTGTATGTAGGTCAGGAAGCAACAGTTAGAAGTGGACATGGAACAACCGACTGGTTCCAAATAGGGAAAGGAGTACGTCAAGGCTGTATATTGTCACTCTGCTTATTTAACTTATATCCAGAGTACATCATGAGAAACGCTGGGCTGGAAAAAGCACAAGCTGTAATCAAGATTGCTGGGAGAAATATCAATAACCTCAGATATGCAGATGACACCACCCTTATGGCAGAAAGTGAAGAGGAACTAAAAAGCTTCTTGAGGAAAGTGAAAGTGGAGAGTGCAAAAGTTGACTTAAAGCTCAACATTCAGAAAACGAAGATCATGGCATCTGGTCCCATCACTTCTTGGGAAATAGATGGGGAAACAGTGGAAACAGTGTCAGACTTTATTTTGGGGGGCTCCAAAATCACTGCAAATGGTGATTGCAGCCATGAAGTTAAAAGATGCTTACTTCTTGGAAGGAAAGTTACGACCAACCTAGATAGCATATTCAAAAGCAGAGACCTTACTTTGCCAACAAAGGTCTATCTAGTCAAGGCTATGGTTTTTCCTGTGGTCATGTATGGATGTGAGAGTTGGACTGTGAAGAAGGCTAAGCACCGAAGAATTGATGCTTTTGAACTGTGCTGTTGGAGAAGACTCCTGAGAGTCCCTTGGACTGCAAGGAGATCCAACCAGTCCATTCTAAAGGAGATCAGCCCTGGGATTTCTTTGGAAGGAGTGATGCTAAAGCTGAAATGCCAGTACTTTGGCCACCTCATGCGAAGAGTTGACTCATTGGAAAAGACTCTGATGCTGGGAGGGATGGGGGCAAGAGTAGAAGGGGACGACAGAGGATGAGATGGCTGGATGGCATCACTGACTCGATGGACATGAGTCTCAGTGAACTCCGGGAGTTGGTGATGAACAGGGAGGCCTGGCATGCTGCGATTCATGGGGTCACAAAGAGTCGGACACTACTGAGCAACTGATCTGATCTGATCTGATCTGACTCTATTTTAGTTTCTCTACCCTCTCCTTATGTTTTTCTCTTCTCTAGTGACTCCAAAAGACTTAATATATAAATGAATTATTCAGGTGGACATAATGTGGTGTTTTGTGAACAATGTATGCTCTCATCTTGTTTCAACCCTCAATATAATGTTTGCTCCTTTATGGTGTGCAAAGTCCACCCTATCTTATGGTGCCTGTGACTGTAACCACCCATTAGTATGACAATTAAGGTCTTGCTGTGTTACAACAATCAGAGATTTAATGCGATCACGACGGTTCGTGGGCTTACTTATTTTGGGGATATCAGCTTTGATAACTGCAATTACCTCTGTTACTGTGGCAGCAATATCATTGACTCAACAAGTATATGCTGCTCAATATGTTGGTGCTATGTCCAAAAATGTTTCTTTAACTTTGGCAACACAATAAGTTATAGACAGGAAACTAGAAATGAGGGTAGACACCCTAGTAGAAGCAATAATACATATTGAGATTGAATTACAGGCATTAAAAGTGAAATTGGTACTGTCCTGTCATGCCGACTACCAGTGGATATGTATAACGCCCCTGAAAGTAAACGAGACAGATTATAACTGGGAAAAGATTAAAAATCATATTTCAGGTGTCTGGAATAGCTCCAGCACTAGTTTAGATTTAGAGAAACTTCATAATCAGATAAAGACCGTGGAACAGTCCCGATTAGATTTTACTGCCTCAGGAGTAGCAAGTGACTTTTTCCATATATTCTCTAATTTTATTTCAGGAAAGACCATTCTGTCTAATATTTTCAGCTATGCTGCTGTGGCCGCTCTAATTCTGCTTCTCGTAATTATTCTTCCTTGTATTGTTAGAACTCTCTGACAGAGCACTCAGAAGCTCACAACTGAATTGCATCTGGCTGTCTTAAGAAATAAAAAAGGGGGAGATGCCGGGAGCCACCATGGGAGATCCCACCCATGACAAAGGTCATGCGAAGAAGACCTGAAAGGCAAAGGCAGATCAGGACTCAAGGGACCCCCTGGACCTGCTCAAGCATCTACCCCCAAACCAGAATCTGTCTTACTATGTTATGACTCTCACCAACTCCTCTGACATTAACGGGGGGCTATCCCCGACCACCTTTCTCTGAAAGAAATCAACTTAGAGCTCTAGTTAATTAATCTCCTGGGCACAATAGGAGTGTTTCTATCCAAACCCCTTGGATGGCTTTCTAACTTGCCTGACAGGTTTATCCGGACTCTTACAACTACGTATGTGATTGTTTACAGCCTCCCAACTACGAGAGGCATGGAAAGCTTAAGACATTGTAACAATATAGAGCTTTTCGGGGAGTTAAAAATTATTAGAATAGAACTGGTGAAGGATTTCATTGTTGAGCCAATGCTTGCTGCCAAGTTTCCATATCCCTTACCCACTGTGTCCCTGGGAGTATGTTAATTAATATAGTTGGTATATAGAAAAAATAAGTAGTAGCCTTGATGTTAACAACTGTAGACCCTTGAGTTAAATTCTTTCCTTGTTATAACCCATTGCACCTTTGCCCTATAGAAATGCAACTTTATCTAGTGCTTTCGGGGAGTAGTGCCAAACCTTAGAAAAATCACCTTTAGAGAAAATAAGTTTTCTGGTTAACCTTTATCAGAAGAAAAATGTTAACAGGCCTCCTGGCCAGAAGATGATGTAAATCACCTAAAGCCTTTGTAAACGATAAGTTGGCAGAAAGAAAGCCTGTTCTAGATAAGGGTCAAGGACTGCTGACCCTGCATGATTCTGTATCTTCCATTATCCTCTATGTACAACTGAGGGTATAAAAGCTCCTTTTGAAAATAAAGTTATGGGCCTTGCTCACTAAATCTTGGTCTCCCCGTGCTGGGGTCCAGCCCCCGCATGATCCAGGGAATCCCTCAGGATGACAGCATCGGTGATAAGGAAAGTAAAAGGGGAGAGAAAGAGGCTTGATCTTCCTTGGTTTACACAGAAAGACAATAAAGCTCCTGACACTGAACTTGCTCTGTTCACGGAGGCCGCAGATGCCCTCTCGGTGGGGTGAGAACGGAGGATGCCCTCTCACCAGTGAAGACGCAGGGCGCCTTCCCAATCGGGTCTTAGAAGCCCAGGAAAAAAATGAACTCAGAGAGCCCCTGTGCCCCAAGGAGTCCTCCTGAAAGAAGAAGAGAGAGAAAGAAAGAAAAGGAAAGAAAGAATGACAGGGGGAGACCAAGCTTTGGTGAGGGAGGACCATAACTTAATTTTCAAAAGGAACTTTTATACCTTGACTTGTACCTAGAGGGAAATGAAAGATGCAAAGTCATGCAGAGTCAGCCCAAACATTACATCTGTTTTGTCTTTATCGAAACCAGGATTTTTTCTGCATACCTTTCCCATAAACAATGTTGTGTACATTATCTTCTGGCCTTGGAGACCTGTGGACATTTTATGACCCTTTTTTGATAAAGGCTGCTCAACCAGAATACTTATTTTCCCTTGAAGTGTTTTTTCATTATATTTCTAATCTATGTCAGCCTCAGAAAGTGCTAAACAGAGTTACATTCTCACAGAGCAAAGGTGCAGTGAGTTACAACAAAGAAAGAACCAATTAGCTCAAAGGTCTGATGTGGTTAATTCCAAGGCTACTACTTGTTTTTCTTACATTCCAACTATGTTAACTACTGCACTCCCAGGTGCACAATGGATAAGGGATATGGGCAGTTGGCAGCAAGCATTGGCACAGCAATGAAGCCCTTTACCAGTACTGCCGGGAACCAGCACGGGAGATCCCACCCATGACAATGTCATGTGGGAGAGGCCTGACGGGCAAGGTGAATCAGGACTTGAAGGACCCCCTGGACCTCCTTGAGCATCTACCCCAAAACCAGAATCTGTCTGTTTTACTATTTTACACTTTCACCAACTCCTCTGACATTAATGGGAGGCTATCCCTGACCACCTTTCTCTGAAGGAAATCAACTTAGAGCTCCAGTTAATAAGCCTCCTGATCACAATAGGAGTGTTTCAATCCAAAACCCTCAGATGGCCTTCTAACTTGCCTGACAGGTTTATCTGGACTACTACAGCTATGCATATGATTGTTTACAGCCTCCCAACCGTGAGAGGCACGGGGAGCTTAAGATATTCAAATAGTATAGAGCCTTTTGAGGAGTTAAGAATTATTAGAATAGAACTGGTGAAGGATATTCATTGTTGAGCCAATGCTTCCTGCCAAGTTTCCATATCCTTTATCCACTATGTCCCTGGGAGTATCTTAATATAGTTGGTATATAGAAAAAATAAGTAGTGGCCTTGGTGTTAACAACTGTAGACCCTTGAGGTAATAAATTCTTTCCTTGCTACAGCCCACTGCACCTTTGCCCTATGGGAATGCAACTTTATCTAGTGCTTTTGGAGAGTGGCGCCAAACTTTATACAAATCACTTTTAGAGAAAATAAGTTTTCTGGCTAACTAACCTTTATCAGAACAAAGGGTCATAAAATGTTAACAGGCCTCCTGACCAGAAGATGATGAAAATCACCGAAAGCCTTTGTATATGATAAGTTTGCAGAAAGAAAGCCTGGTCTCGATAAGGGTCAAGGACTGGTGACTTTGCATGACTCTTCACCCCCTATTATCCTCTATGTACAACTTAGGGTATTAAAGCTCCTTTTGAAAATAAAGGTAGGGACCCGGCTTCATCAGAGCTTGGTCTCCCCATGCCATTCTTTTTTTCCTTTTCTCTCCTTTTCTCTTTTTGTTCTTTTTTCATGATGAATCCTTAGGGCACAGGGACTCTCTGAGTTCACTTTTTTGCCTGGGCTTCTAAGACCCGAACAGGAAGGCGCCCCACATCTTCACCGGGGAGACGGTGTCCTGCATCCTCACCCCACCAAGAGGGGGCCTGTGGCCTCCATGAACAGAGAAAGTTCGGTGTCAGGAACTTTATTGGCTTTCTGTGTAAACCAAGGTAGATCAAGCCTCTTTATCTCCTGTTTTACTATCCTTATCACTGATGCCGTCCTCCTGAGGGAATCCCTGGATCCTACCGGGGCTGGACCCCAGTACAGTACTATTCTAATAATTTTTCACCCCTTAAAGAGCTCTGTGCCCATTAGGACTTTTAGAATGTTTTGGCTTCCCGTGTCTTTCACGGTTGGGCGGCTGTGAACAATCACATGCGTAGCTGCAAGAGTCTAGATAAACCTGTGAGTCAAGCTAGAAAGCCATCAGAGGGGTTTGAATTGAAACACTCCTATCATGCCAAGGAGACTTATTAACTAAAGCCCTAAGTTGACATTTTTCCAGAGAAAGGTGGTCGGGGATAGCCCTCTGTTAATGTCAGAAGAGTTGGTGAAAGGCACAAAATAGTAAGACAGACAGATTCTGGTTTTGGGGTAGATGCTCGAGCAGGTCCACGGGGTCCCTCGAGTCCTGATCTGCCTCGTTCGTCAGGTCTCTTCCACATGAACTTGTCATGGGTGGGATCTCCCGTGTTGGGTCCTGGCATCCCCATATCATTCTTTTTTTCTTTATCTCTCTCTCTCTGTTTCTCTCTCTCTTTTTAAGGATGACTCTTTGCAGCACAGGGGCCCTCTGAGTTCACTTATCTGCCTGGGCATCTAAGACCGAATCGGGAAGGTGCCTAGCGTCTTCAGGGGAGGGGACGCCCTGTGTCTTCACCCCACTGAGAGGGCGCCTGTGGTCTCTGTGAACAGAGCAAGTCCAGTGTCATGGACATTATTGGCTTTCTGTGTAAACCAAGGAAGATCAAGCCTCTTTCTCTCCCCTTTACCTTTCCTCTTTTGCCGACACCATTCCTCCTGAGGGTATACCTGGATCTACCGGGGCTGGACCCTGATAGTGTGGTGAGCTCTAAGAGCTTGTCTTTGGTAGTACATTCATCAAACGCATTTGCTACATGCGTTTCATGATAGTCTCTGGGAACGAATCAGTGTGATGGAGGGGCCAACTTATTAGATATGATTCATTCACGTGTGTGTTTCCTCGAAACACACACAGCCTGAATTATGAAATTCAACAGTGTGTGTGAATTAGCAACAGGGAGGGCGGAAAATAATATAAAACTAGGACATGACTCATCATGGTCAGTAGGATCAGGAAGGCCTTCCATACATAGTCTAGCCTATTATAAAACATAAAACATATAATGATAATATAAAACATAATAGAAACTATAATAATTATAACTATATTTATATAGTTATATTTATATTTATAAATTTTATATTTATAAATTTTTTTAACTAATAATAGTTATGAAACATAACTATTCCTTTTGTTATAATTATTCATATTTCATACAAGCTTGTGTTCCCCTTCCTTTTTTTATAGCTATAGGGAACTTGCAGTTTAATAAGACTTTAAATTGTATACTTGTCTTATTTCCTCTGTTTCTTTGAAAAATGAATCCCTTTTGATTCTTCAATCTCGACGTAATCTATGGTTGCCAGTAGATCTTTAATGACACTGGGAAGAGGGTCCCATGGCAGGACTTGCCTACCAGCTACATACTCAATTACTTTAATGATCTAAATAATTCATTGGATGGTTAATTCTTGGCATTTTGGGATTAATAGCCATTTGCACTACTGCCACTGTTGCAGGCATTGCTTTACAAACCTCAGTTCAAACACACAACTGTATTCAAAACTGGACCAAAGATGCTCATACTATGTGGACCGCTCAGGTAAATGAGGAAGTTCAAGATGAAATACAGGAAATAAAAACAGCCATCCAATGGGTCAGATATCAATTAATGGATTTACAAAAACAAGTTATGCTAAAATGTGACTGGAATTCTACTCAATTTTGTATTACCCCTGTTCAGTTCAACTATGGTGCCTACTATTGGGAACAAATAAAATTTCACTTGTAAAACATACGTGATAACACTTCCTTAAATGTACAATTATTACAAAAGGAAATCTTTGGAACCTTCTTTAAGAGTCTACTCTCTTCCAACAATTTGGAAACCTTAGCTGAACAGCTAGCTAATCAATTATCTGGGCTAGACCCTCGAGGATGGTTTCAAAGTATTACACATAGTAATGGATCTGGAGCTATAACACTGATAATTATTCTTGTGATTATATTTGTAGTATACCGATGCCTTTCAACTAAAATTGTTGAGACTAAACAAACTCAATTGGTCCGGGCCTTTTTCACAAAAGTATCTACAATCACCCCCAATTATGAAAAAAATAAAAAAGGGGGAATTGTCAGGGGACGTTCAACTTTAAGGGATCCAATATGTTGTATTTTCTTCCTTTGTGTGCCATTTCTCAGAGACTCTGTTCCTTATCAGTTCCTGGAAAACAGGAAGGAGCAGAGTTGCACGCAGTTCTCAGGACTTAGATCATGGGAAAGGGCACCTGCTTGGATTCCCTTCAGTGACCTTTTACTTACAGGACTATCCATTTTGTTGCAACTGATGGAATTTCATTTTTAATGGCTGAGTAATGATTTTATTGAAGGTATAAAAGCGTCTGTCTACAATGCGGGAGACCCGAGTTTGATCCCTGGGTCGGGAAGATCCCCTGGAGAAGAAAATGGCAATCCACTCCAATACTATTGCCTAGAAGATCCCATGGACAGAGGAGCCTGGAAGGCTACAGTATATGGGGTGGCAAAGAGTCGGACATGCCTAAGCGACTTCACTTTCACTTTCAAGCATGCGTTTAGAAGCTCTTTACTAAAAGGTGAACGAGGGCCGTACACAGTTACAGCTTTTTTCATCTGTTGCATGTGAGAAAAATCAATGCGTTCGTATTCTGGTATTAGTTGCCCTTCAGCATAAACATTTCCTAACACAAGAAAGGCAAGAACATAGGCCTCAGAGACTCGTGATTGCAAAGCCAGTAAATCACAAAGGCTTCGTCGTGAAGGACAATGAGTGGATCATCTGTTTTCATAAATATGAGTGTGTGTTAGGGGCTTCTTGTCAGCAAAAAAAGTATTGTTGTCTTTAGTGTCAAAGAGAGCATCAGAATAATCATCATCAGATTAATTTTGTCCTCTAATTGAGGGGACCTTTGGTTTTGTGCCCATTACAAGAGATAGGGGAGGAGCACTTGGGACAGATGGAGCAGGGATGGTGGGAAAGTTTTGAAACATTTTATGTTGCTGTAATTGGGCCTTCTGTAGAGTCTTATCATATAATTTATATTTGTATAATGAGCATTCTGCTTGTTGACGAATATCAGGGGGGCTAGAATGGCCTTGAAATAGCAAGATCACAGCTTAAATGAAGGCCCACAAGGGCCAGAAATTTATTCGAATATTTTCTCCCCGTCTTACAGCTTGTTCAACATTTTCTTTAACCCAGCTCCAAATTTCTAAATTGAAATTGCCTTCATCAGGGAACCAGGGATTATATTTAACCACTGTTCGGAGACAAGCCTCTATCCACTGACGCAAAACCAAAAGTCCTTGAACCGTAAATAAATGATGAAGTAAAGTAGAAAAGTGGTGGGGCTTTCCAGCTGTTTGTCGTATAACCCTGCACTTACCGACCTCTGTAGGTCCTAACAGTCGACTCCAGCCGCTTGCCAAGGACATTCACCAGATCCCTGTTCAGGCGCCACTTGTCACAGTCTTTGTAGACTGGGACCCAGGGACTGGAGTGGACGAGAAGAAGGAAGCAGGGGACCCACGTCTCGAAACAAGGGTGCTTTATTTGCAGAAACTCATGTTTATGTATCTTCATACAAGGCAGCTATAGGCAGTAAAAAAAAAAAAAATTGAGCAAAAGCAAAGCCAAGCAAATAACAATCTTCAAAGGGCCAGAAAGCATTCCATATACTGAGGAAGAGGGGCATAACTGATTAATTACCTTTAAGTAAAAGGTCACTGAAGGGAGTCACTGAAAGGAATCCAAGCAGGTGCCCTTTCTCATGATCTCGGTCCTGAGAACTGCGTGTAGCTATGCTCGTTCCTATTTTCCAGGAACTGGTAAGGAATAGAGAGTCCTTGAGAAACAGCACGCTAAAGAAGAAAATGCAACATATTGGATCCCTTAAAGTTGGATGTCCCCTGACACAGAGCAATTATTTTGAGCATCAGTTTGATCTGAACCAGGATATTATGTGTATGTGAATGAATCACATTTAACAGCTATCATTACCATTTGCTACTATTGTATTCAAAGAACTACATTCTGAATGTATCAAGGTTTCCTGTTTCCATGAATAAAATAGAAACCCTTGTGTCACAACCCTGGATGAATGGTGTTTATTCCATCAACACAGTTTTCTCTCACTGCAGTACTTATAACAGCAGCTAAGAAGGCACCATTCGGCTTTCAGGTTTAAATAATCTAGAACAATTTCTTGTCACCATGGAATCAAACAACATAAAATTTGGGGGTTACATAGTCATAATTTGTAACTAACGTTACTCTCTCAACACTCTATGCCAGAACATTCATATGACTAATCCAAATAGCACAGCAGTGCATTCTAGACCGACTTCCATTACTGTACAAAAACTGCATCAAATAAACTTAAAGGTCTTATCTGCTTTATTTTTATTTTTGGCTGTGCTGGGTCTTCGTTGCTGCATGCAAGGTTTGCTGTGTGTGTTGGCTTTTCTTGTTGGGGAGCACAGCCTCTAGATGCGAGGGCTCAGTAGTTGCAGCTCACAGACTCTAAAGCATGGACTCAGTAGATGCAGCACACACTGTTAATTGTCCTGTGGCATGTGGGATCTTCTCAGACCCAGGATGGAACCTGATGCTCTGCATTGACAGGTGGATTCTTAACCACTGAACCATTGGAGAAGTCCCTCATTAGCTTTATTGAATGATTCATGCATTGGGCAGAATTCAACCTGGTAAGTGGGTGGGCTCCAAGGAGCGTGACACAGTGGACAGTCTCAGAATGTTGAGGGTATTTTCATGTGTATTTTGATTACGTATCTGTTACAGATTTTTGGCTTCTCCTTACTATGAAGTTTTTATTTAGATACGGGCTCTTGGTGTTTCTTAGACTTGGGTGACTGTTTCCTTTCCCAGATTAGTGTGGTTTCAGTTGTTTTCGCCTCCGAAGATCGTTCCTCTCCTCTTCTGGGACTCCTACAGGGCAAATATTAGTGGCTTATTGTCCCAGAGGTCTCTTAAAATCTCCTTTTAGTCTTTTTTATTCTGTTCAGTAGTGGTGATTTTCAGTATTCTTTCTTCTGGCGCACTGATGTGTTTTCTGCCTCGTTTAGCCTGTTCTGATTTATTTTAGTTTCTGTTTGTTTTTTTTTTTTTTAATTTCATTTACTATATTCCTCCATTCTGTTTGGTTGGTTGTTATATTTCCTAAGTCTTCGTTAAATACTTCTCAGGTCTCAGGTCGTGCATTCTTCTCCCAAGTTCTTTGATCATGTTTACTACAATTACTCTGAACTCTTTCAAGTAGATTGTCTATCTCCCTGTTACTTAGTTCTTCTGGGGTTTCGTCTTGTTCCTCCCTCTGAAGCATATTGCTCTGTCACCTCGTTTTGTGTAAATTACTATTTATATTTTTATCTATCTGGTAGTGTAGTTACATTTCTTGACCTTTGAGAAGTGGCTCTCTGCAGGAGATATCCCAGGCACCCTTATCCTGATCCAAGGGCCAGAGGACATCTGATCACAGGGTGGTGTCCCACAGGTATTTGTGGACTCGGTTTGCAAGCTGTGGGACTCTACTTTTCTTGCTTTTGGTGTCTGCCCCCTGACGTGAAGAGCCAACTCATTGGAAAAGACCCTGATGCTGGGAAAGATTGAGGACAGGAGGAAAAGGGGGCGACAGAGGACTAGAGGGTTGGATGACATCACCGATTCAATGGATATGAGTTTGAGCAAACTCCAGGAGATGGTGAAAGACAGGGAAGCCTTCCTTGCTGCAGTCCAAGGGGTCACAAAGAGTCGGACACGGCTGAGCAGCTGACCAACAACCCTGCTGGGTGAGGCTGGTCTGGAGGCTTGTGCCTTCACAGTGATGGTCAGAACTGGGTCTTGACCCTTTTGTGGGTAGAGTTACATCGAAAGGCATGTGTACAGGAAGCCTTTGGACAGCCTGTCTGCTGATAGTTAGGGCTACATCCTGGCCCTTTCATCCTTTGGCCTTAGCGGCCTCATTGCTGTAGCCTACAGGTTCTGAGTGGATCCAGTGTCTGGCCAAGATGGAGACCTCATGCAGATGAGTGCTCTCTGATAGTTCTGCCCTCAGGATCTGTGTCCCCACAGTGAGCCACAGCCCACCCCCCACCCTTCAGAGATCCTTCACGACCAGCAGGCAGGTCTCACCATCCAGGATCCTAGCAAACCATTGTGTTTTGCCCTTCATCTCAGCTTCGTCTCAGGGTGCGTGAGGCTTCGTCTGCACCTGTTAAGAGTAAAGTCTCTGTTTTCCCCATTTCTGTGGAGCTGGAGTCAGGGCCCGCTGGTCTTCAGAAGTAAATGTTAAAGATCTCTATGGCCTTATTCATTGATTCATGGGTTGGTCAGCATCCCACCTGGTAAATAACAGATGCTCCCAGAAGCTGTCTGTCGTCTTTGCACCAAGGTATATATGAATCAGTGGGCTGTTTTCAAACTTTTGTGACCTGAATATACTCATAAATGCCATGATGTGTACAAGGTAGATGAAGCATAAACATGAAGAAGCTGTGTTTCTTTAGGGGTGGGGTTCACTTCCATGAAAAAACTGAAATGGCAAAATGGTGAAATGAAATGTTTAATTTGGGAGTTGGCTGTGATCAGGTGCTTGAAGGTCAAGTGAGTAGAGTTGCACAAGCACACAGTGAAGGGAATGACTATGGATTCCAACTGTATTTTGCGACAGGAAACTAGTCTCCAGTGCCAAATGCCTGCAAGTCATCCTGCCGTTTCTCAGTGTTGTGTTCACATTCAGAGTCCGAAGATCTTGCAGAGAAACTGAGATGTGTTCTTTGTTCCCAACCGAAAATACTTTCCTTGATAACTGATGTTAAATTGGACTCAAATTCACTTTTATATCACAGATTGCAAGTCCTTGTCTTAATGCTTTATGCATGCTATCTTTTTGAATTTGAACTCCAAAATAAGTACTGATGTTCCTTCTCATTTCCCAGATGAAGGAACTTGAATGGAACAAAAATCACCCCATCCCAGAAAGTGACTGAATGAGAGCTTGAATCCACATTGTCTCGCCTCAAAGATCTCATCACCATGTTGCTACACTGAGGCCCAGGTTGTTGGCATGGCTACAATAATTCTTGTTGGCATGGCTATGATAATTCTTGTTGGCATGGCTATGATAATTCTTGTTGGCATGGCGACAATAATTCCTGCCGAGGTGCAGGTAGGCACAAAGCGTGGGACAAGTCACCTTGTCCCAGTTGTATTTCTGGGGGAACAGCTGCGGGGAGGGTCCCTGCAGTGGCACCTCAGGTAGCAGACCAAGTGCAGGTGGACTGTCTGCATATAGTAATTCTGAGAGAGTAGGGCCATCCACCAGCTCTGTGCCCACAAAAGTCAAATGCTGCTGGTCAGGATGACCTCAGTGTATTTACAAACATCTGTTGGAAGAACTTAACAGAAAAACCTGAACAAAACTGTTTGGCCAAACCAATAAATATCTGTGTCCACTGGGCCGCCTCCCAGAAGAAAAAGACAGAAATAAACATTTCATTCATGTATTTAGACTGTTTTTTTTAGACATAATTCTGTTGCATAGTTTAGTCTGTAGAATAGTGAAAATGTAACTTTTATACACACCATGTGTGTGTGCTAAGGCGCTATGGTTTTTCCAGTAGTCGTGTATGGATATGAGAGTTGTGTTATAAAGAAAGCTGAGTGCTGAAGAATTGATGCTTTTGAATTGTGTTGAAGAAGACTCTTGAGAGTCCTTCGGACTGCAAGGAGATCCAACCAGTCCATCCTAAAGGAGATCAGTCCTGGGTGTTCATTGGAAGGACTGATGCTGAAGCTGAAACTCCAGTACTTTGGCCACATAATGCGAAGAATTGACTCATTGGAAAAGACTCTGATGCTGGGGGGGACTGGGGGCAGGAGGAGAAGGGGATGTCAGAGGATGAGATGGCTGGATGGCATCACCGACTAAATGGATGTGAATTTGAGTGAACTCCGGGAGTTGGTGATGGACAGGGAGGCCTGGCGTGCTGCAATTCATGGAGTCGCAAAGAGTTGGACTCGACTGACCTACTGAACTGAACTGACATAATTGGACAAGATTGTGGTTTCTGAGGTTTAAAAGATAAACATGAGTAAGAGATGAAACACTATAGAGTAACAATAATTTATTTTCTATTAGAAATCATATGATTTTAATGGAGGACTAAAAGAGAAACTCTTGGCAGAACTCTATTAGCCTTTGTCCTGCTTCATTCTGTACCCCAAGGCCAAATTTGCCTCTTACTCCAGGTGTTTCTTGACTTCCTACTTTTGCATTCCAGTCCCCTAAAATGAAAAGGACATCTTTTTTGGGTGTTAGTTCTAGAAGATCTTGTAGGTCTTCATAGACCTGTTCAACTCCAGCTTCTTCAGCATTACTCTTGGGGCATAGACTTGGATTACCATGATATTGAATGGTTTGCCTTGGAAACGAACAGAGATCATTCTGTCCTTTTTGAGATAGCATCCAAGTACTGCATTTTGGACTCTTGTTGACTATGATGGCTACTCCATTTCTTCTAAGGGATTCCTGCCCACAGTAGTAGATATAATGGTCATCTGAGTTAAATTAACCCATTACAGTCCATCTTAGTTTGCTGATTCCTTGAATGTCGACGTTCACTCTTGCCATCTCTTGTTTGACCACTTCCAATTGGCCTTGATTCATGAACCTAACATTCCAGCTTCCTATGCAATATTGCTCTTTACAGCATTGAACCTTGCTTCTATCACCAGTCCCATCCACAACTGGGTGTTGTTTTTTCTTTGGCTCCATTCCTTCGTTCTTTCTGGAGTTATTTCTCCACTGATCTCCAGTAGAATATTGGGCACCTACCAACCTGGGGAGTTCATCTTTCAGTGTCCTATCTTTTTGCCTTTTCATACGATTCATGGGGTTCACAAGGCAAGAATACTGAAGTGGTTTGCCATACCCTTCTCCAGTGGACCACATTCTGTCAGACCTCTCCACCATGACCCATCCGTCTTGGGTGGCCCCACAGAGCATGGCTTAGTTTCATTGAGTTAAACAAGGCTGTGGTCCGTGTGATAACATTGGCTAGTTGTCTGTGATTGTGGTTTCAGTCTGTCTGCCCTCTGAACCCTCCCTTAGTGCCTACCATCTTACTGGGGTTTCTCTTACCTTGGACGTGGGGTATCTCTTCACAGCTGCTCCAGTAAGGCACAACCGCTGCTCCTTCCCTTGGACGTGGGGTAGCTCGTTCGGACACTGCCCCTGACCTCGGACATGGGGTAGCTCCACTCAGCTGCCACCCCTGACCTTGGACGTGGGATAGCTCCTCTCAACTGCTGCCCTTGATCTTGGACGTGGGGTACTTCCTCTCGCCCGCCACCCCGGACCTTGGACAAGGGGTAGCTCCTCTCAGCCACCGCCCCTGACCTTGGACATGGGGTAGCTCCTCTCAGCTGGTGCCCCGACCTTGGACAAAGAGTAGCTCCCCTCGGTCAGGCTTGTTAAAGGCCACAAAAAACAAGCTGAATTCTTAGTTAGTGGTACACTGATGTGTGGCATTTTCAGATCCAGTAAGTGATAAAAGTGTTTAGCCTGTGAAGGCAGAAATAGAAAAACATCTATTTCTGCTTTATTGACTATGCCAAAGCCTTTGACTGTGTGGATCACAATAAACTGTGGAAAATTCTAAAAGAGATGGGAATACCAGACCACCTGGCCTGCCTCTTGAGAAACCTGTATGCAGGTCAAGAAGCAACAGTGAGATCTGGACATGGAACAACAGACTGGTTCCAAATAGGAAAAGGAGTACGTCAAGGCTGTATATTGTCACCCTGCTTATTTAACTTATATGCAGAGTACATCATGAGAAATGCTGGGCTGGAGGAAGCACAAGCTGTAATCAAGATTGCTGGGAGAAATATCAATAACCTCAGATATGCAGATGACACCACCCTTATGGCAGAAAGTGAAGAAGAACTAAAAAGCCTCTTGATGAAAGTGAAAGAGCAGAGTGAAAAAGTTGGCTTAAAGCTCAACATTCAGAAAATGAAGATCATGGCATCCGGTCCCATCACTTCATGGGGAAACTGGAAATAGTGGCTGGCTTTATTTTTCTGGGCTCCAAAATCACTGCAGCTTGTGATTGCAGCCATGAAATTAAAAAATGCTTACTCCTTGGCAGGAAGGTTATGACCAACCTAGACAGCATATTAAAAAGCAGACATTACTTTGTCAACAAAGGTCTGTCTAGTCAAGGCTATGGTTTTTCCAGTGGTCATGTATGCATGTGAGAGTTGGACTATAAAGAAAGCTAAAAAAAACAGAAAGCTGAGCGCTGAAGAATTGATGCTTTTGAACTATGGTGTTGAAGAAGACTCTTGAGAGTCCCTTGGATTGCAAGGAGATCCAACCAGTCCATCCTAAAGGAGATTAGTCCTGGGTGTTCATTGGACTGCCTGATGCTGAATCTGAAACTCCTATACTTTGGCCACCTGATGCGAAGAACTGACTTATTGCAAAAGACCCTGATGCTGGGAAAGATTGAGGGCAGGAGGACAAGGGGACAACAGAGGATGAGATGGTTGGATGGCATCACCGACTCAATGGACATGGGTTTAGGTGGACTCCGGGAGTTGGTGATAGACACGGAGGCCAGTGCTGTGGTTCATGGGGTCTCCAAGTGTCGGATGTGACTGAGCAACTGAACTGAACTGAAAAGAGAAACTATTAGAAAGTTACCATAATCACAACTATATGAGAGGTTATGTCAATTAACAATGGAAAGACAGGACTTCCTTTGGTCCAGTGGTTAAGAATCCACCTTGCAATGCAGTGGACACAAGTTCTATCTCTGGTCAGGAAACTATGATCTCACATGCAGAGTAACTAAGCCTGAGTGCTACAACTAGAGAGTCTGTGCTGCAGCTAATACCCAACACAAATATTAAAAAAAAAAAAAGGAAAGAGGTACTCAAAAATTACAGATATATCGCTAATGTGTAAAATTGCAGTAGTGTTTTGTATGTTTTTCTTGTATCCTGACACCTAATACGTTTACTAGAAATTCCTGTAAATCCTTTTGCCTTTCACATATTCCATTTCATTAAATTTCCTATTGATGTAACAAATCATCACCAACTGAGTGGATTAAAACAACAAATTTGTTCTCTTGCAGTTCTGGACGCCAGAATTGTAAAATGAACCCACAGCCCTGTGGTGCATCTGGATTCTCCAGGTCAGAATACTTTTCCTTGCCTTTCCTGTTTGTACATGTTATTTTCTTCCTTTGACTCATTGTTTCCTTACTCTACCTTTGAAAGCTGCAAGGTGGCATTAAAATTTTTTTTAATATTTATTTTTTTTGACCAGTTCTTGTTTTAAGCACGTTTGATGTTTAGTCGTAGCATTCAAGCTCTTAGTTGTGTCATATGATATCTAGTTCCCTGACCAGGGATTGAACCAGGGTCCCCTATGTTGGGAGTGTGGAGTCTTAGCCACTGGACCACCAGGGGAGTCCCAAGGTATCTTAAAATCTCTTTACCTTCCATGACATCACTGGCTTCAAGATGATTCTATCTCCATCTGTATTTTTCTTAGAAGGACCTTTGGAATGATATTTCATTTACCTGTTCATCCAATCTAATCTCCTGTGTGCAGATTATAACTAGATCACATTTGCAGACTGCCCTTGGACATTTAAAGTAGTACTCAACATGTTCTAGATAAGAGGATGCGGGCAGTATTGGGGCAGGAGGGAGTGCATTATTCAGCCTACCACAGCCAGACTGTCTTCTCCTGATGGGTGTACAATTTTAACATCCTTTTCTCTCCATATAGCTTTTATCACTTTTTGTTAAAACATTGATTTGTATTTATTAATTTGGCAATGTTGGACTTCGGTTGTGGCACCTGAGATCTTCAGTCTTCCTTGTAGCATCTTTTCCTTGCAGCATGTGAAGTCTTAGTTGTGGCATGTGGAATCTAGTTCCCCGACGAGTGATCAAAACCAGACCCTCTGCATTGGGAGCACAGAGTCTTATCCACTGGTTGGACAACCAGGGAAGTCCTTAGAGCTTTTATTTACTTTACTCCCTTAATTTACTGGCTAGAATGTCTAAAACAATGTCAATAGCAGTGCTGAGAATGGACATATTGGTCTGCTTCCTAATCTCTGGGGAAAAGCATCCAGTCTTTCACCATTGAGTATGGTGTTTGCTGTAAGTTTTTGCAGGTGTTCTTTCTTGAGTTGAGGGAGGTTCCCACTCTTCTTTGTTTTCTGAAGTTTATATTATAAATGGTTGTTTACTTTTGTTAAATGCAGTTTCTGAATCAATTGACAAGACAGTTTGATTTTCCTTCTTTTGTCTGTCAACAGTCTGGATGACATTGATTGAAATTCGAGATAGCCTTCTATCCCTCATTCTATACCCCCATTGGATCACGGCATACAATTATTTTTGTATCTTGCTGATTTCTATTGCTAATATTTTGTTAACAATGTTTGCTTCTTCATGTGGGATTTAGTTGGTAGTTATCTTTATCTTTTCTTTTCTTCTGAAAGCTTTGTCTCGTATTGTCTCACGGTAATACTGGCCTCATACATTGAGCTGGGACGTGTTCCCTCCTTTTCTTTGGTCTAAAAGAAATCATGTCAAGTTGCTGCTAAATCTTCTTTGTATGTTTGTTCAGTTAGTCAGTTCAGTCGCTCAGTCATGTCCGACTCTTTGCCACCCCATGGACTGCAGTACTCCAGGCTTCCCTGTCCATCACAAACTCCCGGAGCTTATTCAAAATCATGTCCATCGAGTTGGTGGTGCCATCCAACCATTTCATCCTCTGTTGTCCCCTTCTCCTCCCGCCTTCAGTCATTATCAGCATCAGGGTCTTTTCCAATGAGGCAATGCTTTGCATCAGGTGGCCGAGGTATTGGAGTTTCAGCTTTAGCATCAGTCCTCCCAATGAATATTCAGGACTGATTTCCTTTAGGATAGACTGGTTGGATCTTCTTGCAGTCCAAAGGACTCTCAAGAGTCTCCTCCAACACCACAGTTCAATTATTTGTCCCTTAGCTTTCTTTATAGTTCAACTCTCACATCCATACATGACTACTAAAAAGCCAAAGCTTTGACTAGACAGGCCTTTGTTGGCAAAGTAATGTCTCTGCTTTTTAATATGCTGTCTAGGTTGGTCATAACTTTGCTTCCAAGGAGCAAGCGTCTTTTAATTTCATGGCTGCAGTCACCATCTGCAGTGATTTTGGAGCCCAAAAAAGTAAAGTTTGTCACCATTTCCATTGTTTCCCCATCTATTTGCCATGAAGTGGTGGGACCAGATGCCATGATCTTAGTTTTCTGAATGTTGAGTTTTAAGCCAGCTTTGTCACTCTTTCACTTTCAGCAAGAAGCTCTTTAGTTCCTCTTCGTATGTTTATTAGATGTGTCTAATACCACTGTTGTGACTTTGTTACACTAACACTTGTTAAGTCAAGGTCCTCAGTGCTGGACGTTATGTCACAACTCAATAGAAGACTGCAAGGGAACGCGAAATGGAAGTGTGTTTTACTCACACTTCCTGGAGGAGCTGCAAGGCAAACATCAAGGGCTCAAGTGGGAAGTCAGGGCAAGATGCAGAGAGCCAGGCAGGGACGGCCTGGGGCTTGTACCTTCATTAGGCTCTATAGGACTGTGAAGAAAGCTGAGCACTGAGGAATTGATGCTTTTGAACTGTGCTGTTGGAGAAGACTGTTGAGAGTCCCTTGGATTGCAAGGAGATCCAACCAGTCCATTCTGAAGGAGACCAGCCCTGGGATTTCTTTGGAAGGAATTATGCTAAAGCTGAAACTCCAGTACTTTGGCCACCTCATGCGAAGAGTTGACTCATTGGAAAAGACTCTGATGCTGGGAGGGATTGGGGCCAAGAGGAGAAAAGTACGACAGAGGATGAGATGGCTGGATGGCATGACTGACTCGATGGACGTGAGTCTGAGTGAACTCCAGTAGTTGGTGATGGACAGGGAGGCCTGGCGTGCTGTGATTCATGGGGTCACAAAGAGTCAGACACGACTGAGCGACTGTACTAACTAACTAACTAACTAACTAACTAGGCTCTGTAGATAGAGTTCTCTGGGGTCCAGGGTTAAGACTGGATCCAACTTTGTTCTTTATCCTGAGAGTGTAATGTTCCATGAAACACAGGGCCACTCTGCTACGTGTGTCCAGAGACAGGTGAAAATTATTAGAGCACTTAGTGTTTTCTAATGGACCAATTTGTTTCCTTCCTGCTCTGTGTGAATCTAAACACATTAAAATATTTCTCTAATTTAATACAGATATTCTGATTCTACTATCAAGGTGGGTAATAAAAACTCATGTTGAAATGTTCTCTATTCATTGTATCCTACTTAAAAGTTAGAGAGAGGCATGGTTACAGATGTCATTTCTGGCTGCAACAGTCTCCCCGTCCTCTACTCCACACCAGGAAACGTAAGGGGTGACCCACAGCTGTCTGAGCCAAGTCACTGTCCCCTGGGCTGAACAGGATGGCTTGGAAGCTCTATTATAATACAAATAATTACAAAATGCACATATACAGACAGGAAAATTTCAATTCGCATCCTTATCAGAATAATTTTAAAAGGTATTTTTTGGAGTCCAAAGCCACAAATCAAATACATCACAACTTAATCATGCATAAGCAAACACTCAGCACTCATCTGGGTCCAGATCTCCACCCCCTCATTTCGTGTTTCCCTTTCATTTTGTTTGTCTATTTGTCCCTCTCTGCTGTCCTGCCTCTCTGCACATTGTTCCCCCTCAACCTTTCTGAACTGATTCCTTGTGTCCCTCTCTTTCAGTCCTGCAGGTTACCACCATTCAATCCGTGACATGCCCTTCATCCCCACTCTGCCCCACCTCTGGTGGCAAAATTACCTTTCCACACTCTCTTCCTCTGCTCACTTTGTCCCCGCTGCAGCCCTTCTCCTCTCCCAGCATCAAGTCTCTCCCGAGGCCATGTCTTCCACCCTTTTATACCCTCACTATACTGATCAGCCCTGGAGTAGGAAATGGCAACTCACTCCAGTATTCTTGCCTGGAGGATTCCACGGACAGAGGAGCCTAGTGGACTACAGTCCATGGGAATCACAAAAAGTCAGACACGACTGACTAACCTTCCCTTTTCATACTGATTAGGGGCTCCTCTCCTATTCTGTCTTTACTCCTTCATGTCCCAAAAGATCTCAACTTTCTTTTACTTTGTTTTTTACCATCTGCTACTTTCACTGTTTATTCTTTCATTCTTACCATCTCTTTGCAAAACACCCATCCTCCACACTGTCCTCTGATCTCACCCACTCTTATGTTCTCCTCACGTTTCTATTCCTCTCAGTCACTCAGTCTCCTGACCCCTCTTGCCCACACATTCAGAGTAGGTGGGATGCAGTAAGATGTCTGCCTCATGAGAGAGCACTGATGAAATCAAAACTCAACAGTTTAAGGCAAGACAGGAAAATTAAATGCAAACTTTCCCTCTGCCCATTTTAGCCCCCTCCCTCCTCTCCCGTGAGCCCTCTGTTAACCAGACCTCGATGGAAGAACCTGCTCAAACATAAAGATCAATTTTTCTTCCTCTGGCACCAAGCCACATCACTCCTTAGAAGACAACATTCTCAATATTCTAAAGGATCACAATGAGACAGAAGGAAGGGGGCAGGGCACAACCATTCAAAGAAGTGGGGGGAGGGGATGACACAGTCATTGGGAAAAAAAGGACCTGACAAAAAGTAGTTAGAACCCCAACAAGGCCCAAGATGGCAGAAGAGTCTACTTCCAGTTGACCTTAAGCCTCATTACACTCTCACTCTAACACATCACCTAAACGACACACCCACAGGCACAATGATAGTTCACAGGATAACCATAAAAGATCAAAAAGCAGGCACAGGCTCAATTCCCAGAAACCCTGCCCCTTCCTTAAATAGAATCTTCTTCCAATCTACTTTTGCTTCATTGAATAGTCTTTGACTGTGTGGATCAGAACAAACTATGGAAAATTCTTCAAGTGATGGGAATACCAGACCACCTGCCATGCCTCCTGAGAAATCTGTAGATCAGGAAGCAACAGTTAGAAGTGGACATGGAACAACAGACTGGTTCTAAATAGGGAAAGGAGTACATCAAGGCTGTATATTGTCACCCTGCTTATCTAATTTATATGCAGAGCACATCATTCAAAATGCTGGGCTGTATGTAACACAAACTGGAATCAAGATTGCTAGAAGAAATATCAATAACTTCAGATATGCAGATGACACCACCCTTATGGCATAAAGTGAAGAACTAAAGAGCCTCTGGATGAAAGTGAAACAGGAGAGTGAAAAAGCTGGCTTAAAGCTCAACATTCAGAAAACTAAGATCACAGCATTCTGTCCCATCACTTCATGGCAAATAGTTGGGGAAACAATGGAAACAGACACTATTTTGGGGGCTCCAAAATCACTGCACATGTGACTGAAGCCATGAAATTAAAAGACACTTGCTTCTTGGAAGAAAAGCTATGACCAACATACACAACATATTAAAGAGCAGAGACATTACTTTGCCGACAAAGGTCCACCTAGTCAAAGATATAGTTGTTGCAGTAGTAATGTATGGATGTGAGAGTTGGACTATAAAGAAAGCTGAGTGCCAAAGAATTGATGCTTTTGAACTGTGATGTCAGAGATGACTCTTGAGAGTACCTTGGGCTGCAAGGAGATGCAACGAGTTAATCTTAAAGGAAATCAGTGCTGAATATTCACTGGAAGGACTGATGCTGAAGCTGAAACTCCAATACTTTGGCCACATGATGCAAAGAACTGACTCATTGGAAAAGACCCTGATACTGGGAAAGATTGAAGGCGGCAGGAAAAGGGGACAACAGAGGATGAGATGGTTGGATGGCATCACTGACTCAGTGGACATGAGTTTGAGTAAGCTCTGGGAGTTGGCAATGGACTGGGAAGCCTGGTTCGCTGAAGTCCATGGAGTCCCAGACAGTCGGACATGACTGTGTGACTGAACTGAACTGAGAGCATTACAGTAAGTGTATCTTAGCAGGTCTTTGAAAAGGAGTACCCAGGCAAGAGAGCTTAGATAAATTCAAGAGATACAGCAAAAATCCAATGAGGATCCATCAGAGTTTCTAGAAAGAGTTTATTATACTTATAGGCACTACTGTGATGCAACCCTGAGGCCTCTGAAAATAATGAGAATGGTAAGCATAACCTTTATTGGACAAAGCTCCCCAGACATCAGAAACTCACAAAAGTCAGATGGTCCACTTGGAATGACCCCTTCTCAACTGGCAGATGTTGCTTTAAAAGTGTTCAACAACAGGGAACAGCAAAAGAAGCAAGAAGATGCAGGACTGAAAGCCACATTACCTGGTGGCAGCAGTGGACTCCCAGGGCACGAGTAACCTGAGGAGAGGTGAGCCACCGCGGGGGAGGGAACAACAGGCTTAGTGTAAGGAGGGCACTGGAAAACAGACTGTCCTTGGCTAAGGAGTGAGAAGGAAAACAGTAACAGACAGGAGCCTGTCATTGCAGTAGAAAGAGATGAACACTCTAATGATGCCCCAGGAGCCCCAGGTACCTGTGACAGTGGGGACAAGCTGACTGACCTTCTGATAGCTGCAGTGCAGCATACTTGGTAGATACCAAGATGGCGCAGAGAACGACTCAGTCCATCCCGGTCACAAGAGTTTCTGGAGAAGTGCAAAGCTGTTCTTTCTTACAACCTCTGCAATGCCGATTAGGGGACCTCAATCTGAAACACAGTTTCTTATATATGCCAACGTGTCCAATCCCTCTTTTGTAAATTAAATGAGCAAATAATTTTTTCACCAGAAAAGCTTGACATCAGCATCCTGTCAGAGCACCCGGTAAGTAGGCAGATGACACTTGTGGACACTCTGGAGAAGAAGACTGATTCCCCCTCCCCAAGTATACAAAAAGGTAAGGCAGGAAGTGTGCACTGACAGCACTCCAGGGAAGGCCGACAAACACGTGGCCAATACAAATCCTGTTATTAGGGACACTGGAGGGATTCCCTGGTGGTTCAGTGGTTACAAGCTGGCACTTTTGCTGCAGTAGTCCGGGTTCAATTCCTGGTGAGGGAACTTAGGATCCTGCAAACTATGCAGGACAGCTAGAAAAAAAAAAAAAAAAAGGACACTGGGACACCTAATTTAAAACAGTACCTTCTGAGGCAAGAGACCCAAAGATCATTCAAACAATTCTTGAAAAGTTGGCTTAACTGGGACGAATTAAACCTTGTAGATTCCTATATAAAACCCCTATCCTCCCAAAGAGCTGAACTCCACAGTGTAGAGTTCAGCTTGGAATCATTGTCCAAGACGTGAAGGCCACTAGTGAGACAGCCCAAGATTTGCAGTCTGTAACAGTAATCCATATATGTTCTGCTCAGAACTACTGTGGGATAATACTGCGGGTTCTCAGTTCTGGGCTTGAAGGACACTTTCCCCTGCATTCCTACTGCAGAAGAACCACTGCAGCTGTCTGCTTTCTGGCGGCAGGACCCAGAAGCACAGGGAGTCCAACCGTACTGCTGGACAGTGTTGCCTCAAGGACTGAAGATTTCCCCTACCATGTTTGGGGAAATGTTGGCTAGGGTTCTTACACCAATGTTTGTCAATGACTTGGTCACAACAAGCGAAATGTCTACAAAATACCATAGGAACCCTGAACTCCGCTGATTGTGGATGGAACGGCTCCCAGAAGAAGGCAACAAGCAACAAGTCATGTACCTGGGTTTCATCCTCTGCCTGACAGAAAATAGGCAACTGCCGGCTTGGGAACACCCAAGACACACAGAGCTGAGGGGCTTCTGGGAAAGGCAGGATTCTGTCGAATTAGGATCTCGAACTCAGGCTTTAAAAGGACATATCTTGAGCTCTTTACTTTGACAAAAGAGCACCAAAACAACCTGTGAAATGAGAAAAACGAGGTTAGTCTCGGCTCCAGCTTTGGAACTAGCAGACTTAAACCTTTCACACTGTAGGTCCATGAGAGACAAGGCGATTCTCAAGCCATGAGAGGGTCACTACAGATCAACTTGTCAGAATACCAGGTGGTGTATCCAGAAAAGGAGTGGGCATTCACTCTACACCACACCATACCTGGGGGACATGTGTGCATGTGGAACTGTCCTGTCTCCTGAGGCCCTCTTGCACACCGTGCCACAGCACACTGTAACAGCACCCACACCAGGAGAGATGCCATAGCAGATTCACAAGTTCATAATGGAGCCTAACCTGCGGAAGACCATCCAGCAAGCCCCTCAGACTTGCATGATTCATGCTAAAAATAAAGACTGCTGTCAGACCTCCCCAGATGGGGACCTAACACAGGAACCTGGGTCGCCCAGGACTGGCAAGCAGACTAAAGTAAATCAAGTTGATAAGGACAGAGAAAAGGGACAGAGTAGGTGACTAAATAGTTAATCCCACTAGGGGATTGTAAGGAAAGAAAAAACTATGGGAGACTCTAAGTTAAAGGATCAGTCAAGAAAGCAGGTTTTCTCAGCCACAAAACCATGTGGCAAAGGCACAGGACCTGCCCCCAAAGAATAAGACAACATTGGCATGAGCCCCACATCCTACCCGGTGGGCTCAGTAAGTTAATGACCCCCTAGGACATGCTTCTTTGTGTGCACTAAAAACAAAAATATAAGGAAAATGTGACATTATGCTCAAACCTGAGATGATTTACCAAATTTTTGTGTATTTCCATTGAGCCGTTCGAGTCCAAGCTTGACCCTGTAAGGACAAGAAAATTTCGCCACCCGATGAGGAAGAGGAGCTGATGATGAAAGCTGACTTCTAATCAAGAAGTTTGAGCATAACTTTGCTAGCGGGTGAGATGAGCGCAATTGTGCAGTAGTTTGAACATTCTTTGGCATTGACTTTCTTTGGGATTGGAATGAAAACTCACCTTTTCCAGTCTTGTGGCCACTGCTAAGTTTTCCAGATTTGCTGGCATATTAAGTGCAGCACTTTTACAGCATCATCTTTTAGGATTTGAAATAGCTCAGCTGGAATTCTATCACCTCCACTAGCTTTGTTCATAATTATGCTTCCTAAAGCCCACTTGACTTCACATTCCAGGATGTCTGGCTCTAGGTGCATGATCACACCATCATGGTTACCTGGGTCATTAAGATCCTCTTTGTATAGTCCTTCTGTGTATTCTTGCGACCTTTTCTTAATCTCTTCTGCTTCTGTTAGGTCCATACCATTTCTGTCCTTTATTGTGCCCATCTTTGCATGAAATGCTCCCTTGATATCTCTAATTTTCTTGAAGAGGTCTCTAGTCTTTCCCATTCTATTGTTTTCCTCTATTTCTTTGCATTGTCCACTTAAGAAGGCTTTCTTATTTCTCCTGGCTATTCTTTGGAACATTTCATTCAAATGGGTTTATCTTTCCTTTTCTCTTTTGCCTTTCACTTCTCTTCTTTTCTCAGCTCTTTGTAAGGCTTCCTCAGACAAGCATTTTGCCTTTTTGCATTTCTTTTTCCTTGTGATGGTGTTGATCACTGCCTCCTGTTCAATGTCATGAACCTCCATCCATAGTTCTTCAGACATTCTATCATATCTACTCCCTTGAATCTATTTGTCACTTTGACTGTGCAATCATAAGAGATTTTATTTAGGTCATACCTGAATGGTGTCTTGTGGTTTTCCCTACTTTCTTCAATTTAAGTCTGAATTTGGCAGTAAGGAGTTCATGATCTGAGCCACAGTCAGCTCCTAGTGTTGTTTTTGCTGACTGTATAGAGGTTCCCCATCTTCAGCTGCAAAGAACATAATCAATCTGATTTCGGTATCAACCAAATGGTGATGTCCTTGTGTAGAGTCATCATCTCCTGTTGTCAGAAGAGGGTGTGTCAACTAAAAGAGATGTACAACTTGAGAGTTGCAAGTTAAGTTTTATTTGGGGAAAATGAGGACAGCAGCCAGGAAGACAGCATCTCAGATAGCTCTGACAGGTGTCCAGAGATCTTTGACTATTAAGACCTAGTCCAGTAATAGCACATTGAGTGGCGTATCAGCAAAAACCTTCTTCAGAACAGGGAATGAGCCTTCCCAGCAACGTGGGACCATATGGTCATGAAATGCCCTGCAAAGTATGGTCATATTTGCTAAATGGTCATATCAGTAGAATAGTCTGAGCAGTCTGAGACACCACTCCAAAGCAGCAGTGGGGGAAGTTCAATATATAAGGTTTTGGTGAAGGGGAAGTTCAATACCATGAAGCACTCATTTCACAAAAGGTTTTTTGTTAGTCATGAGGATCTGATGTCACCATGAACGGATTTAGTGCTTCTCTAGATAGGAGCAGATGCAAGGATTGAGATCATAAAGTCTGTTCCTAAAAACATCCAACTCTGTACAGACCCGTCCTACCAGAGTCCCTGGAGCAGAGTGCCTCGCTCCACTCTGAAGTCCCTCCGGTCTTGTTGAAAGTCCATAGCTTTAGCAGAATGGGGTTCAATCTCCATGGAGGCAGAGGGTAAATGCCTTTGCCGTTCGCTCGTTGGCAGTGCCCTTCATAAGTGACAATTTGTAGTTGACACGGCCCTCTTGCGGTCATACATCCAATCATGTTTTGGGGGGCATTTCATGAACATTTTGTCTCGTGTTGCTGAGAGGCTTGTTCCCAGTTCTGAAGAAGGCTTTTTCTGACAGGTCACTCAGTGTGCTATTAGTGGATTAGGTTTCCATAGTCAAAGATCTCTGCAGACCTGTCTTCTAGTTATGGTCCAGGAAAGTATTCCTTCTTGTTGCATCTTCCCATTTCTCAGTTCCATTAAGTGACTCAGTTGTGTCTGACTCTTTGTGACCCCAAGGACTGCAGGACGCTAAGCCTCCCTGTCCATCACCAGCACCCAGAGCTTACTCAAACTCATGTCTATTGTGTCAGTGACGCGATCCAACCATCACACCCTCTGTCGTCCCCTTCTCCTCCTGCCTTCAGTCCTTCCCAGCATCAGGGTCTTTTCCAATGAGTTAGTTCTTCACATCAAGTGGCCAAAGTATTGGAGTTTCAGCTTTAGCATCAGTCCTTCCAAAGAATATTCAGGACTGATTTCTTTCAGGATTGACTAATTTGATCTCCTTGCAGCCCAAGGGACTCTCAAGAGTCTTGTCCAACATGACAGTTCAAAAGCATCAATTCTTCAGCACTCAGCTTTCTTTATAGTCCAACTCTCACATCCATACATAACTACTGGAAAAACCATAGCTTTCACTACATGGACCTGTTTTGATAAAGTCTCTGCTTTCTAATATGCTGTATAGGTTGGTCACAGCATTTCTTCCAAGGAGCAAGTGTCTTTTAATTTCATGGCTGCAGTCACCATTTGCAGTGATTTTGGAGGCCCCCACTCTCAAAAAAAAGTATCTCACTATTTCCATAGTTTCCCCAACTATTTGCCATGAAGTGATGGGACCGGATGACATGATCTCTGTTTTTTGAATGTTGAGCTTTAAGCCACTGTTTTCACTCTCCACTTTCACTTTCATCAAGAGGCATTTTAGTTCTTCTTCACTTTCTACCATAAGGCTGGTGTCATCTGTATATCTGAGGTTATTGATATTTCTCCCAGCAACCTTAATTCCAGCTGGTGCTTCATCCAACCTGGCATTTGGCATGATGTACTCTGCATATAAGTTAAATAAGCAGGGTGACAATACACAACCTTGACATACTCCTTTCCCTATTTGGAACCAGTCTGTTGTTCCATGTCTGGTTCTAACTTGCTTCTTGACCTGCATACAGATTTCTCAGGTGGCAGGTCAGGTGGTCTGGTATTCCCATCTCTTTAAGAATTTTCCACAGTCTGTTCTGATCCACAGTCAAAGGCTTTGGCACAGTCAATAAAGCAGCAGTAGATGTTTTCTGGAACACTTGCTTTTTTGATGATTCAGCAGATGTTGGCAATTTGATCTCTGGTTTCTCTGCCTTTTCTAAATCCAGCTTGAACATCTGGAAGTGGAAGTTACTCCCATATCTAGAGTAACATTATTACAATCACTGATCACATATTGAGTTATACACTTGATCAACTGCTTCAAGTCCAGTTATCATTATTTTTGTTGGAGGCTCACACACTTGGTTTGGAGATGACAATGGCAACCCACTCCAGTATTCTTGCCTGGAGAATCCCAGGGACAGAGGAGCCTAATGGGCTGCCGTCTATGGGGTCGCACAGAGTCGGACACGACTGAAGCGACTAAGCGGCAGCAGCAGCAGTGATTGAAGGAGCTGAGAGAAAGAGCGAGCTGAAAGGAAGCATAGCCACTTGGGAGTGCCAGAGAGTTGGGAGGGAGGGAGGGCAGAGATGGAAGAAGAAAGGCAGAAATACAGGGAGATTGAGGATCACCAGGGAGGTTGGAGAGAAAGCAACTTGAAGGCGAACAGATGGCAGAGAGAGGCAGGGTGGGAGGCAGGGAAGAAGTAGAGAGGAGGACGGGCACAGCAGGAGAGCAGAGAAAGGGAGACATAGAAAGAAGTAGGGAAACAGATCAGCCAAATGGAGTGGAAACAGCTAGTGTGCAGGTGATGGTGGGGGCTAGATCCAGAAGAGTGCTGAATCAGTTGGGTAAGAATTATTAAGTCGTTATACATTGATTTTTGGCTTTAAAATCTAATGCAAATCTTGCTTCTTTAAATTATATAGATAAGAACGAGAATTGCAAAATTTCTGTCTGTGACACACGTGTATTTTATAATTATTTGTATTAAAAAAGCATGCATGTGTAGAGCCTGCTGAGGTGTGGGCTGCGGCAGTAACTTGATTCTCTCAGGTATGGGTCACCCCCTTCCGTATTCCTGGTGAGGAGTAGAGGTTATGTGAGAGAAGAAAAAGGGCAAGAACTGACTGACTCTTACTACATGATGCCTTTTCCAGGAACTTTAAACATGTTCTTTGTGATGGTTTTACTTTTGGCTTTCTGATTTTCTTACATTTAATTATTTTTATAGCTTGGGATAAAGATTTGTTCATTCAATAGCGACTTTCTTGTAAACAATTCTGGAGATTTGTCTCACTTGGGACAACTTGGATAAATGTAGAGAATATTATGGTAAGTGAATTAAGACAGACAGCGAAAGACTGTAAAAAATGTAAAAAAAAAAAAAAGAAACTCACTAGTCCCAGAGGGTAGGATGGTGGTCATCTGGGGCTGGGAGGTGGGGAAGATGGGGAGATGTTGGACAAAAGGTACAGACTCTGAGTTGTGAAATGAGTGTGTCCTGGGGAGGTATGCACAGCATGCTGACCGTAGTTAATCCTGTTCTGTTACTGCATGCTGGGAATTTGTCAGGAGAGTACCTCGTCAGTGTTGTCACCACACACAGAACATGGGAATTTGGAGGTGATGGATATGTTGGTTCGTGGATTGTGATAAATGTTTCACAGTGTACACATGTGTCACATGCTCACAGGGTGTTTGGTGTGTATACATATACTCCTTTGGTTAGTCGGTTCTCCCCCATCAGACATGCTCCTGAGGATCTCGTGTGGGGCCTCGCCCCAGGAATGTGCACAGAGCCACAGATGATTCTGATCTGGATCCTGCATTGTGCACCAGGGCTCTTGGCCTCCACTTCTGAGACTGAGATCAGGCCCTGGGGGAGGGGAGGGCGCCCTGCTGCGAGTGGGGCTGGACCAGGGCCTGCTGTGTGACATGAAGGGTATCATGGGGTCAGCAGAGGTGCCCCCTGCTGCTGTGTGCATGAGGCCTCGCAGGAGGGGAGTGTGGCCAAGGAAAGTGTGGGAAAGGCCCCTGTTGGTCTCTCTGCGGCACTTGACTGTCCTGAGTCCCTCCTGAGACAGTGGCCACAGAGGACTGTCTGTTCCACAGGGTGAGGGCTTCCCTGTGTGTGTGATTGGGGCTCAGGAAGGGGAGGTGTTGACTCTAAGCATTAAACAGCATGTTTTCAACTTTCATGGTAGAACTGTGGAGACTCATGGACGAAGAGGCCCAGAAGAAGAAAGGAGTCAGGCATGGCTCTTTCTCAGGTAGGGTCATATTCTCAGTGGATTCTCACACTGCCTTCCTGAAATGCCCTTCTCAGGATCGCTAATCGTGTCTGACTCTTGAGTGTCCTGTCTGACTCCTGTACACGCACACTCACCCGGGGCCTTCCTTGAGGGCCTGTCGTCTCCTCTTAGATCCTGTCTCCCCATGACCCGGTGACTCGGAGCTTGTGAGGAGGCTCCCCTGAGCACCATCCTGGGCAGGGTTTCTCACACATGAGTTGGAGATGAGGTCTCGGTGCTGTTGGGCAGCAGGGACTGTTTAGGACCCATCTGGATGTGCTGTCTGCTCTCTGTCAACCAGGGTAAAGAAGCTGTACGTGGACCTCACGTATTAACACATACAGTACACGGTAAAATCTGCCAAAGAGGCCAATGAGTGCAAATCAGTTCTCACTTTTTATAGTACATTTAAAACTAAATGAGCACCTCCTTGAAAACTTAAGTGTTTGGGAATGGAATGGAACGTTCAGAAAGGGATGTCAGGGCTAGGGAGTGTTTTATTACACCATCTAATTTAAACTGTGAAATCAGGCTTACCAAGTTTTTTTTCTTTCTCTTTTGACCACATGATGCATTCTCCAGGGTCTTAGTTTGCTGAGTAGGGATCGAACCTGAAACCCTGCAGTGGAAGTGAGGGATCTTAACCACTGGACCATGAGGGAATTGTCCAACTTTTCTAATCTTGATTCAGTATTTTCCTAATGAAATAAAATGATCAATTTTGGATTTTGTTAATAAGTACATACCTAAAATTAATGATAAAAATCACATTATCATTTTTAAAATATATTTATTTCCTATACTGTATCTTTGGAGAAGGCAATGGCACCCCACTCCAGTACTCTTGCCTGGAAAATCACATGGACAGAGGAGCCTGGTGGGCTGCTGTCTATGGGGTTGCACAGAGTCAGACATGACTGAGCGACTTCACTTTCACTATTCACTTTCATGCACTGGAGACGGAAATGGCAACCCACTCCAGTGTTCTTGCCTAGAGAATCCCAGGGACGGGGGAGCCTGGTGGGCTGCCATCTATGGGGTCACACAGAGTTGGACATGACTGAAGCGACTTAGCAGCAGCAGCATACTGTATCTTTATTTCTTCAGTGTCTTTTCCCTAGTTCTGGCGAGTGGTGGCCACTCTCTGGTACAGTGCACACACTTCTCATTGTGGTGGCTTCTCTTGTCTTGCAGCCCAGGCTCTAGAGCCCGCTGGTTTCAGTAGTTTCACTTCCTGGGCTCTAGATCTCTGGCTCAGGAATTGAGACTCACGGGCTTAGTTGCCCCTCAGCATGTGGGATCTCAGACGAGGCAACAACTCACATCTCTTGCATTGCCCAGTGGATTCTTTACCACTTACCCGTAGGGAGGGCCACATATTTTTAAATACAGGTATTTTATAAAGATTGGAAGAAATCTTCTGTATGTTATTTTCTGCTTGTATTACTTTTTATTTTTTTTGAACTAGAGTAAGATATTGTTGAGGCATTCCTGGTAGTACAGTAACTACCAATGTGCCTGCCAATGTAGGGTGCACGGGTTCCATCCCAGGTCCGGGAAGATGCCTCAGAGCAACTAAGCCCATGGGCCACAACTACTGAGCCTGTGCTATAGAGCCTGGGAGCCCCCACACTCTAGAGTGTGTGCTCCGAAACAAGAGAAGCCACTGCAATGAGAAGCCCCTGCACTGGAGCTGTAACTAGAGAAAGCCCACTCACAGCAACGAAGACCCAACATAAGCAAAATAAATACGCTTTGAAAAAGAAATAGAATGTTGACATAGTTACTGAATGAAGAAGTAAAATGAAAGAAGAGAATGGGAACCCACTCCAATATTCTTGCCTGAAGAATTCTATGGATAGAGCAGCTGGCGGGGCTGCCATCAGGGGGGTTGCAAAGAGTCTGGCATGAGTAAGCAGGTAAACAACAACTTCTGCCCACAGCAGATTGAGCTCTGAAAAACAGATCTAAGCGTCTAACTTTCCTCTTGCTGATTCTTCAGTGACTTCCTGTAGCTTTTGGAATCAAGTCCTAAATCCATAGATTTTGCATAAATTAGCCTCTGCCTGGCATCACCCCATATACATTCGCTGTGTGCCAGTAACACTGGCTGACTTTCTGTTCAGTAAATATCTTCTGCCTCAGAGCTGGCACTCAGGCTGTTCTCTCTGCTTGCAACACTCTTCCATTTCCCACCTTACCAAACCTACGTGTTTCTTCCTCACAGAGACCTTGTCTGATTTCTCAGTGTATTGGAGCTTCAGCTTCAACATCAACCCTTCCAGTGAACATTCAGGATTGATCTCCTTTAGCATTGATTGGTTTGATCTCCTTGCAGTCCAAGGGACTCTCAAGAGTCTTCTCCAACACCATGGTTCAAAAGCATCAATTCTTTACCACCCAGCCTTCTTTATGGTCCAGCTCTAATATCCATACATGACTACTGGCCCATAGCTTTACTATACAGACCTTTGTGGACAAAGTAATGTCTCTCCTTTTTAATATGCTGTAGAAATTTGTCATAGCTTTAGAAAATAAAGACCTAAAATATATTAGAACTTGCAAATAGCAAGTGAAAGATTCTAATTATGTTCACACTGAATATATAATCAACTTGAAATTACATTATGGGTATTATTTAGTGTAATTTCCTAAACAAGTTTTTGGGAAAGACATTAACAGTTTAGGTTTCCCTGGTGGCTCAGACAGTAAAGAATTCGCCTGCAATGCACAAGACATGGGTTCAATCCCTGGGTTGGGAAGATCCCCTGGAGGAGGGCCTGGCAACCCACTCAAGTATTCTTGCCTGGAGAGTCCCACGGACAGAGGAGCCTGGCAGGCTATTATGGTCCACGGGGTCGCAAAGAATCTGACACAGCTGCGTCACTAAGCACTTCCTCCAAAGTACAGAATACAGTATTTTAATGCAGTTCTCATCAAAGGAAAAAAAATGTTTTTTTTCTCCTATTTTGCTGTGTCTTTTTAGGTTATCTATACGAAATTATGGATGCTAGGTAAACTTACTGTGATAATCGTTTCACAGTATATGTATCAGTGAATTTTTCTCTGTAGCTTAACCTTACACAATATTTGTCATTGTAAGAGTTGCTTATACAACCCCCTTTATGTCACTGTTTAAAGAGTTGGGTTTAGAAAGGGAAATAATTAAAACACGTTGGATAAAATAAACAATAACGCAGTTTATAATCATTTAAAGTGTCCTGCTCATTTTAAGGCTGTGGTTAGTGACCCAAATGATCACATCCCTTAAGTCCTCCATCTCAGACACCCAAGTGCTGACCCTCAGTTGGTTGAACTCAGCACTATGCTGAGTTTGCTGGTTTGTAGGGCGTCAGTAGGGAATAGCCCATTTCTACCCAGGGAGAGTTTTGTATTTGTAATATAGAGACTAGTCCCATTCTTGTTTATTAAAACTGCCCAAGTTCTGAGATCCCTGAATTGCTTCAGCCTCACTAGCAGGATCTGAGCACACCATGCTGTGAAAAACAGCTTTTTATTGAGAATAAACCCTTTTAGTCTTAAGAGGAAGTATCTTGGGTTCCGACATAAGTTGAAGCTTTTACCTAGCAATGCTACAGAAGGTAACTTAGTGCTCTCAAGGTAACAGGCCCCGCCCCCCTCCGCGGCCCGCCCCACCCACGAACTCTGCGCACAGCCGGTGCTCGCCCCGCCCCTGGTCGGAAGCCGCGGCTCTAATACCAAAAGCCCTTTCACACAGAGCCGGAAGTTGGAGAGCGCGGAGCCGAGGTCCCCGAGCGGCACCTAAGCTTCCTTCTAGAGTAAGTTTGCAGAGCTCGCCACCCCTCCAATCCCCACCTCCGCCCCCGCTCACTCGTCCTCATGGTGTGGGAATTGCCAGCGACCTGAAAACCCAGGCACCCGGTGTTCGGCCCCGAATAGACGCTGCCGCTGCCGTTGCGGCCCAGTTATCTTTTCGTTTGGGTTTGAAGTGTTTCTGAGTCGGTTTCGGCCCTCTGTCCGCGTAGACACCGCCTCTGGCGACATTTTCCTGCTTAAAACCCTTTTTTACCTCTGGCGTCGCCAAGTAAAGCCCTCTCTCGGGAGTTGGAGTCGCGCCCCGCCGCGTCGTCTTCTCGACCGCTGGAGGCAGAGCCCATCGCCCCCGCTCCCGGAGAGGCCGCGCCCCCTCCCTGGTCCCGGGATTCCAGAGAGCCCGCCCCGCTCTGAGCCCCTTCTCTCCCAGCCCCTCTGTCCTCGCGTCTCCTCAGGCCGGTCCTTCTGCCCCGCAGGCCGCCCCCCCCCCCCGCCTCTCCCCCCCCCCCCGCCCGCCCCCGCCTGCCCCCGCCTCTTTCCTGTCAGCCCGTCCCCTCACCCCGCGTAGGGTAGGTGACCTGGTCCAGCCTTGTGACCGCCAGTGCTGTTCCATGCCCAATTCAACTCGGTCGGTAAAGGTGGTCTTCCGGTCCGGGGGCGTCGCGTTCTGTCGCCCACTCAGTAAATTCAGGAGGCAGGAGGATCAGGAGAAGCAGAGTCAGAAGGACTGAGAGAAATAACTGAAACTGAGGAGAAAAGCATCAGGGAGAACCAATGGGAACACTGAGAATGGCTGAGGGACTTGCAAAGGGATAGTCAAGTCAAAGAGGTTAAGCCTTGAAAATAGCCAAGTGAGTAAAATAGAGAAGTATTAATAAATTAAAAAGCCAGATCTCCAGGGATTGGAAAACAGCATAGGGAGAACTGCCCTGTATCAGTTGATGGGAGCGGGGAGGCGAAGGGCGATGAGGGACGTCAGAGGTGGAGAGTCCCTAACTGGGTTTTGGCCGGGTTTGAGTCCAGGCCTCTTGGGTTAGAGTCCGGGGTTGTGTTTTCATCCGGTTGGGGTCCCGCCACAAGGGTTCAAGTCTCAATGTGAGGTGGCCGGTTTTATCATGGTGCTGGCAGAGAAAGAAGTAAGGAGCAGAGGAAGAAAGGGCTGGAAGGAAGCATAGCCACGTGGCCTGCCAGAGAGTGGGGAGGAAGGGAGAGTCACAGCGAGAGAAGGGGAGTAATCTGGAGCGCAGAGAGGGAGCCGAAATGGGGGAAGAAAGAGGCAGACATAGGTATGGATTTTTGAAAGACTCAGGAAGGTTGGAGAAAGAGAGCATTTCGAGGGGGAACGAATTGCAGCAGCCTGAGACAGGACACGTGTGAGGCAGGAAATAGGACAGAAACAGCAGGAGACCAGAGGGGGAGAGAAAGAGACACGGAGACTCAGATGGAGTGGGGAGATAGGTGAACAGAGGGGTAAGCTCGATCCAGGTGTGGCCAGTTGTTTGGATACAGATGATTTTTTTAGTTATACAGAGGAGGCTGAGAATTTCAAAACTCCTGTCTATAAGGCTTGTGTCTTTTTTTATTACTTGTGGCAGAAGATGACTTTTCATTTGCAAACCCTGTTGAGCCTGGGACAGTGGCTTGATTCACTGAGTTGTGAGTGAACTCCTTCCCTTGTCCTATCATAAGATAGAGGTCAGGGAAGAAGACACCTGGAGCAAGAAATGACTGACTCTGTCACTCTGTGATAGCTTTTTTTTTTTTTTTAATTGTTTTGGCTGTGTTGTCTTCGGTTCTGTGCCGTGGGCTCAAGAGTTGTGGCTCCCAGGTTCTAAAGCACAGGCTCAGTAGTTGTGCACAGGCTTAGTTGCTTGTACTTGTGGGATCTTCCTGAACCAGGGATAGAACCCATGTCCCCTGCATTGCCAGGCAGATTCTCATCCACTGTATCACTATTGGGTAGCATTTTTAAAGGAACACTTTTTTTTTAATGGATTCACATTTTCTCCTTTCTATATATATGGTGCTTTTTGTAGCTTGGAATAGGTCTTAATTCATTCAGTTTCTGTAATCATTTTTTTTTTCTTTAATAGAAAATTATTTAATTAGTATACATGTGTTCCCCATCCTGAACCCTCCTCCCTCCTCCCTCCCCACACCATCCCTCTGGGTCGTCCCAGTGCACCAGCCCCAAGCATCCAGCATCGTGCATTGAACCTTGACTGGCACCTCGTTTCATACATGACGTTTCACATGTTTCAATGCCATTCTCCCAAATCTTCCCACCCTCTCCCTCTCCCACAGAGTCCATAAGACTGTTCTATACATCAGTGTCTCTTTTGCTGTCTCGTGTACAGGGTTATCGTTACCATCTTTCTAAATTCCATATATATGCGTTAGTATACTGTATTGGTGTTTTTCCTTCTGGCTTACTTCACTCTGTATAATAGGCTCCAGTTTCATCCACCTCATTAGAACTGATTCAAATGTATTCTTTTTAATGGCTGAGTAATATTCCATTGTGTATATGTACCACAGCTTTCTTATCCATTCATCTGCTGATGGACATCTAGGTTGCTTCCATGTCCTGGCTATTATAAACAGTGCTGCGATGAACATTGGGGTACACGTGTCTCTTTCCCTTCTGGTTTCCTCAGTGTGTATGCCCAGCAGTGGGATTGCTGGATCATAAGGCAGTTCTATTTCCAGTTTTTTAAGGAATCTCCACACTGTTCTCCATAGTGGCTGTACTAGTTTGCATTCCCACCAACAGTGTAAGAGGGTTCCCTTTTCTCCACACCCTCTCCAGCATTTATTATTTGTAGACTTTTGGATCGCAGCCATTCTGACTGGTGTGAAATGGTATCTCATAGTGGTTTTGATTTGCATTTCTCTGATAATGAGTGATGTTGAGCATCTTTTCATGTGTTTGTTAGCCATCTGTATGTCTTCTTTGGAGAAATGTCTATTTAGATCTTTGGCCCATTTTTTGATTGGGTCATTTATTTTTCTGGAGTTGAGCTGTAGGAGTTGCTTGTATATTTTTGAGATTAGTTGTTTGTCGGTTGCTTTATTTGCTATTATTTTCTCCCATTCTGAAGGCTGTCTTTTCACCTTGCTAATAGTTTCCTTTGATGTGCAGAAGCTTTTAAGTTTAATTAGGTCCCATTTGTTTATTTTTACTTTTATTTCCAATATTCTGGGAGGTGGATCATAGAGGATCCTGCTGTGATGTATGTCAGAGAGTGTTTTGCCTATGTTCTCCTCTAGGAGTTTTATAGTTTCCGGTCTTACGTTGAGATCTTTAATCCATTTTGAGTTTATTTTTGTATATGGTGTTAGAAAGTGTTCTAGTTTCATTCTTTTACAAGTGGTTGACCAGATTTCCCAGCACCACTTGTTAAAGAGATTGTCTTTAATCCATTGTATATTCTTGCCTCCTTTGTCAAAGATAAGGTGTCCATATGTGCGTGGATTTATCTCTGGGCTTTCTATTTTGTTCCATTGATCTATATTTCTGTCTTTGTGCCAGTACCATACTGTCTTGATAACTGTGGCTTTGTAGTAGAGCCTGAAGTCAGGTAGGTTGATTCCTCCAGTTTCATTTTTCTTTCTCAAGATCGCTTTGGCTATTCGAGGTTTTTTGTATTTCCATACAAATTGTGAAATTATTTGTTCTAGCTCTGTGAAGAATACTGTTGGTAGCTTGATAGGGATTGCATTGAATCTATAAATTGCTTTGGGTAGTATACTCATTTTCACTATATTGATTCTTCCAATCCATGAACATGGTATATTTCTCCATCTATTAGTGTCCTCTTTGATTTCTTTCACCAGTGTTTTATAGTTTTCTATATATAGGTCTTTAGTTTCTTTAGGTAGATATATTCCTAAGTATTTTATTCTTTCTATTGCAATGGTGAATGGAATTGTTTCCTTAATTTCTCTTTCTGTTTTCTCATTATTTGTGTATAGGAATGCAAGGGATTTCTGTGTGTTGATTTTATATCCTGCAACTTTACTATAATCATTGATTAGTTCTAGTAATTTTCTGGTGGAGTCTTTAGGGTTTTCTATGTAGAGGATCATGTCATCTGCAAATAGTGAGAGTTTTACTTCTTCTTTCCAATTTGGATTCCTTTTATTTCTTTTTCTGCTCTGATTGCTGTGGCCAAAACTTCCAAAACTATGTTGAATAGTAATGGTGAAAGTGGGCACCCTTGTCTTGTTCCTGACTTTAGAGGAAATGCTTTCAATTTTTCACCATTGAGGATAATGTTTGCTGTGGGTTTGTCATATATAGCTTTTATTATGTTGAGGTATGTTCCTTCTATTCCTGCTTTCTGGAGAGTTTTTATCATAAATGGGTGTTGAATTTTGTCAAAGGCTTTCTCTGCATCTATTGAGATAATCATATGGTTTTTGTTTTTCAATTTGTTAATGTGGTGTATTACATTGATTGATGTGTGGATATTGAAGAATCCTTGCATCCCTGGGATAAAGCCCACTTGGTCATGGTGTATGATCTTTTTAATGTGTTGTTGGATTCTGATTGCTAGAATTTTGTTTAGGATTTTTGCATCTATGTTCATCAGTGATATTGGCCTGTAGTTTTCTTTTTTTGTGGGATCTTTGTCAGGTTTTGGTATTAGGGTGATGGTGGCCTCATAGAATGAGTTTGGAAGTTTGCCTTCCTCTGCAATTTTCTGGAAGAGTTTGAGCAGAATAGGTGTTAGCTCTTCTCTAAATTTTTGGTAGAATTCAGCTGTGAAGCCGTCTGGACCTGGGCTTTTGTTTGCTGGAAGATTTTTGATTACAGTTTCAATTTCCGTGCTTGTGATGGGTCTGTTAAGGTTTTCTATTTCTTCCTGGTCTAGTTTTGGAAAGTTGTACTTTTCTAAGAATTTGTCCATTTCTTCCTCGTTGTCCATTTTATTGGCATATAATTGTTGATAATAGTCTCTTATGATCCTTTGTATTTCTGTGTTGTCTGTTGTGATCTCTCCATTTTTGTTTCTAATTTTATTGATTTGATTTTTCTCCCTTTGTTTCTTGATGAGTCTGACTAATGGTTTGTCAATTTTATTTATCCTTTCAAAGAACCAGCTTTTGGCTTTGTTGATTTTTGCTATGGTCTCTTTTGTTTCTTTTGCATTTATTTCTGCTCTAATTTTTAAGATTTCTTTCCTTCTACTAACCCTGGGGTTCTTCATTTCTTCCTTTTCTAGTTGCTTTAGGTGTAGAGTTAGGTTATTTATTTGACTTTTTTCTTGTTTCTTGAGGTGTGCCTGTATTGCTATGAACTTTCCCCTTAGGACTGCTTTTACCGTGTCCCACAGGTTTTGGGTTGTTGTGTTTTCATTTTCATTCGTTTCTATGCAAATTTTGATTTCTTTTTTGATTTCTTCTGTGATTTGTTGGTTATTCAGCAGCGTGTTGTTCAGCCTCCATATGTTGGAATTTTTAATAGTTTTTCTCCTGTAATTGAGATCTAATCTTACTGCATTGTGGTCAGAAAAGATGTTTGGAATGATTTCTATTTTTTTGAATTTACCAAGGCTAGCTTTATGGCCCAGGATGTGATCTATCCTGGAGAAGGTTCCATGTGCGCTTGAGAAAAAGGTGAAATTCATTGTTTTGGGATGAAATGTCCTATAGATATCAATTAGATCTAACTGGTCTATTGTATCGTATAAAGTTTGTGTTTCCTTGTTAATTTTCTGTTTAGTTGATCTATCCATAGGTGTGAGTGGGGTATTAAAGTCTCCCACTATTATTGTGTTATTGTTAATTTCTCCTTTCATACTTGTTAGCATTTGTCTTACATACTGCGGTGCTCCCGTGTTGGGTGCATATATATTTATAATTGTTTTATCTTCTTCTTGGATTGATCCTTTGATCATTATGTAGTGACCTTCTTTGTCTCTTTTCACAGCCTTTGTTTTAAAGTCTATTTTATCTGATATGAGTATTGCTACTCCTGCTTTCTTTTGGCCCCTATTTGCATGGAAAATCTTTTTCCAGCCCTTCACTTTCAGTCTGTATGTGTCCCCTGTTTTGAGGTGGGTCTCCTGTAGACAACATATGTAGGGGTCTTGTTTTTGTATCCATTCAGCCAGTCTTTGTCTTTTGGTTGGGGCATTCGAACCATTTACGTTTAAGGTAATTACTGATAAGTATGATCCCGTTGCCATTTACTTTATTGTTTGGGGTTCGAATTTATACACCATTTTTGTGTTTCCTGTCTAGAGAATATCCTTTAGTATTTGTTGGAGAGCTTGTTTGGTGGTGCAGAATTCTCTCAGCTTTTGCTTGTCTGAGAAGCTTTTGATTTCTCCTTCATACTTGAATGAAATCCTTGCTGGGTACAATAATCTGGGCTGTAGGTTATTTTCTTTCATCATTTTAAGTATGTCTTGCCATTCCCTCCTGGCTTGAAGAGTATCCTTATGGGAATTCCTTTGTGTGTTATTTGTTGTTTTTCCCTTGCTGCTTTTAATATTTGTTCTTTGTGTTTGATCTTTGTTAATTTGATTAATATGTGTCTTGGGGTGTTTCGCCTTGGGTTTATCCTGTTTGGGATTCTCTGGGTTTCTTGGACTTGGGTGATTATTTCCTTCCCCAGTTTAGGGAAGTTTTCAACTATTATCTCCTCGAGTATTTTCTCATGGTCTTTCTTTTTGTCTTCTTCTTCTGGAACCCCTATGATTCGAATGTTGTAGCGTTTAATATTGTCCTGGAGGTCTCTGAGATTGTCCTCATTTCTTTTAATTCGTTTTTCTTTTATTTTCTCTGATTCATTTATTTCTACCATTCTATTTTCTAATTCACTAATCCTATCTTCTGCCTCTGTTATTCTACTATTTGTTGCCTCCAGAGTGTTTTTAATTTCATTTATTGCATTATTCATTATATACTGACTCTTTTTTATTTCTTCTAGGTTCTTGTTAAACCTTTCTTGCATCTTCTCAATCCTTGTCTCCAAGCTATTTATCTGTGATTCCATTTTAATTTCAAGATTTTGGATCAATTTCACTATCATTATTCGGAATTCCTTATCAGGTAGATTCCTTATCTCTTCCTCTTTGGTTTGGTTTGGTGGGCATTTATCCTGTTCCTTTATCTGCTGGCTATTCCTCTGTCTCTTCATCTTGTTTAAATTGCTGAGTTTGGGGTGTCCTTTCTGTATTCTGGCAGTTTGTGGAGTTCTCTTTATTGTGGCTTTTCCTCGCTGTGTGTGGGTTTGTACAGGTGGCTTGTCAAGATTTCCTGGTTAGGGAAGCTTGTGTCGGTGTTCTGATGGGTGGAGCTGTATTTCTTCTCTTTGTTCAGTCGCGCTGTGGGGAGGGAGGGAGGGAGGGATGCTGCAAACAAATAACACTGGCGTGCGCTCGCAGTGCCTCAGCCACACTGGGTCTGCCCCCGCTCACGGCGCATGTAGCCTCCCTGCCCACACTGCTCGGGCTCTAGGTTGTTCTGCTGGGAACAATCCGAGGCTGGCCCTGGGTTGCATGTACCTCCCAGGTCCAAGCCGCTCAGGTTCAGGCACTCGGGTAGTCCTCAGAGGCGCAGACTCAGTTGGGCCTGAGTTTTGTGCTCTTCCCAGGTCCGAGCAGCTCAAGTGATGAGGTGTTTGGCGAGCGCCAATGCTGCGACTTATCGCCTCCCTGCCACTCGGTTATCTGGGTGTAAAACCGGCGCACCTTCTCAGGCAGATGTTAACCGTCCAGACCCCCAAGAAGTTTTAGTTAGCAAAGAAGCCTGCTTACAGTTTTATAGATAATGTCTCTCTGAGGCTGCGATTGCCCCCTTCCGGCTCTGGCTGCCTGTCACCGGAGGGGGAAGGTCTGCAGCCGGCTATCTCTGTTCAGTCCTTTGTTCCGTGCGTGGGCCAGGCGGTCTTAGGTTAGGGCTGGCTTTTCGCGTGGTAGATATCCCACAGTCTGGTTTGCTAGCCCAAATTATTTCGCTCAGATAGTGCTCAGGGTATTCAGGCCAGATTCTTACTCTAAGCGATGCAGCCCACGCTGCGCCTCCCTGCCCAGCCCCTGCTTGCTAATGGCGCGTGCAGGCGTCTGCGCTGCTTCTCCGCTGAGGGAGTTACCTCAGCGCAATCTAAGAGTTTTAATTGTTTATTTATTTTTTCTTCCTGTTATGTTGCCCTCTGTGCTTCCAAAGCTCGGCACAGATTCGGCAGTGAGAAGGTTTCCTGGTGTTTGGAAACTTCTCTCTTTTTAAGACTCCCTTCCCGGGATGGAACTCCGTCCCTCCCTCTTTTGTCTCTTTTTTTGTCTTTTATATTTTTTCCTACCTCCTTTCGAAGAGTTGGATTGCTTTTCTGGGTGCCTGATGTCCTCTGCCGGCATTCAGAAGTTGTTTTGTGGAATTTACTCGACGTTTAAATGCTCTTTTGATGAATTTGTGGGGGAGAAAGTGTTCTCCCCGTCCTACTCCTCCGCCATCTTGTAATCATTTTTAACTTCAGAAATAAGCTTTTTTTCCCGAGTATTCTACTCTTATCATCCTTTTCTGATTATGATTATTCTCAGTGTTTTTTTAAACTTTGACACCAGATTTTTAGATTAAAACTAATGCACAATTTTTTCTTTAAAATTTTTTTCCGATTCATTCCTTGCCTGATGCTTTTTTCCCTTCGTCTTGTACATTTGAAATTTTCTTTGATAAGTAGTAAATCATCTTAGACTATTTTGTGCCATACTTAGCAAAAATGTCACCTCGTTTATCAGTTCTTATGAGGTAGATGAACCTAGAGCCTATTATACAGAGTGAAATAAGTCAGGAAGAGAAAGACAAATACTGTATATTACTGCTTATATATGGAATTTAGAAAGATGGTACCAACGATTCTACATGCAGGGCAACAAAGGGAGACACAGATGTAAAGAACAGACTTTTGGACTCAGTGGGAGAAGGTGAGGGTGGCATGATTTGAGAGAATAGCAAGAAACATGTATATTACCATATGTAAAATAGAATGATCAGTGCAAGTTCGATGCACGAAGTAGGGCACCCAAAGCCAGTGCTCTGGAACAACCCAGAGAGATCAGGTGAGGAGGGAGGTGCAAGGTGGTTCAGGATGGGGGGACACATGTTCAATTCATGTTGATGTATGGCAAAAACCATCACAATATTATAAAGTAATTATCCTCCAATTATAATACTTAAAAATGAGGAAACTGAAAAAATTAAAGTTAATAAGCAACGATCACCTCGCCTCCCTTTCTCTGAATTCAAAGAGAAATACATCTTCGAGGGTTTTATGTATGGGACATCGTGTAAAAAAACAGACATATTTTCAACTATGGTTTTACCAAAGACTTGAATTGTGTTTATGTGTTTATGTGTGCACACACAAATGGATATTCCTGGTCTCAGCTCTTTACCAGAGAATAACGGAGGTATGACATTAGATCTTGTGAAATTAAAGGCATTTCTTTCAGAAATGGGAAAATAAAAGAACATTTAACATGATAAAACCAACAAAATAAAATGCTTCATTCTTTCCTTTCAAAAAAAGAAAAAAACACCTATTTTAACTGGTTAGTGTAATGGTCTGTTTTCTTCATTTTCTATGATCAGTGAAACAAGTGGGCTGTGAGGTGATATGAAGATGTTTCCCTCAGGTCCCTTTTTGACTTTTCTTTGCGAATGAGGAAGGATGGGCTGGATTGACGTGGGACCTTCCCACAGAGCCTCTCTATTCATGATGAAAAAGATTGCTCAGATCCTATTTCTAATGTTTTTTGTACCAGTGGATATATATTTGCAATTCTGTATTTTAAAAATATTTTACTGCAATCTTCTAATAAAGAATTACCTGCTTGGTATCAGTTTGACCCAATCTTGAAAGAAAAGTTTCTTTTGCTCAGATACATGACAGATGTTCCTGGTGTTAAATGGGATGGACGTTAAGGACAAACTTGGCCCCCTTGCCCTTCAGCCTCCCATTTCATTAATCAGTTATACCTGGTTCTCTTCACTCAGCTCAGACCTCATAAACAGCTTCAATCTGGGCCCGAGGGAGCCCACTTGTAACATGGAGATGAGAGACTAGACCGGAAACTCTGAGCATGAGCAACACTGACCCCTGAAATGATTAGCCGAATTGGCTGTGTGTCTGTGTGTGGCAGTTCTGGTTTGGAGGGAGTGTCTGGCGGTAATTAGAATTTTAAATAGATCCCAGTCCTCCCTCAATGAAAAATGAAAAGGAAAACTGTAGGATGGAGGCAGGATCACAGGCTCAGAATTAGATGACTTCTATGAATAAGGCTAAATCTGAAGGGAGATTTTTTTTACGTCCTGACGTTCAAACCTCCACTGGCTTTCATTTGTTCTTGGGACAAAAGCTTGACTCCTTGCTGTGGCTCCACAGCCCTCTGTCAAGCTCAGGGCCCTGTAAGAGTCTCCAGCCTCATCCTGGGAGCTGACCATTTGCTCATGGTTCAGCCTGTCCTGGTCTCATTTACCTTTTCTCTGTTTCCAAATACCAAAACCATTTCTGTCTGACATTGTGTTCCTTTCTCACCTTCAGGTCAACCTGGCTCAGGTCCTTTGTCACCCTTCAAGTCTAGGCTCAGAGAGGTCTCCCCATCCCCTCCTAACAGTCTCTCTCATGTTGCTGCTGCTGCTAAGTCACTTCAGTCGTGTCCAACTCTGTGCGACCCCAGAAATGGCAGCCCATCAGGCTCTTCCATCCCTGGGATTCTCCAGGCAAGAACACTGGAGTGGGTTGCCATTTCCTTCTCCAATGCATGAAAGTGAAAAGTGAAAGTGAAGTTGCTCAGTTGTGTCCGACTCCTAGCAACCCCATGGACTGCAGCCTACCAGGCTCCTCCGTCCATGGGATTTTCCAGGCAAGAGTACTGAAGTGGGGTGCCATTGTTACCCAGGTTTATTGCCTCTGTATCAGTTGCCATCAGCAGAAATTAATGCCCTTCTTCATGAGTTATTTTGAGTCCTTCCTTGTTCCCCTCTTTTTAGGGCTCATAGTGTTCCTCTCGGAGAAGGCAGTGGCACCCCATTCGAGTACTCTTGCCTGGAAAATCCCATGGACGGGGGAGCCTGGTAGGCTGCAGTCCATGGGGTCGCTAAGAGTCGGACACGACTGAGCGACTTCACTTTCACTTTTCTCTTTCATGCACTGGAGAGGGAAATGGCAACTCACTCCAGTGTTCTTGCCTGGAGAATCCCAGGGACAGTAGCCTAGTGGGCTTCTGTCTGTGGGCTTCCGTCTAAGGGATCACACAGAGTCGGACAAGACTGAAGCGACTTAGCAGCAGCAACAGCAGTGTTCCTCTTCTTCCCGACGTGTGGCTGCAGTACCAGATGCTGGAAATGTCTTTAGATGACAGGACTATGAGTTGGGCTGAATAATCCTCAGGGAAGACCAAGAGAACAGGGCAGATGATGAAGATGTTTCCCGTGTTTTGGACATTTCAGCTGTAATTGATCTTTACCCCATGTAGACTACTTAATTACTCAAAAGAAGAGCCAAGAAATATAGGAAATCCCGAAAATCCCTACAGAACTGGTGTCCTCAAGCAGCAGGCTAAGATGTCCCCATGTAGTGTTCTGTGTTTCGTCCTCTGCAGCCCCCAGATCTAAGCTCTGTCCATCCAGGAACCAGTCACCATCATGGACAGCAGCTTTGCCTTCTAGGAGTTCATGTGCTCAGTGCCAGCGATTGTGATTTCAGTGCGCTGAGGATGAGCAGAAATGCAAAACCTAACAGGGCAGGAAGGAGACGCTGCCCGCCCTCCCCCCTCCCAAGGGCTAGAATATTTTCCAAGTAGGTGTGGGTGGGGAAAACAGGAGAGTGAGACCTGGAGACCCTTGCTTTGAGACTTCCTCATCTCAAATACCTTTGTACCTGGACTCCATAGTGTCCCCAGGTGGTGGCAGACTTTCCGAGGAGGGCCAGTCTCTTGGTTTCCATACTGCACGTGCAGTGTCCTTTGGGTGGTAGCTCGTGGGCACTCCTCTTGTGATCCCCTTTGCCAAGGAACCCCTGTGCGGTTTAGTCTTGCTTAGTCCAGTCATGCAGGGAGGAGAGGTAGACAAATGGGGAAAGCGGAGGGAGCCTGGTGGGGTCTGCAGGAGGCTTGTGGCAGTACTTGGGGGCATCAAGGTGAGCCCAGTGAATGGAGCGTGCGCCCATCCCAAGTGTAGTTGCAGGGACAAGGCGGGTGTGGATCTGTTGGAAAAGAATGTCTCAGTTCAGGCTGGAGAACCTGGGAGCGGGTTTGTTGGAGAGCCCGCATGGAATGGTTTGAGGTTCCAATGCCTTAGCTCGTGTTCCCGGGACAGCAGTGCTGAGGCTGACACTTGCCTGCACAGGTTTGATTTGACAACTTATGACCACACGTGAGCAGCAACGACGGACGTGGAATTCAGCCAAGAGAAGCCATTTCCACTGTTAGAACTGTGGCCTGGGCTGAGCCCGCAGGAACCTGTGGGTGCAGGAGGATGGGAGCCTTGGGCTTGAGGGGCTGGTTCTAGCAGGTGCCCCCAGCATCCACTCCACGCCCTGGCTTTTGTTGGCTCTTTTAGCAGGCAGGCACCATAGAGCAACAGGGAAAATCTCAGGTCATTTTTTGCATCAACTTTGGTATCATTGTGTACTTGGGGTTGCTGGTAAAGAAAGGTTCATGTGCATTTGGGAAGATACCAAGAGAATCTGGAGTGTTTCCTTGGAAGACGCTGAGGTCTCAGTGGGCCATGTGCATCACTGGAATTATCCCTCTTTTTCATAGTCTTTGGAGATTTCAGTGTTTGACCCGGATCACTCACTGTAATTGAAAATATGGTGTCTTGTGTCTGTGGATCCTTGGCTGTCCTCTTTTGTATTTTGCCTCATGCGTGAGTTATCACGGCTTAAAATGCTTTGTGTTTGCATAAGAGGGTTAGAGGCTCATCATGGGCTCTGTGGACACTCTGTTGGACACCATGAAAGTTTGTAAGTTTGTTTGAGTCCCTCTGGGAAAATAGGAGTACTAAGGTTAAGATCACAGAATACTTGTTATAAGGTGGTCCTGCTCAGTCGGGATCTCTGGGCCCAATCTGCGAAGAGTCATAAAGTCCTGTGACGTAGGGGAAGATGGCTCCGAGAATCAGAGGGCAGCGATACCACAGTGATCTGCAACCTGGAGGCTTGTCCTCTAGAAGATGCAGCTGCAACTCTCTTGCTGCCAGGCCAGTGCTGGGTTCTCTGTTATCCACTCCTGTCCTCCCAAAATAAGCGCATACACAGGCACAGTACAGAAAACACGGAATCTTAACTGCACTGTTGGTGGTAATGTAAATGGTACTGCTATGTTGGAAACTAAAATGGAAGTTCCTTAACAAATTGATATAGAACAGGCCTACAGTTTGTCAAACCCATTTCTGACAGATATCCAAAGGGAAAGCAGTCAGTTTTTCAGGGATATGTCCGCAGTCCCATGAGTGTGACTGGATTTGCAGTAGCCAAGGCACAGACACAGCCCAGATGTCTCTTGACAAAAGAATAGGTACAAAAGTGTGGTATAGAAATATTTATTATATACTGTATATTCATGAACTATTTTTTCTCTGTATATAAAAATCAAGGATCTGAACTGAACTGAATGAACCTAGAGAACATTATGCCAAGTTAAAGAAGGCTGACAAAGAAGGACAGACACTGTATGTGGAAACTAGACTTGTCAAACTCATAGAGCCATCGAGTAATAAGGCTGTTACCAGGAGCTGGGTGGAGGGGGAAATGGGACACTGTTAGGCAAAGAGTAGAGATTTTCAGTTCTGGGAATCTGAGGTACTGCATGCTGCCGGTAGTGTTTCTATATACTTGAAATTCGCCCAGTGAGGAGAAATACAGTGTACTCATAGATGGAAGTGTAACTTACTCCACTGTAATAATTATTCAATGTATGAATCTTTCACATGATCACTTTGTACACAGTACGTTTATACCATTTTTGTTAGTTACACCTTAGTTAGGCTGGGATGAAAAAGAGAGTTGGGAGATGCTTTTCTCCTCTGAATGGTGCTCAGTCCAGGCTTCACGTTTCGTTGATGAGGCATTTTGCGTACCCATGTTTTGTACCCTCTGACCACAGATTCCCCTTCAGGTAACTTGTGGTGGTCCACGGCTCGAGAATGTTTCAGGTGCCCCAATTGATTCCAGTCTGGTTCCCTCACTGAGTATCAGGACTCTGAGTCCTCCCAGTCCTGAGGGCTGAGATCTGAGCTGAGGAGGGGGCACTCTGCTCCGAGTGGGGCTGGACCAGGGCCTGCTGTGTGACCTGAAGGGGATCGTGGGGTCAGCGGAGGTGGCCCCTGCTTGCTGTGTACATGAGGCCTCACCAGGAGGGGATTGCGATCTGAGGGAAAGTGTGGGAAAGTCCCATGTTGGTCTCTCTGCGGGAGTTGACGGTCCTGAGTCCCTCCTGAGACAGTGGCCACAGAGGACTGTCTGTTCCACACAGTGAGTTCTGCCCTGTGTGTGTCGTTGGGGCTCAGAAAGGGGATGTGCTGACTCTAAGCATTAAGCGGCATGTTTTCGACTTTCATGATAGACCTCTGAAGACTTGTGTTGCCTGAGGAAGCCCTGAAGTTGAGGAAGAGGAAAGAAAAGGAGTCAGGCATGGCTCTTTCTCAGGTAAGGTCATATTCAGTCTGTCCTTCCTGAAATGCCCTGCTCTGGACTTGCTAATCGTGTCTGACTCTGGAGTATCCTGTCTGACTCCTGTATACACACACTCATCCGGGGCCTTCCCTCAGGGCCTGTCGTCTCCACTTAGATGCCGTATCCCCATGATCCGGTGACCTGGCCCTTGTGAGGAGGCTCCCCTGGGCACCGTCCTGGGCAGGGCTTCTCACCCACGGGTTGGAGATGGGGTCTCAGTGCTGTTGGGCAGCAGGGATTGCTTAGGGCCCACTTGGAGGCTCTGTCTGCTCTCTGTCCACCAGGGTAAGGAAACTGCACTTGAAAGTCAGGTATTAATATGCACAATAGCTGGTGAAATCTGGGAATCAGATCAATTAGGGGCAGTTTGTTCTTTGTTAGGGCAGTTCAAGCTAAAGATGTGGGTCAGTCTCCTTAAATCCTTATTGATATAGAATGGAAAGTTCAGAAATAGACATCAGTGATACAGGGTTTTTTAGTTTATCATCAGATTTAATCTATGAAATGAATCTAAGTCTCTCGCAAGTGAAAATTTTCATTACCTCCATTTTTCAGAGGTTGTCCTTTCACTCTGTGGATTGAATCCTTTGACACAGAAATATTTTAACTTTTAATGCAAGCAACATTCCAGCTTCATTCTTTTGCTGGTGGATATCTATTTTTTCAGCATCATGGTTATTGAGATTGTCCTTGCCATTTTGTGTATCTTGTGGATACATCCTTGTGGATATACCTTACATATACAGAAAGAATTATTTCTGAGTACTGTGTTCTGTTCAGTTGGTTTATTTGTCTGTTTTTATACCAGTACCACATCACCTTGATTTCCTTGTAATAGGTTTTGGAATGGAAAGACCTCCATCTTCCTTTTTCAGAAGTTTTGCTGTTTGCTCTTTGAATAGTTCTGTAACTTTCACCATGTTTTATTCTGCTTCTACAAAGATTGCCATGGCAGTTTTGATAATGAGTTAATTGGTTAATCTTTTGTATGGTTATTAAAGAATCTTTTTTGATATAGCATGTTTCTTTTGTAATCTTTATGACTTTTACCTATGAAACTTTATCACGTGGGAAAGAAGATAAATTTACTTCTTTTTCAATTGCTGACCTTTGATTTCTTTTTCTCATCTAATTGCTGTAAGGGTTTCAGTGCTTTGTTGAACTGTAGTGCAGGGTGTGCATCCTTGCCTTCTTCTTGACCTCAGAGCAAAAGGTCTTTCATTCTTTCCCCATTGCTGTGCTCTTTTCATAATGGCATTTATTATGTTGCTGCTAAGTGCTAAGTCACTTCATTGGTGTCTGACTCTGTGCAACCCCATAGAAGTAAGCCCACCAGGCTCCCCTGTCCCTGGGATTCTCCAGGCAAGAATACTGGAGTGGGTTGCCATTTCCTTCTCCAATACAGGAAAGTGAAAAGTGAAAGGGAAGTCGCTCAGTCGTGTCTGACTCTTAGTGACCCCATGGACTACAGCCTACCAGGCTCCTCCATCCATGGGATTTTCCAGGCAAGAGTACTGGAGTGGAGTGCCATTGCCTTGATGTTGGTATAATTTATTGTTTGTAGTTTGTTGAGTGTTCCATCTTGAAAGATTGTCAAATTTTTGTCGAATGGTTTTTTTCTGCATCGAGATGATCCTGTATTTTTTTTTTCCCTTAAATCTGTAATGTAGTGTGTTATATTAATTGATTTTTTTATGTTGACTTCTCCTTTCCTTATGTGAATAAACTCCACTTGGTCATGGTGTCAGAATTTTTTATTTATCTATTTTAATTGAAGGATAATTGCTTTACAGAAGTTGTTGTTTTCTGCCAAATACCAACATGAATCAGCCATAGGTATACCTATGTCTCCTCCTTCCCATCTTCCTCCCTATCCCACCCCTGTAGGTTGTTAGAGAGCCCCTGTTTGAGTTCCCTGAGTCATTCAGCAAATTCACATTGGCTCTCTACTTTACATATGGTAATGTAAGTTTCCGTGTTACTCTCTCCATACATCTCACCCTCTCCTTCCTCCCCTCCCGCCTCTGTCTGTTCTCTATGTCTGTTTCTCCAGATCTTTTTAATATGTGTTGAAGTGGGTTTGCAAGTATTTTAATTTTGCATCAGTATTCATCAGGGGTATTGGTTTCTACTTTTCCTTTCTTGTGTCTTTGGGAAATCAGCAAACTATTAGAATCATGCTTGCTCCATAGAATTAGCAGGATTAGTGGTAATTGTTTTGTAAATGTTTGGTAGAATTTGGTCCTGTATTTTTCTTAGAGGTTTCTGACTATTTATTAAATCTCTCTAGGTATAATGGGCTTCCCTGGTGACTCAAATCATAAAGAATCTGCCTGCAGTGAGGGAGACCCAGGTTCTGTCCCTGGGTTGGAAGACCCCCTGGAGGAAGGAATGGGTGTCTAGTCCAGTATTCTTGTCTGGAGAAATTCCATGGACAGAGGAGCCTTGTGGGCTACAGTCCATGAGGTCACAATGAGTCAGACACGACTGAGTGGCTAACACTTTCACTTTCAACACTTCTCAATTTTTTCATTTCTTAATAAGTAAAAGAGTTTGTGTGTTTCTGAGAATTTGCCAGTATCTCCTATATTCTGTCATTTATCGGCATTATTGGTCATAGTACTTCCTTATCTTTAAAAACTTTCTTTGACCTCAGTTGTAATCACTCCTGTTTCATATCTGTTTTTAGTTATTTGAATCTTTTTTTCTCTTTTCCTTAGTCTAGATGGGGGTTTTCCTATACAGTTTTTTCAAAACATCAACTCTTGGTTTGTTGATTTTTATACTTTTTTTTTTTTTAATCTCTGAGGGACTTTAACATCTCTCATTTTATTTGATGGTATTTGAATTTTTACATCCAGGATTTATTACTTTTTTAAGAAAAACAATATGGATTTTTTGAGGAACAACAACTCTTCACCTGCGTCAACTAGCCATCCAATGCTACAGACACTAGTTTTGAGATGATGTTCAAATCTAACCATTCCCTCACATTGTCCTCACCCCTGCCAATTCTCTCTTTTTTTTTTTCTGTTTCTTTATTTTTATTTCTTTATTTTTTTTTAAATTTTATTTTATTTTTAAACTTTACAATATTGTATTGGTTTTGCCAAATATCGAAATGAATCCGCCACAGGTATACATGTGTTCCCCATCCTGAATCCTCCTCCCTCCTCTCTCCCCATACCATCCCTCTGGGTCGTACCAGGGCACCAGCCCCAAGCATCCAGTATCGTGCATCGAACCTGGACTGGCGACTCGTTCCATATATGATATTATACGTATTTCAATGCCATTCTCCCAACTCATCCCACCCTCTCCCTCTCGTATCTCTGGTTTAATCTTTCTCATTTACGTGTTTCCATCTGCTAAACTTGAGTTTAGTTTGTTTTCTGTTTTCTGTTTCCTAAAGGTCTAAAAATAGATTGCAGATTTAAGATCTTTTCTCTTTTTTACTGTAAGCATTTAACGGTTCAGACTTTCCTTTTAGGACAGTCTTCTCTGTGTGTTATAAATTTTCTAATGTTGTCTTTTTGTTTTCATCCATGTATTTAAAAATTTCCATGAGATTTTTTTCTTAGACCCATTTGTGATATAAGAGTGAGTTGTTTAATGTCCACATTTGGGGAATTTTCTTTTTTTCTTGTGTTTATTTCATTGTTAGGGAAGATCCTGAAAGGTTGTTGTTGAATCACGCAAAGACGCCTGGATTCTTGGCCCTTGGAAGAGACTGATTTAATCGGGGGCCAGAGACGAGGCTTGATGGCTCAGAGCTTTTGTGTAATAAAGTTTTATTAAAGTATAAAGGAGATAGAGAAAGCTTCTGACATAGGCATCAGAAGGGGGCAGAAAGAGTACCCGCCTGCTAGTCTTCAGCTGGATGTTCTATAGTCACTAGCAGTCTGTTAATGAAAGAAAGGAATGTCTTAAAACTCAGAATGGCACCAGGCCCCTCACCCATAAGATGCATTTGGGGATAATCTTGGCACCAAATGGTTCATCCTGGGCTGTAAAATGATTAACTTGAATCTTGAAGAAGGGCAGATCACCATACAAATAGTTTCATTTACATAGATTAGGGGAGCAATATCAGAATATAACATACTGGTTTGTCAAGTAGGTTCTGAGCCAAGAGGCGGAACCGACTTGAAGACAGAGTTTGCGGTAAATGCATATAGTACATTCGCATAGCTTAAGATAAACATTTCCATAAGAGAAAGGCATTGGTTCACTCAAGGTTTGAGAATAGTTAACTTCAGGTGAAACCAAGTGTCATGGCAACACAGTATTTTAAGAGAAACCTCTTTTTAAATTTGTATAGAGAAGGAAAAAATATCGCTGGTTTGTTTCCTCCTGCCGCTTAAGAGAGATAAAAATGTCTGACACTTGCAGGCTATTTCCTCCGTTTGGAGACCCCTGGCCTTCCTGCCTGTTACCCTCTCAATACTTCCATGGTATCAGTCTCTTAAAATTGTTGATTTGCACCTAACCTGTGGTGTCTCATAGAGAATGTTTTATGTGTCCTTGAGATGCATGTGTTTTATGCTTTTGTTGGGCCATGTGATCTGTACATGCCTGTTCAACCTGGACGTTGAAATCTCATACTAGTCCTGTGCCACTATTTGTCTTCCTTTCCCTTAATGTTTGCTTCATTTTTCTGACATATCTAATATAAGATGTATATATATATTTTACTTGGTACAGCTTTTTGGAAAATTGACCATTTTATCATTATACAATATTTATCTCATTGCACTTTTTTTTTCTTCAGTTTATTTTGTCTGATATAACAGTCTCCCCTGCTTTCTTTAGGATGGACTTTTTCCATCCTTTGACTGTTCACCTTTCCATGTCCTTAGGTTTGTGAGTACTACCTGTTTCAACTCTCTGACAAACTCTGTGTCTCTTGCCCTGTGTTTTTCCTCCTGTTACTTGTTCTAGTGACCCCTGCGCATGCGCATCGTATGGTGGTGAAAGACAGACACCCTGAACAGCTCCTTTCATGCCCCTGTAATTTCAGAAGGAATGTATTGAATGTTTCCTTCCCATCATGATGTTTCTTGAGATAGTCGTGCTTAATAACTATATTTTTTTTCCATATTCTTTTTTGCCATGATTTTTAATTCTCCAAGAAGTTTTTTTTACGTTACTATTGGTATAATTTTTTTTTGTCATAATCTAATGACTCTTCTAGTTTCAAATCACTGTTTTATTATGGGGAAAAAAAACAAAGAAAGTCCTAGGCTTCTGTTAATGCCTTGCTATGTAAATTTAAGTGGATAAAATTGTATTAGTATTTTTGTATATTTTAATTTTATTATGAATTTAGATCAAGTATTTTTTTTTAATATTTTTACCAGTTTTATTTTGGTAGCCTAGTATAGAATGCTGTTGACAAACTCAGCTGAGTACAAAGGATACATTTTTATCGTCTGAAAGATGCTGAAATACATGTGACTAAATGGATGATATAAAATTGTCCAAAAAAATCTGTCAAGAGATGCATCCTCTCATTTCAGTTAATTTTTTATAGATATGTATGCATTCATGTGCAAGTCTGTGGTTTAGATACAAGACATCATTATTTAAAAACTGCATATCACCTTTTTTTTTTGAGTTGAAATTATGTTATCAGTATAATCTGTGGCCTTGAAATTTTCTAAATAATCCTATTTTTGTTTTAAGTAGTAAATTACTAACAGTTGTGTTTCTGTATCCACATCTATAATGACCTTTCATGCCATTCCACATTGTTCACCTTGAACTTTGTGTTTTTTTCATAGTAATACAATATTTATTTGTTTTCCTTCTGTCAAACCCTGAGCCCACCACTTTCCCCAGGCTGCCTGGGGAGTTACAGGAAAGGGAACATACAGGGCAGACACAGGAGAAAGAACTATGGGAGGTGGAAACAGCTCCTTCACATCGTGATGAAGATGAGCTAGACCACCATCAGGCAAAAGAGCCCCATGGCCTTTGAGAGGGCCAAGCCCATGGCGTAGAAGAGCTTCTGTTTCAGAGAAGGGTTCCTGGCATAACAGTGATGAAGCTCCCGAACACAGTCCCACTTCCAGCCCCAGAGGCAGCCACCCCTGCTGTGGCAGCTCCAGCTCCAGGGAACTTGGCTGCTGTGTCAGAGTCCCTTGAAATGGCACTGGTTTGGAAGCTGTGGCTAGGAATAAGTGAGATGGTCCGGGGACCTGGGGCTCCCAAGCTGCTGTGGCTCTCATCAGTCAGTGTCTCCCGTCCTTCACCACCACTCTGGACAGTGATCAGTCAACAGCAGGGAGGTTCTCCTGATCAAGAAGTGGGTGGAGACGAATTTGGCGCAGAGGTCCATTTTCAGGGGATGAAGGCCCGAGGCCAGAGAGCTGCTCCCCGTGCAGACAAGAGGGGCAGGGAGGAGGCTCACCTTGGACGTCTTTCAAGTTTTCTTTAGGAGCCCTCTGTCAAAGGACTTTTCATGTTCTCTGTATTACTTAACTGTTAGATGCTTAAGCTTCAGTTGCTGAGCCCAAGCCTCTGAGCTCAGGTGCTTCGTGTAACGTTTCTTACCTTCTTGATCTGAGTCGACTTGCTCAGAGTGTCTGTCTGTGACACAGTTTTTCTTCTGTAAGATGGGAACAGGTCGTTCTTTAATGAGCTATTATATGGATGACAGGTTCTTGCCTGTAAAGTACTTGTTTAATGTTTAGAGTAATACTACAGTAATTTAGAGCAACCGGAAGCCTTCAGACACTTTTGGTCCTTGCTGCTGTTATCGATGTCATAACTGAAACTTTTGACGTTTCCATTAAAAGTGCCGTGGACTTCGTCATCTCTGAAGACACCACTCATGCTGTACCTCATCTAGATAATGAATTGCACTCACTGGGTAGAGCATAGTATCTGACACTTCTGTATAGCCAATACAGTGTTGAGTTTTATTTATACATATTTCATGGATTTTGAGCAGTGATGAAAAATCCATATTAATTGGAGGATCTCATAAGGTCTTACGAAAAAGCATAAGAAATTAAAAGTAGAGATGCATAATTTCTCCAGATACCCCTGCATGGATCTGTTAGAACACATACTTCAAGTCAATCCTTACCCCTTACCACCCTTTACCTTTTGCATGAAAATGAAAACTTTTCATGGCCATTTTGGTGACGTGTGGTTTCATTTCAGAAACGACTGACCTCTAAGGATGTGGCCATCGAATTCACTCAGGAGGAGTGGGAATTCCTGGACCCTGCTCAGAGGGCCTTGTACAGGGATGTGATGCTGGAGACCTACAGGAACCTGCTGTCTGTGGGTGAGGATGACTTCCTTCCAGAGCTGCCCTTGGGTATCTGCATTTTCCCTGTGTGCCCCTTGGGAGGCCCTGATGTCTTTCATCTGAGAGTTCTGTGACTGGGGCATGACACAGCTTCACAGGGTTAAATTGACGCTCTTCAGATACTGTGTCTGTTTCATGTCACTGGCTAAGGATCAAACCTGCACCCCCTACATTGGAAATGCAGAGTCTTAACCACTGGATCACCAGGGGAGTCCCAGAATTTCTCTTTTGGATCTGAATATTATCTCCACATTGGAGCATGAGAAAAAGCTCTGGACAGTGGGGAGTGATGTAAAAAATAGTAAAAAATACAACGTATAAAGAAAAACGAGTATCTCAAAAGGGCTTTTTTTTTCTGTTTAGGATTGGGACAAGCTGGTGGATTGGATCCTCTGTGGTTGTTACTTAGGAAAATGTAAGGAGAGTGGATAAAGAGATTGTCTTTTTGATCCCAGATCCTACGAGGGGAGCATGTGTGAATCCCACAGGCTCTTAGCTTGCCATCTGTAGATCGAGCGCATAGTCCCATCTCAAGATGCTGTGATGTCTGACCTTCATGCTGTATTATTTTTACTCTTGTGCTGCCCTACCCAGTCTGGGAATGTCACCTGTTCCTGATGTTACATTCTCCTTACTTTGTATCATTTTACCTCTTAAATTTCTTTGAATTTTATCTGGTTTCCTTGCTGTGATAATCCACCTATGTTTAATTGGCAGCCTCTGCTGAGTCTCTGTGGAGTGGATTTACTAGGTAACAGGAAACTGTGATGGAGACACTATTCCTAATGTTATTTTCTTGCTTTGTGCAAAGTCACCACTTGAAGGTATCCAGTAGAGTGGTCAGCATGTTCTAGGATTATGAGAGAGAAAGTATCGCGAAAACCTGATACATCTTTCCAGGTTATTTTCTGCCTTTGGAGACTCGGTCAAGGGCACCATGACAGTGTTGTTCATGTATATCAAGGACCATATATTTTAGTGTCTGTAAATGGTATGGGAATTTATCCCAGGACAAGTTTGTCCAAGTTCACATTCTCTATCTATGAGGCTATTGGCTGCACTGTTGTTCTTTGCATTGTAAGTATTTTTTAATTTTAGCATTGAGTTCAAATTTCTGTGTTACTCTTAGTGTTTCTGTTTTGTATTTGCAATGGGTTGGATGGTCCCATTGATTGGGAAATGGTCCCTATGGTGGAACTGGTGATCAGTCCCTCTTAAAATTCTTGATATATTCTTTGTACTCATTTACTATCAGATGTATGATTTCCACATATTTTCTCTTTTACTGTTGATTGTCTTTTCAAACTCACTGCACGTTAATGCACAGTCGTTTATAATTTGGATATAGTTCAATTTATTAATAATAGTTTTATTTTGTGGCCTGTGCTTTTGGTGTTCTATCTGGTAAATCATTTGTGGGTCCAATTTCCAGAAACATTTCCTGCACGTTTACCTCTAGGAGTTTTATACATTTGGGACTTAGGTTTAGGTCTTTGAACCATTTTGAGTTCATTTTTGTTTATAGTGTAAGATAATGTTCCAAGTAAATTCTTCTTCTGGTGGGTATTCAGTTTTGTCAACATGTCTTGTTTCATAGACTGCTTCCCCCATTTAGTAGTTTTTACATCCTTGTGAACATCGTTTGAACATCTCCACAAGAGGTGGTTTTGTTTTTGTTTTAACCATTCGTTTTAGGTATGCTGCTGCTGCTGCTGCTAAGTCGCGTCAGTTGTGTCCGACTCTGTAGGACCCCTCAGACGGCAGCCCACCAGGCTCCTCTGTCCCTGGGATTCTCCAGGCAAGAACACTGGAGTGGGTTTCCATTTCCTTCTCCAATGCATGCATGCATGCCAAGTCGCTTCAGCTGTGTCCGACTCTGTGCGACCCCATAGATGGCAGCCCACCAGGCTCATCTGTCCCTGGGTTTCTCCAGGCGAGAATACTGGAGTGGGTTGCCATTGCCTTCTCCACTTTTTAGGTATACTTAATTTACAATGTTGTGTTTCAAGCAGGTATACAGCAGTTTACAAGATACTTAATATAGTTCCCTGAGCTATATCATAGGTTCTTGTTGTATATCTGTTTTATATATATTTTAGTTTGTATATATTCAGACTCCAATTTATCTCTCCCTTTCCTGCCCCCACCACCATCCTGCACTATCCCCTTTGGTAACCATAAGTTTGTTTTTTATGCTGGTGAGTTTATTTTGTGAATAAGTTCATTTGTATCATTTGTTTCAGTTCAACATATAATATCCTATGATATTTGTCTTTCTCTGTCTGATTTCACTTAGAATAATCCCTAAGTCTGTCTATATTGCTGCAAAAGGCATTACTTCATTGTGTTTTATGCAGTGGAGGTGGCAATGCACTCCAGTGTTCTTTCCTGGAGAATTTCATGGACAGGGGAGTCTGGCAGGCTGCAGGCCATGGGGCCTTAAAGAGTTGGACACGGCTGAGCTACTTTCACTTCACAATATTCCCTTGTATATATGTACCACATATTCTTTATCCCTTTGTCTGTCAGTGAACATTTAGGTTGCTGCCATGTTTTGCCGGGTATAAATAACGCTGCTAACAACATTGGGGTGCATGTGTCATTTTGAATTAGTTTTCATCCTTTCTGGATATATGCCCAGGATTGGAATTGCTGGTTCATGTGATAGCTCTATTTTTAGTTCTTTATGGAACCTCCATGCTAGTCTCCAAAGTGGCAGTACCAATTTATGTTCCTTCCAACAGTGTAGGAGGGTTCTCTTTTCTCCATACCCTCTCAAGCCTTTATTGTTTGTAGACTGTTTGATGGTGGTCATTCTCACCAGTGTGAGGTGATACATTTTTGTGGTTTTGATTTGCATTTCTCTCATAAGTAGAGACGTCAAACATCTTTTCAGGTGACTGTTGGCCATCTGTTTGTCTCCTTTGGAGAAATACCTGTTTTGATCTTCTGCCCAGTTTTTGATTGGGTTGTTGTTTGTTTTGATATTAAGCTGTATGAAGTGTTTGTATATTTTGGAAATAAATCCCTAATAGGTAGCAACATTTGCATGTATAGTCTCCTAGTCCAACAGTTCTGTTTTTGTTCTTTGCTTGGTTTCCTTTGCTTTGGAAAAAGGTTTTAAATTTAATTAGGTCTCATTTGTTTGATTTTGCTTTTATTACCATGACTCTAAGATCCAAAAAAATTTTGCTGACATTTATGTCAGTGTTTTGCATTTGTTTTCCACTATGAATTTTATAGTATCTGGTCTTGCATTTAGATGTTTAATGCATTTTGAGTTTATTTTTGTATGTGGTGTTAGAGAATGTTGTAATTTCATTCTTTTTCATGTAACTATCCATTTATCCCAGCATCACTTATTAAAGAGACTTCTTCATTCTGTTTTCTTTCCTCCTTTGTTATAGAATAATTGACTATAAGTAAATTGGTTTATTTCTGGGTTTTCTATCCTGTTCTACCGATCTGTGTTTCTGTTTTGTGCCATTATTATACCACTTCCCTGCTGGCTCAGACGGTAAAGCATCTGCCTACAATGCAGGAGACCCAGGTTCAATCCCTGGGTCAGGAAGATCTCCTGGAGAAGGAAATGGCAACCCACTTCAGTATTCTTGCCTGGAAAATCCCATGGACAGAACAACCTGGTAGGCTACAGTCCATGGGGTCGCAAAGAGTCAGACACAACTGAGCGACTTCACTTTCACGTTGATGACTGTCAGTTTGTCGTATAGTCTGAACTCAGGGAACATGATTCCTCCAGCTCTGTTCTTCCTTCTCAAGATCGTTTTAGATATCAGAGTCTTTTGTATTTTGGTACAAATTAAGGTTTTCTTTGTTTTATGAAATATGTCATTGTTAATTTCATAAGGGTTGCATTGAATATGTCGATTACCTTGGATAGTATGGTCATTTTGACAGTGTTACTTCTTTTGATCTAAGAACATGGTATATGTTTCCATCTGTTTGTGTCATCTTTGGTATCAGTCATCAGCATCTTATAGTTTTATGAGTACAGTTCTTATGACTTTTTAGGTAGGTTTATTCCTTAGAGTTTTATTCTTTTCTCTGAGATGGTAAAAGGGATTGTTTCATTAATTTCACTTTCTGATATATCATTGTTAGTGTATAGAGTGCAGCAGTTTTCTATATATTTCTTATCCAGCAAGTTTACTCTGTTCGTTGATGAGGTCTAGTAGTCATCTGTGGCATCTTGGGGATTTTCTGTGTGTAGCATCATAGTGACAGTTTTACTTCTTTCTTATTTTTTTAACTTGAATTCCTTTTTATTTCTTTTTCTTTTCTGATTATTGTGGTTAGGACTTCCAGAAATATGTCCAGTAAAAGTGGCAATAGTGAACATTCTTGTCTTATTCATGTTGGTAAAGGGAATGCTTTCAGTTTTTCCTTGTTGAGTATGATCTTAGCTGTGTGTTTGACATATACAGTCTTAATTATGCTGAGGTAGGGTCCATCTGTGCTGACTTTCTGAAGGGTTTTTTATCATAAATGGCATTTGAATTTTGTCAGAACCTTTTCTGCATCTATTGATGATCATATGGTTTTTAGTCTTCAACTGTTAATGTGGTATATCACACTGATTAACTTACGGCTATTGTGAAATCTTGCATCCCTGCAATAAATCCCGCTTGAACATGGTATGATCCTTTTATGTATTAGTAACTGTTTGAATCTGCTCTTTTGAACTCAGGGAAGGTCTAGGAGAATGAAGCCTTTTTCTACAAAAAGAAGTTGGATGCCTCCGGAAGGCTTTTGTAACTGGGAAGGTCCTCCAGAGTCAGTTTCAATCCCTCCTTTTCTTTGATACTCCTCGATCTTGAGATGAACGTGTGTGGAAGAAGAAATGAAATAAATGTCCAAAAGAGAGGTTAATCATATTTGGCAGAGGAACCCAGGTTTAGATAGCCTTTTCCTGGATTTTCCTTCTGATTTCTGCAGATAAGATTCTTACACAATATCCTGGAATATTGTTTATGTTTTTCTTGAATATTAGCATTCCATTGTAACTTACAAAATTCATGGTTGGATACATTACATTGTAAATAGTATAACAGGTATTATCCTACTTTCTCCATGTATCACAGTCACTTTTTAAAATCTCTCTTGTTTCTGTCCCATACCCATAGTATAATGCCCATAAACTTGCTGAACCAGTTCTTTTCTTTTAAGGTCATTTGCGCTCTCAGTTACCTTCACAAAGACATGCAGTCACAAGCTGATATCTGACATAAACCTATGTACCCTATGCTCCACACAGGCCCTTTCTTAGTCCTGACCATTCCTCACATAGTACCTTGATATGGATGGAAACACTGTTCTCACCTACCACATCCCTCCACCTTTTACATACTCTCACTGTAAAGATCTCTGGCCATTTATTGAACAAGTTTCTCAGGACATGACCTAAGTGATGATGACTCACAACCCATTTCGAGATGGGATGGTTGAATAATAGTTAAACAGACTACTTCTGTCTTGTATCTTCCTTGATATTTTCTTTCTAAGTTCCTTGTAGTCTTTTTTAATATTTTCTAATCTATTCATTCAGTGGGTGGTCATGTTTACAAATAAGTTTTCTCAGTCTGTAGGTTCAGATTCATATCCTGCTGCTCTTACCACTTTGTGTGCCATTTGGTGCATCTCCTGCTCTGATTAGAGAAAAACATGTTAATGTACCTCAAGCCTTTTAAAGCAAATTAGTGCTGTCAGTTGGCTTACAGTAGTGCATGTTTTATAGTAAATACTCAAAATTTACTTTTGTTTAAAAAAGGTAGTATCTATATTCTGTCATGTTCTTTATGATATGACTTTATCTACATTACATCTCTTTAAAATTTTATTAATTTTTTAATTGAAGGATTATTGCTTTACAGAATTTTGTTTTCTGTCAATCCTCAACTACATTATATCTTGTATGCTTTTCACTTGCAACATTTTTCAGCAATATTGTGTCTGACCCTAGTCAATAAATACACAAAGCACTCACTTTTTGTTTATTATATTTTGGTGCCATTAAACCAGGTAATTAAAAATAGTGCATGGCTAGAGAAAAGCCTTCCTTGGTGGCTCAGTGGTGAAGAATTCACCTGCTAATGCAGAAGATTCAGGTTTGATCCCAGAGTTAGGAAGATCCCATGGAGAAGGAAATGGCAACCCACTCCATTATTCTTGCCTGGGAAATCCCATGGACGGAGAAGTCCGGTGGGCTACAGTCCATGGGGTTGCAAAGAATCAAATTCGACTGAGCGACTGAACAACAACATAGGTAGGGATTGCTTTGGTTATTGACTGTTAGGAAACTGGTGAATATTTTATGTCTTAATGTATATGTCATGTACAGATAATGGTCTTTTAACGTGTATTCTGCAATACAGCTGACACATAATACTTGTTAACATTGTAAAATGCCTTTTCTTTTTGGGTACGTAGTTCTATAGCAGATTTAGAAAACTGCTATTTCCAAAGAATTGTTTTAGTCATATTCTTCATTTTCTCACTTGTTTTCAATTGTAAACAACCAATTATGAATAGTTAATTATTAATTAGGTAAGCTTGGTTTTGGATTCTTTGCTGTTACAATATATAATACAGTGTTTAGAATTTATTTATGTACAGTAAGTATGCAAAATACAATGATAGTGTAATATTTTTCTTTTCATTTTGAGACAAGTGTTGTTTGATACGTTCCTAGGGGTCCTGGTAGAAAAATACTGTGTTTCGAGAGTTGGCCTAAGATTGTCCAACGTGAGTGTGTTTCACATATGGTTTTTAAAACTAGGCTACCTTAACGGTGAATTTATGTTATCATGCTTTCTTAAGTTAAGAATTCTATTCCTTTAGTGTTTCTAAAAACTTAAGGTCATCATTGTGGTGTTTCACAACTTGGTGTAAGTATTACTTTTGGTGTAATATATATTCAACATGAAAGATTTATTTTTGAATTACTGTGAACATGATACCTGTGGTTCTTTTTACCTTGTAGATATCTCTCCTACACATGTGATCAAGCATTTACAACCCAAAGCGAACAGTGATAAACGAGAAACATTCCAAACATTGATGCTGGGAAGACCTGAAAGCTGTGAAATCAAACATTTTCATCTTTGGGGAAGTCAGGAAAATACGTGTGACTTTGAGTGTCAGGGGAGAGATGACAAAAGAAATTACAAAGGAACACCTGTAAGCCTTAATGGAAATGTGCCTGATGGAATAGATTCACATGATGGAAAGGATGCAGGAATCAAGTCCTTTGGAAGGAGGCTTGGATTTAAGTCTCAGGATAAACTGCAGATATTTCAAACTGGCGGGATAATTTCTGAATATAATAAAGTTGAGAGGTCTGTCAACAACAGTTTCTCATTTTCACCACTTCAAAGAATTCCTCCATGTGCCCAAACCAGTGTTTCTAATGTATATGGGAATGACTTTATGAATCCTTCAGTAGTAACGCAAGACCTCAAAGCACACAGGGAAAAACCTTACAAATGTGATGAGTGTGGCAAGGCCTTTCGTGTAAAGTCAATCCTTTTAAGTCATCAGACAGTTCATACTGGAGAGAAACCTTACAAATGTGATGAGTGTGGCAAGGCCTTTCGTGTAAAGTCAATCCTTTTAAGTCATCAGACAGTTCATACTGGAGAGAAACCTTACAAATGTGATGAGTGTGGCAAGACCTTTACTCACAGCTCAAACCTCAGGAGACATCAGAAAATTCATACAGGACAGAAATTATTTAAATGTGATATATGTGACAAAGTGTTCAGCCGAAGTGAACAGCTTGCTGGTCATCAGAGTGTTCATTCTGGAGAGAAACCTTACAAATGTGATGAGTGTGGCAAGGCCTTTCGTGTAAAGTCAATCCTTTTAAGGCATCAGACAGTTCATACTGGAGAGAAACCTTACAAATGTGATGAGTGTGGCAAGGCCTTTACTCACAGCTCAAATCTCAGGAGACATCAGAAAATTCATACAGGACAGAAATTATTTAAATGTGATATATGTGACAAAGTCTTCAGCCGAAGTGAACACCTTGCTGGTCATCAGAGTGTTCATTCTGGAGCGAAACCTTACAAATGTGATGAGTGTGACAAGGCCTTTCGTGTAAAGTCAATCCTTTTAATTCATCAGACAGTTCATACTGGAGAGAAACCTTACAAATGTGAAGAGTGTGGCAAGGCCTTTACTCACAGCTCAAATCTCAGGAGACATCAGAAAATTCATACAGGACAAAAATTATTTAAATGTGATATATGTGACAAAGTCTTCAACCGAAGTGAACAGCTTGCTGGTCATCAGAGCGTTCATTCTGGAGCGAAACCTTACAAATGTAATGAGTGTGGCAAGCACTTTGGTCAACCTTCACAGTTCATAAGTCATAAGAGATTACATACTGCAGAGAAACCTTACAAATGTAATGAGTGTGGCAAGGCCTTTCGTGTAAAGTCAATCCTTTTAAGGCATCAGACAGTTCATACTGGAGAGAAACCTTACAAATGTGATGAGTGTGGCAAGGCCTTTCGTGTAAAGTCAACCCTTTTAAGGCATCAGACAGTTCATACTGGAGAGAAACCTTACAAATGTGATGAGTGTGGCAAGGCCTTTCGTGTAAAGTCAATGCTTTTAAGTCATCAGACAGTTCATACTGGAGAGAAACCTTACAAATGTAATGAGTGTGGCAAGGCCTTTCGTGTAAAGGCAATACTTTTCAGGCATCAGACAGTTCATACTGGAGAGAAGCCTTACAAATGTGATGAGTGTGGCAAGGCCTTCCGTGTAAAGTCAATGCTTTTAAGTCATCAGACAGTTCATACTGGAGAGAAACCTTACAAATGTGATGAGTGTGGCAAGGCCTTTTGTGTAAAGGCAGTCCTTTTAAGGCATCAGACAGTTCATAGTGGAGAGAAACCTTACAAATGTGATGAGTGTGGCAAGGCCTTTCGTGCAAAGTTAATCCTTTTAAGGCATCAGACAATTCATACTGGAGAGAAACCTTACAAATGTGATGAATGTGGCAAGGCCTTTTGTGTAAAGGCAATCCTTTTAAGGCATCAGACAGTTCATACTGGTGAGAAACCTTACAAATGTGTTGAGTGTGGAAAAGTCTTCAGTCAGAAACCACATCTTCGACTTCACTGGAGAATTCATACTGGAGAGAGACCTTTCAAATGTGATGAGTGTGGCAAGTTCTTCAGTCGGAATTCACACCTTACAAGTCATCGCAGAATACATATAGAGAAACCTTTCAAATGTTTTGAGTGTGGAAAATCCTTTACTCAGGTCTCAGCACTGACTAAACATCAGAAAATCCATACATGAGAGAAACGTATGTGAACGTGGTATATGGTAGAAATCTTCAAAGTTCAAAATTCACACCCTACTATTGGTCAGAGAATTCATACTACTGAAAAACCATACAAATATGAATGTGACAACCTCTTAGGCTTCATGAGAAAATTCATACTGGATAGAAGCCAGATATATATGTATTTATTAGGTCTCTAGAACATGAATTCATTCCAGAAAGATTCCTCACCAATTTCACAAGTGTAAAAACAAAAAACAAACAAACAAAAAAACCCTATCCTCACAGCTCAACATCTCTCCAGTAGTATCAGAGTATTTATCCTGGAGAAAACACACAGCAATGTAATGTGTGTGGCAAGGATCTTACCCAAAAGTCACAAGATAGGAACATAGTGGAGCCATACTTCCCAGACTGAGTGGTTGTGGCAAATCCTTTACCTTTCTCACTATATGTATTCTCTGATTACTTTAGTTCAGGTACTGAGCAACTGCAGTAAGTCCATATTTGAAAAGAAACTATAGAGATCTTTTTGTGTAAAATAAACCTGAATTCTAACTCCTCAGAGATTATTCTTTGGGACAGTAGTCCACCATCTTTTTGGTCTCCTGGCTTTCTGAATAAAGTCACTATTCCTTGCCCAACAAGTAGTCTCTCAGTTTATTGGCCTGTTGTGTGGTGAGCTCTAAGAGCTTGGCTTTGGTAATACATTGATCAAACGCATTTGCTACATGCATTTCCTGATGGTCTCTGGGAAGGAATCAGTGAAATGAAGGGGCCAACTTTATTAAATATGATTCATTCACACCGTGTTTCCTGGAAACACATACAGCCTGAATTACGAGATTCAACAGTGTGTGTGAATTAGCAACAGGGAGGGCGGAAAATAATGTAAAACTAGGACATGACTCATCATGGTCAGTATGATTGGGAAGCCCTTCCGTACATAGTCCAGCCTATTATAAAACATAAAACATATAATAATATAAAACATATTATAATAGAAAACATTATAATAGTTATAAAACATAACTATTCCTTTTGTTATAATCATTCATATTTCATACAAGCTTGTGGTCCCCTTCCTTTTTTTATAGCTATAGGGAACTTGCAGTTTAATAAGACTTTAAATTGTATACTTGTCTTAATTCCTTAGTTTCTTTGAAAAATGAATCCCTTTTGATTCTTCAGTCTTGCCATAATCTATGGTTGCCAGTAAATCTTTAACAACACTGGGAAGAGGGTCCCATGGCAGGACTTGCCTCCCAGCTACATACTCAATTACTTTGATGATCTAAATGATTCAATGGATAGTTAATTCTTGGCATTTTGGGATTAATAGCCATTTGCACTACTGCCGCTGTTGCAGGTATTGCTTTACAAACCTCAATTCAAACACACAACTGTATTCAAAACTGGACCAAAGATGCTCATACTGTGTGGACCACTCAGGCTCAGGTAAATGAGGAAGTTCAAGATGAAATACAGGAAATAAAAACAGCCATCCAATGGGTCAGAGATCAATTAATAGGTTTACAAAAACAAGTTATACTAAAATGTGACTGGAATTCTACTCAATTTTGTATTACCCCTGTTCGGTTCAACTATAGTGCCTAGTATTGGGAACAAATAAAATTTCACTTGTAAAACATACGTGATAATGCTTCCTTAAATGTACAATTATTAGAAAAGGAAATCTTTGAAACCTTCTCTAAGAGTCTACTCTCTTCCAACAATTTGGAAACCTTAGCTGACCAGCTAGCTGATCAATTATCTGGGCTAGACCCTCCAGGATGGTTTCAAAGCATTACACATAGTAATGGATCTAGAGCTGTAACACTGATAATTATCCTGGTGATTACATTTGTAGTATACCAGTGCCTTTCAACTAAAACTGTACAAACTAAACAAACTCAATTGGTCCCGGCCTTTTTCACAAAAAGTATCTACAGTCACCCCCAATTATGAAAAAATAAAAAAGGGGGAATTGTCAGAGGACGTTCAACTTTAAGGGATCCAATATATTGCATTTTCTTCCTTTGTGTGCCGTTTCTCAGAGACTCTGTTCCTTATCAGTTCCTTGAAAACAGGAACGAGCAGAGCTGCACACAGTTCTCAGAACTTAGAACATGGGAAAGGGCACCTGCTTGGATTCCCTTCAGTGACTCCCTTCAGTGACTTACTTACAGTACTATCCATTTTGTTGCAACTGATGGAATTTCATTTTTAATGGCTGAGTAATGATTTTATTGAAAATATCAAAGTGTCTGTCTACAATGCGGGAGACCCGGGTTTGATCCCTGGGTCGGAAACATCCCCTGGAGAAGGAAATAGCAATCCACTCCAGTACTATTGCCTGGAATGTGCCATGGACAGAGGAGCCTGGTAGGCTACAGTCCATGGGGTGGCAAATAGTCGGACTTGCCTGAGCGACTTCACTTTCACTTTCAATCATGCATTTAGAAGTTCTTTACTAAAAGGTGAATGAGGGCCGTACACAGTTACAGCTTTTTTCATCTGTTGCATGTGAGAAAAATCAGTGCGTTCATATTGCAGTATTAGTTGCCCTTCAGCGTAAACATTTCTCAACACAAGAAAGGCAAGAAGATCATTGGCCTCAGAGAGTCCGATTTCAAAGCCAGTAAATCAGAAAGGCTTCGTCGTGAAGAACAATGAGTGGATCGTCTGTTTTCATAAATATGAGTGTGTGTTAGGGGCTTCTTGTCAGCAAAAAAAGTATTGATGGCTTTAGTGTCAAAGAGAGCATCAGAAGAATCATCATCAGATTAATTTTGTCCTCTAATTGAGGGGACCTTTGGTTTTGTGCCCATTACAAGAGATAGGGGAGGAGCACGCAGGACAGACAGAGCAGGGATGGTGGGAAAGTTTTGAAACATTTTATGTTGCTGTAATTGGGCCTTCTGTAAATTCTTATAATCTAATTTATATTCGTATAATGAGCATTCTGCTTGTTGACGAATATCAGGGGGGCTAGAATGGCCTTGAAATAGCAAGATCACAGCTTAAACGTAGGCCCACAAGAGCCAGAAATTTATTCGAATATTTTCTCCCCATCTTGTGGCTTGTTCAACATGTTCTTTAACCCGGCTCAAAATTTCTAAATGGAAACTGCCTTCATCAGGGAACCAGGGATTATATTTAACCACTGTTTGGAGACAAGCCTCTATCCACTGATGCAAAACCAAAGTCCTTGAACCTTAAATAAATGATGAAGTAAAGTAGAAAAGTGGTGGGGCTTTCCAGCCGTTTGTCATATAACCACGCACTTACCGACCTCCGTAGGTCCTAACAGTCGACTCCAGCCGCTTGCCAGGGGCGTTAACCAGGTCCCTGTTCGGGCGCCACTTGTCACAGTCTTTGTAGACTGGGACCCAGGGACTGGAGTGGACGAGAAGAAGGAAGCAGGGGACCCACATCTCGAAACAAGGGTGCTTTATTTGCAGAAACGCATGTTTATGTATCTTCATACAAGGCAGCTTTAGGCAGTAAAAAAACTGAGCAAAAACAAAGCCAAGCAAATAACAATCTTCAAAGGGCCAGAAAGCATTCCATATACTGAGGAAGAGGGGCATAACTGATTAATTACCTTTAAGTAAAAGGTCACTGAAGGGAGTCACTGAAAGGAATCCAAGCAGGTGCCCTTTCTCATGATCTCAGTCCTGAGAACTGTGTGCAGCTCTGCTCGTTCGTATTTTCCAGGAACTGGTAAGGAATACAGACTCCTTGAGAAACAGCACACTAAAGAAGAAAATGCAACATATTGGATCCCTTAAAGTTGAACGTCCCCTGACACAGAGCAATTATTTTAAGCATCAGTTTGATCTGAACCAGGATATTATGTGTATGTGAATGAATCACATTTAACAGCTATCATTACCATTTGCTACTATTGTATTCAAAGAACTACATTCTGAATGTATCAAGGTTTCCTGTTTCCATGAATAAAATAGAAACCCTTGTGTCACAACCCTGGATGAATGGTGTTTATTCTATCAACACAGTTTTCTCTCACTGCAGTACTTATAACAGCAGCTAAGAAGGCACCATTCGGCTCTCAGGTTTAAATAGTCTAGAACAATTTCTTGTCACCATGGAATCAAACAACATAACATTTGGGGGTTACATAGTCATAATTTGTAACTAACGTTACTCTCTCAACACTCTATGCCAGGACATTCATATGACTAATCCAAATAGCACAGCAGTGCATTCTAGACCGACTTCCATTACTGTACAAAAACTGCATCAAATGAACTTAAAGGTCTTATCTGCTTTATTTTTATTTTTGGCTGTGCTGGGTCTTTGTTGCTGCATGCAAGGTTTGTCTAGTTGCTGTGTGTGTTGGCTTTTCTTGTTGGGGAGCACAGCCTCTAGATGCGAGGGCTCAGTAATTGCATCTCACAGGCTCTAAAGCATGGACTCAGCAGATGCAGCACACACTGTTAATTGTCCTGTGGCATGTGGGATCTTCTCAGACCCAGGATGGAACCTGATGCTCTGCATTGACAGGCGGATTCTTAACCACTGAACCATTGGAGAAGTCCCTCATTAGCTTTATTGAATGATTCATGCATTGGGCAGAATTCAACCTGGTAAGTGGGTGGGCTCCAAGGAGCGTGACACAGTGGACAGTCTCAGAATGTTGAGGGTATTTTCATGTGTATTTTGATTACGTATCTGTTACAGATTTTTGGCTTCTCCTTACTATGAAGTTTTTATTTAGATATGGGCTCTTGGTGTTTCTTAGACTTGGGTGACTGTTTCCTTTCCCAGATTAGTGTGGTTTCAGCTGTTTTCTCCTCCGAAGGTCTTTCCTGTCTTCTTCTGGGACTCCTACAGGACAAATATTAGTGGCTTATTGTCCAGAGGTCTCTTAAAATCTCCTTTTGGTCTTTTTTATTCTGTTCAGTAGTGGTGATTTTCAGTACTCTTCCTTCTGGCTCACTGATGTGTTTTCTGCCTCATTTAGCCTCTTGTGATTCATTTTAGTTTCTTCTTTGTTTTTTTTTTTTTAAATTTCACTTACTATATTCCTCCGTTCTGTTTGGTTGGTTGTTATATTTTCTAAGTCTTCGTTAAATACTTCTCAGTTCTCAGGTCATGCATTCTTCTCCCAAGTTCTTTGATCATGTTTACTACAATTACTCTGAAGTCTTTCAGGTAGATTGTCTATCTCCCTGTTACTTAGTTCTTCTGGGGTTTCGTCTTTTTCCTCCCTCTGAATCATATTCCTCTGTCACCTCGTTTTGTGTAAATTACTATTTGTATTTTTATCTATCTGGTAGCGTAGGTACGTTTCTTGACCTTGGAGAAGTGGCCCTCTGCAGGAGATATCCCAGGCACCCTTATCCTGATCCAAGGGCCAGAGGACATCTGATCACAGGGTGGTGTCCCACAGGTATTTGTGGACTCGGTTTGCAAGCTGTGGGACTCTACTTTTCTTGCTTTTGGTGTCTGCCCCCTGATGTGAAGAGCCAACTCATTGGAAAAGACCCTGATGCTGGGCAAGATTGAGGACAGGAGGAAAAGGGGGCGACAGAGGACTAGAGGGTTGGATGACATCACCGATTCAATGGATATGAGTTTGAGCAAACTCCAGGAGATGGTGAAAGACAGGGAAGCCTTCCTTGCTGCAGTCCAAGGGGTCGCAAAGAGTCGGACACGGCTGAGCAGCTTACCAACAACCCTGCTGGGTGAGGCTGGTCTGGAGGCTTGTGCCTTCACAGTGATGGTTAGAACTGGGTCTTGACCCTTTGTGGTTAGAGTTACATCGAAAGGCATGTGTACAGGAAGCATTTGGACAGCCTGTCTGCTGATGGTTAGGGCTGCATCCTGGCCCTTTCATCCTTTGGCCTTAGCGGCCTCATTGCTGTAGCCTACAGGTTCTGAGTGGATCCAGTGTCAGGCCAAGATGGAGACCTCACACAGATGAGTGCTCTCTGATAGTTCTGCCCTCAGGATCTGTGTCCCCACAGTGAGCCACAGCCCACCCCCCACCCTCCAGAGATCCTTCAAGACCAGCACGCAGGTCTCACCATCCAGGATCCTAGCAAACGATTGTGTTTTGCCCTTCATCTCAGCTTCGTCTCAGGATGGGTGAGGCTTCGTCTGCACCTGTTAAGAGTGAAGTCTCTGTTTTCCCCGTTCCTGTGGAGCTCCTGCAGTCAGGGCCCGCTGGTCTTCAGAAGTAAATGTTATCGATCTCTATGGCCTTATTGATTGATTCATGGGTTGGTCAGCATCCCGCCTGGTAAATAACAGGTGCTCCCAGAAGCTGTCTGTCGTCTTTACACCAAGGCATATATGAATCAGTGGGTTGTTTTCAAACTTTTGTGACCTGAATATACTCATAAATGCCATGATGTGTACAAAGTAGGTGCAGCATAAACATGAAGAAGCTGTGTTTCTTTAGGGGTAGGGTTCACTTCCATGAAAAAACTGAAATGGCAAAATGGTGAAATGAAATGTTTAATTTGGGAGTTGGCAGTGATCAGGTGCTTGAAAGTCAAGTGAGTAGAGTTGCACAAGCACACAGTGAAGGGAATGACTGTGGATTCCAACTGTATTTTGTGATAGGAAACTAGTCTCCAGTGCCAAATGCCTGCAAGTCATCCTGCCGTTTCTCAGTGTTGTGTTCACATTCAGAGCCCGAAGATCTTGCAGAGAAACTGAGATGTGTTCTTGGCTCCCAACCGAAAATACTTTCCTTAATAACTGATGTTAAATTGGACTCAAATTCACTTTTATATCACAGTGTGCGAGTCCTTTTTTTAATGCTTTACGCATGCTATCTTTTTGAATTTGAACTCCAAAATATGTACTCATGTTCTTTCTCGTTCCCCAGATGAAGGAACTTGAATGGAACAAAAATCACCCCATCCCAGGAAGTGACTGAATGGGAGCTTGAATTCACGTTGTCTCGCCTCAAAGAACTTGTCACCGTGTTGCTAAACTGAGGCCCAGGTTGTTGGCATGGCTACAATAATTCTTGTTGCAGTTGACAGGGCCGAGGTGCAGGCAGGCACAAAGCGTGGGACAAGTCACTTTGTCCCAGTTGTATTTCTGGGGGAACAGCTGAGGGGAGGCTCCCTGCGGTGGCACCTCAGGCAGCAGACCAAGTGCAGGTGGACTCTGTGCATATAGTAATTCTGAGAGAGTAGGGCCATCTCCCAGCTCTGTGCCCACAAAAATCAAATGCTGCTGGTCAGTTAGGATGACCTCAGTGTATTTACAAACATCTTTTGGAAGAACTTAACAGAAAAACCTGAACAAAACTGGCCAACCCAATAAATATCTGTGTCCTTTGGGCCGCCTCCCAGAAGAAAAGGACAGGAATAAACATCTCAATCATGTATTTAGACTGTTTTAGTGAAAATGTAACTTTTATACGCACCATGTGTGTATGCTAAGGTGCTATGGTTTTTCCAGTAGTTGTGTATGGATATGAGAGTTGGGTTATAAAGAAAGCTGAGCGCCAAAGAATTAATGCTTTTGGTTTTTGTTTTTTTTTTAATTTTATTTAATTTTTAAACTTTACAATATTGTAAACTGGAAATAGAATGCTTTTGAATTGTGTTGGAGAAGACTCTTGAGAGTCCCTTGGACTGCAAGGAGATCCAACCAGTCCATCCTAAAGGAGATCAGTCCTGGGTGTTCATTGGAAGGACTGATGCTGAAGCTGAAACTCCAATACTTTGGCCACCTCATGCAAAGAGTTATCTCATTTGAAAAGACTCTGGTGCTGGGAGGGACTAGGGGCAGGAGGAGAAGGGGACGACAAAGGATGAGATGGATGGATGGCATCACCGACTCGATGGACGTGAGTTTGAGTGAACTCCGGGAGTTGGTGATGGACAGGGAGGCCTGGTGTGCTGAAATTCATGGGGTCGCAAAGAGTCGGACTTGACTGACGTACTGAACTGAACTGACATAATTGGACAAGATTGTGGTTTCTGAGGTTTAGAAGATAAACATGAGTAAGAGATGAAACACTATAGAGTAACAATAATTTATTTTCTATTAGAAATCATATCATTTTAATGGAGGACTAAAAGAGAAACTCTTGGCAGAACTCTATTAGCCTTTGCCCTGCTTCATTCTGTACTCCAAGGCCAAATTTGCCTCTTACTCCAGGTGTTTCTTGACTTCCTACTTTTGCATTCCAGTCCCCTAAAATGAAAAGGACATCTTTTTTGGGTGTTAGTTCTAGAAGGTCTTGTAGGTCTTCATAGACCTGTTCAACTCCAGCTTCTTCAGCGTTACTCTTGGGGCATAGACTTGGATTACCATGATATTAAATGGTTTGCCTTGGAAACGAACAGAGATCATTCTGTCGTTTTTGAGATAGCATGCAAGTACTGCATTTTGGACTCTTGTGGACTATGATGGCTACTCCATTTCTTCTAAGGGATTCCTGCCCACAGTAATAGATATAATGGTCATCTGACTTAAATTAACCCATTACAATCCATCTTAGTTTGCTGATTCCTTGAATGTCGACGTTCACTCTTGCCATCTCTTGTTTGACCACTTCCAATTGGCCTTGATTCATGAACCTAACATTCCAGCTTCCTATGCAATATTGCTCTTTACAGCATTGAACCTTGCTTCTATCACCAGTCCCATCCACAACTGGGTGTTGTTTTTTCTTTGGCTCCATCCCTTCGTTCTTTCTGGAGTTATTTCTCCACTGATCTCCAGTAGCATATTGGGCACCTACCAACCTGGGGAGTTCATCTCTCAGTGTCCTATCTTTTTGCCTTTTCATACGATTCATGGGGTTCACAAGGCAAGAATACTGAAGTGGTTTGCCATTCCCTTCTCCAGTGGACCACATTCTGTCAGACCTCTCCACCATGACCCATTCGTCTTGGGTGGCCCCACAGAGCATGGCTTAGTTTCATTGAGTTAAACAAGGCTGTGGTCCGTGTGATAACATTGGCTAGTTGTCTGTGATTGTGGTTTCAGTCTGTCTTTCCTCTGATGCCCTCTCTTAGTGCCTATTGTCTTACTTGGGTTTCTCTTACCTTGGACGTGTGGTATCTCTTCACAGCTGCTCCAGCAAGGCACAGCCACTGCTCCTTACTTTGGACGTGGGGTAGCTCCTCTCAGCCACTGCCCCTGACCTTGGACATGGGGTAGCTCCTCTCAGCTGCCACCCCTGACCTTGGATGTGGGATAGCTCTTCTCAGCTGCCACCCCTGATCTTGGATGTGGGGTAGCTCTTCTCAGCTGCCACCCCTGACCTTGGACATGGGATAGCTCCTCTCAGCCGCCACCCCTGACCTTGGACATGGGGTAGCTCCTCTCAGCTGGCACCCCAACCTTCGATATAGAGTAGCTCCTCTCAGTCGGGCTTGTTAAAGGCCACAAAAAACAAGCTGAATTCTCAATTAGTGGTACACTGGTGTGTGGCATTTTCAGATCCAGTAAGTGATAAAAGTGTTTAGCCTGTGAAGGGAGAAATAGAAAAACATCTATTTCTGTTTTATTGACTATCCCAAAGCCTTTGACTGTGTGGATCACAATAAACTGTGGAAAATTCTAAAAGGGATGGGAATACCAGACCACCTGGCCTGCCTCTTGAGAAACCTGTATGCAGGTCAAGAAGCAACAGTGAGATCTGGACATGGAACAACAGACTGGTTCCAAATAGGAAAAGGAGTACGTCAAGGCTGTATATTGTCACCCTGCTTATTTAACTTATATGCAGAGTACATCATGAGAAATGCTGGGCTGGAGGAAGCACAAGCTGTAATCAAGATTGCTGGGAGAAATATCAATAACCTCAGATATGCAGATGACACCACCCTTATGGCAGAAAGTGAAGAGGAACTAAAAAGCCTCTTGATGAAAGTGAAAGAGCAGAGTGAAAAAGTTGGCTTAAAGCTCAACATTCAGAAAATGAAGATCATGGCATCCGGTCCCATCACTTCATGGGGAAACTGGAAATAGTGGCTGGCTTTATTTTTCTGGGCTCCAAAATCACTGCAGCTTGTGATTGCAGCCATGAAATTAAAAAATGCTTACTCCTTGGCAGGAAAGTTATGACCAACCTAGACAGCATATTAAAAAGCACACATTACTTTGTCAACAAAGGTCTATGTCTAGTCAAGCCTATGGTTTTTCCAGTGGTTATGTATGGATGTGAGAGTAGGACTATAAAGAAAGCTGAAAAAAAAGAAAGCTGAGCGCTAAAAAATTGATGCTTTTGAACTGTGGTGTTAAAGAAGACTCTTGAGAGTCCCTTGGATTGCAAGGAGATCCAACCAGTCCATCCTAAAGGAGATTAGTCCTGGGTGTTCATTGGACTGCCTGATGCTGAATCTGAAACTCCTATACTTTGGCCACCTGATGCGAAGAACTGACTTATTGCAAAAGACCCTGATGCTGGGAAAGATTGAGGGCAGGAGGACAAGGGGACAACAGAGGATGAGATGGTTGGATGGCATCACCGACTCAATGGACATGGGTTTAGGTGGACTCTGGGAGTTGGTGATAGACACAGAGGCCTGTGCTGCGGTTCATGGGGTCTCCAAGTGTCGGATGTGACTGAGCAACTGAACTGAACTGAAAAGAGAAACTATTAGAAAGTTACCATAATCACAACTATATGAGAGGTTATGTCAATTAACAATGGAAAGACAGGACTTCTTTTGGTCCAGTGGTTAAGAATCCACCTTGCAATGCAGGGGACATAAGTTCTATCTCTGGTCAGGAAACTATGATCTCACATGCAGAGTAACTAAGCTTGAGTCCTGCAACTAGAGAGTCTGTGCTGCAGATAATACCCAACACAAATATATTAAAAAAAAAAAAAGGAAAGAGGTACTCAAAAATTACAGATATACTGCTAATGTGTAAAATTGCAGTAGTGTTTTGTATGTTTTTCTTGTATCCTGACACCTAATATGTTTACTAGAAATTCCTGTAAATCCTTTTGCCTTTCACATATTCCATTTCATTAAATTTCCTATTGATGTAACAAATCACCACCAACTGAGTGGATTAAAACAACAAATTTGTTCTCTTGCAGTTCTGGACGCCAGAATTGTAAAATGAACCCACAGCCCTGTGGTGCATCTGGATTCTCCAGGTCAGAATACTTTTCCTTGCCTTTCCTGTTTCTACATGTTATTTTCTTCCTTCGACTCATTGTTTTCTTACTCTACATTTGAAGGCAGCAAGGTGGCATTAAAAAATTTTTTTTAATATTTATTTTTTTGACCAGTTCTTGTTTTAAGCACGTGGGATCTTTAGTTGTAGCATTCAAGCTCTTAATTGTGTCATATATCTAGTTCCCTGACCAGGGATTGAACCAGGGTCCCCTATGTTGGGAGTCTGGAGTCTTAGCCACTGGACCACCAGGGGAGTCCCAAGGTATCTTAAAATCTCTTTACCTTCCATGACATCACCGGATTCAAGATGAATCTATCTCCATCTGTATTTTTCTTAGAAGGACATTTGGAATGATATTTCATTTACCTGTTCATCCAATCTAATCTCCTGTGTGCAGATTATAACTAGATCACATTTGCAGACTGCCCTTGGACATTTAAAGTAGTACTCAACATGTTCTAGATAAGAGGATGTGGACAGTATTGGAGCAGGGGGGAGTGCATTATTCAGCCTACCACAGCCAGACTGTCTTCTCCTGATGGGTGTACAATTTTAACATCCTTTTCTCTACATATAGCTGTTATCACTTTTTGTTAAAACATTGATTTGTATTTATTAATTTGGCAATGTTGGACTTCGGTTGTGGCACCTGAGATCTTCAGTCTTCCTTGTAGCATCTTTTCCTTGCAGCATGTGAAGTCTTAGTTGTGGCATGTGGAATCTAGTTCCCCGACGAGTGATCAAAACCAGACCCTCTGCATTGGGAGCACAGAGTCTTATCCACTGGTTGGACAACCAGGGAAGTCCTTAGAGCTTTTATTTACTTTACTCCCTTAATTTACTGGCTAGAATGTCTAAAACAATGTCAATAGCAGTGTTGAGAATGGACATATTGGTCTGCTTCCTAATCTCTGGGGAAAAGCATCCAGTCTTCCACCATTGAGTATGGTGTTTGCTGTAAGTTTTTGCAGGTGTTCTTTCTTGAGTTGAGGGAGGTTCCCACTCTTCTTTGTTTTCTGAAGTTTATATTATAAATGGTTGTTTACTTTTGTTAAATGCAGTTTCTGAATCAATTGACAAGACAGTTTGATTTTCCTTCTTTTGTCTGTCAACAGTCTGGATGACATTGATTGAAATTCGAGATAGCCTTCTATCCCTCATTCTATACCCCCATTGGATCACGGCATACAATTATTTTTGTATCTTGCTGATTTCTATTGCTAATATTTTGTTAACAATGTTTGCTTCTTCATGTGGGATTTAGTTGGTAGTTATCTTTATCTTTTCTTTTCTTCTGAAAGCTTTGTCTCATATTGTCTCACGGTAATACTGGCCTCATACATTGAGCTGGGACGTGTTCCCTCCTTTTCTTTGGTCTAAAAGAAATCATGTCAAGTTGCTGCTAAATCTTCTTTGTATGTTTGTTCAGTTAGTCAGTTCAGTCGCTCAGTCATGTCCGACTCTTTGCCACCCCATGGACTGCAGTACTCCAGGCTTCCCTGTCCATCACAAACTCCCGGAGCTTATTCAAAATCATGTCCATCGAGTTGGTGGTGCCATCCAACCATTTCATCCTCTGTTGTCCCCTTCTCCTCCCGCCTTCAGTCATTCCCAGCATCAGGGTCTTTTCCAATGAGGCAATGCTTTGCATCAGGTGGCCGAGGTATTGGAGTTTCAGCTTTAGCATCAGTCCTCCCAATGAATATTCAGGACTGATTTCCTTTAGGATAGACTGGTTGGATCTTCTTGCAGTCCAAAGGACTCTCAAGAGTCTCCTCCAACACCACAGTTCAATTCTTTGTCTCTCAGCTTTTTTTATAGTTCAACTCTCACATCCATACATGACTACTGAAAAGCCAAAGCTTTGACTAGACGGGCCTTTGTTGGCAAAGTAATGTCTCTGCTTTTTAATATGCTGTCTAGGTTGGTCATAAGTTTGCTTCCAAGGAGCAAGCGTCTTAATTTCATGGCTGCAGTCACCATCTGCAGTGATTTTGGAGCCCAAAAAAGTAAAGTTTGTCACCATTTCCATTGTTTCCCCATCTATTTCCCATGAAGAGTGATGGGACCGGATGACATGATCTTCGTTTTCTGAACTTTGAGTTTTAAGCCAGCCTTTTCACTCTCCTCTTTCACTTTCATCAAGAGGCTCTTTAGTTCTTCTTCACTTTCTACCATAAGGCTGGTGTCATCTGCATATGTGAGGTTATTGATATTTCTCCCAGCAATCTTAATTCCAGCTGGTGCTTCATCCAACCCGGCATTTGGCATGATGTACTCTGCATATAAGTTAAATAAGTAGGGTGACAATACACAGCCTTGATGTACTCCTTTCCCTATTTGGAACCAGTCTGTTGTTCCATGTCTGGTTCTAACTTGCTTCTTGACCTGCATACAGATTTCTCAGGTGGCAGGTCAGGTGGTCTGGTATTCCCATCTCTTTATGAATTTTCCACAGTCTGTTGTGATCCACACAGTCAAAGGCTTTGGCGTAGTCAATAAAGCAGCAGTAGATGTTTTCTGGAATGCTTGCTTTTTTGATGATCCAGCAGATGTTGGCCATTTGATCTCTGGTTCCTCTGCCTTTTCTAAATCCAGCTTGAACATCTGGAAGTGGAAATTACTCCCATATCTAAAGTAACATTATTATAATCACTGATCACATATTGAGCTTATACACTTGATCAACTGCTTGAAGTCCAGTCATCATTATTTTTGTTGGAGGCTCACACACTTGGTTTGGAGATGACAATGGCAACCCACTCCAGTATTCTTGCCTGGAGAATCCCAGGGACAGAGGAGCCTAGTGGGCTGCCGTCTATGGGGTCACACAGAACTGGACACAACTGAAGCAACTTAGCAGCAGCAGCAGCAGTGACTGAAGGAACTGAGAAAAAGAGCGAGCTGAAAGGAAGCATAGCCATTTGGGAGTGCCAGAGAGTTGCGAGGGAGGGAAGGCAGAGATGGAAGAAGAAAAGCAGAAATACAAGGAGATTGAGGATCACCAGGGAGGTTGGAGAGAAAGCAACTTGAAGGCAAACAGTTGGCAAAAAGAGGCGGAATGGGATGCGGGGAAGAAGTAGAGAGGAGGACGGGCACAGCAGGAGAGCAGAGAAAGGGAGACATAGAAAGAAGTAGGGAAACAGATCAGCCAAATGGAGTGGAAACCGCTAGTGTGCAGGTGATGGTGGGGGCTAGATCCAGAAGAGTGCTGAATCAGTTGGGTAAGAATTATTAAGTCTTGCTTCTTTAAATTATAAAGAATTATAAATGCCCTTCTCAGGATCGCTAATCGTGTCTGACTCTCGAGTATCCTGTCTGACTCCTGTACACGCACACTCACCTGGGGCCTTCCTTCAGGGCCTGTCGTCTCCACTTAGATCCCGTCTCCCCATGACCCGGTGATGCGAAGCTTGTGACGAGGCTCCCCTGAGCACCATCCTGGGCAGGGCTTTTCACACACGAGTTGGAGATGGGGTCTCAGTGCTGTTGGGCAGCAGGGACTGTTTAGGGCCCATCTGGATGTGCTGTCTGCTCTCTGTCAACCAGGGTAAAGAAGCTGTACGTGGACCTCAGGTATTAACACATACAGGACACAGTAAAATCTGCAAAAGAGGCCAATGAGTGCAAATCAGTTCTCACTTTTTATAGTACATTTAAAACTAAATGAGCACCTCCTTGAAAACTTAAGTGTTTGGGAATGGAATGGAACGTTCAGAAAGAGATGTCAGGGCTAGGGAGTGTTTCATTACACCATCTAATTTAAACTGTGAAATCAGGCTTACTAAGATTTTTTTCTTTCTTTTTTGACCACATGATGCATTCTCCAGGGTCTTAGTTTGCTGAGTAGGGATCGAACCTGAAACCCTGCAGTGGAAGTGAGGGATCTTAACCACTGGACCATGAGGGAATTCTCCAACTTTTCTAATCTTGATTCAGTATTTTCCTAATGAAATAAAATAATAAATTTTGGATTTTGTTAATATTAAAATTAAATATACCTAAAATTAATGATAAAAATCACATTATGATTTTTAAAATATATTTATTTCCTACACTGTATCTTTATTGCTTCAGTGTCTTTTCCCTAGTTCTGACGAGTGGTGGCCACTCTCTGGTACAGTGCACACACTTCTCATTGTGGTGGCTTCTCTTGTCTTGCAGCCCAGGCTCTAGAGCCCGCTGGCTTCAGTCGTTTCACTTCCTGGGCTCTAGATCTCTGGCTCAGGAATTGAGACTCACGGGCTTAGTTGCCCCTCAGCATGTGGGATCTCAGACCAGGCAACAACCCACACTTCTTGTATTGTCCAGTGGATTCTTTACCACTTACCTGTAGGGAGGGCCACATATTTTTAAATACAGGTATTTTATAAAGATTGGAAGAAATCTTCTGTATGTTATTTTCTGCTTGTGTTACTTTTTATTTTTTTTGAACTAGAGTAAGATATTGTTGAGGCATTCCTGGTAATACAGTGACTAAGAATGTGCCTGCCAATGTAGGGTGCACGGGTTCCATCCCAGGTCCAGGAAGATGCCTCAGAGCAACTAAGCCCATGGGCCACAACTACTGAGCCTGTGCTATAGAGCCTGGGAGCCCCCACACTCTAGAGTGTGTGCTCTGAAACAAGAGAAGCCACTGCAATGAGAAGCCCCTGCACTGGAGCTGTAACTAGAGAAAGCCCACTCACAGCAACGAAGACCCAACATAAGCAAAATAAATATGCTTTGAAAAAGAAATAGAATGTTGACATAGTTACTGAATGAAGAAGTAAAATGAAAGAAGAAAATGGGAACCCACTCCAATATTCTTGCCTGGAGAATTCCATGGATAGAGCAGCTGGCAGGGCTGCCATCAGGGGGGTTGCAAAGAGTCTGGCATGAGTAAGCAGGTAAACAACAACTTCTGCCCACAGCAGATTGAGCTCTGAAAAACAGATCTAAGCGTCTAACTTTCCTCTTGCTGATTCTTCAGTGACTTCCTGTAGCTTTTGGAATCAAGTCCTAAATCCATAGATTTTGCATAAATTAGCCTCTGCCTGGCATCACCCCATATACATTTGCTGTGTGCCAGTCATACTGGCTGATTTTCTGTTCAGTAAATATCTTCCTGCCTCAGAGCCGGCACTCAGGCTGTTCTCTCTGCTTGCAACACTCTTCCATTTCCCGCCTTACCAAACCTACGTGTTTCTTCCCCACAGAGACCTTGTCTGATTTCTCAGTGTAGATTAAGATTTTCTGTTTTATCTTGTCCTAGCACCAGGCCTGTGTCAGAGCACTTATTTCAGTAGTAACATTAAAATTGTGGATGAAATTGTCTGGCTGGCTGCTAGATGATGATATTGGCTGGCTGGCTGCTAGATTGTAAGCTCCATCATGTTTACTGCTGTATTTCAAGTTTGAGGCTCAAAGCTGATGCAGAATAAATTTTGATAGAATGAAAAAAAAAATAAAGACAACTCTTTTTGTTTCAATCAATTGTGTGTTTACACATGCATGCATGAATGCATGGATATGTAACTCCATGGTTTTATTACAAAAACACCATCTCATAAATAATGGTGTATGCTTTGTAGCAGTTTCAGTTGTATCTTAAGTGTATTTCATGGCGTTAAGTTCTTTCTACATCATCACACGAATGATGTAAATTGTAGTAAGATTACTGACATTGTGTGGGTTGCCATGGAGAGGTTTTGATCTGAGCGATTTCTTAGAGTGACAGAGTTTTCTCCCCAGTAAGGTGGACACAGATCTTTCTCTAACATGCTGTTATGTTGATGACAAGTTCATCCGTGTGAAGTCTTTAGAGTAATGCTTAGAGTGTAGAATGTGCTGAAACACCTGTCGTCAGTGTGATGATGTTGTCATCATCACAATGTGTGTTCTTTTAAAGTCACTGTGGACTTTGTCATCTCTGAAGACACCAGTCTTGCTGTAACTCGTCTAGATAGTGACACTATGTCACTCACTGTGTTGAATGTAACACTTCTGCGTAACAACCCAGTGCTGGTTTTAATTTGTGTATTTTTCATGTATTGTCCACATACATGACAAATTCATGTTGATTGCAGGATATCATAATCTTAGGAAAAAAGAGGAAATTATAAATTATATTAGAGAGCAACAGTTGGCTTCAAGCAGCTTTTAATGGATCTATCAGAATATTACTTCAACTGAATTGAGCTTTACCCCTCTCACCTCTTCTCATTTTGTGTGAAACTAAGAATCATCATCAGGGCCCATTGGTGAAATGTGTTTTCATTTCAGGCACAGTTGAGCTTCAAGGATGTGTTCATAGATTTCACTCCTGAGGAGTGGGAATGCCTTGACCCTGCCCAGAGGTCTTTGTACAAGGATATGATGGTGGAGACCCTCAGGAACCTGCTGTCTGTGGGTGAGGATCATTTCCCTCCAGCATGGGGATCTGCCCTGGGGTACCTCTGCATGTTCCCTCTTTACCTTTAGAGATCCCCTGTTTTTGTTAACTAAGCTCAAAACATTGCTGACTCATACATGTAAAGCTTCCTGATTGGCATCAGAAGGTTAAACTTGTCTTTCCTTCAGGTAACCTGCCCAATGTGTGATATACAAGGAGTTTCTCCACAGCTCGAGTGTTTATAAAGCTGATTTCAAACTTTGAAATATCCAGTTGCCTGTTTTCTAGCCCTGTGTTCTTGGTTCAGTAGTTCTTAGATAGGAACTAGATACCTGCTGCATGTTGTACTGTATATTATACTGTTCCCTGTGCATTGAGAAGGAGGCAGATCATAAATTCATTTGAGAAGTATTTTTCTGTTGGTTTATAATGTCCTCACTCCTTGGCTGACAAAAGAGCTGGATTCTACACCTGCCAATGCAGGAGACATGGGTTGGATCCTTGGTCTGGGAAGATCCACACATCACAGAGCAGCTACGCCTCTGTGCCTCAACTACGAGCCAGCACTCTAGAGCCTGGAAGCTGCAACTACTGAAGCCCATGCACCCAGGAGAAGCCGCAGCAAGTGAGGAGAACGAGCACTGCAACTGGAGCGTAGCCCCTACTTGCTGAACTTGGGGAAAAGACCAAGCAGCAATGAACACTCACCTGATCCAGAAGAAATTAATACACCAATGTATTAAAAATGACAGATATGTTTATTAAAAAAAAGAGAGACAGGTTAGATTCTGGAAGAAGCCACAGTATGTGGCATTACTTCTGAGTAGGAATTTCTGTTTCTGATTTGAACGTTATCTCCATTCTTGTGGCACAATAAAGAAGACCCCTGGATTGTGGAGAATGAGATGTTAATAGCAAACATCCAGATGAGTGGGAAAGTATCCACAGTACAATCACAGGTCAACTGTCACAAGGACAGAGAGGAAGCCACACCGTTCATGGTGTTTGGGAAACTCTCCAACTGGGAGAGTTCTGTGAGAAAACAGATGTTTAATGTTTGTGAACTCTCACAGGATATTTTTCGTCTCCCTAATTTATGGCTCTGTTCTTTGACATGTGAAATGTACAGTACCCTCCAGTGGTGCTGTAGCACCCACAGAGATGAAGGCAAGGACTTTTTTTTTTTTTTTTGGCCTGTACTGGGTCTTTTGTGCTGTGTGGACTTTTGTCTATTTGAGATGAGAAAGGGCTACTCTCTAGTTGGGGGGAGCACGGTCACTCATTGTGGTGGCTTCTTTTGTTGTGAAGCACAGGCCCTAGGCACATGGGCTTGAGTGGTTCTACCATACAAGCTCAGTATCTGTGGTTCATCAACTTATTCTCTGTGACATGTGAGATCTTCCCAGAATAAGAATTGAACCCATGTCTCCTGCATTACTAAGCAGATTCTTACCATGGAGCCACCAGGTTGTTAGCGAAATTAAATAAATAGTCTTGTTTAGGCTTCAAGACAAAGCAGTGCATTCTTCTGACCTTGCTTCTAACCTACATGGAAACTGCCCTGAGTGTGAATGTCTGACTGTTTCCTGTGAATGCCAGGCTTGCAGCACCATAGATAAGATAGGGGACAAATCGTGAGATTGTTCAGCCTTTGCAGGGGCCCTTGCCAACCAACCCCAGGCTTAGCACCATCCAAGTTGGCTCCTGGATCCTCCTCTCTGCCTACCGTGAGGTAAATAAAGGTAACTTAAAACTGTCTAAAGAGAAGTTACAACTGCAAAAAGAACCACGCGATTTGTGAGGATGATCACCCATATTACAATGTCACATTATATTTTGGTTGATCAAATCTTCACTTTTTAAGTCGACTCTCTTTAGTCAGCCCACAGCACCAATAGTGTCCCCTACTGCATTTCTCTCTCCATTCTTTGTCCTGTTGTAGCCTTACACCCCTCCCAGCCCCTCTGTATCCTTCTCCATCAGCTGGTCCCCTTCTAACTGCCCCAGTCTCTGAGCGGGGAGGGGGAGCTCAGGTTCCCCCACTCTAGCAAGTTTGTTTACCCCTTTAGATTCTTCTGATTAAAGACTCCCATCTCCCTGGAGGGACGTTCCAAGATTTTTATCAGTCCTTCTGACCCTGTTATCACAGTCAATTTGAGCACTATTTGATCTGTATTTTAGCTGAAAAGCTATTACTATGGAAAGGAAAGATAACTTGTTTGATACAGCGTGGCCATGATACTGTTTAGACTCTGGAGAAAACTGGGTAAGATGATTTTTTTTTTCTTTGAAAGTGAAAAACCGGTTCTTTTTAAATGTAGAATTAAAACCAGCAAGCTTGTTAAAAAGGCATGCCAAAAAAAAAGCTTAAGGTTAACCTTTGCCAGGGCTTCCCAGATGACTCTAGTGGTAAAGAACCTGCCAGCCCCTGGGGGAGACACAGGAGATGTGGATTTGACCCCTGGGTAGGGAAGATCCCCTGGAGGAGTGAGTGGCAACCCACTCCAGTATTTTTGCCTGGAGAGTCCCATCATGGACAGAGGAGCCTGGTGGGCTAGAGTCCATAGGGTTGCAGGGGGTTGGATAGGACTGAAGCGACCCTGCATAGCATGCAACCTACGCCATGTCCTTGAAGTACGTAACCCATTTTCCCAGGGATTTCAGTCTTGGGTAAATTAGAATTTTAAACCATGGGGCGAGGGGTGGGAAGAAAAAGGTGAAAGAGACATTTTAAATCTCAAGCAGGAAATTTTGAGAGCTCTCATGTCTGTCCATCTGCATTTATGTTTGTCTCAGCATGTGTCTTTGTTTTTAGATAATATTGCTGAGGTTAATTTGTAAATGAGCTCTAATTCAATTGTTTGTTAAAAAAATAAAAAAAGTAAGCACTTACAAATCAAAAAATTACAAGAGAAATTAACCTAAATGAATTTCAGGTTCGTGTGAACTGGGAAATATTCAGTATTAAATATCTAGTATTAATGTTTGTTTGCTAATCTAATTAAGACATGTTTTGCGTTCTGAACATTGTCTAATACTTTTATTGTACCTAGGTTTAATGTTAAGTAAGTTTGTCAACACTTAAAGTAACTCGAGTGAAGAAACTTTTAAAGAAAGAATGCAAATGCGATTGGAGCTTTTAGATAAACTCTGTTAGGAATGATTATACTTAGAAATGTCTGTCTAAAATAATCTCTCCAGATTTGAATAACCTGAATTTCTAGGGTTGTGCTAAACTAAGTGATGAAAGTTCGTTGAATATCTAGGTCATTTCCAAATAAAATAAGATTCTGAAATACAGATTATTGAAAACTCATTTCCTCTTACAGACAAACTAAAGAGATTTGGGCCTATTAATGAATACATTTGGTGCCACCCTGAGATGTTCTCTATAAGAAAGCAAATATTCTTAGACATTATCACTGGTATTTATGTTCACCAGTCTACAAAATGCTAATATAACGGACAGCTCATGGTTGCTTAAGGAAAGTAAGATGTGTGTTTTTAGAAAGAAAGGTATGAGGAATGTGGGCTAATCACCTTGCTTTGTCCCTCCTGGTTAATTTGTCTCAGGACCCTCCTCTTGGGTACACAGGCACCCTGGATCTTGAAGTAAAGGCTTCTCAGAGGAGCAAAACTCATTATGGCCTGGACTGATCCTCTCACTTTTGACTCCAAGGCACCTTTCTGTACTTGTGTACTGTCTCCTTCATCAGACAGGGTTTTTTCCTTTCTTTGTCCTTGCCATGACTGTTCCCTTGAATTAAGAGACAAACTGACTGTTTACCCTGTTTTTGTTGGCTGTAAATTCCTCAACCGGAGCCGACCTATCTTTTATCTCAGGGCATGCAAGAGGAGGGTAGCTGACTGTAGATGTCCAACCTGTAGGCCTTCCAACTCCTACCTCAAAATTACTTTTTATTAAGGAAAATGGAAAGTACTTCTGACCTACAGATGGCTGTTTCTAAATGAACAAAGTGATTTTTTTTTTAAAAGAGAGAGGTTTCATGGAAAGTGGACTCCAAGAAAAGAGGTCCCAAAAGGCAAGGTCTTTATATGTTCTGCAACAATCTGTCATTTGACTCCTGTCAATTTTGTTGCTTGACTTTGGGTAGCATGTGATGAGGTATTTCAAAGGGACTTACTTGCCCTTGTCCCCCTCCTGTGGTAATTAGTGCTGTTAGGTAGCATAGACTCTTGCGTGTTTTATAGAAAAAATTAGGTTATTACTATTATTATTTTTTTGCTGTGCCACATGCAGTCTGGCTCTTAGTTCCCCATTCATGGATGGAATCTGTGCCCCCTACAGTGGAAGCACATGGTCCTAACTACTGGACCTCAGGGAGTTTGCCTCAAAGGTTACTTTTGCCTAAAAGATATATTTACTTCCTGCCATGCTTATTGTGACATGTCTCTTTGTCTACATTACATCTTGTATGTTGTTATTTTACATTTCATTCCCAAGAGAGTTGTCTCTGACTCTAGTTAACTAGGTTTTCCAATCACATTCCTTTATCTTCATAACAGTATGTTAAAATTTTATTTAAAATTTGTTTTTGGCTGCATTGGGTCTTTGTTGCTTCAGGGTCTTTTCTCTGCTTGCAGCGAGCAAGGGCTACCCTCTAGTTACAGTGCATGGACTTCTCATTCTAGTGGATTCTCTTGTTGCAATGCGTGGTCTCTGTGTGTTTGCGCAGAAGTTGTGACTCCCCAGCTCTAGAGCACAGAATCATCACGTGCGGCCTACAGGCTTAGTTGTTCTCAAGCATGTGGGAATTTCCCAGATCAGGGATCAAACCTGTGTGCCCTGCACTAGCAGGTGGATTCTTTACCTCTGAGACACAAGGGAAGCCCCAAAGCTTGTTCCTTTACATATATCTTGGAGCCAATGAACTGGGTGAGTTTAGGTTACTGTGTAGATAGGGAGTTGATGTATTGAATGATTATTGTGTAAGCAGAGAATGTTTCACTCATTTTTTGTTTTTTAAAAATGACGGTCTTTTTGTATTACACAATAGAACTGACATGAACCACTCATTAATGTCATAAAATGCCTATATGTCTATCTACTGATAGATTTCTAACAGGTATTTAGAAAAGTGTTTATTTTTTTATTTTTTTAAATTATTTTAGAGAATTCCCTGATAGTCCAGTGGATAGGATTCAGGAGTTTCACTGCACCGAGCATGGATTTAATCCATGGTCAGGGAACCAAGATCTCATAAGCCACATGGTCCAGCCAAAAAAATAAAAAGGTGTGTATATATATATACATATATATATAGTTTACAGAATTCTTTATTTTCTCAATGCCATATTTGTTGAACAGTTACTAACTGCCATTTATTTTTTACATTATTCATTAGAATGCTTCTTTTGCATTATTTACCATTCCAATGTATTGCCTGTTTGATGCTTGTTTGCTCAGTTGCTCAGTCCTGTCTGTCTCTTTGTGATCTCATGAACTGTAGCCCACCAAGCTTTCCTATCCATGGAATTTTTTTAAGGCAAGAATAGTGCACTGCGTTGTGATTTCCTGCTCCAGGGGATCTTTTCTCCCCAGGGATTGTATCCCCCTGTGCCGTGTCTTCTGCATTGGCAGGCAGTTTCTTTACCACTGAGTCACCTCTTTAGTCCTGTATGTTCTTTACCTTTTAAATATGTACAAGTATGCAAAAAGTGTGTACAATATACCATTAGTGTCTCCTCAATTATGAGACAACAGTGTGTTTAGTACAAAGTAGGATGAGCTTTGAGGTCATGGTGGGAAAATAAGTTTTCTTTGTTAACTGACATGAGTTTGCATAAAATGAATGTTTTCTGATTGTGTTTGAAACTACACTACCCTAAAGTTAATTTGAATTGCCTATGGTCACTCTTAATAAAGAGTTCTATTCCTTTAGTGTTCTATAGTTTTAAGATCATTATTGCGAAGATTCGTAATTCTGTTCAGGATGGATATGACTTTTGGCATAATATCGTGTGTTTGACAAGAAATAATTTATTTATGAATTGTAACTAATAGAATACCTGTGGTTCTTTACGTCTTGTAGATATGTCTCATATACATATGACCAAGAAATTACAGACAAAAGCAAGCAGTGGTAAAGGGGAAATTTTTCAAAGAGTGATGTTTGGAAGAGCTGAAAGCCCTGAAATCAAAGATTTTCGCCTCAGGAAGATCCAGGATTGTCTGTGGACAGATGACGAAAGAAATGACAAAGGAATGTCTACATCCCATAACAAAACCTCACTGATGGAAGAGATCATCATAGTAGAAGTGATGCAGGAAATAGACCTTTTGAAAGGCACGGATCAACCTCAGGATGAACTGCAGATGGTACAGTGTGAAGGGATAATTTTTGAATGTAGTCAAGTTGTGACAAACGTCAGTGCCTCAGGTTTATTGGCTCAGAGAACTTGTAATGTCTGCAAAGGCTTTTCTCATAAACATGAGAATGCTGCTATGCACCCTTCAGAACTGTTACCAGACCATGAACCACAAAGAAAAGACCTGGCAAATGTAATGAGTGTGACATAACCTTTCTTCAGGACTCAGAACTCACTAGACATCAAAGAATCCATACAGGAGGAAAACCATATAAATGCGACATGTGTGACAAGGCTTTTAATCAAACTACAAAACTTGCAATGCATTGGAGAATTCATACTGGAGAGAAACCACATAAATGTGATGTATGTGGCAAGGCCTTTAATCAAGCTGCAAAAATTGTAATTCATTGGAGATACCATATGAGAGAGAAACCATATAAATGTGATGTATGTGGCAAGGCCTTTAGTCAAACTTCAAACCTTGCAGTTCATCAGAGAATTCATACTGAAAAGAAGCCATACAAATGCAATGTATGTGATAAGGCGTTTAGTCATACTGCAAACCTTACTGTTCATCAGAGACTTCATACTGGATTGAAAGCATATAAATGTGATATATGTGGCATGGACTTTAATGAAGCTGCAAAGCTTGCAGTTCATCAGAGATTCCATACAGGAGAGAAACCACATAAATATCATATTTGTGGCAGAGCCTTTAGTCAAACTGCAAAGCTTGCAGTTCATTGGCGAATTCATACTGGAGAGAAACCATATAAATGTGATGTGTGTGGCAAGGCATTTAGTCATACTGGAAACCTTTCTGTTCATCGGAGAGTTCATACTGGAGAGAAAACATATAAATGTGATGTGTGTGGCAAGGCATTTAGTCGTACTGGAAACTTTTCTGTTCATTGGAGAGTTCATACTAGAGAGAAACCATGTAATTGTGGTATATGTGCCAAGGCTTTCAGTGTAAGCTCAAGCCTTGCTGTTCATCAGAGAGTTCATACTGGATAGAAACCATATAAATGTGATGTATGTGGCAAGGCCTTTAACCAGAGTGCAAAACTTGGACTTCATCGGAGAATTCATACTGGAGAGAAACCTTATAAATGATGTGTGTGGCAAGGCATTTAGTCGTACTGGAAACCTTACTGTTCATCGGAGAGTTCATACCGGAGAGAAACCATAGAAATGTAATATATGTGGCAAGGCTTTCAACGTAAGTTCAAACCTTGCTGTTCATCGGAGAGTTCATACTGGAGAGAAACCATATAAATGTGATGTGTGTGGCAAGGCCTTTAGTCAAACTACAGGCCTTGCAGTTCATCAGATAATTCATACTGGAGAGAAACCATATAAATGTGATGTATGTGGCAAGGCCTTTAATCACACTACAAGACAAGACTTGAACTTCATCAGAGAATTCATACTGGAGAGAAACCACATAAATGTGATGTGTGTGGCAAGGTGTTTAGTCGTACTGGAAACCTTGCTGTTCATCAGAGTTCATACTGGAGAGAAACCATATAAATGAGGTATATGTGGCAGGGCTTTCAGTGTGAATGCAAACCTTGCAGTTCATCAGAGAATTCATACTGGAGAGAACCTTACAAATATAAAAATTTTGACAAACCATTTAGGCACAGTCATCCATAACTCATCATCAGGCAGTTCAGACAGGAGAGAAACCATATAAATATGATATATATGGCCAGTGCTTTATTTGAAATGATGAACTTAGAAACCATCGGAGAATTCACACTAGAGAGAAACATTAGAAATGTGACAGTTGTGAGAAACATTGTAGTGCAAATGTCGTGAGTGTGACAAAGCCTTTAGTCAGCGTTCAGGCCTTATAATTCAGAGAATTCATACTGTATAGAAAAGATACAAGTAAAATGAATGTGGCAGTTTCTAGTGCATGTTCAGCATGAAATGCCCATTAGGCAGTTCATACAGGAGAGAAACCACATAAATGTTATTTATGTGGCAAACCCTTCAATCACAGGGAATGACGTTGCAGATCATCTGAGAATCCATACGACAGTGAAAACTTAGACATGTAGAGAATGTGGTAAAATATATCAACTTTTTGACCCTCAGAAAATTCAAACTGGAGGAAAACTACACAAATGTGTTAGGTGTGGGAAAGCTTTGATTCTGTGTTCAGGCCTAACTCACCATCACTTAATTTTTTATTTTTTTCAATATTGTGATGGGTTTTGCTGTACATTATCATGAATAGGCCATAGGCGTACATATGTCCCCTCCCTCCTGAACCCACCTCTCTCACCACCGTATTCCTGCAGATTATCCGAGAGCACTCGCTCTTACATCAAACTCCCACTGGCTCTTTTACATATGGTATTATATATGTTTCAGTGCTAATCTCTTAAATCCTGCCATCCTATTTCTTTTGTTTTTTTCAATAGTTTTTCCTTAGCATTACTCTTTCTATCCATATGTTATGACCCAGATTTAATGTTTAATTTACATTTTTTTCCTGCCTTACACTAACAAATACATAAGTCAGTGGGTTATTTTGAGACTTTTGTAACATTAAAATGCATGTAGACAATGACAGGGAACATAGTAGGTGCCCTGTAAATGTAAAGAAAGACAGTTCCTTTAGCACCTGAGTTCAGTCAGATAATACTCATAGAAAGATTCATAAATAGTGCCAAGTTGATAATTTTGGTGAAAATAAATTCTAATGTCTTCTTAAGACTTTATATTTTACAATGTGCCTTGCTGTCCGCAACTGACAGATCTTTCAGAAACAGACAACAAAGAAATGAGAGAAAATATATTACAACTTTTCAACAAGAAGTAAATTGCTAATTACCGTGAAGTGATCATATAGTAATCTGACATTCCATTACATTGAAGTACTGACTTAAGTATTATATATTATGATGTAAACAAGTTTTTCTTACACAAATATTTGAAGCTTTGTCATCATAAGCATGGAACAGAAACTTTTATAAAGAAGAGTTCATTCCTCATTAAAAGTTTTTTTCTCTCTTTAATAATCTTTAAAATTTATTTTTGGCTATGCTAAGTCTTCATTGTGCTGGGTTCTTTCTCTGTTTGCAGCAATCGGGCTATGAATTCTCCACACAAACTTGGCTGGGGTATGGTTGGAGACTGGCGTTTTGATGCTTCTTTTGGTCAGTCCAGAGGACTCAGTCTTTTTTTTTGGCTGTGCTGAGCCTCTTTTTGCTGCATGTGGGCTTTCTCTAGTTGTAGCAAGGAGAAGCGACTTTCTAGTTTCTTGTGTGCAGGCTTCTCTTTGCTGTGGCTACTGTTTGTTGTTGCAGAGCACAGGCTCTAGAGCACAGGCGCAGTACTTGTGTTGCACGGGCTTAGTTGCTCCGAGGCACGTGGTATCCTCCCAGATCAGGGATCAAACCCGGGTCCTATGCATTGGGAGGTGGATTATTTACCACTAGACCACCAGGGAAGTTCTACTCAGTGTCTCTTAACTGGGTGCTATGCATGTTAAAACACTGCCAAACAAAATTGGGGTCATCAAACAATAACCTGAAAACCAGGAGAGACTCCCCCAAACTTCTCTGGACTTGCTGAAGAGGTGGATGGACCCAAGAGACCCTTCCTGAAATACCAAGGCCAGAATGTCCAAAGCACAGTATGGTGCCTGCTTTTCTCAATCCTGCTTTGCCCTCAGGGTGCACTTTCGCTGGGTCACTGCAGTGACTAATAAGCTTGATCCTTGAAGAAGTGGAATGTCGAGACATTTTTCTCCTTAGAAGTGTTAGTATGAAGTAGCCCTTTCTAAGAGTTGTGTGTTTCACATTCTAGCTTGTCATCCCTACATAAAGCCAGTTCTTGTTTACTTAAACTGCTTAAATTCTAATTGCAGGAATATTCCTGGGTCCAGCCAGCACCCCACATCCAGCCCCACCCCACCAGCACCCCACATCAACCCCCACCCAACCCCAACCTGGCCACCAGACCAGGTTTCAGTTCCCAGGCCTCTGAATCACTTCCGCCTCAACAGCAGGACTCCACGTACAGTTTGGTTCAGTCGCTCAGTCATGTCCGACTCTTTGTGACCCCATGGACTGCAGCACGCCAGCCCTCCCTGTCCATCACCAACTGCCAGTTTACTCATACTCATTGTGTCGGTGATCCCATCCAACCATCTCATCCTCTGTCGTCGGACATGCAGGACTCCAAATGTTATGCCAAAACCTTTCTTTCCATTGTGATTATCCCACCGAATTATAAGGTTTTATTAAAAGTGTTACAGTTGAACCAATGAGCAATCAATGGTGCAATACGAGGAGTGAGGGACGGCCCCGCTCGGCCCCGCTCGGCCCCGCTCGGCCCCGCTCGGCCCCGCTCGGCCCCGCTCGGCCCCGCTCGGCCCCGCTCGGCCCCGCTCGGCCCCGCTCGGCCCCGCTCGGCCCCGCTCGGCCCCGCTCGGCCCCGCTCGGCCCCGCTCGGCCCCGCTCGGCCCCGCTCGGCCCCGCTCGGCCCCGCTCGGCCCCGCTCGGCCCCGCTCGGCCCCGCTCGGCCCCGCTCGGCCCCGCTCGGCCCCGCTCGGCCCCGCTCGGCCCCGCTCGGCCCCGCTCGGCCCCGCTCGGCCCCGCTCGGCCCCGCTCGGCCCCGCTCGGCCCCGCTCGGCCCCGCTCGGCCCCGCTCGGCCCCGCTCGGCCCCGCTCGGCCCCGCTCGGCCCCGCTCGGCCCCGCTCGGCCCCGCTCGGCCCCGCTCGGCCCCGCTCGGCCCCGCTCGGCCCCGCTCGGCCCCGCTCGGCCCCGCTCGGCCCCGCTCGGCCCCGCTCGGCCCCGCTCGGCCCCGCTCGGCCCCGCTCGGCCCCGCTCGGCCCCGCTCGGCCCCGCTCGGCCCCGCTCGGCCCCGCTCGGCCCCGCTCGGCCCCGCTCGGCCCCGCTCGGCCCCGCTCGGCCCCGCTCGGCCCCGCTCGGCCCCGCTCGGCCCCGCTCGGCCCCGCTCGGCCCCGCTCGGCCCCGCTCGGCCCCGCTCGGCCCCGCTCGGCCCCGCTCGGCCCCGCTCGGCCCCGCTCGGCCCCGCTCGGCCCCGCTCGGCCCCGCTCGGCCCCGCTCGGCCCCGCTCGGCCCCGCTCGGCCCCGCTCGGCCCCGCTCGGCCCCGCTCGGCCCCTCGTTGTCTCTTTCCTCTGGAACCTAACGCTTGGGAGTCTCTCGTGTCTCCACTCGAAGGACGTGAGTTTACAGCAATTCCTGAAGCCGAGAGTTGGTAGGTGCGGGCTCCCCGAGAATACTGGTTTTTGCTTTTTAGTCTTGTTAAGCTCCGCTCGTAGGGTCCCCTCTACTCTGTATCTGTGGTCTCGGGTCACTTCGGACCTTCCTAATCCCGCAGCCTTTCCTCCCCAAGTAAATTCAGTTGTTACCTTGAGAGGCCCGTGGTCTAATTTCCTTTCAGTGTAAAATCCTGAGGTAAAATATACCGTGCACGAAATATATAGTAATTTATAGGGGGAAAGTCATTATAATTGAGACATGGCCCTTGATAATTTTGTAAATATACCAAAACACTTGTTCAGGAGCTAGCTTAGAATTTCATCTTTCCAACTGGTGGTGGCGCTGAAGTTCTTTCTCGAGTGTTAGGGAGGCGTATTACTGTCCTTTTCTGGTTTATATGACCAGGGTAATAAATTGACTACAGAGGCTCTTCACTTTAGGAGATTATTTTCAGTGATGCTGGTTACTGGTATGAGCTCCAGAATCAAAGAAAAATATAAAATGGTCTCTATCCTCAGACATTTCCGACTCTTTGAGACCCCATGGAGTGTAGCCCGCCAGGCTCCTGTGTCCATGGGATTTCCCAGGCAAGAATACTGGAGTGGGTTGCCATTTCCTAATCCTGGGGATCTTCTGACTCAGGGATAAAACCCCCATTTCTTGCATCTCCATTGGCAGGAGGATTGTTACCACTGAGCCACCTGGGAAGCCTCTTTGGTCTGATACTAGTGTTTTATTTGAATTAAAGGAGTGAGTTTTGGTTGGTAGTTTTCCAGTCAGTGAGACCCAGTGTGGATAATGCTAATTATGGACTGCTGACAAGTGCAGTGGAAAGGGGTGTATAATAGTGGGAAAATATCTTAAGAGATCGGAGAATCTGAAGACATTTGAGGGATAGTTTTAGATTTTGTGCATCAAGGTTGACTGTCAGTGCTACACTAAACCTATGATTATGTGGGGCAGGTGGACAAGGAGCAGTTAGCTTCAAGTAATGAGGCCTGGTTATTTGTGGGAATGTTGTTGGTGGAATATTGTCAGAGATAAAAAAAAACTGGTTGAAAATGCTTCTAGCTAACAGACCTTTGATAGAGTTGAGTAGGAGTGGGTTGTTTTCATTAATTAAAATTAACCGGAGAAGGGAGGTTGTCCTAGAATTGTGAAGCCAGTAACACCAGTGCTGTACGCAGCTGTGTGGGATGTAATCAGGGTTATTAATAGGCTCAGGTCTTGGTGTGCAACATGTGGGCTGATTGGATAATAAGATCTTAAGAATGGAAGCCTGTGAGGATTGGTAATCCTGTTAATGGGAGACTTCATAATGAGGGCTATAGTAGGGAAACTCATTGCTTTCAGCGGTTTATCTACTCAGAGTGGGGGATACTGATTTTACTGTGGCCAGAAGCTTTGGAATCTAAGGGGCTATGAAGGAGGCCCCGCTTCTTTAAAGAGCTGGGGTATCTTCCAGTTAGGTCAGTCAGAGACAACAGGCGGCAGTGAGATTGGGGCCTTTCTCTGAGACTTCTTCACTGAGCTCAATCGAGCCAAATCTCAAGGACCTTTAAAACTTTGTGATATCTCCAGTTCCTGGCATGTTTTCCCAGGAGGGCCAGTTTCTTGGTCTCCATACTGAGTGCCCAGTGCCCTTGCATTTGTGGCTTGTGTGTTTTTGTGTGTTGCCCAGGCCCCGTGGTCTCTACTGTTTAGCCCTGTTGCTCAATAGAGCACAGAAAAGTGGTGAAAACATGTGGGAAAGTGTAGAGGAAGCTATCAGGGGTCTAGGAGAGTTGTGAGAGGAGGCAGGTTTCGGCCTCTGAATGAGCCCTATGAATGGTGTATGCGTGTGTTGCAAGCACAGTGGTGTGACCCAGTGCAAGCTCGTTCTGTGAGAGAGGCCAGTGCTTGGGGGAGACGACTTCTTGAGGCAAACAATGGGACTTCATTTTGAAAACCAGCCGACCAAAAAGATGGCTAACTAATATCTCAGAATAGCCATCTTGTTGGTGTGTGGATGCCAGATTCTTTTCTGAAACTAGAGAAAGAAGCAGTGAGGAAATAAAGTCAGAAGGGAGGAGCGAGAGGGAGAGGCAGTGGGGAAGGTAAAAAGGGCCATCAGTAAAGGGCCATCAGTCTTGCAGTACATCCCGGGGACAGCCAGCCTTCTGTGTTCATCTCTTCTTTCCTGACGCCATTCACAGTTTGGGAGGTCAGTGTATCTCCCTGTGAGCTCAACAAAGGCCCTTTAGTTTAACAGTCAGGCCAAGAGGTAGCGTCCTCTGAGGCCAGCCATCATGGATGTTTACAATAACCACAGCAGTGAGAAGCAAGGCAAAGAAACCGTTCCAACTTGGAATCAGAATTGGCTCTTCCCTGCAACAGTTGTGGGATCACGTTGTGTGGAACTGTTGACAAGGGTGGTCTCAGTTTTGACTGGAGGACCTGGATGTGGGCTGATGGCTAACTGTGGGTTGCCTGGAAGGGTGGGCATGCCATAGTGTCTTAGCTCAGTTTCCTTGGGACACAGATACTGTGACTGAGGTTTGTCTGCGTTGGTTGATTGGGAAGGTCATGATCACACCTGTGGAGGAAGGAAGGAAGTGGAATTGGGAAGAGGACTGTTACCTTGCAGTGTGTTAGAATCAAGGCCTGAGCTGAGCCCACAGGGAGGGATGGGTGCATTGGTCCTGGAGGTGGGATCCAGAAGGTTCCCCACAGCATCAACTCCATGGAGTGGATTTTGTGATGTCTTTTGGAAGGGCGAGAATCACTATAGCTTAAAATAACTGTTGGTAAAATCCGGAGATATTGTTGGTTACTTTTAGTATTTTCTGTTATTTTGAGTTGTAATGAAGAAGATTTCCGATGGATTTGGAAGGGAAAAAAGACCTTGGAGTGTATCTCTGGAAGTTGTTGAAGTCTCACTGGGACATATGCATCAGCCAACACATCTTCTTTTTATTATTAGAGTTCGGAGATGACAGTTTTTGAGCTGGCTGAGGTCACTGTGGGAGAAAGCAATGGCACCCTACTCCAGTACTCTTGCCTGGAGTACTGAAAAATCCCATGGACAGAGGAGCCTGGTGGGCTGCAGTCCATGGGGTCTCGAAGAGTTGGACACGACTGAGCGACTTCACTTTCACTTTTCACTTTTATGCATTGGAGAAGGAAATGGCAACCCACTCTAGTGTTCTTGCCTGGAGAATCCCAGGGATGGAGGAGCCTGGTGGGCTGCCATCTATGGGGTCGCACAGAGTCGGAAACGACTGAAGTGATTTAGCAGGAGCAGCAGCAGCAGCAGAGGTCACTGTGACTGATAAGAAGCTGTCTTGAATCCGGTTTGCTGCTCGGGCGCCTTCCTGTGTATTATTCCATCATAAATGCATGAGTTGTTAAGCCTTGGCATCTTTCTGGGGATTGCACAGCACGATGGATGGATTATTACTGAATGTGTGGAGAGTGTGTTGAACCAGATGATATTTCATAAGGGTCTTTCAACCTAGAAGGAAAATGGTGCTAAACTTTGATGGCAGAGGGATTTCATTAGGGAGGGGCCATTAAATCTCAGGATGTAAGGAAAGATCGGGCTCCCCAGGTGGTGCTAGTGATAAAGAATCACCTGCCAATGCAGGAGACATAAGAGACATGGGTTTGATCCCTGAGTCGGGAGGAGGGCATGGCAACCTACTCCATGGGCAGAGGAGTCTGGTGGACTACAGTCCATAGGGTCGCAAAGAGCCAGACAAGACTGAAGAAACTTAGCTCACGGGCACAGAGAAGGATTATTCGTAGACTCTGAAGACCATCAGCTCCATAGCAACCTGTAGTACAAAGGCTTATTCTGGAGATGATGCAGCTGCTATTTCTTGCTGCCAGTGCAGTGGGGTTCTCTCCATGTCTTTCCAAACCACGTGCATGTGCCACATACTTGCACAATACAGATAAACAGGAACTCTTGTGAATGGTTGGTGGGAATGTAAATAGTACATGGAGAACAGTACGGAGGTTCCTCAAATATTAAAAAGAACATGCATAGGATCTCAGAGTCTCACTTCTGATTATATACCCAAAGGAAGCAGAATCAGTATATTTTAAAAAATATTTATTCATTTGACTCCATTGGGCCTTAGTTGTGGATCACGAGATCCTTTTTGCATCACGCAGGACCTTTCATCCTGGCAGGGGGCTCTGGAGTATGCCGGCTCTGTCTTTGCGGTACCTGGGCTTAGTTGCTCTGCTGCATGTGGGATCTTACATCCCCAACCAAGGATTGAACAAGGACTGAGTCCCCTTTGTTGCAAGGCAGGTTCTTAACCTGGAATTCCTGTGACCACCAGGAATGTCCTGTGAAAAATCAGTATTTTGAAGGAGTTAACTGCATTCGTACCGGAGAAGGCAATGGCACCCCACTCCATTACTCTTGCCTGGAAAATCCCATGGACAGAGGAGTCTGGTAGGCTGCAGTCCATGGGGTCGCACAGAGTCGGACACGACTGAAACGACGCAGCAGCAGCACTGCATTCGTATAATCAATATTTCTTTATTCACAACAATCATTTTGCTTCAAATAACACAGTTTTATCTGATTTCAGTTCTTCATAACAGAACCTAGGAATGCCCCAAAGGCTCTCAAGGTTGAAAGAATCTATTAGAGTTTCTTTTCATGGTGAACTCAAAGAATAGTTAATTTGGGAATTATATACTAATAATTTGCATGGAGCTTTTATAGACTCTGGCCCCCTAAAACCTACTCCCCTGTTTATGGATGTTCCTGTATATTTCCCAATGTCCTCTTTTGTTCCCAAATAAAACCATTAGTATGCGCCTGATTTACATGAAGTGAAAATAGAAAAATAAACATGTAAACTATTAGGAAATAAACTTCAGAACTAAGGTTAAAAGTGCTTTCTCTATTTGACCTTGGAGAATTCTGAAATTATTTATTTGTGATTATTTATTTATTATTGGATGTAAGGAAAGATCGGGCTCCCCAGGTGGTGCTAGTAATAAAGAATCACCTGCCAATGCAGGAGACATAAGAGACATGGGTTTGATCCCTGAGTCAGGAGGAGGGCATGGCAACCTACTCCATGGGCAGAGGAGTCAGTGGCTCCACAGAATGTGGGAATTTCCTGGACCAGGCATTGACCCCTTGTCTCCTGCATTGGCAGGCCGATTCCTTATCCCTGAGTCACCAGGGAAGTCCCAGAAATCATTGAGAATGCAGACTACATGGTGGCATTTTTTTGTTTGTTTGATAAACTAGAAATTTCATACATTCAATCCCCAACATTTTTGTTCTTGTTACTTTGAAGTCACCGAAAGCACAAGAATGAACCAAACCCAAAGTTTAGTTTGGATACTGGCACAGATGATATGTTATGAGAATGTTTGTTAACTGATGAAGCTTTCTAGTTGGAGCACTATAGACTTCCAACCTGATGGGAATTTCTCAGCCTGCCCAGATAGGCAGCATAGGAAGCAGTTGGTTTAAAGTCTAAAGGTATCAGTTGTCAAACATGGAGAAACCACAGTGAGACTGTTTAACAAAACACTGAATGTTTACTCATGCTATGAATTTGTTACATTCCTTTTCCTGCTGTACAGATATGTTCCATTGTTCTATACGGTTGTTGAAGATGGTAGTAAATTACTATTTATCTGTTTTACTAAACAGAAAAATTACTATTTACTATCTGTTGCTTAAGACATTTTTACACTAGCCTAATGAACAGTAATGTTTAGAAATATTTAATATTAATCCTAAATAGAAGTCCAGTTTTCCAAAGCATATTAAAATGATGTAACATTATAGAACTAATAAATATGTTCCATAGTTCATTGTCAGCTGTAGTAGAATTTCCTTTTTCTTGAGGTTTTTTTTTTTAATATTGTGATGGGTTTTACCATACCTCAACATGAATCAGCCATAGGCATTCATGTGTCCCCTCCCTCCTTTCCCACCCTATCCCTTCAAGTTGTCACAGAGCAGTGGCTCTGGATGCTCAGTCATATATCAAACTCCCACTGGCTATCTATTTTACATGTGGTAATATACATGTTTCAATGCAATTCTCTAAAATCATGCTACCCTATTTCTTTTGTTTTTATAAGTTTTTCCTTAGCGTTATTTTTTCTGTCCACATGTTGTGACTGAGATTTAAAGTTTAATTTACATTTCTCCTCTGCCTTACACTAACAAATACATACGTCGGTGGGTTATTTTGAGACTTTTGTAATGTGAAAATGCACATAAGACAATGACAGGGAACATAGTAGCTGCCCTATAAACATGAAGAAAGTTCCTTTAGGACTTGAGTTCAGTCAGTTAATACACATAGAAATATTTATAAATAGTGCAAAGTTGGTGATAATTTTGGTGAAAGTAAATTGTAATGTCTTCTCAAGATGTTATTTTGTACTCTGCTCTGTTGTCCACATCTGACAGAGGTTTTAGAAACAGCAAAGAAAAGAGAGAATATATAATTTTTTTTAATTAAAACTGCCTAATTACTGTCAAGTGATCTTTTAGTAATTTTTGACATTCCATTACGTTCAGGAAGTATTCACTTATGATGTTATATGTATATGACGTATATTATGATGTAAACAAGTTTTTCTCAAAAGTATTTGAAGCTATGTCATCATAAGCATGGAAAATAAACAGTTTCTATAAAGAAGAATGCAGTTCTCATTACAGGAAAGTTTTTCTCTCTTCTTTAATAACTTTTAAAATTTATTTTTGGCCGTGCTGGGTCTTCACTGTGCTCCTGGCTTTTCTATCCTTGCGGCGAGCAGGGGCTATAAATTCTGTACATAAAATACATAAATGTGGCTGGTGTTTGGTTGGAGACTGGCATTCTGAATCTCCTTGTTTTGGTCAGTCCAGATCACTCAGTGTCTTTTTTTTCTTTCCGCTGTGCTGAGCCTTTCTCTGTGCAGCAGAGAAAACTGCACGTGGGCTTTCTCTAGTTGCAGCAAGCAGGAACTACTCTTAATTGCTGTGCTGGTTTCTCACTGCTATAGCTACTCTTGTTGCGGAGCACAGGCTTTAGAACACAGGCTCAAAAAAAAAAAAAAAGAACACAGGCTCAGTACTTGTGTTGCTTGGGCTTAGTTGCTCCAAGGCACGTGGTATCCTCCCAGACCAGGGATCAAACCTGTGTCCCATGCATTGGCAGGTGGATTCTTTATCACTGGACCCCCAGGGAAGTGTCAGTGAGTGGCTTTCAACCGAGCAAATCCCAGTATCTTTCAACCAGGATCCTCCTGTGTCTTTTAACCGTTAATACCTTGTGAAATAAAATTTGGGGTCATCACCGCATAACTGAGAGATCTGAAAACCAGGAGAGACTCCCCTAAACTTACCTGGACTTCCTGAGAAGGACGATGGGCCCAAGAGGCTGTTACTGATTTCCCAAGGCTACTATGTCGGAAGCTCAGAATGGTACCTGTTTTGCTCCAGCCTGCATTCCCCTCAGGGTGCATTGTCGTTGGGCTGCTGCAGTGACTAATAAGCTTGATCTTTGAAGAAGTGGAATGTCAAGATATTTTTCTCCTTATAGGTGTTTGTTTATTAAGAGCTGTGTGTTTCACATTCCAGCTTGTCATCCCTACACAAAGCCAGTTCTTGTTTACTTAAACTGCTTAAATTAATTCTAATTGCAGGAATATTTCTGGGTCCAGCCGCCACCCCACATCAGCCCCTACCCACCCCCAGCCCGGGCACCACACCAGGTTTCAGTTCCTATACTGAACTGCTTCAGCCTCATCAGCAGGAATCTTAAGAGGAAACCTTACTCTCCAATGCAATTATCCCACGGAATTTTAAGTTTTTACTTTAAAACTGTTACAGTTATGAGGAATCAATGATGCAACACAAGACGGGAAAGACCATCATGTACTTCTAAAGCCTGACAAGATACCTGGGAACCGAAAGGAAGAACACAGCAGGTGTCCTCTTGGCCCTGCTCGGCCCCGCTGGCTCCGCCCCTCACACGCCCAGGCCAGGCGCATGCGTGTGTCCTACGCCCCGCCCTTCGCTGTGGCATTCCTCTCATACCAATGGCTGAGGAGTCTCTCGTCCTCGCTTCGACGCAAGGGATTCTACAGCCAATTCCGGAAGCTGAGACTTGGTAGACGCGGTCGACCATTGGAAACGTCAGGTACTTGTTTTTGTTTTGTTGTTAAGCTGCGCCTGTGGGGTCCCCTCTTCTCCCTATTTGTAGTCTCCAGTCACTTCTCACCTCCCTATTCCCCGACCCCTTCCTCTAGCCCAAATAAATTCAGCCGTTGCTGTGAGAGGCCCAGGGTCTGTTTCCTCTCGATGTAAGATTCTGAGGAAACACATACAGTGCACAAAATACGTAGTAATTTATAAGGAAAAAGTCATTTTAATTATGACGTGGCACTTGATAATTTTATAAGTATCAAATCACGTGTTCAGGAACTAGTGTAGAATATCAGCTTTGGGACTGGTGCTTGACCTGAAGTTCTTTCTCGAGTGTTAGGGAGGCGTATTACTGTCCTTTTCTGTTTTATATGAGCATGGTAGTAAATTGACTACAAAGACTTCATTTTAGGAGATTATTTTCAGTGATGCTGGTTACTTGTATGAGCATTAGAATCAAAGAGAAATATAAAATGGTCGCAGTGCTCAGTCAGATCTCTTTGAGAACCCCAGGGACTGTAGCCCACCAGGCTCCTGTGTCCATGGGATTTCCCAGGCAAGAATACTAGAGTGGGTCGTTGTTAAGTCGCTCAGTCCTGTCGGACTCTTGGCAACCGTATGGACTGCAGCAGGCAGGGTTCCCTGCCCTTCACCATCTCCAGAACTTGCTCAAATTCCTGTCCATCGAGTCCGTGATGACATCCAACCATCCCATCCTCTTTTCCGCCTGCCTTCCATCCTTCCCAGCATCAGGGTCTTTTCCAATGAGTCGGCTCTTCACATCAGGTAGCCAAAGTTTTGGAGCTTCAGATTCAGCATCAGTCCTTCCAGTGAATATTCAGGGTTGATTTCCTTTAGGCTTTGTTATGGAAAAATGAGAATCCAGAGTCACAAAGCACACCTCGGAAGACACTCAAGACAGTGGAGTACCATTTATTACCCCAGCACGTCCCAGGGGAATCCGTTCCGAACAAGGACCCCGACATTTTCGAGAGACTCAGTTTTATACCCCTCACTAAGTGAGTGTTTACATGTTCGCAACTTTTTTTGATGTATATGATTTAGTTTTACAACCTGTAGGTGTAGGGAGAACTAACAAGGTTAAAGGGGAACAGTAATTATACTTCAAGGGGGATATCTTCATTATTAATCTAACCAGGGCAGCCTGACCTTAACTCCAATCTTTGCCATCTGTGGGGAGAGAGGTCTCCAAGGAGACCTGGTTTTATTTTAAGGATGGTTTCCTCATTCTTGGGCAAAGTTCAAGCCCAGTTCACCTGTTTTCTTAAGATGGCTGACAGGCCTCAAGATGGAGTTCTTCCTGCCTTCCTCAAAGCAGCCCCAAGAGATTGATGGTCCTAGAGGGCTTGCCTTGCTGTCCAAGGAACTCTTGAGAGTCTTCTTCAGCACCACAGTCCAAAAACATGAATTCTTCTATGTTCAGCCTTCTTTATGGACCAGCATTCAAAAAGCAAAACTTTGATTCTAATTTTTATATCATAGGCTCTTCAGATAAAACATTCAGTTGCTTAAGCACTGCATAAGAACATTATAAAATTTTTATTTTCTAGTGTTCCCCTTACATAATTGTTGAAATGGAGATGATCTGTAATGTATACATAATACTTAAGTCGTGAATAATGTTGATAATGCCATTTATCTTGTTTTAAAAATAGTCCACAAAAATGTCGTCTTACCTATTTACACCTCTCATACAGAGGGTTACCACATGCAGCTGTTTTTGGTTAGATGCCACATCCAAAGACTCAACGGCAGTATGTTACGTGACAGGTTAAAGCAAAATCAAAAAACCCATGAATTTAATTTGAAACTGTATATGATATTACATATTTGCTAGGAATTTGATATTTGGAGAGAAGAAAATACAGTCGACCCTTCGTATCTGCATATCCATGGATTCAATCAAAGCATGGAAAATATTTGGGGAAAAAATTCCATGGTATTCCAAAAAACACAACTTGAATTTGCCACTCATCTCAACTATTTCCGTAGCATTTATATTATATCTGAGCTTCCCTGGTGGCTCAGATAGTAAAGAATGTGCCTGCATTGCAGGAGACATGGTTTGATACGTAGGTCAGGAAGATCCCCTGGAGAAGGAAATAGCCACCCACTCCAGTATTCTTGCCTGGAGAATTCCCGGTACAGAGGAGCCTGGCGGACAGAGGAGTCTGACTCCATGGGGTCGCAAAGAGTCGGACACGACTGAGCTACTAACATTACATTATTTTGAGTATAGGGACCTTTGTTGTCAGTGTGATGCCTTTGCTTTTTAACTTCTAGGAAGCAGATGTCTTTTAATTTCCTGCAGTCGCGACCTTCTTCAGAGATTACACTATTGAATTGTTCCGCCCCGCCCGCCTCACCTTCCCAAGGTGCAGGGCAGACCCGACTTCCTTCCCTCCACGACAGCTTGTCTCCGCTTCCCCAGGCCGCCCCCACCGTTTCACTGCCGGCCCGCGCAGCTTCCCACATCCGGAAGTGGAGAGCCGGCGGTGCAGCTGTCTCAGCAGCGCGGCGTGAGTTTCTCTCTTAGTCGCAGGTGCCGCTCTCATTCGGCTTCCCTCGGTACCCCGGGTCTGAGGGTCTCTGCTGATTCTAAATCCTCGCGCCCGCCCCACCAACCCCAGCAAATTCAGACGTCTCCGTGAGCGGTGAAGGGGCACCTCCCTTTTGGTTTAAAGTCTGCACTGAAGCCCGTTCCTGCTTTTGAAACTCGGAAACGCTGCGTTTCGCACCTCCTTCCAGTCTTAAAACCATTTACTGTCCCCTCTGCACTTCCTGCACCGCATAAAAGTCTCTTCCACAAGGTGGGTATTTATGCTCCGCGGTCCTCAGCCTCGCCTTCTCGGCCCCTGGAAGCCACGTCCCCTTCCCAGGTCCTGGGATTCTGGGGAGCGTGCCCCGCTCCTGAGACCCACTCCCTCTCAGCGCCCATATCTTATCGGGCCTTGTCTTCATAATGACCTTTCCCCTGATCCTGTGTCGGGGTGGGTGACCTGGGCCAGCCACTTGACCCCCGTGGTTCTTCCATCCCAAATTCCACCAGCTGGAATTTGGCTCTTGCAGGAGGAGGGCTTCTTATTCAGCCGCCATTCCCGTAAATAGTGGAGGTGGGGTGGGGTGGGGTGTGGTGTCATGAGAAGCAAAGACATCGACTTAGAGAGAAATAGAAAACTGAAAAAAGCCTGAGGAAGAATCGATGACAAGAGAATTGGTGAGGAACTTGCAAAGAGACGGAAACATGAAAGAGGAATTCTTGAAGGTTGCGGGTAGGCAAGGACAGAAGTTTAGAAAAAAGCAAGATCTCCAGAGTTAAAGGTGAGCAAAATAGGAAGGTGTTGTTCAGTCCGAGTCTTTGCGACCCCTGTATCTCTCAAAGTTTGCTCAAATTCTTGTTCATTGAGTCCAGTTCAGTTCAGTTGTCGCTCAGTCATGTCCGACTCTTTTCGAACCCATGAATTGCAGCACGCCAGGCCTCCCTGTCCATCACCAACTCCCGGAGTTCACTCGGACCCAGGTCCATCGAGTCAGTGATGCCATCCAGCCATCTCAGCATCCTCTGTCGTCCCCTTCTCCTCCTGCCCCCAATCCCTCCCAGGATCAGAGTCTTTTCCAATGAGTCACCTCTTCACGTGAGGTGGCCAAAGTCCTGGAGTTTCAGCTTCAGCATCATTCCTTCCGAAGAAATCCCAGGGCTGATCTCCTTCAGAATGGACTGGTTGGATCTCCTTGCAGTCCAAGGAACTCTCAAGAGTCTTCTCCAACAGCACAGTTCAAAAGCATCAATTCTTCGGCGCTCGGCCTTCTTCACAGTCCAACTCTCACATCCATACATGACCACAGGAAAAACCATAGCCTTGACTAGATGAACCTTTGTTGGCAAAGTAATGTCTTTGATTTTGAATATGCTATCTAGGTTGGTCATAACTTTCCTTCCAAGGAGTAAGTGTCTTTTAATTTCATGGCAGCAGTCACCATCTGCAGTGATTTTGGAGCCCCCAAAAATAATGTCTGACACTGTTTCCACTGTTTCCCCATCTATTTCCCATGAAGTGATGGGACCGGGTGCCATGATCTTCGTTTTCTGAATGTTGAGCTTTAAGCCAACTTTTTCACTCTCCACTTTCACTTTCCTCAAGAGGCTTTTGAGTTCCTCTTCACTTTCTGCCATAAGGGTGGTGTCATCTGCATATCTGAGGTTATTGATATTTTTCCCAGCAATCTTGATTCCAGCTTGTGTTTCTTCCAGTCCAGCGTTTCTCCCAGTCCAGCGTTTCTTGTGATGTACTCTGCATGTAAGTTAAATAAACAGGGTGACTATACAGCCTTGACGTACTCCTTTTCCTATTTGGAACCAGTCTGTTGTTCCATGTCCGGTTCTAACTGTTGCTTCCTGACCTGCATACAGATTTCTCAAGAGGCAGGTCAGGTGGTCTGGTATTCCCATCTTTTCAGAACTTTTCACAGTTAATTGTGATCCACACAGTCAAAGGCTTTGGCATAGTCAATAAAGCAGAAATAGATGTTTTTCTGGAACTCTCTTGCATTTTCAATGATCCAGTGGATGTTGGCAATTTGATCTCTGGTTCCTCTGCCTTTTCTAAAACCAGCTTGAACATCTGGAAGTTCATGGTTCACATATTGCTGAAGTCTGGCTTGGAGAATTTTCAACATTACTTTACTAGCATGTGAGGTGAGTGCAATTGTGCGGTAATTTGAGCATTCTTTGGCATTGCCTTTCTTTGGCATTGGAATGAAAACTGACCTTTTCAGTCCTGTGGCCACTGCTGAGTTTTCCAAATTTGCTGGCATATTGAGTGCAGCACTTTCACAGCATCATCTTCCAGGATTTAAAATAGCTCAGCTGGAATTCCATCACCTCCACTAGCTTTGTTCATAGTGATGCTTTCTGAGGCCTACTTGACTTCACATTCCAGGATGTCTGGCTATAGATGAGTGATTATCTTAGTCGTAAAGATCTTTTTTGTATAGTTCTTCTGTGTATTCTTGCCACCTCTTCTTAATATCTTCTGCTTCTGTTAGGTCCATACCATTTCTGTCCTTTATTGAGCTCATCTTTGCATGAAATGTTCCCTTGGTATCTCTAATTTTCTTGAAGAGATCTCTAGTTTTTCCCATTCTGTTGTTTTCCTCTATTTCTTTGCATTGATCGCTGAGGAAGGCTTTCTTATCTCTTCTTGCTATTCTTTGGAACTCTGCATTCAGATGTTTATATCTTTCCTTTTCTCCTTTGCTTTTCACTTTTCTTTTCACAGCTATTTGTAAGGCCTCCCCAGACAGCCATTTTGCTCTTTTGCATTTCTTTTCCATGGGGATGGTCTTGATCCCTGTCTCCTGTACAGTGTCACAAACCTCCGTCCATAGTTCATCAGGCACTCTATCTATCAGATCTAGGCCCTTAAACCTATTTCTCACTTCCACTGTGTAATCATTGAGTCCAGGGATGCTATCTAACCATCTGATCCTCTGCCAACCCCTTCAATAGCCTTCAGGTAGAGGGGCTGGGAATCAGGGGTCCCAAAGAGGGCGACAGTGGAGAGGCGGTTCACACAGAGAGCCCGCAAAGGGGATACAAGAGTTAGAACCTTGGCTTAAAGAGCGATATCCTGCTGGGAGAGAAAGGGGACCCCTAGTGATCGGGCTTCCCTCGTGGCTCAGCTACTAAAGAACCCGCTGGTAATGCAGGAGACCTGGGTTCAATCCCTGGGTTGGGAAGATCCCCTGGAGAAGGGAACAGCTACCCACTCCAGTATTCTGACCTGGAGAATTCCATGGACTACAGCCATGGGGTTGCAAGAGTCAGACAGGACTGAGCGACTTTGACTCACATCCAGTAATTGGAGGAGCTGAGAAAGCAAGCAAGGTGAAAGGAAGCATATCCACTTGGGAGTGCCAGAGAGTTGGGAGGAAGGGAGGGCAGAGATGGAGGAAGAAAGGCAGAAATTCATGGAGATTGAGGATCATCAAGGATGTTGGATTAGAAGCATTTTACAGGGAACAGATGGCAGCGAGAGGCCAGATGGGAGTCAGGAAAGAAGTAGAGAGGAGGACAGCTGGAGAGCAGAGGGGAAGAGAAAGGGAGACGGAGAAAGAAGTAGGGACACAGATCAACTTAATAAAGTGGAAACAAGTAGTGTGCAGGTGGGGGAGAGGACTAGATCCAGGAGAGTGTTGAATTGGTTGGATAAGTATTATGAAGTTGTGATACATTGATTTTTGCCTTACCTCATAGCTCAGTCAGTAAAGAATCTGCCTGCAATGCAGGAGACCCAAGTTCAGTTTCTGGGTGGGGAAGATCCTCTGGAGAAGGAAATGGCAACCCACTCCAGTATTCTTGCCTGGAGAATCCCATGGACAGAAGAGCCTCGCGGGCTACAGTCCATGGGATCGCAAGAGTCTGACACGACTTAGTAACAAAACCACCACATTGATTTTTGGCTTTAGGATCTAATAAATTTAAAACTTGTTTCTTTACATTATACAGATGAGAAGTGCAAAACTTCTGTCTGTAAGGCTTGTGCCTTTTGTAATTATTTGTATTAAAAGATAACATCCATATGCAGAACTGACTGACTCTCTTACTACATAATGCCTTTTCCAGGAACATTAAATATGTTCTTTGTGATCATTTTCCTTTTTGCTTTCTCCTTTCTGTACATTTAATTCTTTTTGTAGCTTGGGATAGATTAGATCATTCAATACCGACTTTCTTGTAAAGAATTATTTGCTTCTGAAATAAGATTTGTTACCCTCCTGTAAATAGTTCATGTCATTGTTTTCTAAGTATGCTGTGTTCTCAAGAGTTTTTTGTTTTCACTTGACACCATAATTTTTCAGTGGAAAAATTTTTAACAAGCTGATTCACTTTAGCTCTGTTTCATGTTTATTTGAGGCCCATTTGCTGTTTCTTCTTAATGTTATATTTTTGAAGCATTTTTCTGGCAACTAGTAAAGAGATGTAGACTGTTTTGACGAGTACTTAGGAAGAATGTCAGTGATCTTTTATATTAAAGAGTCACGACCTAATTTAAGCAGTTCGTCTGATACTCCATTTTCCTCTCTTTTATGTGATCTGGTAACTAGTGAGCAAGGAGGTGATCTGATGATGTTTCCCTCTGGTCCAGAATCTGAGCAACAGTGACCACTGAAATGATTGGCCAAATCAGGTGTGTGACTGTGTGTGACAGTTCTTCTTGGAGGGAGAGCCCAGTTGTTACTAGAATTTAAAATGGGTCCCAATTTTGCAAAGTGAAAAAGGACAACAGTAGGATGGAGGCGGGAACATATGCTTAGAGTGAGATAGATTATCAGCAAATGTCTTCTATGAATAAGGGTCAATCTGCAGGGAGACCTCCCACCTTCACTGGCTTCCCCGTGTCCTCAGGGCAGCATCCTGACTCCTCAGATGGCTCCACAGCCCTTTGTCACCCTCAGGTCACTGCCAGTGTCTCCAGCCTCATCCAGGGAGCTGAACCCATTCTCATGGTCAGTCTGTCCTGGTCATATCCACTTAGTCCTTGCTCATAGACACCAAAACCTTCACTGTCTTGGATCTTAGTTTCTACACCTGCCTTTGGTCATTAATCACTGTGGCCCTTGCTCTTTCTGTTCTTTCAGGTCTAGGCCAGCGAGGTCTCCCCGTCTCTTTCCCATATTCTCTGTCACATTAACCAGGTTTACTGCCTCTATATTAATCACCTTCATCAGAAATGCCCTTGGCCTTTGAGTGTTTGAAGTCTTTCCTCTTTTCCCTCCATTGAAGGATGCACCATGTTCCTCTTCCTCCATGGATGCTCACAGCATCTCACTCTGGGGGTGAGGACTGGGAATGTGGGTTGGGCTGAAGAATTCTCAGGGGAGACAGAGGGGACAGGGTAGGTGGTGATGGTTTCTGTATCTGTTCTGGACATTTCAACTCTAATTGATCCTTACCCCATGTGGACACTTAATCACTGAAAAGCAAAAAGATATGGGGAGTCCTAATGAGCCCAATAGGTCTAGTGTCTTGAGGTGTCCCCATGTTTTAGTCTGCTGTGTCACTCCTCACTGCAGCCCCCAGGTCTTCTAAGCTCTGTCCACCCAGGGACCAGTTGCCATCTTAGACAGCAGCTCTGCCTTCCAGCAGTTTATCTGCTCAGATCAGGGGATGCTGAGTTTACTGTGGTTAGAGTGGCCAGAAGGTTTGGAATCCAAGGGGATATGAGGGAGTCCGTGTCCTCCGCCCTCCTTAAAGATCTGGGATATCTTCCAGTTAGCTCTCACTGGGGAGAACAGGGGTCAGTGAGACTGGGTCTCTCTATGTTTGTTAATTCTTCACTGCCCTCAATCCAACCAAATCTCAAGGGCCTGTAAAACTTTCTGATGTCCCAAGTTGCTGGCAGGTTTTCCCAGGAGGGCCACTTCCTTCGTCTCTGTACTGAGTGCTGAGTGTCCTTGGATTTGCAGGTTGGTGCAACTCTGTTGCGATACTCATGCCCTTGTCTCTGCTGTTTATCCCTCTTGTTCAACCATGCATGAAGAGGTAGAAAAATGGGGGAAAGTGAAGGGGAGCTTGTCAGAGTCTCCAGGAGGATTGTGGCAGCAAGAGTAGGCCTGTGGATGAACCCAATGAATGGGGGGGGTGGTGTGTGTGTGTATGTGTGTGAGAGAGACATTCGTACTTGTGGGATCATGTTGTGTGGAACTCTTGACAAAGGTGGTCTCAGTTCTACCTGGAGGACCTAGATGTGGGCTCATGGGCAATTGTGGGCTGCGTGGAATGGTGGGCATGCCATAGTGTCTTAGCTCAGTTTCCCTGGGACACAGATGCTGTGACTGAGGTTTGCATGACTGGGTTTCGTTGGGAAACACATGATCACACCACTGAAGGAAGGAAGGAAGTGGAATTGGATTGAGAACTGTTACCCTGCAGTGTGTTAGAATCAAGGCCTGAGCTGAGCCCACAGGGAGGTCTGGGTGCAGGAGGATGGGCACAGTGGTCACAGAGAAGGGGGATGGGATCCAGGAGGTGCCCCACAGCACCCCCTCCACACAGTGCATTCTGTGGGGTCTTTAGGGAGGGCGAGAATCAGGCCCTTAGAATAACTGTCATTAAAATTCTAGAGATCACTTTGCGGATTACCTATAGATTTTCTGTTAGTTTGAGTTGCTAATGAAGATTTCAGATGGAAGGTAAAAAAAGAGAAGTTGGCGTGTTCTTGGAAGATGTTGAAGTTGCACTGGGGCGTGTGCATCAGCCTACACATCTGTCTTGTATTATTAGATTTTGGTGATGACAGTTTGGGGCTGCTGGGGTCACTGTGACTGATAAGATGTCTTGAGTCTGGTTGGTGTTTGGGCTTCTTCGTGTGTATTATTCCATCATTAACACAGGAGTTGTTAAGGCTTGGAACCTTCTGGGGATTGCCTAGCAGGATGGGTGGATTATTACTAGGTCTCTGGGGAGTGTGTTAGCCCAGATGCAGATTTGGAAGTTTCTCTCAGCCTCAAAGGGTAATGGTTGGGCCTCAGCTTTGATGGCAGAAGTTTCGCATGATGCACTGAAGGCTTGTTCTTAGAATCCGAGGGTTATCAGCTCCACAGCAACCTGTAGTACAGAGGCTTATTCTGGAGATGACGCAGCTGCTACTTGTTGCTGCCAGCGCAGTGGATTCCTCTGCTGTTCTCTCATCATCTTTACAGGTCTCGGGCGTCTGCCATGTACATGCACAGTACAGTTAATGGTTGGAAACGGTTGAAGGCAAGTAAATGGTACATGGAAAACAGTACGGAGTTACCCAAAGATTAAAAATAGAACATGCATAGGATCGCGCAATCTCACTTCTAATTATATAGCTGAGAAAAGCAAAATTTTTAAAACTGTTTATGTATTTGGCTTTGCCTGCATCCTCCAGGATCTTTGGTTTCAGTGCACTGAAATTCTAGTGTGGTGCTCGGGCTTAGTCGCTCTGCTGCCTGTGGGATCTTAGTTCCCTCACCAGCGATTGAACCCACATCCCCCACAGAGCTAGGCAGGTTCTTCACCACTGGACCGTCAGGGAAGTTCTGTGCAAAAATCAGTATTTTGAAGGAGTAACCAGCACTCCCGTAACCCATACTGTATGATTCACAACAACCATGTGTTGTAGAAACAACCTGAATGTCTGTGCTCAGCCGAGTGGATGATGAAATCGTGATGTGTGTATGAGACAGGCTGGGTCCTGGGACCTTTTACTGCAGTTCTTGCACCTGGACGAATGTCTTCTCGGGCAACAGACCACAAAGAAAGTGTAATTGAACAAAGAAACTATAACCACATTCATGAGCGGACAGCAATTCTGAACAATAAGTAAAAGGACCACAAACCAAGCTTGATTTCTGAGGCTCCAGAAGCAAAATCAGGTCACTTCCCCTGATCCCTGCTCACAGCACCACCGGGGGGCCCGAGGCGGAGCAGGTCACCTCAGCTTCCTTCCAGCCTTAACCAAAGGGATCAACTCACCCCGCTTTTTGGGAGGAGCAGGGGCACACACTTCTTTTTCTGTCTCTCCTTACTGCAGCAAGGGTCCCAATGAAGCCTTTCTTGAAATTCCCCTCTGGTCTCATAACTATTTCTATTGATTAAAGAGCCCCAGGATCCAGGTTGAAAACATGTAAATGTAAGTGTTAGTCACTCAGTCATGTCATACTCTTTGTGACCCCAGGGACTGTACCCTGCCAAGCTTCTCTGTCCGTGGAATTCTCTAGGCAAGATTACTGCAGTGGATTGCCATTCTCTTCTTCAGGGGATCTTTCCATCCAAGGGGTCAAATCTGGGTCTTCTGCATTGCTGGCAGATTCTTTACCTTCTGAGCTCCCAGGGAAGTCCTCATTGGTAACCCAGGCAAATATACACACATATTTGTAATGGCATATTCAGTTCAGTTTAGTTGCTCAGCCATGTCTGACTCTGCCAGCTCATGGACTGCAGCACGCCAGGCTTCCCTGTCCATCACCAACTCCCGGAACTTACTCAAACTCATGTCCATCACATCGGTGATGCCATCCAACCATCTCACCCTCTGTCATCCCTTTCTCCCACCTTCAATCTTTCCGAGCTTCAGGATTTTTGCCAGTGACTCAGTTCTTTGCATCAGGTGGCCAAAGTATTGAAGTTTCAGCTTCAGCATCAATACTTCCAATGAATAGTCAGGAATGATTTTGTTTAGGATTGACCAGTTGGATTTCTTTGCTGTCCAAGGGACTCTCAAGAGTCTTCTCCAACACCATGGTTCAAAAGCATCAATTCTTCGCCACTCAGCTTTCTTTATACTCCAACTCTCACATCCATACATGACTACTGGAAAAACCATAGCTTTGACTAGACCTTTGTTGGTAAAGTAATGTCTCTGCTTTTCAATATCCTATCTAGGTTGGTCATAGACATAGCTTTTCTTCCAAGGAGCAAGCATCTTTTAATTTCATTTGTGCAGTCATCATAAGCAGTGATCTTGGAGACCCCAAAAATAAAGTCTGTCACTGTTTCCACTGTTTCCCCAGCTATTTGCCATGAAGTGATGGGACCAGATGCCATGATCTTAGTTTTCTGAATGTTGGGTTTTAAGCCAACTTTTTCACTCTCTCACTTTCATCAAGAGGCTCTTTAGTTCTTCTTCACTTTCTGCCATAAGAGTGGTGTCATATGCATATCTGAGGTTACTGATATTTTTCCCGGCAATCTTGATTCCAGCTTGTGCTTCATCCAGCCCAGCATTTCGCATGATGTGCTCTGCATGTAAGTTAAGTAAGCAGGGTAATAATATGCAGCCTTGATGAACTCCTTTCCAAATTTGGAACCAGTCTGTTATTCCATGTCCAGTTCTAACTGTTGCCTCTTGACCTGCATGCAGATTTCTCAAGAGGCAGGTCAGGTGGTCTGGTAGTCCCATCTCTTTAAGATTTTTCCACAGTTTGTTGTGATCCACACAGTCAAAGGGTTTGGCATATTCAATAAAGCAAAAGTAGATGTTTTTGTGGCATTCTCTTGCTTTTTTGATGATCCAGTGGATGTTGGCAATTTGATCTCTGGTTCCTCTGCCTTTTCTGAATCCAACTTGAACATCTGGAAGTTCCCAGTTCACATATTGTTGAAGCCTGGCTTGGAGAACTTTTATCATTACTTTGCTAGCATGTGAGCTGAGTACAATTGTGTGGTAGTTTGAACATTCTTTGGCATTGCCTTTCTTTGGGATTGGAATGAAAACTGACCTTTTCCAGTCCTGTGGCCACTGCTGAGTTTTCCAGATTGGCTATTGTATTGAGTGCAACACTTCCACAGCATCATCTTTTAGGATTTGAAATAGCTCAGCTGGAATTCCATCACCTCCACTAGCTTTGTTCATAGTGGTGCTTCCTAAGGCCCACTTGAATTTGCATTCCAGGATGTCTCACTCTGGGTGAGTGATCACACCATTGTGGTTATCTGGGTCATGAAGATCTTTTTTGTACAGTTCTCCTGTGTATTCTTGCCACGTCTTCTTAATATCTTCTGCTTCTGCTAGGTCCATACCATTTCTGTCCTTTTTTGTGCCCATCTTTGCTTGAAATGTTCCCTTGGTATCTCTAATTTTCTTCAGGAGATCTCTAGTCTTTCCCATTCTATTGTTTTCCTCTATTTCTTTGCGTTGATCACTAAGGAAGGTTTTCTTATCCCTTCCCGTGTAGATGGAGATTTTTGTCACTTGGGACAGCTTGGATGAATGTAGAGAATATTATGCTAAGTGAATTAGGACAGACAGGGTAAGACTGATATTGTATGTGCTCGCTTATATGTAGAATGTAAAAAAGTGAAACTCACTAGTACCAGACAGTGGGATGGTGGTTATCTGGGGCTGGGAGGTGGGGAGGTTGGGGAGATGTTGGTCGAAGGGTGGTATAGACTTTGGGTTGTAAAATGAATGCGTCCTGGGGAGGTGTGTACAGCACGCTGACCATAGTTAATTCTGTTCTGTTACTGCCTTCTGGGAATTTGTCATCAGAGTATGTCGTCAGTGTTTTCACCGCACACAGAACATCGGAATTTGGAGGTGATGGATGTGTTGGTTTGTAGATTGTGATAAATATTTCACAGTGGACACGTGTCACATGATCACATGGTGTATGGTATATGTACACATAATCCTTCTCGTTAGTCTCAGTAAAGCTGGAAAAGAAGAAAGTGGGAGGTAGCCTGGCCTTAATCCTTCACTAGTGATCAACCCAGGCTTCACATGAGATCATGAGGCATTTTGTCCGGGCATGTTTTGTACCCCTCCCCCAAAAGACACGCCTCTCAAGATCTCAAGTGGGGCCTCGCCCCAGGAATGGGCACAGGCCGAAGATGATTCCGATCTGGATCCTGCATTGAGCACCAGGGCTCTTAGCCTCCACTTCTGAGACTGAGATCAAGCCCTGGGGGAGGGGAGGGCACTCTCCTCTGAGTGGGGCTGGACCAGGGCCTGCTGTGTGACCTGAAGGGGATTGTGGGGTCAGCGGAGGTGCCCCCTGCCTCTGTGTACATAAGGCCTCACCAGGAGGGCAATGTGATCCGAGGGAAAGTGTGGGAAAGTCCCGTGTTGGTCTCTCTGTGGGAGTTGACTATCTTGAGTCCCTCCTGAAACAATGGGCCCAGAAAACTGTCCGTTCCACACAGTGAGGGCTTCCCTGCGTGTGTGGTTGGGGCTCAGGAAGGGAATGTGTTGACTCTAAGCACTAAACAGCATGTTTTCCACTTTCATGATAGAACTGTGAAGACTCATGGACGAAGAAGCACAGAAGAGGAAAGAACAGGAGTCAGGCATGGCTCTTTCTCCTGTAAGGTCATATTCTCAGTGGATTCTCACACTGCCTTCCTGAAATGCCCTTCTCTGGACTTGCTAATCATGTCTGACTCTGAAGTATCCTATCTGACTCTTGTACATGCATACTCAGCTGGGGCCTTCCCTCAAGGCCTAGCGTCTCCACTTAGATCCTGTCTCCCCATGACCCAGTGACCTGGACCTTGTGAGGGGGCTCCCCTGGGCAGGGCTTATCACCCACGGTTTGAAGACAGGGTCTCAGTGCTGTTGGGCAGCAGGGGTTGCTTATGGCCCATGTGGATGCTCTGTCTGCTCTCTGTCAATCAGGGTAAAGAAGCTGTAGGTGGACCTCAGGTATTAACATGTACGGTACATGTTAAAATCTGCCAAAGAGGCCAATGAGGGGAAATCAGTTCTGACTTTTTATAGTACATTTAAAACTAAATGAGCACCTCCCTGAAAACTTAAGTGTTTGGGAATGGAATACAATGTTCAGAAAGAGATGTCAGGGCTAGGGAGTGTTTCGTTACACCATCTAATTTAAACTGTGAAATCGGGCTTACTAATTTTTTTTTCTTTCTTTTTGACCACATGATTCAGCTTCTAGGGTCTTAGTTCGCTGAGTAGGGCTCAAACCTGAAACCCTGCAGTGGATGTGAGGGATCTTAACCACTGGACCATGAGGGAATTCTCCAACTTTACTAATCTTGATTCAGTATTTTCTTAGTGGAATAAAATCATAAATTTTGGAGTTTGTTAATAAGTACATACCTAAAATTAATGATAAAAATCACATTATTACTTTTAAAATATATTTATTTCCTGTACTCTGACTTCCTTGCTTCAGTGTCTTTTCCCTAGTTCTGGAAAGCGGTGACCACTCTGGTTGCGGTGTGTACACTTCCCATTGTGGTGGCTTCTCTTGTCTTGCAGCCCAGGCTCTAGAGCGTGCTGGCTTCAGTAGTTTCACCTCTGGGGCTCTACAGCTCTGGCTCAGGAATTGAGACTCACGGGCTTAGTTGCCCCTCAGCATGTGGGATCTTAATGGGCCAGGCAACAACCTGTGTTTCTTACATTGGTCAGTGGACTCTTTACCACTGAGCCACCAGGTACGCCATCATATTATTTTTCAGTACAGGTATTTTATACAGGTTGGTGTTAAAGTATTTTCTGTATTATTTTCTGCTTGTACTACTTTTTATGTTTTTAATAGTATAAGATAATGTTGAGGACTTCCCTGGTGATACAGTGGATAGCAATGTGTCTGCCAGTGTAGGGGACACAGGTTCCATCCCAATTCCTGGAAGATGCTGCAGAGCAACTAAGCCCATGCCCAACAACTGCTGTGGCTGTGCTCTGGAGCCTGGAATCCTTAACTACTGAAGCCCACATGCTTGAGCTTGTCTTCTGAAACAAGAGAAGCCACTGCAATGAGAGCCTGGGCACTGCAGCCACAACTCCTTGCAGTGCAGCCACAAGTAGAGACAGCTGGGTCACAGCAACGAACGCCCAGCATAACCAAACCATATGAGCTGTAAAAAGGAAATAGAATGTTAACAAACTTACTGAATCAAACTTACATTTGACTCACTTTTAATGTGCCAAAGATGCCAAAATGTAGGAGAAGGGAATGGCCACCCACTCCAGTTTTCTTGCCTGGAGAATCCCATGGACAGAGGAGCCTTGCAGGCTACAGTCCATGGAGTCCCATAGAGTCTGACATGACTGAGCCAACTGAACAACAACTTCCTCACATAGCAAAGTGAGCGCTGAAAAACAAACCTAAATCTCTAACTTTCCTCCTGCAGATTCTTAAGTCATGTCCAGTTGCTTTTGAAATAACGTCCTCAATTTATATGCCTTGCAGAAATCAGCCTTTTCCTGGCATTACCCCGTCTTCATTCCCATGTTGCAGTCACACTGGCTGGTTTTCTGTTCAGTAAATATCTTCCTGTGTCAGAGCACTCAGGCTCTTCTGTCTGCTTACAAAACTCTTCCATTTCCCACCTTGCCAATCCTAAGCGTTTCTTCCTCACAGAGACCTTGTCTGACTTCTCGATGTAGGTCAAGACTTTCTGCTGAATCTTCTCTTAGCACCAGGCCTGTTTCAGAGCACATATAAAAATAGTGATGTTAAAACTATGGATGTAATTGGCTGGCTGGCTGCTGGATGGTAAGCTCTGTCGTGTTCACTGCTGTACTCCCAGTTAGGGACACAGAGTTGATACTCACTAAGTTTTGATTGAACGAAAGAAAAAAATAAAGACAACGCTTCTTGTTTCAATCAATTGTGTGTTTCCATGTGCATGCATGAGTGCATGGATGTGTAACTCCATGATTTTATTACAAAACCATCTCATAAATACGGTTTATGCTTAGAGCAGTTGCAGTTGTATCTTAAGTGTGTATTCCATGGCCTTTAATAGTTTCTACCTCATCACATGAATAATGTAAATAGTAGTCAGATTATTGACATTGTGTGGGTTGGGGGGTAGAGGGGGTGACCCTGTACAGTGACTATTCATGCTGTTCCATTGCCCTTCAGCTCCCTTGAACTTGTTTCAGGTATTCTCAGGGGACTCTCTGGGGATGGTCTTTTATACTGTTACTTAACTCTTTGATTCCTTAGGTTCAGTTGTCTCTCCCAACCACCTGAACTCAGGTGCTATTGCCTCATTTCTTAACTGTTTGATCAGAGCTATTTATTAGAGTGACAGAGTCTTCTCCCCAGTAAGATGGACACAGATCTTTCTCTACTGTTGTTGTTATGTTGATGACAAGTTCATATGGGTAAAGTCTTTAGAGTAATGCTTAGTGTGTATGAAGTGTTGAGACACCTCTCATCAGTGTGATGATGACATCCTCATCACAGTCTGTGTTCTTTTAAAGCCACTGTGGACTTTGTCCTCTCTGAAGACAGCAGTCTTGCTGTAACTCATCTAGATAGTGAATGTCACTCAGTGTGTTGAACGCAACACTTCTGCATCAACGACCCACTGTTAATTGTAATTTATATATTTTTCATGTCTTGTCCACACTCATGATGAATTCATGTTGATTGGAGGATATCATCATCTTATGAAAAAACAGGAGATTAAATTAGAGAGCAACAATTTGCTCCATATAGATTTGCATGAACATATCAGAATATTACTTCAGTTGAACTGACCTTACCTGTCTCACTTCTTATCCTTTTCTGTGAAAATAAGAACCCTCCTCAAGGCCCGTTGGTTAAATGTGTTTTCATTTCAGGCACAGTTGACCTTCAAGGATGTGTTCATAGATTTCACTCCCAAGGAGTGGGACTCTCTGGACCCTGCCCAGAGGACCTTGTACAAGGACGTGATGGTGGAGACCCTCAGGAACCTGCTGTCTGTGGGTGAGGATCACTTCCCTCTGAAGTAGGGATCTACTTTGCGGTATCTCTGCATTTTCCCTTGCTGTCTCTTAGGAGCCCTGTTTTTCTTGACTGAGCTGAAAACCTTGTCACTCAGACATGTAAGGCTTCATGTTTAGCATCAGGAGTTCAAACTTGTCTTTCCTTCTGATGACCTACCCACTGTGTGATACACAAGGAGTTTTTCCAGAGCTTGAGTGTTTATAAAGCTGATTTCAAACTTTGAAATATCCAGTTGCCTGTTTTATACCCCTGTGTTCTTGGTTTAGTAACTCTTGGAAAGGAACTAGATAACTGATATATACTGTACTGTATAGTATACTGTTCGCTGTGCATTCAGAAGGAGGCAGATAGTAAAGTAATTTGTGAAATATTTTCTGTCCATCATAATGTCCTCATTTCTTGACTGACAAAAGAGCTGGGATTTTCCACCTGCCAATGCAGGAGACACAGGTTCGATCCCTGGTCTGGAAGATCCCACAACACAGAGCAGCTAAGCCTGTGGGCCTGAACTACTAAAGCAGCATTCTAGACCTGGAAGCTGTAATTACTGAGCCCACATGGGACAACTACTGAAGCCTGTGGACCCAGGAGAAGGCAAAGCAAATGAGAAACCAATACACCAACTGGAGAGTAACCCCTACTTGCCCAACTTGGGGAAAAGTCCAAGCAGCAAGGATCACTCACTCCAGCCAAAGTAAATGAATAAACAAAATTATTAAAGATAGCAAATGCATTTATTTTAAAAAAACAAAGTTTGGATTCTGGAAGAAGCCAAGTATGAGATTTCTTCTGAGCAGGAATTTCTGATTCTGACCTGAATCATAACTCTATTTTCATAGCACAAGAAAGATCCCTGGATTGTGGAGAAAGGTGCTAATTAGCAGAAACTCAGATGAATGGGAAAGGATCAACAGTGTGACTTCAGGTCAGCTGTCACAAGGCAGAGAGGAAGCCACACCATTCATCGTGTTTGGGAAACTCTTAAAGTGCGAGAGTTCTGTGAGAAAACAGATATTTAGTGTTTGTGAACTCTCATGGGAGATTTTTCTTCAACTTCCTGCTCTGTTCGTTGACCTGTGAAATGTACATCACCCTTCAGTGGTGCTTTAGTGCCCACAGAGACAAAGGCAAGACTTTTTGGTTTTTCTTTTTTTTGGCTGTACTGGGTCTATTTCCTATATGGCCATTTCTCTATTTGAGACAAGTGGGGGCTACTGTCTGCTTGCAGGGTGCATGGCTTCTCATCACGGTGGCTTCTTTTGTTGTGGAGCACCAGCTCTAGGCACACGCGCTTCAGTAGTTTCGCTACCCAGGCTCAGAATCTGTCCTTCAGCTTAGTTGCTCCCTGGCATGGGAGATCTTCCCAGAACAAAGATCGAACCCATGTCTCCCGCATCAGCAAGCTAACTTTTTACCATGTGGCCACCAGGGTGTTAGGGAAATTAAATAAATAATCCTGTTTAGGCTTTAAGACAAAGCAGTGCATTCCTCTGTGCTTGCCTCCAACCTGCCTGGACACACCCTGACTGTGAGTACCCTGACTGCCTGCTGTGAGTGCAAGGATTGCAGCAACATAGATAAGTTAGGACACAAATCTTGAGATTGTTCACCCTGAGATTGTTCAAAGAGACTCTGACAAACCCAGCCCCAGGCTTAGGAACATCCAAGTTTCATAAGACAAACAGCATTAAGATGAAACCAGAGCTTCTGTTTGCTCACAGATTAATGATATCAGTTTGCATCCTGGGATGATAAGCAGGAACCCCGAACTGCAGTGTTAAAGCCTAACTCATGGAGTGGACAGGCTGCCGGGGACCTTTACCCAGTTGAGACTCTGGATGTGCTGTGTCCTGGTACTTCCCAGGGCTGCTCCAGTCTGCACTTGGGTCAGAAGCGAATTTGGTGATGTATCCTCTGCTGTTTTTATTTCCTTGTCTTTTCAGTTCAGTTCAGTCGCTCAGTCATGTCCAACTCTTTGCGACCCTATGAACCGCAGCATGCCAGGCCTCCATGTCCATCACCAACTTCCAGAGTTTATCCAAACTCATGTCCATTGAGTCGGTGATTCCATCCAGCCATCTCATCCTCTGTCTTCACCTTCTCCTTCTGTCCCCAATCCCTCCCAGCATCAGAGTCTTTTCCAATGAGTCAACTCTTTGCATGAGGTGGACAAAGTATTGGAGTTTCAGCTTTAGCATCAGTCCTTCCAAAGAATACCCAGGACTGATCTCCTTTAGAATGGACGGTTGGATCTTCTTGCAGTCCAAGGGACTCTCAAGAGTCTTCTCCAACACCACAGTTCAAAAGCATCAATTCTTCAGTGCTCAGCTTCACTCACAGTCCAACTCTCACATCCATACATGACCACTGGAGAAACCATAGCCTTAACTAGACAGACCTTTGTTGGCAAAGTAATGTCTCTGCTTTTGAATATGCTATAGGTTGGTCATAACTTTCCTTCCAAGGAGTAAGCGTCTTTTAATTTCATGGCTGCAGTCACCATCTGCAGTGATTTTGGAGCCCCAAAAAATAAAGTCTGACACTGTTTCCACTGTTTCCCTATCTATTTCCCAGGAAGTAATGGGACCAGATGCCATGATCTTAGTTTTCTGAATGTTGAGCTTTAAGCCAACTTTTTCATTCTCCTCTTTCACTTACACCAAGAGGCTTTTTTGTTCCTCTTCACTTTCTGCCATAAGGGTGGTGTCATCTGCTTATCTGAGGTTATTGATATTTCTCCCGGCAATCTTGATTCCAGCTTGTGTTTCTTCCAGCCCAGTGTTTCTCATGATGTACTCTGCATATAAGTTAAATAAGCAGGGTGACAATATACAGCCTTGACATACTGCGTTTGCTATTTGGAACCAGTCTGTTGTTCCATGTCCAGTTCTAACTGTTGCTTCCTGACCTGCATACAGGTTTCTCAAAAGGCAAGTCAGGTAGTCTGGTATTCCCATCTCTTTCAGAATTTTCCACAGTTTATTGTGATCCACACAGTCAAAGGCTTTGGCATAGTCAATAAAGCAGAAATAGATGTTTTTCTGGAACTCTCTTGCTTTTTCAGTGATCCAGCGGATGTTGGCAATTTGATCTGTAGTTCCTCTGCCTTTTCTAAAACCATCGTGAACATCTGGAAGTTCATGGTTCACGTATTGCTGAAGCCTGGCTTGGAGAATTTTGAGCATTACTTTACTAGTATGTGAGGTGAGTGCAATTCTGCGGTAGTTTGAGCACTCTTTGGCATTGCCTTTCTTTGGGATTGGAATGAAAACTGACCTTTTCCAGTCCTGTGGCCACTGCTGTGTTTTCCACATTTACTGGCATATTCAGTGCAGCAATTTCACATCATCGTCTTCTAGGATTTGAAATAGCTCAACTGGAATTCCATCACCTCCACTAGCTTTGTTTGTAGTGATGCTTTCTAAGGCCCACTTGACTTCACATTCCAGGATGTCTGGCTCTAGGTGAGTGATCACACCATCGTGATTATCTTGGTCGTGAAGATCTTTTTTGTATAGTTCTTCTGTGTATTCTTGCCACCTCTTCTTAATATCTTCTGCTTCTGTTAGGTCCATACCATTTCTGTCCTTTATTTTGCCCATCTTTGCATAAAATATTCCCTTGGTGTCTCTAATTTTCTTGAACAGATCTCTAGTCTTTCCCATTCTGTTGTTTTCCTCTATTTCTTTGCATTGATCGCTGAGGAAGGCTTTCTATCTTTCCTTGCTATTCTTTGGAACTTTCCATTCAGATGCTTATATCTTTCCTTTTCTCCTTTGCTTTTCGCTTCTCTTCTTTTCACAGCTATTTCTAAGACCTCCCCAGACAGCGATTTTGCTTTTTTGCATTTCTTTACCATGGGGATGGTCTTGATCCCTGTCTCCTGTACACTGTCACGAACCTCCATCCGTAGTTCATCAGGCACTCTATCTATCAGATCTAGTCCCTTAAATCTATTTCTCACTTCCACTGTATAATCATAAGGGATTTGATTTAGGTCATATCTGAATGGTCTAGTGGTTTTCCCTACTTTCTTCAATTTAAGTCTGAATTTGGCAATAAGGAGTTCATGATCTGAGCCACAATCAGCTCCCTGTCTTGTTTTTGCTGACTGTATAGAGCTTCTCCATCTTTGGCTGCAAAGAATATAATCAGTCTGATTTCGGTGTTGACCATCTGGTGATGTCCATGTGTAGAGTCTTCTCTTGTGTTGTTGGAAGAGGGTGTTTGCTATGACCAATGCATTCTCTTGGCAAAACTCTATTAGCCTTTGTCCTGCTTCATTCCATATTCCAAATTTGCCTGTTACTCCAGGTGTTTCTTGACTTCGTACTTTTGCATTCCAGTCCCCTATAATTAAAAGGAGATCTTTTTTGGGTGTTCTAAAAGGTCTTGTAGGTCTTCATTGAAGCATTCAACTTCAGCTTCTTCAGTGTTACTGGTTGGGGCATAGACTTGGATTACTGGGATACTGAATGGTTTGCCTTGGAAACAAACAGAGATCATTCTGTCGTTTTTGAGATTACATCCAAGTACTGCATTTTGGACTCTTGTTGACTATGATGGCTACTCCATTTCTTCTAAGGGATTCCTGCCCACAGTAGTAGATATAATGGTCATCTGAGTTAAATTCACCCATTCCCGTCCATTTTAGTTCAGTGATTCCTAGAATGTCAACATTCACCCTTGCCATCTCCTATTTGACCACTTCCAATTTGCCTTGATTCATGGAGCTAACATTCCAGGTTCCTGTGCAATATTGCTCTTTACAGGATCAGACCCTGCTTCTATCACCAGTCCCATCCACAACTGGGTGTTATTTTTTCTTTGGTTCCATCTCTTCATTCTTTCTGGAGTTATTTCTCTACTGATCTCCAGTAGCATATTGGGCACCTACCGACCTGGGGAGTTCCTCTTTCAGTGTCCTATCATTTTGCCTTTTCATACTGTTCATGAGGTGCTCAAGGCAAGAATACTGAAGTGGTTTGCCATTCCTTTCTCCAGTGGACCACGTTCTGTCAGACGTCTCCACCATGACCCGCCCGTCTTGGGTGGCCCCACACAACATGGCTTAGTTTCATTGAGTTAGACAAAGCTAACGTCAGTCCTTCCAATGAACACCCAGGGCTGATCTCCTTTAGGATGGACTGGTTGGATTACTTAGTATCTTGAAAGTCACCTAGATAATTCTCTAATAAACATTGAAATATTTATTTGTATAGAATGAGTGGCCTATTAACAAATCCTTGGAACCTGAGACAAAAGTGAAAACTTTTGGCAAGGCATTAATTGGCGCTGTGAGCAGGATTTGTGAGACAAAACGCCATTCTTTAAGAAGCAAGAGATGAAGGTTTATGACGTTTTTATTTCCAGATGGGAAAATTCACCTTATTACTCATTAGCTAATACATGGAACATCTTCTCTGGGTTGTGTGAGAAGTGGAACCGTAAATTAAACAGGGCTGAACCCTTAGAAGTTACTGAATGTTCGTGATTCTTGCCCCTTGAGAAAGGATAATAATCTGCCCTGCTGGATGAGAGGCTGGATCCTCCTCTCTCCTACCATGAAGTACATAAACTGTACTTCTTAAAACTTAAAACTGGGGGGATGGCGCCAAGATGGCGGAGGAGTAGGACGGGGAAAACACTTTCTCCCCCACAAATTCATCAAAAGAGCATTTAAACGTCGAGTAAATTCCACAAAACAACTTCTGAATGCCGGCAGAGGACATCAGGCACCCAGAAAAGCAACCCAACTCCTCGAAAGGAGGTAGGAAAAAATATTAAAGACAATAAAAGAGACAAAAGAGGGAGGGACGGAGTTCCATCCCGGGAAGGGAGTCTTAAAAAGAGAGAAGTTTCCAAACACCAGGAAACTTTCTCACTGCCAAATCCGTGCCGAGCTTTGGAAGCACAGAGGACAACATAACAGGGAGAAAAAATAAACAATTAAAACTCGCAGATTGCGAGCCCTACGGTAACTCCTCCAGCTGAGAAGCAGCGCAGACGCCTGCATCTGCCATTAGCAAGCGGGGGCTGGGCAGGGAGGCGTGGCGCGGGCTGCATCGCTGAGAGTAAGAATCTGGCCTGAATACCCTGAGCACTATCTGAGCGAAATAATTTGGGCTAGCAAACCAGACTGTGGGATATCTACCATGCGAAAAGCCAGCCCTAACCTAAGACACCGCCAGCCCGCGCACGGAACAAAGGACTAAACAGAGGTAGCCGGCTGCAAACCTTCCCCCTCTGGTGACAGGCAGCCAGAGCCGGAAGGGGGCAATCGCAGCCCCAGAGAGACATTATCTATAAAACTGGCTTCTTTGCTAACTAAAACTTATTGGGGGTCTGGACGGTCAACATCTGCCTGAGAAGGTGTGCCGGTTTTACACCCAGATAACCAAGTGGCGGGGAGGCGATAAGTCGCAGCATTGGCGCTCGCCAAACACCTCATCACCTGAGCTGCTCGGACCTGGGAAGAACACAAAACGCAGCCCCAACTGAGTCTGCGCCTCTGAGGACTACCTGAGTGCCTGAACCTGAGCGGCTTGGACCTGGGAAGTGCATGCAACCCAGGGCCAGCCTCGGATTGTTCCCGGCGGAACAACCTAGAGCCTGAGCAGTGTGGGCAGGGAGGCTACACGCGCCGTGAGCGGGGGCAGACCCAGTGTGGCTGAGGCACTGCGAGCGCACGCCAGTGTCATTTGTTTGCAGCATCCCTCCCTCCCTCCCCATAGCGCGACTGAACAAAGAGAAGAAATACAGCTCCACCCACCAGAACACCGACACAAGCTTCCCTAACCAGGAAACCGTGACGAGCCACCTCTACATACCCACACACAGCGAGGAAACGCCACAATAAAGAGAACTCCACAAACTGCCAGAATACAGAAAGGACTCCCAAACTCAGCAATTTAAACAAGATGAAGAGACAGAGGAATACCCAGCAGATAAAGGAACAGGATAAATGCCCACCAAACCAAACAAAAGAGGAAGAGATAGGGAATCTACCTGATAAAGAATTCCAAATAATGATAGTGAAATTGATCCAAAATCTTGAAATTAAAATGGAATCACAGATAAATAGCCTGGAGACAAGGATTGAGAAGATGCAAGAAAGGTTTAACAAGGACCTAGAAGAAATAAAAAAGAGTCAATATATAATGAATAATGCAATAAATGAAATTAAAAACACTCTGGAGCCAACAAATAGTAGAATAACAGAGGCAGAAAATAGGATTAGTGAATTAGAAGATAGAATGGTAGAAATAAATGAATCAGAGAGGATAAAAGAAAAACGAATTAAAAGAAATGAGGACAATCTCAGAGACCTCCAGGACAATATTAAACGCTACAACATTCGAATCATAGGGGTTCCAGAAGAAGAAGACAAAAAGAAAGACCATGAGAAAATACTTGAGGAGATAATAGTTGAAAACTTCCCTAAACTGGGGAAGGAAATAATCACCCAAGTCCAAGAAACCCAGAGGGTCCCAAACAGGATAAACCCAAGGCGAAACACCCCAAGACACATATTAATCAAATTAACAAAGATCAAACACAAAGAACAAATATTAAAAGCAGCAAGGGAAAAACAACAAATAACACACAAGGGAATTCCCATAAGGATAACAGCTGATCTTTCAATAGAAACTCTTCAAGCCAGGAGGGAATGGCAAGACATACTTAAAATGATGAAAGAAAATAACCTACAGCCCAGATTATTGTACCCAGCAAGGATTTCATTCAAGTATGAAGGAGAAATCAAAAGCTTTTCAGACAAGCAAAAGCTGAGAGAATTCTGCACCACCAAACCAGCTCTCCAACAAATACTAAAGGATATTCTCTAGACAGGAAACACAAAAATGGTGTATAAACTCGAACCCAAAACAATAAAGTAAATGGCAACGGGATCATAGTTATTAGTAATTACCTTAAACGTAAATGGGTTGAATGCCCCAACCAAAGGACAAAGACTGGCTGAATGGATACAAAAACAAGACCCCTACATATGTTGTCTACAAGAGACCCACCTCAAAACAGGGGACACATACAGACTGAAAGTGAAGGGCTGGAAAAAGATTTTCCATGCAAATTGGGACCAAAAGAAAGCAGGAGTCACAATACTCGTATCAGATAAATTAGACTTTAAAACAAAGGCTGTGAAAAGAGACAAGGTCACTACATAATGATCAAAGGATCAATCCAAGAAGAAGATATAGCAATTATAAATATATATCCACCCAACATGGGAGCACCGCAGTATGTAAGACAAATCCTAACAAGTATGAAAGGAGAAATTAACAATAACACAATAATAGTGGGAGACTTTAATACCCCACTCACACTTATGGATAGATCAACTAAACAGAAAATTAACAAGGAAAAAAAAAATGTATCTATAAAGCTCACTAAAGCAAAGCACAGTAAAATGAGGTATGGCAATAAAAGGCGTTAAATTTATCAAATAAAAAATAAATAAATAAAGTGCTGAAAAATTAAAAAAAAAAACAAAAACTTAAAACTGTCTTAGAGAAGTTACTGGAAAAATAATTATATGATTAGTGAGGATGTTTGTCCATATTACAGTGTCAAAATTATATTTTGGCTTATCAAATCCTCACTTTTAAAGTCAGCTCTCTATTGAGCTGGCCCACAGCTCCAGTAGTGTCCCCCACTGCCCTCTCTCTCTCCATTCTTTGTCCTGTTGTGTCCTTAAACCCATCCCAACCCCTCTGTCTCCCTCTCCATCAGCTGGTCCCCTTCTAACTTCCCCTGTCTCTCAGGGGGGAGGATGAGTCCAGCTTCCCCTACTCCTGCCCCCCACTCTAGGAAGTTTCTTTACCCCTTCAGTTTCTTCTGAACAATCCAAGACCCCCATCTCCCCAGAGGGACAATCCAAGATTTTTATCACCCCATCTGCTGTTGTTTCCACTGTCAATTTGAGCACTATTTGATCTGTGTTTTAGCTACAAAACTATGACTATGGAAAGGGAAGGTAAGTTTTTTGACATAGGATAACTGCTATTCTCTAGACTCTGGAGAAAACTGGTTGAAATGAATTTTTTTTTTCTCTTTGAAAGTGCACAACCGGTTCTTTTTGCATATGGAGTTAAAAGCAACTAACCCGTTGAGACAGCTAGCCTAGAAAAAAGCTTGAAGTTAACCTTTACCAGGGCATCCCAGATGACTCTAATTGTATAGAACCTGCCTGCAAGTGTGGGAAAGGTAGATTTGATCCCTGGATTAGGAAGATGCCCTGGAGGTGGGAATAGCAACCCACCGAGTGTTCTTGCCTGGACAGTCCCATGGGAGGAGCAGCCTGGCAGGATACAGTCCATGGGATCACAGATAATCGGACCTGATTGAAACAGTTTAGCACAGCAGGCAACCTTTACCAAGTCCTTGAAATACATAACCCACTTTGCCTGAGGCCTCAACCTTGGGCAAATTAGAATTTCAAACCAAGGGGAAAGAAAAAGGTCAAAGAGACATTTTAAATCTCAAGCAGAAAACTATGGTCTCTGTCTGTCCATCTGTGTGTCTGGATTTATGCATGTCATACTGTGTGTCTTTGTTTTTGGATAATATTGCTGAGGTTAGTTTGTAAGAGAGATCTAATTCAGTTGGCTTTAAAAAAGAAAAACTAAGCACTTACAAATCAAACAGTTATGAGAAATTAACCTAAATGAATTTCAGATGCACATGAACTGGGAAATATTCACCATTAAATATCTAGTAAAAACGTTTGTTTGCTCATCTAAGAAAGACATGAGTTGAGTCATCAAACTGTGTAATGCTTTTATTGTATTACACTGATTACTGAGAGTTCAATCCCTGTGTCGGAAAGATCCCTGGAGTAGTAAATGGCAACCCAATTCAGGATTCTTGCCTGGAGAATACCATGGAGGAGCTGGCAGGCTACAGTCCATGGGTTTGCAAAGAGTCGTACATGCCTAAAGCGACTTAGCACACACATAGGCACTGATTACTGGTTATTTCCTCTCATAGAGAAACTAGAGAGATTTTGGATTATTAATATGTGTGTTGCTACCCTGAGATGTTCTCCATAAGAAGCAAATGTTTTTAGAAGTTATCACTGGTATTTATGGTCACCATTCTATAAAATGCTAATATAAAGGACAGTTCATCGTTGCTTAAGGAAGGTAAGATCTGTGTTTTTAGTAACAAAAGATATGAACAATGAAATTGATTTGGGATGCCCATAGCAGTGAGTGGGAGTGAGCGAAAGCTGGAAGCAAGTTCTTAATTTCCCAGATTGAGACTCCTAACCCCTGGACCACAGGAGCCAACATTTAGGGCTAAGGTCCCTAGTGTGGCCTGCCTAGTCAAGAACAAATTCAGATGATGAGGCAGAAGATAGAGAGTAAAGGACAAAGTTTATTGAAAGGAAAAGTACATGTGGCAAGGCACACGGGCAACCTCAGAGAGAGTGAGAGACACCTTTGGGAAGTGTAAATTCTTTACAAAGGGGCAGTTTTCCAGGTCTTCATCTTCCCTCAGGCCAATCATCCTTGTTTATTTGCCCTGGTTAATTTGTCTCAGGACCCTCCCTGGAGTGTGCATGCACACCTTAGCCAAGTTGGATCTCAAAGTGAAGGCTTCTGGGAGGAGCAAGATTCATTATGGCCTGGAATTATCCTGTGAGTTTTGACTCCAAGCAGCCTTTCTGGGCATGTGTAGTGTCTCCCTTAACAAACAGGGTTTTTTCCTTTCTTTGTCCTTGCCATAATTATTCCCTGAGATTAGAGAATGACTGTCTATTTACCCTGTTTTTGTTGGGTGTAAATTCCTCAACTGAAGCCCACGTATTTCTCATCTCAGGGAATGCAAAGGGGAAGATGACACATTTAAGGCATTTAACATGGAGCCCATCAGTCTCCTACCAGAAAATTACATTTTATTAGGGAGAAAAAAAGTAGGTCTGACTTACAGGTGGCTGTTGCTAAATGAAGAAAATGATTTAATTAGGAAAAAAAAAAAGTTTTTATGCAAAATGGACCTCCAAGAAAAGAGGTCCCAAAAGGCAAAGTCTTTATATGATCTATAACAATCTGTCATTTGACTCCTGTCAATGTTGTTGCTTGACTATGGGAAGCATGTAATGAGGTGTTTCAAAGGGATCTATTTCCTCTTTGTCCCCCTTCTATGCTGGATTCCATCGGATGCCTGCTTTTTGGTCCGTGTAGAACAGCGCTGTCACCTCCAGAGATTATTTCGGACCCAGCCTGTTTGTCTTCCTATTTGCTACACTTGGGAGACCTCATTGGAAGAAGGGAAAGACTGGCAGCTCTTCAATTGCATTTGGTGTCTCAGATCCTACACAGAGCTGCCTTCAGCCTGTCTTCCTGTTCAGAGCCCTCAGCTGTTCCTGCTACTATTTTGCCACATCCTTCAGGGGTGTGTGTAACCGCAATGTGGTTTGGATCTTCTGTGATTGTAACTCAGGAAACCTGTAAGGACAGTGGATATTGATTAAGGTCCTCTCTTAGACAGGACCTGAATTGATATCTTGTTGGTGCCTTGAAAACAATTTCCAAGAGGTATGGCTAAGTAACACAATTACACAGGTCAGTTCTTGTGTCTGATCTGAAGTTTCCTTTTTACACTCCTGGAGTTCATTGTAACTTTTTGTCCTCTGTTCTGCCCAAGTGGGCCCTGGTGGTTCAGAGCATGTCTGAATCTGTAAGTCTCGGTGTCAGTCCTGCTTTTGCTCATTTACTTTCATGTTCCATGGACTTGTGTACAGGAACCCTGTGAATCCACTACCTTTATTTGTAAGATTGAGGTAATTAGTGCTGTTAGGTTGTATAGAATGTTGCCTGTTTTACAGAAAAGGTCAGAAGTTACTGGGTTTTTTTTGTTTTTTTGCTGTGCCATGTGGCAGATGGTATCTTAGTTCCCCATTCCTGGATGGAATCTGTGCCCCCTCCAGTGTGTGTGCGTAGTCCTAACGACTGGACCACCAGGGAATTTGCCTCAAAGATTACTTTTGCTTAAAGAATATATTTACTTCCTTTATATATTTACTTGCTTATTGTGACATCTCTTTGTCTACTTTACATCTTGTATGTTTTTATTTTACTTTTCATTTTTATGAGTTGTCTCTGACTCTGGTTAATAAGTTTTCAAATAACATTGGTTTTCTTCATACCAATACAGTGCATTTTTTAAATATTTTTTATTTTTGGTTGCACTGGGTTTTTGTTGCTTTAGGGGCTTTTGGTTACTTGTGGCAGGCAAGGGCTACTCTCTACTTGCAGTGCATGGACTTCTCATTCTAATGCCTTCTCTTGTTACAGTGTATGGGCTCTATGCCTGTGCACAATAGTTGTGACTCACAAACTCTGGAACACGGAGTTGTGGCCTACAGGCTTAGTTGCTTCCAAGGTATGAGGCAACTTCCTGGATGAGGGATGGAACTCTTGTGCATTAATTACCAAGTGGATTCTTGACCTCTGAGCCAGAAGGGCGGCCCCAAAGCTTGTTCCTTGACATGTATCTTGGAACCAATGAACTGAGTAAGTTAAAGTTCCTTTATAGATAGGGAATCGCTGTACTGAATGACTGTTCTTCAAGTACAGAATGTTTCATTTATTAATATTTTGTTATTTATAGATGAGATGGTCTGTATGTATTACACAGTGTTACTGACGTGAACCACTTGTCAATGTCATAAAATGCCTATACGTCTATCTACTGATAGATTTATAAGAGGTATTTAGAAAAGTTTTTTTTTTTTTCCCATTATTTTAGGGAATTTCCTGAACAGTTGTCAACTGCTATTTATGTTTTCCATTACTCGTTATAGTGCTTCTTTGGGATTATTTACCATTGCAGTGTATTGCCTGTTAATGAATGCTTGTTCAGTCGATCGTTCTGTCTGACTCTTTGTGATCTCATGGACAGTATAGCCTGCTAAGTTCCTTATCCATGAAATTTTTTTTCAGGCAAAGATAGTTCAGTGGCTGCCATTTCCTCCTCCAGGAGATCTCCCCCACCTAGGGATTGAAGCTCCCTATCCTATGTCTCCTGCATTGGCAGGCTAATTCTTTACTACCAAATCACCTATGTAGCACTGTCTGTTCTTTACCGTTTACTTATGTATAAGTATACATAAAGTGTGTACAATATGCTATATTTTCTCCTCAATTATGAGACAGCAGTGTGTTTACTACCAAGTAGAATGAGTTTAGAAGTCATGGTGCGAAAATACCCTTTTCTTTGAGAACTGACATGAGTTTGGAAAAAATTAATATGTTCTGACTGTATCTTTGAAGCTAGGCTACCCTAAAATTAATTTGGATTACATGTGATTGCTCTTTGATTTTTCAAGAGTTCTATTCGTTTAGTGTTTCAAATATTTTTAAGATCATCATTGGGAAGATGCATAATTCTGTTCAGCATGGATATGCCTTTTGGTATAATACCATGTATTCAGCATGAAACAATTTATTTATGAATTGTAATTGATAGAATGCATATGGTTTTCATATTTTGTAGATGTGTCTCAAATACGTATGATCAAGAAACTACAGGCAAAAGGAAACAGTGGTAAAGAAGAAATTTTTCAAAGAGTAGTGTTTGGAAGAGCTGAAAGCCATGAAATTGAAGATTTTTTCCTCAGAAAGATACAGGAAAATATGTATGATTTTGAGTGTCTGTGGACAGATGATGAAAGAAATGACAGAGGAACGTCTATATCCCATAACAAAAATCTCACCGATAGAAGAGATCATGATAGTAGAAGTGATGCAGGAAATAAGCCTGTTGAAAGGCATGGATCAAGCTTTCAGGATCAGTTGCAGATACTTGAATCTGAAGGGACAGTTTCTGAATGTAGTCACGTTGTGGTGAATATCAACAGTAGGGCCTCAGGTTTACCACCTCAGAGAACTCGTAGTGTCCATAAAGGCAATTCTCATAAACAAGAGAGTGCTGTTATACATCCCTCAGAACTGGTACCAGACCAGGAAGCACACAAGAAAAAAACTTACAGTTGTAATGAGTGTAACATAACTTTTCTTCAGGACTCAGAACTCTCTAGACATCAAAGAATCCATACAGGAAGAAAAGCATATAAATGTAACATATGTTGTAAGGCTTTTAATGATAAATCGACCCTTATAGTTCATCAGAGAAATCATACTGGAGAAAAACCATATAAATGTGATGTATGTGGCCATTGCTTTAAACAGCATACACACCTTCAACATCATCGGCGAGTTCATACTGGAGAGAAACCATATAAATGTGATGTGTGTGGAAAGGCCTTTAGTCGAAAAGCAAGGCGTACAGTTCATCAGACCCTTCATACTGGAGAGAAACCGTATACATGTGAAGTATGTGGCCGTGGCTATACTCGAAAGTCACACCTTGGAATTCATTGGAGAGTTCATACTGGAGAGAAACCATATAAATGTGATGTATGTGGCAAGGCCTTTAGTGTAAATGAAAGGCTTGTAGTTCATCGGAGAGTTCATACTGGAGAGAAACCATATAAATGTGATGTGTGTGGCAAGGCCTTTAGTGTAAATGTAAGGCTTGTAGTTCATCGGAGAGTACATACTGGAGAGAAACCATATAAATGTGATGTGTGTGGCAAGGCCTTTAGTGTAAATGTAAGGCTTGTAGTTCATCGGAGAGTTCATACTGGAGAGAAACCGTATACATGTGAAGTATGTGGTTGTGGCTATACTCAAAAGTCAATATTTTTAATTCATCAGAGAATTCATACTGAAGAGAAACCATATAAATGTGATGTATGTGGCAAGGCCTTTAGTGTAAATTCAAGGCTTGTAGTTCATCAGAGAGTACATACTGGAGAGAAACCATATAAATGTAATGTGTGTGGAAAGGCCTTTAGTCGAAAAGCAAGGTGTACAGTTCATCAGACCCTTCATACTGGAGCAAAACCATATACATGTGAAGTATGCGGCCGTGGCTATACTCGAAAGTCAATACTTGTAATTCATTGGAGAATGCATACCGGAGAGAAACCATATAAATGTGATATATGTGGCAAGGCCTTTAGTCTAAATTCAAGGCTTGTAGTTCATCGGAGAGTACATACTGGAGAGAAACCATATAAATGTGATCTATGTGGCAAGGCCTTTAGTCTAAATGCAAGACTTGTAGTTCATCGGAGAGTTCATACTGGAGAGAAACCATATAAATGTGATCTATGTGGCAAGGCCTTTAGTCTAAATTCAAGGCTTGTAGTTCATCGGAGAGTTCATACTGGAGAGAAACCATATAAATGTGATGTATGTGACAAGGCCTTTAGTCTAAATTCAAGGCTTGTAGTTCATCAGAGAGTACATACTGGAGAGAAACCATATAAATGTGATGTGTGTGGAAAGGCCTTTAGTCAAAAAGCAAGGTGTACAGTTCATCAGACCCTTCATACTGGAGAGAAACCGTATACATGTGAAGTATGTGGCCGTGGCTATACTCAAAAGTCAAAACTTGTAGTTCATGGGAGAATTCATACCGGAGAGAAGCCATTTAAATGTGATGTATGTGGCAAGGCCTTTAGTGTAAATGCAAGGCTTGTAATTCATCGGAGACTTCATACTGGAGAGAAACCATATAAATGTGATGTGTGTGGCAAGGCCTTTAGTGTAAATGCAAGGCTTGTAGTTCATCGGAGAGTTCATACTGGAGAGAAACCATATAAATGTGATATGTGTGGAAAGGCCTTCAGTCGAAATTCAGGCCTTGTAGTTCATCAGAGAGTTCATACTGGAGAGAAACCATGTAAATGTGATGTATGTGGACAGGCCTTTGGTCAAAATTCAATCCTTTCAATTCATAAGAGAATTCATACTGGAGAGAAACCTTACAAATGTAACAATTAGGACAAACATTTTAGTGCACAGTCACCCTTAAATTGCCATCAGACAGTTTATATGGGAGGGAAAGTGTAGAAAGGTAGTTTATGTGGCGAAGTCTTCAGTTGCAGGTCTTTGCAGTTCATTGGAAACATTGGAGAGAAACCATATAAATAATGATGTATGTGGCAAGACCTTTAGTCAAACGGCAAACCTTGCATTTCATCAGAGAATTCATACTGGAGAGAAGCCGTGTAAATGTGTTGTGTGTGGCTGATGCTTTACTGGAAACTCACAGCTTGGAATTCATCAGAGAATTCATACTGGAGAGAAACCATATAAATGTGATCTCAGTGGCAAGGCCTTTAAATGCAAACCTTGCAGTTCGTTGGAGAATTCATACTGGAGAGAAACCTTACAAATGTAGCCATTCTGACGAACATTTTACTGCACAGCTAGCCTCACCATCATGCAGTTCATTCAGGAGAGACAGCATAGAAATGTGATGTATGTGGGCAGTGCTTGAAATGACCATCTAAGAAATCAGATAATTCATAGTGGAGAAAAATGTTACAACAATTATGAGAAACATTTTAGCGCAGATGTAATGAGTGTAGCAAAGCCTTTAGTCAGAGCTCAGGCCTTATAATTAATCAAAGAATTAATATTGTATAAAAAGCATACAAATGAAAGAAATATGGTAAAGCTTCTAGTGCATATTCAGCCTCAGCTGACCATTGGGCAGTTCATACAGGAGGGAAACCACATAAATGGAATTTATATGACAAACCCTTCAGTCATAAGGTATATCAACTTTCTGACCCTCAGAAAGTCAAACGAGGAAACCTCACAAATGTGGTAGGTGGCACAAAGCTTTGGTTCTGTGTTCAGACGTAACTAACCATCACGTAATTAATTCTGAATGGAAATCTTACCCACATAGTGCATGTGGTGTCTTTTGGAAGGCATTCAGTTATTTACAACACATGAGAAAATTCATACTGGTGAGAATCCATACATTTAAAACACAGTCCGTTCCTCCAATCTTAAGGAGGAAATCATGTAAATATAATGTGTGGCCAGGGCTTCAATAACAGGTTTCATCTTTCCCATCAGCAGAGAATTCATAACGCAGAGACACAAATGTAAGAGTGTGTGTGGCAAATCCTTCAGGTGGTATTCAGCCCTCAAAAGACATCAGGTGATGGACTAGAGAGACCATCCGAATGCAATCAGTGTGTCCAGGCTTTTGTCAGGTGTTTACACCTTAGGCTTCTTGAGAATATTCACACTGGATAGAAACTATATCAATGTAATGAGTGTGTCAAGGCTTTTAGACAACAGTCCTAAGTCAGGATTCAGTAAAGAAGTCATTCTGGAGAGAAAGCTTACAAGTGACATGAGTGTGTAAAACCTTTACTTGGGGCTCACACTGCACTAGCCATCAGATGATCCATACTAGAGAGAACCTTACCAGTGTACAGAATATGGCATGACCTTTAGGTACTACCTTAAACTTAGGATTCACCAAATACTTGACACTTTGGCAGTTTTATACTTTATGCTTTATGGAAGTTTTCACAGTTACTGCTCACTCTTTAGGTGTGTAAGAATATATATCCTGGAGTTAAACCACACAAATGTAATATTTGTGGGAAGGATTTTACCAAACGTCCAAGTTCGGGAACATTCTGGAGCAATGCTCAAATGCAATGGGAGTGGGAAATTTTTCACCTTGAGTAGGAGTGGGAAATTTTTCACCTTGAGTTGAAATGTTAGACAAGACTCCACAGTGAAGAGGAGTCTTGGAAATGGACGGGCAAGGGCTTTCTGGAGGGTTCAGAGTACACTAGACTTCAGAATATATGTCTTTCCGAGAAACCACATAAAAGTAATGTGCACGCTGAAGCTTTAACTCAAAGATCAAAACTGTGGAACGTGAGAGGATATGTATGGAGAGCAAACTTGGACAGGTAATGTATATTGTGTAGTCTGTTCCATGAACTATTCACACCATGGGCATAATGAAATGATTCATGTATGTCAGAAACTATGCTATACCGAATTTGGAAACATGTTTAAGAAAACAATATTTCCTCAAGATTCCCCGCAAAAAATTCATATTGTAGAGAATGCTTAAAATTGTAATGAATTTGGTCATCTTTTGGGACAGTTCTCACAGCAGAGAGAATTCATTTGAGGAATAAATAAATCTTCAGTTCTCCAGCACTAACCTATGATGTTACTGCAGAATAATTAAGTATGTTGAAACTTAACCACTTTTGTGGAAATGGCCCGTTATCTTCAGTGTGTGTTTAATTACTTGAATTTTCTTGAGAACGTCACATTATTTTTCTTTATTTCCTTAAAGTTTTAAATTCTTATAGCTTTCTTAGAGACTTTCATGATGGTCTCTGCAAAGAAATGAGTAAGATGAAGGGACTGACTTCATTAGGTGTGGTTCATTTATATCTATCCTGGTAAAACAGGGACACTGAGATATCAAATTCAATGGTGTGTGAATTAGGATCAGCAAGGGACAGAGAACCATGTAAAACCATGAGATGACTCAGCATGCTCATTATGTTCAGGGTGCCCTTCTGTACACAGGTCACCGTGGTTAAAGAACTGAAGGCTCTACCATCTGACCATGCAAAGAGCAGGCTGGACATTGAGGGACTTGGGCTTTTCATGGGAGGGGAGTTGACAGGTTACTGGGGACTGATTGTGTGGGACAAATAGTACCAGGGAAATGGTGGTCCTTTTCTCCCTTAACTAGCAATTGCTATTGTGTGTAAATGATTAATGGAAACTTATTCTTGGAAATTGAAGAGAGCAGTTTTCTTGAATAATGTTAATCAAAAGAACCAGAAAGAGGATGGCCATATATCTGCTTCGTCATTACCTGCTGCCATTTACAATGTGCCTCTGTTTTATTCAGAATGTATCATAAGTCTTGTGCACTAATAAAATTTGTATCATTTTTTCCATAACTCTGAATGGATCATGTTTCTTTCAATAACACAATTTTAATACACCTCAGTACTTCATAACAGAAACTAGCAATGCACCAAAGACTGTCAAGGTTGAAAGAATCTCTTAAGAGTTTCTTTGTATAGTGAAATCAAATAGACAATTTTGGGATTATATACTAACAATACACACTTGAGTTATTCTCTCCATACTTTGTCCTTAGCAGAGCAATTATAGATTCTGGCCCTGTAAAACCTACCCCCTGTTTATATGTGCACTACGTGATATTTCCCAATGTTATTTTTTGTGCCCAAATAAAACTAAAAAGTATGTGCCTGATTTACATGAAGTGAAAATAGGAATAATAAGCATGCAAAAATTAGGAAATAAAAAACTTTGGAAATAAGGGTAAAAGTGATATGTCTTTTGCAGCTTGGAGCATTCTGGAAAAAAAATTTTTTTTGTTTTTTTTTTTTGCTTATTGTTGGCTGAATAATTGTGGCTCATGGGGTCAGGAGCTCTACAGCATATGGGAATTTTCCAGACCAGGAATTATCAGTCCCTTGTCTATTGCATTGGCAGGCGAATTCCTTACTTCTAAGCGACCAGGGAAGCCCTGGAAATAATTTAGAAAGCACACTATATGATGAGAACTTTTTTGTTTGCTAAATTAGAAATTTCATATATGCAGACCCCAACGTTTTTGTTCTTGTTACTTTGCAGTCACCCACTGGAACAGGATGGCGCCAAATAAAGTCTAAAGATGTCAGTAGTCAAACATCAAAAAAACATCGTGAGACTGTTTCACAAAACACTGAATGTTTACTCGTGCCTTGAGTTTATTACATTCCTTTTCCTGCTGTACACATATTTTCTATTGTTCTGTATGATGTTGAAGATGGTATAAATTACTATTAGTCTATTTTACTAGCAGATAAATTGCTATTTACTGTCCATTGCCTGTGACATGTTTACACTAGCCTAAGAACATTAGGAACATTAATGTTTGGAAATATTAGGTAAGAAATAGAAGTCCAGAGGATATTAAAGTCTTGATGTCACATTATAGAATTAAGTAATATACTCCATTGTTTATTCTTAGATGTATTTAAAAACTTTTTTTTTTTTTTACAATATTGTTACGGTTTTTGCTCTGCATCAACACGAATTGGCCATAGACATACATATGTCCCCTCCTTTCCTAACCCACCTCCCTCCACATCCTATCTGTCCAGGTCTTCACAAAGCACTGGCTCTGGGTGTCCTGCTTCATATATCAAACTGCCACTGGCTATCTGCTTTACATATGGCAACATATGTTTCAGTGGTATTGTTCAAATCACACCACACTATTTGTTTTTTCAATAGTTTTTCCTTAGCGTAATTTTTTCTGTCCACATGTTGTGACCAAGATTTAATGTTTAGTTAATCCACAGAAATATTTACAAATAGTGCATAGTTGATAATTTTGCTGAAAATTCTAATGTCTTCTGAAAACGTTATATTTTGTACTCTGCTTTGTTGTTCACATGTGGCAGTGCTTCCAAACAGACAACAAAGAAAAGAGAAAAATAGATTACAATTTTTTTTTTTTTTTTAAAGTAAATTGCCTGCTGCTGCTGCTGCTAAATCACTTCAGTCGTCTCGGACTCTGTGTGACCCCATAGACGTCAGCCCACCAGGCTCTCCCGCCCCTGGGATTCTCCAGGCAAGAACACTGGAGTGGGTTGCCATTTCCTTCTCCAATGCATGAAAGTGAAAAGTCAAAGGGAAGTCGCTCAGTCGTGTCCAACTCTTAGCGACTCCATGGACTGCAGCTTACCAGGCTCCTCCATCCATGGGATTTTCCAGGCAAGAGTACTGGAGTGGGTCCAGGCAAGAGTACTGGAGTGGGGTGCCATTGCCTTCTCCGTAAATTGCCTAATTACCCTCAAATGGTCATACAGTAATTTGATGTTCCATTACATTGGGCTTCTCTGGTATCTCAGACAGTAAATTGTCTGCCTGCAATGTGGGAGACCTGGGTTCGATTCCTGGGTAAGGAAGATCCCCTGGAGAAGGAAATGGCAACCGACTCCAGTACTCTTGCCTGGAAAATTCCATAGATGGAGGAGCTTGGTAGGCTACAGTCCATGGATCACAAAGAGTCAGACATGACTGAGCGACTTTACTGGCACTGGTACATTGAGGAAATATTGACAACTATATATTATTATATCATTGTTATATAACTATAATTACTATATGTAATATATAATATATATTATTATACAAGTTTTTCTCAAGTATTTGAAGCTATGTCATCACAAGCATGAAACAGAAACACTTGATAAAGAATGCAGTTCTCATTAAAGGAGATTTTTTTCTCTAATAATGTTTTAAATGTAACTGATTCAATTCGCTCTATGCCTGATACTAACGCAACATTGTGAACCTACTCTGCTGCTGCTGCTGCTAAGTCGCTTCAGTCGTGTCTGACTCTGTGCAATCCCATAGACGGCAGCCCACCAGGCTCTCCCGTCCCTGGGATTCTCCAGGCAAGAACACTGGAGTGGGTTGCCATTTCCTTCTCCAATGCAGGAAAGTGAACTCCTTTCAAATTTTAATAAAAGAGCAAAGACGAGGCGGGGTGAGGTGGATATGGGTATAGGGTACTGCTGGGTCCCAAGAGGATCAGATCTTTCAAGGGGTCGGGATAAATGACAGTCGAGGGACTCAGCCACACATATACATGTATCCATTCTCCCCCAAACTCCTGTCCCATCCAGGCTGCCACATAACATTGAACAGAGCTCCCTGTGCTATACAATCAGATGTTCCTGTTTTGTAAATGAGTTCACTGGTATCTTTTTTCAGATTCCAAATATAAGTGATGTCTAATCTTTGTCTTTCTCTGACTTATTCACTTAGTATTGAAAGGTTGTTGCTGAACCATGAAAGAGTCTGGGATTCTTGGCATCTGGAGGAGAGGAATTCAATCCGGGGCCAATGATAAGGTTTGATCACTTAGAGCTTTTGTGTAATAAAGCTTTATTAAAGTATAGAAGAGACAAAGTTTCTGACATAGACATCAGAAGGGGACAGAAAGAGTGCCCCCCTGCTAGTCTTTAGCAGAATGTTATATAGCTACTAGCAGGCTGCTAATTGGAGAAAGGAAATGTCTCAAAACTCAGAGATTGGCACCAGGCCTCTCACCCACAACATGCATTTTGAGATAACATTGGCACAAGGTGAGTTGTCCTGGGCCATAAAACGATTGACATGAATCTTGAAGAAAGGCAGGTTTCCAAGCAAATAAAGTGTTTCATTAACATATGATTAGGAGAACAATTGTAGGAGTAAAACATACTGGTTTGTTGAGCCATTATCGGTTCTGAGTCTCTTTAGCAAACCGACTTGGAGAAACAGTCTAGGGTAAATACATAGTTCATTAACATAGCTTAATAAAAACATTTCCGTAAGAAAAACAATTGGTTAGCTCAAGGTTTGAGAAAACTTCAGGTGGAACCAGGTGTCATCATAGCAACACAGAATTTTAAGAGAAACCTCCTGTATAAAATTAAAATTTTGAATAGAGAAGGGAAAAATATCTGACAGTTGTAGTTTGTTTCCTCCTCCTGCCTCTTAGAGAAAGATAAAAAACGTTGACACTTGCAGCCTATATCCTCCATTTGGGGACCCCTGACCTTCCTGTGTGTTACCCTCTCAGTATGATCATTTCCAGGCCCATTCACTTTGGTGTTTAATTTTGTTTTCCCAACAATGTTGAGTATTTCTTGGATAATTCAGTTCAGTTTGTGTTTACTATTTCATATGTGCTAAATCGTCAGTACACCTACTCTTAGAATTTGGTGAAGACTTTCCTCCAGGTGTCTGGGCCAAACCGTTTTAAGGTCACACCACATCTGTCCACATCCGTGTGTACTGTATGCATGTGGAACGTTGACAATTCACATGCAGCTTTCTTTCTCAGGGCACAGAAAACAACTGACTGCTTTTTCACTTTATTAATGAAGAAAGGCTTATTCTCACCAGCTATTTCTTCACCAGAGCACAGGTGGTAAAAGAGGAGATGAGGGGATAATTTAGTTACATCAGTATGATAGTTCATTATTGTCTAATCATACACATAATATCCAGGATGCTGTGCAAAGACTTTTTTTTCCGTGATCACCAGAGAAATAGCAAAATGGAAAATATTTTTCCTAGTATTGAAGCTGCAGAGCAGGGCCCTGTGGGGGTCCCAGGCACAGAGGCCTTTTTGGTTCCCATTTCTTATAGGCAGGACTGCAGCCTTCATGACCTTCTGTGAGTTCCAAGGGGCAGAACAGTTGCTAATCAAAGAAGGATGCTCACGCTGGGTCAATTGTGTCCAACTCTCTTGTGACCCATTGGACACAAAATGGGTTGCCATTTCTACCTCCAGGGGATCTTCCCGACCCAGGAATCAAACCCAAGTCTCCTGTACTGGCAGGTGGATCCTTTACCACTGCACTGATTAGGAGACCAGACCACCTAAGAAAGACCCTGCACACAACTTAATCTTGTCACCAACCCCATCCTTTTAGAACTTTGCGGAAGAAACAAGAATACAAGACTGTTACTGCCTTGATCCTTAGCATATATCCCTAGTGGACAATATAACCTCTCCCTACTCACCAAGGAGGGGGCCGAAAGTGTTCCCTTTTAGCTTCGCACATATAGAAAGCCACTCTTACTCCTCCATAACTCTGTCTCTGTTTTTGTATTTCAAGTATTTCAGTTTGGCATTTGCGCAGAGAGAGCCAAGATTTTGGCATCAGTATAACCTCTGGGTTCTGGTTCAACCCAGACCTCTGACTTGTTGATTCAGAGGAATGTCTTTCAACATGTACTGATGTCTCTAAGATGTGACAGGACTGGACACAACACAGCCCAAAGGAACATGCAGCGCCCCTCACCGACATTCTAAGGTACATACACCAAGGTTCTCAGGCTTTTGTTGTTTTTTTAGTATTATTGGGTTAATATTCCTAAGGTTCCATTTTTAAACTATTACATGTGTATTTATCTTCTTTGACTTTTCTTGGTATTATAACTTATGATGACAGAGTTGAAGCTTATTTCAGATCCTGTAATTATGGAAAAAAGCAAAGATTAAAGAATTCTCCCACTTCACTTCCAGGAAAAGGCTTACTGCCAAGAGCCACCCTTCCCCATTATCACTGATTTGAGACCCCCACTAGGCCCCCTGTTTGCCTAGGAAAAAACCAGACATACCCTCCACAAATTCCCAGTCTATGCCCTATCAGTGATGTGTTGTTGTTGCTGTTCTGTAGTCTCTGAATCACGACTGACTCACTGCAACCTCGTGGACGCCAGGCTTCCCTGTCTTTCACCATCTCCTGGAGTTTGTTCAGACTCATTGAGTTGGTAATGCCATCTAACCGTCTCATCCTCTATCATTCCATTCTCCTCCTGCCTTCAATCTTTCCCAGCCTCGAGGTCTTTTCCAGTGAATCCGATATTTGCATCATGTGGCCAAAGTATTGGAGCCTCAGCTTCAGCATCAGTCCTTCCAATGAATATTCACGGTTGGTCTCCTTTCGGATTCACTGGTTTGATCTCCTTGTTCTCCAAGGGACTCTCAAAACTGATCTCTAGCACCAGAATCCAAAAGCATCGATTTTTCTATGCTCAGCCTGTTAGGGGAAGCACACTGAAACTGCCCACCCTGGCCAGGCACCACAGTAACTATTTGCATGAGTTGTTTTATGACAAGAGATCCTGATAAGGAATGCTGCTGCTGCTGCTGCTGCTGCTAAGTCGCTTCAGTCGCGTCCAACTCTGTGCGACCCCATAGACATCTGGCAGCCCACCAGGCTCCCCTGTTCCTGGGATTCTCCAGGCAAGAACACTGGAGTGGGTTGCCATTTCCTTCTCCAGTGCATGAAAGTGAAAAGTGAAAGTGAAGTCGCTCAGTCGTGTCCGACTTTTGGCGACCCCATGGACTGCAACCTACCAGACTCTTCCATCCATGGGATTTTCCAGGCAAGAGTACTGGAGTGGGGTGCCAATGCCTTAATACAGAACTAATAAGCCACCACCAACCGGAAGAGTTCAGGAAAGGTCTGAAGGAGACACTGCATGTCCGTCCACTTGCCAGAATCCCTCTCGTTAGCATCCATCTTGGCTGAGTGATGCGTGGGCCACCAGGAAAGACTGAATTAGAATGATTGGCCAAAGACCACCCGGAAACTAATCCCATCACCGTAAAACCCAAGACTTCGAGCCATGCGGCAGAGCAGTTCTGGGTTCCCTTACCCTGCTGCTCTCCACCCGGGTGGCCTTTCCCAATAAAATCTCTTGCTTTGTCAGCACATGTGTCTCCTAGGACAATTCATTTCCGAGTGTTAGACAAGAGCCCAGTTTCGGGCCCTGGAATGGGTCCCCTTTCCTGCAAGAAGCCTTCTTTATGGACCAACTCTCACATCACATTTTTAATCACATCCCTAGCTGACTACTGGAAAAACCATAGTTTGTTTATAGGGACCTTTGTTGGCAACGTGATTCCTTTGCTTTTTAATACACCATCTAGTTCTACCATAACTTTCCTTCCAAGGAGCAGTTTTTTTTATTTCCTGGCTGCAGTCACCTTTAGCAGTGATTACAGTATTAAACTGTTTCCTCCGCTCGCTGCGCCGCGACGCCGCACCCCTCCCGCCCCTCCGGCCCCTCCCGCCGCGCCGGGACGCCCCGCCCCTCCGCGCAGCGAGGTTCCGCCTCACCTTTCAAAGGCCCTATGCTGGTCCGGCTTCTCTTCACCAACGACCCCCTGACGGCCTGACCCCGCCTGCAGGCCGTTCAGCTATTTGTCTGCGCGTGCGCGCACCGTGACCCACGCGGAAGCGGAGAGCGGCGAGTGGACGTCCTAGCGCAGCGTGAGTTTCTGTCTTTGGCGTCAAACCTGCCTCTCGCAGTCTCCTTTTCTTTGTAATCCGGGTCTGAGGGTTGCTACTGACTCTAAATCGCCGCTCCCGCCCCACCACCCCCAGCAAATTCAGACGTCTCCGTAAGCGGCGAAGGGGCGCCTGGCTTTTGGTTTAAAGTCCGCACTTAAGCCGGTTCCTGCTTTTGAAACACTGAAACTCCGCGTTTCGCACCTTTTTCCGGCTTAAAACCGTTTACTGACCTCACGGACCCCTCTACCCTTTCTGCACCACATACAATTCTATTAGGCGAGGTGGTTTATTCGCTCCGCGTTCTTCAGCCCCTCCTTCTCGGGCCCTGGAGGCCTCGCCGGCCGCCCTTCTCCGGGAGAGGTCGCGTTCTCTCCGCAGTCTTGGCATTCTGGAGAGCCCGCGCCGCTCCTGAGACCCCCTCTCTCCCAGCGCTCTGTACTCAACGTCTCCTAAGGCCGGTCCTTCTGCCCTTCAGAGTGACCTTTCCCCTGATCCCTGGTCGGGGGAGGTGACCTGAGCCAGCCACGTGACACCCATGGTTCTTCGGTCCCAAATACCACCCGCTGGAATTTGGCTCTTGCCGGAGGGCCTTTCTTATTCAGTCTCCTACCCTGTAAATAGTGGGCGGAAGGCGGGATCAGGAGAAGCAGAGACAGCGACTCCTAGAGAAATGGAAAATTGAGAAAAGCATGGACAAGCGATGGCAGTGAAGAGGATTGTGAGGAACTTGGAAGAGACAGCTTCATGAAAGAGAATGAGCCTTGAAGGGAGCGGGTGAGGAAACGAGAGAACTTCAGAGAAAAGCATGGTCTCCGGAGAGTTAAGGGTGAGCAACATAGGGAGGTGTGGTTGTTCATTCCAACTCTTTGCGACCCCTGTATCTCCCAGAGTTTTCTCAAATCCGTGTCCATTGAGTCCAGGGATGGTATCTCACCATTTCATCCCCTGCCGCCCCCTTCTATAGCCTTCAAGGGAGAGGGTCTGTAAGTCAGGGGTCCCAAAGAGGGCGACAGTGGAGAGGCAGTTCTCACAGACAGCCCGCAAAGGGGATACAAGAGTTGGGACCTTGGCTTACAGAGCAACAATATCCTGGTGGGAGAGAAAGGGGACTCCTAGTGATTGGAGGAGCTGAGAAAAAAAGCGAGCTGAAAGGAAGCATAGCCACTTGGGAGTGCCAGAGAGTTGGAAGGAAGGGAGGACAGAGATGGAGGAAGAAAGGCAGAAATACAGGGAGACCGAGGGTCACCAGGGAGGTTGGATAGAAAGTAACTTGAAGGCGAACATATGGCAGAGAGAGGGGGGATAGGAGGCAGGGAAGAAGTAGAGAGGAGAACGGGCACAGCAGGAGAGCAGAGAAAGGGAGACGTAGAAAGAAGTAGGGAAACAGATCAACCAAATGGAGTGGAAACAGCTAGTGTGCAGGTGATGATGGGGACTAGATCCAGAAGAGTGCTTAATCAGTTGGGTAAGAATTATTAAGTCTTGCTTCTTTAAATTATACAGATAAGAATGAGAATTGCAAAACTTCTGTCGGTGAGGCATGTGTATTTTGTAATTATTTGTATTAAAAGAGCATGCATGTGTAGAGCCTGTTGAGGTGCGGGCTGCGGCAGTAACTTGATTCTCTCAGGTGTGGGTCACCCCCTTCCCTATTCCTGGTGAGGAGTAGAGGTTATGTGAGAGAAGAAATGGGGCAAGAACTGACTGACTCTTACTACATGATGCCTTTTCAAGGAACTTTAAACATGTTCTTTGTGATGGTATTACTTTTGGCTTTCTGCACTCTTTACATTTAATTATTTTTGTAACTTGGGATAATGATTTGTTCCTTCAATAGCGACTTTCTTGTAAACAATTCTGGAGATTTGTCTCACTTGGGACAACTTGGATGAATGTAGAGAATATTAAGGTAAGTGAATTAAGACAGACAGGGAAAGACTGGTATTATATGTCCTTCCATTATATGGAATGTAAAAAAAATGAAACTCACTAGTACCAGAGGGTAGGATGGTGGTCATCTGGGGCTGGAAGGTCAGGAAGATGGGGAGATGTTGGTCAAAAGCTACAGACTTTGAGTTGTGAAATGAGTGCGTCCTGAGGAGGTATGCGCAGCATGCTGACCATAGTTAATCCTGTTCTGTTATTGCATGCTGGGAATTTGTCAGGAGAATGCTTCGTCAGTGTTGTCACCACACACAGAACATGGGAATTTGGAGGTGATGGATGTGTTGGTTAGTGGTTTGTGATAAATATTTCACAGTGTACACGTGTCACAGGGTGTATGTACACATATGTACACATAACATTTAGAACTGGACATGGAACAACAGACTGGTTCCAAATAGGACAAGGAGTACGTCAAGGCTGTATGCTGTCACCCTCCTTATTTAACTTATATGCAGAGTACATCATGAGAAACGCTGGGCAGGAAGAAGCACAAGCTGGAATCAAGACTGCCGGGAGAAATATCAATAACCTCAGATATGCAGATGACACCACCCTTATGGCAGAAAGTGAAGAGTAACTCAAAAGCCTCTTGATGAAAGTGAAAGTGGAGAGTGAAATAGTTGGCTTAAAGCTCAACATTCAGTAAACTAAGATCATGGCATCTGGTCCCATCACTTCATGGCAAATAGATGGGGAAACAGTGGAAACACTGTCAGCCTTAACTTTCAGGGGCTCCAAAATCACTGCAGATGGTGATTGCAGCCATGAAATTAAAAGACGGTTACTCCTTGGAAGGAAAGTTATGACCAACCTAGATAGCATATTCAAAAGCAGAGACATTACTTTGCCAACAAAGGTCCATCTAGTCAAGGCTATGGTTTTTCCAGTGGTCATGTATGGATGTGAAAGTTGGACTGTGAAAAAAGCTGAGCGCCGAAGAATTGATGCTTTTGAACTGTGGTGTTGGAGAAGCCTCTTGAGAGTCCCTTGGACTGCAAGGAGATCCAACCAGTCCATTCTGAAGGAGATTAGCCCTGGGTGTTCGTTGGAAGGACTGATGCTGAAGCTGAAACTCCGATACTTTGTCCACCTCATGCCAAGTGTTGACTCATTGGAAAAGACTCTGATCCTGGGAGGGATTGGGGGCAGGAGGAGAAGGGGACGACAGAAGATGAGATGGCTGGATGGCATCACCAACTCGATGGACATGAGTTTGAGTGAACTCTTGGAGTTGGTGATAGACAGGGAGGCATGGCGTGCTGCAATTCATGGGGTCACAAAGAGTCGGACACGACTGAGCAACTGAACTGAACTGATTCTTGGAAATTGAAGAGAGAAGTTTTTTTTGAAAAAAATTGAGTCAAAACAAACAGAAAAATATAAGTGTGTATCTGCTTCATCATTAACTGCTGCCATTTATGTTGTGCCTCTGTTTTGTTCAGATTGTAGCTTAAGTCTTGTGCCCTAATAAAATTTGTATCATTTTTCCATAACCCTGAACAGATTTAAGTGATATCTCTTTTTGAACTTGGAGCATTCTGAAATAAATTATTTATTTTTTTATTATTCATTCATTATTGGTCGAATAGTTGTGGCTCACAGGATAATGCCACAGCATGTAGGAATTTCCGAGACCAGGGGTCTCTCCCATGCCTCCTTCTTAGCAGGCGGATTCCTTACCACTGAGCCACCAGGGAAGCCCCAGAAATAGTTTAGAATCTGCACTATATGATGGGAAATCTTTTTGCTTGATAAACTAGAAATTTCATATATTCAGTCCCCAACATGTTGGTTCTTGTTACTTTGCAGTCACCAAAAGAAGAAAATGAAACCAAACCCAAAGTTTGGTTTGGATATTGAGACAGATGAAGGCATATGCTGAAATGTTATAAGAAGGTTTGTTAACTGCTGAAGATTTCCAATGGGAGCACAGTAGACTTCCAAGCTGTTGGGAAAAAAAACTTGACTAATGAGGAATGGTGACATTCTCAGAGTGCTAAGATGATTACTGGATGGCAAGGAGGGGAGGGTTCCTGCTCTGGTGAACTACTAGTTGATATCAAAGGAAGGGGGACTTAGTCTTTTGTTTCAGCCTGCCCAGAGAGGCAGCACAGCAAGTGGTTGTTTTTGAAGTCTAAAGGAGTCAGGAGTCAAACATGGAAAAACCACAGTGAGACTGTGTAAGAAAACACTGAATGTTTACTCATGCTATGAATTTATAACATTCCCTTATGGTACACATATGTTCCATTGTTCATACGGTTGTTGAAAATGGTAGTGGCTTAATATTTATCTATCTTGCTAAATAGATAAATTACTATTTACTATCTATTGCCTAAGGTATTTTTACAGTAGCCTAATGAACATTATATATCTCTATAAAAAAGATCTTCATGACCCATAAAACCACAATGGTGTGATCACTCACCTACAGCCAGACATCCTGGAATGCAAAGTCAAGTGGGCCTTAGGAAGCATCACTATAAATAAAGCTGGCAGATGTGATGGAATTCCTGTTGACCTGTTTCAAATTCTAAAAGATGATGCTGTTAACTCTGTGGGAAAGGGCGAGGGTGGGATAATTTGGGAGAATGGCATTGAAACATGTATAATATCATATGTGAAACAGATCGCCAATCCAGGTTCGACGCATGATACAGGATGCTCGGGCCTGGTGCACTGGGATGACCAAGAGGGATGGTATGGAGAAGGAGATGGGAGGGGGGTTCAAAATGGGGAACACGTGTACACCCGTGGCGGATTCATGTTGATGTATGGCAAAACCAATACAATATTGTAATTAGCCTGCAATTAAAATAAATAAATTTATATTAAAAAAAAAAAGACTATGCTGTTATAGTGTTGCACTCAATATGCCAGGAAATTTGGGGAACTCAGCAGTGGCCACAGGACTGGAAAAGGTCGGTTTTCATTCCAACCCCAAAGAAAGGCAATACCAAAGAATGCTCAAAATACCACAAAATTTCTCTCATCTCACAGGCTAGAAAAGAAATGCTCAAAATTCGTGAAGTCAGGCTTCAACAGTATGTGAATTTCAAGATGTTCAAGCTGGATTTAGCAAAGGCAGAGGTACCAGAGATCAAATTGCCAATATCTGTTGGATCATGGAAGAAGCAAGACAGTTCCAGAAAATCATCTACTTTTGCTTTATTGACAATGAGAAAGCCTTTGACTGTGTGGATCACATCAAAGTAGAAAATTCTTCAAGAGATGGGAATACCAAAACACCTGACCTGCCTCCTGAGAAATCTGTATGCAGGTTAAGAAGCAACAGTTAGAACTGGACATGGAACAACAGACTGGTTCCAAATCGGGAAAGAAGTACATTAAGGCTACATATTGTCACCCTGCTTATTTAATGTATATGCAGATACATCATGCAAAATGCCAGGCTGGATGAAGCACAAGCTGGAATCAAGATTGCTGGGAGAAATATCAACAATCTCAGATATGCAGATGACACCACCCTTGTAACAGAAAGTGAAGAACTAAAGAGTTTCTTGATGAAAGTGAAAGAGTAGAGTGAAAAAGTTGGCTTAAAACTCAACATTCAGAAAACTAAGATCATGGCATCTGGTCCCATTACTTCATGGCAATTAGAAGGGGAAACAATGGAAACAGTGACAGACTTTATTTTTTGGCGGTTCCAGAATCACTACATACGGTGATTGCAGCCATCAAATTGAAAGATGCTTGCTCCTTCAAAGAAAAGGTATGACCAACCTAGACAGCATATTAAACAGCAAAGACATTACTTTTCCAACAACAGTCCATCTAATCAAAGCTATGGTTTTTCCAGTGGTCATGTATGGATGTGAGAGTTGGACTATAAAGAAAGCTGAGCGCCAAAGAATTCATACTTTTGAACTGTGGTGTTGAAAAAGAGAGTCCCTTGGACTGCAAGGAGATCCAACCAATCTATTAAGGAAATCAGTCCTGAATATGCATTGGAAGGACTGATGCTGAAGCTGAAACTCCAATGCTTTGGCCACCTGATGCAAAGAACTGACTCATTTGAAAAGACCCTGATGCTGGGAAAGATTGAAGGCAGGAGGGGAAGGGGACGACAGAGGTTGGATGGCATTACCGACTCTATACACATTGAATTTGAATGAAACTCTGGGCGTTGATGATGGACAGCGAAGTCTGGCATTCTGCAGTCCATGGGGTCGCAGAAAGTCAGAGATCATTAAGTGAATGAACTGAAACTGAATGAACATTATATGTTTGGAAATGTTTCAGATCAGATCAGATCAGATCAGTCGCTCAGTCGTGTTTATTAGATAATAAATACTAAATAGAAGTCTAGTTTTCCAGAGGATACTAAAGTGTTGATGTCACATTATAGAAATAAAGATGTTCCTTGGTTCATTGTCAGTTGTAATAAATTTTCTTTCTTTTTCTTTCTTTTTTTTAAAAATGTTATGATGGTTTTGCTGTACAGGAACGTATGCCTATGAATCGGCCATAGGCATACATATGTTCCCTCACACCTGAACCCACCTCCCTCCCCACCCTATCCCTCCAGGTCTTCATAGACCAGTGGCTCTCAGTGCCCTGTGTCATACATCAAACTCCCTCTGGCTATTTTACATATGGTAAAATACACGTTCCAGTGCTATTCTCTCAAATCATGCCACCCTATTTCTTTTGTTTTTTTTTTGTTTTTTTTTTTCAATAGTTTTTCTTTCAGTTCAGTTCAGTTCAGTTCAGTCACTTGGTCGTGTCCTGCTCTTTGGGATCCCATGAATTGCAGCATGCCAAGCCTCCCTGTCCATCACCAACTGCCAGAGACTGCTCAAACCCATGTCCATTGAGTCGGTGATGCCATCCAACCATCTCATCCTGTCCCCTTCTCCTCCTGCCCTCAATCTTTTCCAGCATCATGGTCTTCTCAAATGAGTAAGCTCTTCGCATCAGGTGCCCAAAGTATTGGAGTTTCAGCTTCAACATCAGTCCTTCCAATGAGCACCCAGGACTGATTTCCTTTAGGATGGACTGGTTGGATCTCCTTGCAGTCCAAAGGACTCTCAAAAGTCTTCTCCAACACCACAGTTCAAAAGCATCAATTCTTCAGCGCTCAGCTTTCTTTATAGTCCAACTCTCACATCCATACATGACTACTGCAAAAACCATAGCCTTGACCAGACGGACCTTTGTTGACAAAGTAATATCTCTGCTTTTTAATATGCTGTCTAAGGTTGGTCATAACTTTTCTTCCAAGGAGTAAGCATCTTTTAACTTCATGGCTGCAGCCACCATCTGCAATGATTTGGGAGCCCCAAAAAATAAAGTCAGCTGCTGTTTCCACTGTTTCCTCATCTATTTGCCATAAAGTGGTGGGACCAGATGCCGTGATCTTAGATTTCTTTTTTTTTTTTTTTTTTCAATATAAATTTTATTTTATTTTTTTTTCTTTATTCTTTCTATTTTTTAAAAAAAATCACATGCTCCCCATCCTGAACCCTCCTCCCTCCCAACCTCCCCATACCATCCCCCTGGGCCTTCCCAGCGCACCAGCCCCAAGCATCCAGCATCGTGCACTGAACCTGGACTGGCATCTCGTTTCATACATGACATTTCACATGTTTCAATGACATTCTCCCAAATCTTCCCACCCTCTCCCACAGAGTCCATAAGACTGTTCTATACATCAGTGTCTCTTTTGCTGTCTCGTACACAGGGTTATCGTTACCATCTTTCTAAATTCCATATACATGCGTTAGTATACTGTATTTATGTTTTTCCTTCTGGCTTACTTCACTCTGTATAATAGTCTCCAGTTTCATCCACCTCATTAGAACTGATTCAAATGTATTCTTTTTAATGGCTGAGTAATACTCCATTGTGTATATGTACCACAGCTTTCTTATCCATTCATCTGCTGATGGACATCTAGGTTGCTTCCATGTCCTGGCTATTATAAACAGTGCTGCGATGAACATTGGGGTACACGTGTCTCTTTCCCTTCTGGTTTCCTCAGTGTGTATGCCCAGCAGTGGGATTGCTGGATCATAAGGCAGTTCTATTTCCAGTTTTTTAAGGAATCTCCACACTGTTCTCCATAGTGGCTGTACTAATTTGCATTCCCACCAACAGTGTAAGAGGGTTCCCTTTTCTCCACACCCTCTCCAGCATTTATTATTTGTAGACTTTTGGATCGCAGCCATTCTGACTGGTGTGAAATGGTACCTCATAGTGGTTTTGATTTGCATTTCTCTGATAAAGAGTGATGTTGAACATCTTTTCAAGTGTTTGTTAGCCATCTGTATGTCTTCTTTGGAGAAATGTCTATTTAGATCTTTGGCCCATTTTTTGATTGGGTCATTTATTTTTCTGGAGTTGAGCTGTAGGAGTTGCTTGTATATTTTTGAGATTAGTTGTTTGTCGGTTGCTTCATTTGCTATTATTTTCTCCCATTCTGAAGGCTGTCTTTTCACCTTGCTAATAGTTTCCTTTGATGTGCAGAAGCTTTTAAGTTTAATTAGGTCCCATTTGTTTATTTTTGCTTTTATTTCCAATATTCTGGGAGGTGGGTCATAGAGGATCCTGCTGTGATGTATGTCAGAGAGTGTTTTGCCTATGTTCTCCTCTAGGAGTTTTATAGTTTCTGGTCTTATGTTGAGATCTTTAATCCATTTTGAGTTTATTTTTGTATATGGTGTTAGAAAGTGTTCTAGTTTCATTCTTTTACAAGTGGTTGACCAGATTTCCCAGCACCACTTGTTAAAGAGATTGTCTTTAATCCACTGTATATTCTTGCCTCCTTTGTCAAAGATAAGGTGTCCATATGTGCGTGGATTTATCTCTGGGCTTTCTATTTTGTTCCATTGATCTATATTTCTGTCTTTGTGCCAGTACCATACTGTCTTGATAACTGTGGCTTTGTAGTAGAGCCTGAAGTCAGGTAGGTTGATTCCTCCAGTTCCATTTTTCTTTCTCAAGATCGCTTTGGCTATTCGAGGTTTTTTGTATTTCCATACAAATTGTGAAATTATTTGTTCTAGCTCTGTGAAGAATACTGTTGGTAGCTTGATAGGGATTGCATTGAATCTATAAATTGCTTTGGGTAGTATACTCATTTTCACTATATTGATTCTTCCAATCCATGAACATGGTATATTTCTCCATCTATTAGTGTCCTCTTTGATTTCTTTCACCAGTGTTTTATAGTTTTCTATATATAGGTCTTTAGTTTCTTTAGGTAGATATATTCCTAAGTATTTTATTCTCTTCGTTGCAATGGTGAATGGAATTGTTTCCTTAATTTCTCTTTCTGTTTTCTCATTATTAGTGTATAGGAATGCAAGGGATTTCTGTGTGTTGATTTTATATCCTGCAACTTTACTATAATCATTGATTAGTTCTAGTAATTTTCTGGTGGAGTCTTTAGGGTTTTCTATGTAGAGGATCATGTCATCTGCAAATAGTGAGAGTTTTACTTCTTCTTTTCCAATTTGGATTCCTTTTATTTCTTTTTCTGCTCTGATTGCTGTAGCCAAAACTTCCAAAACTATGTTGAATAGTAATGGTGAAAGTGGGCACCCTTGTCTTGTTCCTGACTTTAGAGGAAATGCTTTCAATTTTTCACCATTGAGGATAATGTTTGCTGTGGGTTTGTCATATATAGCTTTTATTATGTTGAGGTATGTTCCTTCTATTCCTGCTTTCTGGAGAGTTTTTATCATAAATGGGTGTTGAATTTTGTCAAAGGCTTTCTCTGCATCTATTGAGATAATCATATGGTTTTTGTTTTTCAATTTGTTAATGTGGTGTATTACATTGATTGATTTGCGGATATTGAAGAATCCTTGCATCCCTGGGATAAAGCCCACTTGGTCATGGTGTATGATCTTTTTAATGTGTTGTTGGATTCTGATTGCTAGAATTTTGTTTAGGATTTTTGCATCTATGTTCATCAGTGATATTGGCCTATAGTTTTCTTTTTTTGTGGGATCTTTGTCAGGTTTTGGTATTAGGGTGATGGTGGCCTCATAGAATGAGTTTGGAAGTTTACCTTCCTCTGCAATTTTCTGGAAGAGTTTGAGCAGGATAGGTGTTAGCTCTTCTCTAAATTTTTGGTAGAATTCAGCTGTGAAGCCGTCTGGACCTGGGCTTTTGTTTGCTGGAAGATTTTTGATTACAGTTTCAATTTCCATGCTTGTGATGGGTCTGTTAAGGTTTTCTATTTCTTCCTGGTCGAGTTTTGGAAAGTTGTACTTTTCTAAGAATTTGTCCATTTCTTCCTCGTTGTCCATTTTATTGGCATATAATTGTTGATAATAGTCTCTTATGATCCTTTGTATTTCTATGTTGTCTGTTGTGATCTCTCCACTGTCATTTCTAATTTTATTGATTTGATTTTTCTCCCTTTGTTTCTTGATGAGTCTGGCTAATGGTTTGTCAATTTTATTTATCCTTTCAAAGAACCAGCTTTTGGCTTTGTTGATTTTTGCTATGGTCTCTTTTGTTTCTTTTGCATTTATTTCTGCTCTAATTTTTAAGATTTCTTTCCTTCTACTAACCCTGGGGTTCTTCATTTCTTCCTTTTCTAGTTGTTTGAGGTGTAGAGTTAGGTTATTTATTTGACTTTTTTCTTGTTTCTTGAGGTGTGCCTGTATTGCTATGAACTTTCCCCTTAGGACTGCTTTTACTGTGTCCCACAGGTTTTGGGTTGTTGTGTTTTCATTTTCATTCGTTTCTATGCAAATTTTGATTTCTTTTTTGATTTCTTCTGTGATTTGTTTGTTATTCAGCAGCGTGTTGTTCAGCCTCCATATGTTGGAATTTTTAATAGTTTTTCTCCTGTAATTGAGATCTAATCTTACTGCATTGTGGTCAGAAAAGATGCTTGGAATGATTTCTATTTTTTTGAATTTACCAAGGCTAGCTTTATGGCCCAGGATGTGATCTATCCTGGAGAAGGTTCCATGTGCGCTTGAGAAAAAGGTGAAATTCATTGTTTTGGGATGAAATGTCCTATAGATATCAATTAGATCTAACTGGTCTATTGTATCGTTTAAAGTTTGTGTTTCCTTGTTAATTTTCTGTTTAGTTGATCTATCCATAGGTGTGAGTGGGGTATTAAAGTCTCCCACTATTATTGTGTTATTGTTAATTTCTCCTTTCATACTTGTTAGCATTTGTCTTACATACTGCGGTGCTCCCGTGTTGGGTGCATATATATTTATAATTGTTATATCTTCTTCTTGGATTGATCCTTTGATCATTATGTAGTGACCTTCTTTGTCTCTTTTCACAGCCTTTGTTTTAAAGTCTATTTTATCTGATATGAGTATTGCTACTCCTGCTTTCTTTTGGTCCCTATTTGCATGGAAAATCTTTTTCCAGCCCTTCACTTTCAGTCTGTATGTGTCCCCTGTTTTGAGGTGGGTCTCCTGTAGACAACATATGTAGGGGTCTTGTTTTTGTATCCATTCAGCCAGTCTTTGTCTTTTGGTTGGGGCATTCAACCCATTTACGTTTAAGGTAATTACTGATAAGTATGATCCCGTTGCCATTTACTTTATTGTTTGGGGTTCGAATTTATACACCATTTTTGTGTTTCCTGTCTAGAGAATATCCTTTAGTATTTGTTGGAGAGCTGGTTTGGTGGTGCAGAATTCTCTCAGCTTTTGCTTATCTGAGAAGCTTTTGATTTCTCCTTCATACTTGAATGAAATCCTTGCTGGGTACAATAATCTGGGCTGTAGGTTATTTTCTTTCATCATTTTAAGTATGTCTTGCCATTCCCTCCTGGCTTGAAGAGTTTCTATTGAAAGATCAGCTGTTATCCTTATGGGAATTCCCTTGTGTGTTATTTGTTGTTTTTCCCTTGCTGCTTTTAATATTTGTTCTTTGTGTTTGATCTTTGTTAATTTGAGTAATATGTGTCTTGGGGTGTTTCGCCTTGGGTTTATCCTGTTTGGGATTCTCTGGGTTTCTTGGACTTGGGTGATTATTTCCTTCCCCAGTTTAGGGAAGTTTTCAACTATTATCTCCTCAAGTATTTTCTCATGGTCTTTCTTTTTGTCTTCTTCTTCTGGAACCCCTATGATTCGAATGTTGTAGCGTTTAATATTGTCCTGGAGGTCTCTGAGATTGTCCTCATTTCTTTTAATTCGTTTTTCTTTTATTCTCTCTGATTCATTTATTTCTACCATTCTATCTTCTAATTCACTAATCCTATCTTCTGCCTCTGTTATTCTACTATTTGTTGCCTCCAGAGTGTTTTTAATTTCATTTATTGCATTATTCATTGTATATTGACTCTTTTTTATTTCTTCTAGGTCCTTGTTAAACCTTTCTTGCATCTTCTCAATCCTTGTCTCCAAGCTATTTATCTGTGATTCCATTTTAATTTCTAGATTTTGGATCAATTTCACTATCATTATTCGGAATTCTTTATCAGGTAGATTCCCTATCTCTTCCTCTTTTGTTTGGTTTGGTGGGCATTTATCCTGTTCCTTTATCTGCTGGCTATTCCTCTGTCTCTTCATCTTGTTTAAATTGCTGAGTATGGGGTGTCCTTTCTGTATTCTGGCAGTTTGTGGAGTTCTCTTTATTGTGGCTATTCCTCACTGTGTGTGGGTTTGTACAGGTGGCTTGTCAGGGTTTCCTGGTTAGGGAAGCTTGTGTCAGTGTTCTGATGGGTGGAGCTGTATTTCTTCTCTTTGTTCAGTCGCGCTGTGGGGAGGGAGGGAGGGATGCTGCAAGCAAATAACACTGGCGTGCGCTTGCAGTGCCTCAGCCACACTGGGTCTGCCCCCGCTCACTGCGCGTGTAGCCTCCCTGCCCACACTGCTCGGGCTCTAGGTTGTTCCGCCGGGAACAATCCAAGGCTGGCCCTGGGTTGCATGTACCTCCCAGGTCCAAGCCGCTCAGGTTCAGGCACTCGGATAGTCCTCAGAGGCGCAGACTCAGTTGGGCCTGAGTATTGTGCTCTTCCCAGGTCCGAGCAGCTCAAGTGATGAGGTGTTTGGCGAGCGCCAATGCTGCGACTTATCGCCTCCCCGCCACTCGGTTATCTGGGCGCAAAACCGGCGCACCTTCTTAGGCAGATGTTAACCGTCCAGACCCCCAAGAAGTTTTAGTTAGCAAAGAAGCCTGCTTACAGTTTTATAGGTAATGTCTCTCTGGGGCTGCGATTGCCCCCTTCCGGCTCTGGCTGCCTATCACCGGAGGGGGAAGGTCTGCAGCCGGCTATCTCTGTTCAATTCTTTGTTCCGTGCACGGGCCTGGCGGTCTTAGGTTGGGGCTGGCTTTTCGCGTAGTAGATATCCCACAGTCTGGTTTGTTAGCCCAAATTATTTCGCTCAGATAGTGCTCAGGGTATTCAGGCCAGATTCTTACTCTAAGCGATGCAGCCCGCGCTGCGCCTCCCTGCCCAGCCCCCGCTTGTTAATGGCGCCTGCAGGCGTCTGCGCTGCTTCTCCACTGGGGGAGTTACCGTAGGACTCGCAATCTTCGAGTTTTAATTGTTTATTTATTTTTTCTTCCTGTTACGTTGCCCTCTGTGCTTCCAAAGCTCGGCACAGATTCGGCAGTGAGAAGGTTTCCTGGTGTTTGGAAACTTCTCTCTTTTTAAGACTCCCTTCCCGGGACGGAGCTCCGTCCCTCCCTCTTTTGTCTCTTTTTTTGTCTTTTATATTTTTTCCTACCTCCTTTCAAAGAGTTGGATTGCTTTTCTGGGTGCCTGATGTCCTCTGCCGGCATTCAGAAGTTGTTTTGTGGAATTTACTCGACGTTTAAATGCTCTTTTGATGAATTTGTGGGGGAGAAAGTGTTCTCCCTGTCCTACTCCTCCGCCCGATCTTAGATTTCTGAATGGTCATAGCAAACACCCTTTTCCAACAACACAAGAGAAGACTCTACGCATGGACATCACCAGATGGTCAACATTGAAATCAGTTTGATTATATTCTTTGCAGCCAAAGATGGAGAAGCTCTATACGGTCAGCAAAAACAAGACCAGGATCTGACTGTGGCTCAGATTATGAACTCCTTATTGCCAAATTCAGACTTAAATTGAAGTGTTAGGTAGGTAGAATAGGGAAAAGGAGTCCAAAATGGCGGTGGTTAAAAGACAAGGAAGGTCCGAGGACCAGAGTGAAGACTTCAGGCAGAACAAACAGAGCAAACAGCACTCCTGGCTAAGCCCAATTTGCATAGGGCAGGCCCAGGTGGAGGAAAAAACATATAAAAGGAGGAGCCAAAGCGCTTTCTCTCAGACTCTCTCTCCAGCGTGCATGCGCTCTATCTCTCTTTCTCTCTCTCTCTCACTCTCTCTCTCACTCTCTCTCCCTCCCTCCCCACGCACTCCTCCACTCTCTTCTCTTCAAGTCTTGGATTATCCTGCTATCTTCTAAATAAAATAGAGCTGTAACACTGATTTGCCTAAGAGCTGTAGCATGGTTTGTCCAAGACCCAAGAACTGTGACGTGCCAAGGGCTTTAATGTCCGTTGCTCCAAATCTTTGTTGTGACGAGACAAAGAACCGAGGAACATACACTCGCGTGACAGAAGAATGTGGGAAAACCACTAGACACCATTCAGGTATGACCTCAATCAAATCCCTTATGACTATACAGTGGAAGTGAGAAATAGATTTAAGGGACTAGATCTGATAGACAGAGTACCTGATGAACTATGGATGGAGGTTCATGACATTGTACAGGAGACAGGAATCAAGACCATCCCCAAGGGAAAAAAATGCAAAAAGCAAAATGGCTGTCTGAGGAGGCCTGACAAATAGCTGTGAAAAGAAGAGAAACAAAAAGCAAAGGAGAAAAGGAAAGATATACCCATTTGAATGCATTGTTCCAAAGAATAGCAAGGAGAAATAAGAAAGCCTTCCTCAGTGATCAATGCAAAGAAATAGAGGAAAACAATAGAATAGGAAACACTAGAGATCTCTTCAAGAAAATTAGATACCAAGGGAAGATTTCATGTAAAGATGGGCTCAATAAAGGACAGAAATGGTCTGGACCTAACAGAAGCAGAAGATATTAAGAAGAGGTGGCGAGAATACACAGAACTGTACAAAAAAAGATTTTCCCGACCCAGATAATCATGATGGTGTGATCACTGACACTCACCTAGAGCCAGACATCCTAGAATATGAAGTCAAGTGGGCCTTAGCAAGCATCACTATGAACAAAGCTAATGGAGGTGATGGAATTCCTGTTGAGCTATTTCAAATCCTGAAAGATGATACTGTGAAAGTGCTGCACTTTATATGTCAACAAATTTGGAAAACTCAGCAGTGGCCACAGGACTGGAAAAGGTCAGTTTTCATTCCAACCCCAAAGAAAGGCAATGCCAAAGAGTGATCAAACTACTACACAATTGCACTCATCTCACACGCTAGTAAAGTAATACTCAAAATTCTCCAAGCCAGGCTTCAGCAATATGTGAACTGTGAACTTCCAGATGTTCAAGCTGGTTTTAGGAAAGACAGAGGAACCAGAGATCAAATTGCCAACATCCACTGGATCATTGAAAAAGCAAGAGAGTTTCAGAAAAACATCTATTTCTGCTTTATTGACTATGCCAAAGCCTGTGACTTTGTGGGTCACAATAAACTGTGGAAAGTTCTTCAAGAGATGGGAATACCAGACCACCTGACCTGCTTGAGAAACCTGTGTGCAGGTCAAGAAGCAACAGTTAGAACTGGACATGGAACAACAGACTGGTTCCAAATAGGAAAAGGAGTACGTCAAGGCTGTGTATTGTCACCGTGCTTATTTAACTTATATGCAGCGTATGTCATGAGAAACGCTGGGCTGGAAGAAGCACAAGCTGGAATCAAGATTTGCTGGGAGAAATATCAATAACCTCAGATATGCAGATGACACCACCCTTATGGCAGAAAGTGAAGAAGAACTAAAGAGCCTCTTGATGAAAATGAAAGAGGAGAGTGAAAAAAAGTTTTTCCTTACCTTTCTTTTTCTGTCCACATGTTATTGAGAGAGTCAGTTCCTAGGCAGGTTGATAAGAAGTCTGGCGTCCACGAGGAGAAAGGGATCTGGGGTTATCAACGAGGAGCTAGGAATCTGGAATTCTCAAGGAGGAGGAAAGGACAAACTTTTTTTTTTTTTTTTTTTTCCTCTCTGCTTTCTTCAGTCTTAGTCACATAAAACAGGTTTTTTTTTTTCTTCTTCTTCTTCTTCAAGCCTGGAACTGATGATCATACAACTCAGTTTAAACTCTGTACTAGGGATTATATTAACAACAAAGTATCCTGCTTGAGGACAGTTTCTTCTTCCTGAAAACCTTCTGACTAATCCTGATATCTTAGAATGTATATTATGCGAGTGGGTCTGGTAGGATCTTTCTATTGTTAAATTCTAATCCTATTATCCTAAAATGTAAATTGTGGGTGTGGTTCTGGTGAAATTTTCACAAACTTGGTTTTTTATTTATTGTAATAACTAATTAAAAACACCCAGTTTTCCTCTCAGTCATTCTCTCCCATCAGGAATATTCCATAAGCCTCTTATCCTTCTTCATCAGAAGGCAGACAGACTGAAAACCACAATCACAGAAAACTAACCAATCTGATCACATGGACCACAGCCTTGTCTAACTCAGTGAAACTATGAGCCATCCTGTGTAGGGCCACCAAAGATGGACGGGTAATGGTGGAGAGTTCTGACAAAACGTGGTCCAATGGATAAAGGAATGGCAAACCACTTCAGTATTCTTGCCTTGAGAACCCCATGAACCATATGAAAAGGCAAAAAGATAGGACACTGGAAGTTGAACTCCCCAGGTCGGTAGGTACCCAATATGCTACTAGAGATCAGTAGAGAACTAACTCCAGAAAGAATGAAGAGATGGAACCAAAGCAAATACAACACCAAGTTGTGGATGTGACTGATGATGGAAGTAAAGTCCGAGGCTGTAAAGAGCAATATTGCAGAGGAACCTGGAATGAATCAAGGAATTAACCTGCAGTGAGTCCATGAATCAAGGCAAATTGGAAGTGGTCAAATGGGAGATGGCCAGAGTGAGCATTGATATTTTAGGTATCAGTGAACTAAAATAGACTGGGATGGGTGAAATTAACTCAGATGACCATTATATCTACTACTGTGGGCAGGAATCCCTTAGAAGAAATGGAGTAGCCATCATAATCAACAAAAGACTCCAAAATGCAGTACTTGGATGCAGTCTCAAGAAAGACATAATGATCTCTGTTCGTTTCTAAGGCAACCCTTCAATATCACAGTAATCCAAGTCTGTGCCCTGATGCATAATGTTGAAGAAGCTGAAGATGAACAGTTCTATGAAGACCTAAAAGACCTTCTAGAACTAACACCCAAAAAAGATGTCCTTTTCATTATAGGGGACTGGAATGCAAAAGTAGAAAGTCAAGAAATACCTGGAGTAACAGGCAAATTTGGACTTGGAGTACAGAATAAAGCAGGGCAAAGGCTAACAGAGTTTTGCCAAGAGAACACACTGGTCATAGCAAACACCCTCTTCTAAAAACACAAGAGAAGACTCTAGACATGGACATCACCAGATGGTCAATACCAAAATCAGATTGATTATATTCTTGTGCAACCAAAGATGGAGAAGCTCTATACAGTCAGCAAAAACAAGACCGACAGCTGACTGTGGCTCAGATTAAGAATTCCTTATTGCCAAATTCAAACTGAAATTGAAAAAAAGTAGGGAAAACCATTAGAGCCTTCAGGTATGACCTAAATAAAATCCCTTATGATTATACAGTGGAAGTGAGAAATAGTTTTAAGGGACTAGATTTAATAGAGTGCCTGAAGATTTATGGATGGAGGTTTGTAACATTGAACTGGAGGCAGGTATCAGGACCATCCCCAAGAAAAAGAAATGCAAAAAGCCAAAATGGTTGTCTGAGGAGGCCTTACAAACAGCTATTAAAAGAAAAGAAGCAAAAGGCAAAGGAGAAAAGGAAAGATATACCCATTTGAATGCAAGTTTGAAAGAATAATAAGATAAGGAAGCCATCCTCAGTGATCAATGCAAAGAAATAGAGGAAAACAATAGAATGGGAAAGACTAGAGATCTTTTCAAGAAAATTAGAGATATCAAGGAATATTTTCATGCAAAGATGGGCACAATAAAGACAGAAATGATATGGACCTAACAGATGCAGAAGATATTAAGAAGTGGCAAGAATACACAGAAGTATACAAAAAAGATCTTCATGACCCAGATAACCACGATGGTGTGATCACTCATCTAGAGCCAGACATCCTGGAATGTAAAGTCACATGGGCCTTAGGAAGCATCACTACAAACAAAGCTAGTGGAGGTGATGGAATTCCAGTTGAGCTAGTTCAAGTTCTAAAAGACGATGCTGTGAAAGTGCTGCACTCAATATGCCAGCAAACTTGGAAAACTCAGCAGTGGCCACAGGACTGAAAAAGATTTGTTCTCATTCCAATCCCAAAGAAAGGCAATGCCAAAGAATGCTCAAAACTACCACACAATTTATTTCATCGCACATGCTAGCAAAGTAATGCTCAAAATTCTCCTAGCCAGGCTTCAACAGTATGAGAACCGTGAACTTCCAGACATTCAAGCTGGATTTAGAAAAGACAGAGGAACCAGAGGTCAAATTGCTAATATCTCTTGGATCATGGAAAAAGCAAGACAGTTCCAGAAAAACACTTACTTTTGCTTTATTGACAATGCCAAGGCCTTTGACTGTATGGATCACAACAAACTGGAAAATTCTTCAAGAGATGGGACTACCAAACCACCTGAACTGCCTCCTGAGAAATCTGTATGCAGGTTAAGAAGCAACAGTTAGAACTGGACATGGAACAAAAGACTGTTCCAAATTGGGAAAGGAGTACATCAAGGCTGCATATTGTCACCCTGGTCATTTAACGTATGTGCAGAGTACCTCATGTGAAATGCCAGGCTGGATGAAGGACAAGCTGGAATCAAGATTGCCAGGAGTAATATCAATACCCTTAGATATGCAGATAACACAACCCTTATGGCAAAAAGTGAAGAAGAACTAAAGAGTCTCTTGATGAAAGTGAAAGAGGAGAGTGAAAAAGTTGGCTTAAAGCTCAACATTCAGAAAACTAAGATCATGGCATCTGGTACCATCACTTCATCTCAAATAGATGGGGAAACAATGGAATTAGTGACAGACTTTATGTTTTGGGGCTCCAAAACCACTGCAGATGGGGACTGTAGCCATGAAATTAAAAGACGCTTGCTTCTTGGAAGAAAAGCTATGACCAACTTAGACAGCTTATTAAAAAGCAGAGACATTACTTTGCCAACAAAAGTCTGTCTAGTCAAAGCTATGGTTTTTGCAGTAGTCATGATGGATGTGATCTGAGTGTCAAAGAATTGATGGTTTTGAACTGTGATGTTGGAGAAGCCTCTTGAGAGTCCCTTGGACTGCAAGGAGATCCAACCAGTCCATCCTATAGGAAATCAGTCCTGAATATTCATTGGAAGGACTGATGCTGAAGCTGAAACTCCAGTACTTTGGCCACCTGTTGAGAATAACTGACTCATTGGAGAGTACCCTGATGGTCGGAAAGATTGAAGGCGGGAGGAGAATGGGACGATGGAGGATGAATTGGTTGGATGGTATCACCGACTTGATGCACATGACTTTGGGTAAGCTCCAGGAGTTGGTGATGGACAGGGAAGCCTGGCGTTCTGCAGTCCACGGGGTTGCAAAGAGTTGGACACAACTGAGCGACTGAACTGTACCGAAAAAGTAAATAATTTCCTTGCTAAAGACTATCAAGGGGGACACTCTCTACCCACTTCCGATGTCTATGTCAGAGGCTTTCTCTGTCCCTGTTTATCCTTTAATAAAACTCTGCTGCACAAAAGCTCTTGAATGAATAAGCCTGGTCCCTGTTCTCAAAGCTAAATCTTCTTCAGAGATCGAGAATCCGACACCATTCACAATAAGCTATCATCCTGCAGGCTTGTCCTAGATCTTCAGGAAAAGGTAAGAACGCTCAGAGCTTTAGACTCTCTGCTTTCTCAGTATACACATTTTCTGCCTTACCTTACTAATTCTACGGTGTGCTGTGTGAATGAATGACACACCCTGCACAAAGAGTGATGAGCCCTGCTCTGGTTTCGCGGTGCCTCGTAATGACTGAAGGCAGCCCCCAAAAGGGAAGCCTTGTCGGGGGTTTGTATCGACCTGCCAATGCCAAGAGACAACCAACATCCCTGGGAGGGGAGAGGCCAGAGATGGGCACAGCGTGTGGACTGAACTTCTTTTCCTGGTCTCTTTGACCATTTTGTAATTGCTTGGGGAATTAGAACAACTGTCGGATCATAGACTTCCAAGGGACTTGTGATCCATGCTGTTACTATGTACTTTTACTTAGACCCCCAAGTATGGAAGCGCCTAGCCTTGCTAGGAGCCAAAAATTACTAGGAGCACGTATGGAGCAAGGTGGAACTAGAGCTCCAGGAATGTCTCTCAGGCTAGAGGTCTCTCTTGCCTGCCTGCCTAAGGGGCCAGCGACCTGAAAATGAGTCTCTGTCATGGCTGTGCCTCCTATCTATATGGATAGAAGCACTGCTGGTGACCGTGAGGTTTTTGAGGATGCAGATCGGTAGTTGCAGGATCTGAAGAGATTGGAAGTACAGTGGGCTTCTTCCTTTGGTAGTGGTAACTGTTAGTGGATCAGAGGAGGCTCTCTGGTGGCTTTTGTCTCAACTCCCTAGATATTCTTTTTGTGGAATCTGGGAATGAACTGGAAGGATTGGCCCTAGTAGCTTGAGGACAAAAATCACTTTTTACTCACCGGCAAACCCTCCACCACCTCTTTTGTATCAAATATACTGGAGTGGTGACACTCAGAAGGGACATCTTGGTTGTTGTTCATCCCTTTATGACTCATGGCTTCTACTGCGGTCAGGACTGTATTCGGGAATGTGCCCGAGCACACGTAAGACGGATGCTTTCCCTAGTAGTCCTAGCTTGGGAAACATTCTGGGAAACTACTCTGGCAAATAAAAGTCTTGGTGGTAAGGAACTGAAAATCAGTCTGGGATGCCATCAGGTCTACCCCTGGTGCATCTCCAGTCTGCCTCGGTGGTAGAACTGGGAGGGACGAGTCAGATGCCTGCGTCAGGGACAGACTAAGTCCGACCAGGGAAGGAAAGCTTCAGTGGAGAGTCTCTTTACACCCCCATCTAGAGTAGGGAGGGACGCTTCCGGTGGAAAGAAGCCATGGCTCTGGATGCTGCTTTTCTCTCTCTCACAGATGGGAGCTAACAGTTCCATAACCACTCATTTAAAATGTATTTTTAAAAGTGGGACAAGTTTGATCCCCAGAGTTTAAATAGACGTGCCTGATCTTCTTCTGTGATACTGAATGGCCATAGTATCCTTTGGAAAACTGGGGACGCTAGCTTGTTGAAGGGTTGCTTAATTACGATACTGTTTTACTAGACTGGTTCCGTGGAAAACTAGAGAAATGAGTAGAAGTGCCATATGTGTTGCTTTATTTTTCTGCGAGACATTCCAGACTTGTGCCCTAAGGGTGCAGATTTGGGTGTAAAACCTTCAGCTCCCTCCCGTCTTCTTACTTTCCTCCTGTATCTGGGACTCCCAACTGAACAGGCTGAGAGTCAGGGCACCCTTCCAGGAGGGGTTGCCTCAGTCTCAGTAGAAATTCAAATAGTACCAGTTGCAATCGAGACTATCGAGAGGATCCAAAAAGTACACATAAGACTTTAAGGGACTAACTTTACTTTATGAGCTTACTTGGAGAGATGTAATGTATGTGTTGGGACAGACGCTAACTCCTGACTCGAAAACTTGAGTTTTGGAGAAGATGCTACTTTTGGAGATGAATGGCTTGAACATAAAACAAGGGAAAGAGGGAACATGAAATAGCCCTCCTTCCTATTAGGAGCCAAGCAGTTCCTGTAACAGAGCCACTTTGTCAGATGTATTCTTGAAGGACTCAAGCGAGCATGTGCTAAGACTGACATATGCTAAGTTGTTTGACATAGAACAGGGAGAGAAAGAACAGGGAGACATAGAACAGGGAGGGAGAGAAAGTCATGGTAAATTCCTAGATAGACTAACGGGAGGCTCTCCGCAAGTTTACTGATGTTGATCTCGAAATTACAGAGGGGGAAATGATCTTAAAAGATCGATTTCTCAGTCGGCTCCAGATATCTGCCATAATTTATGAAAACAGGGTATGGACCAAATCAGTCTTTAGATAATCTGTTGCAACTGGGTCAGATGGTATATTATGGTAGAGAATACAAGGAGGAAAATAGGAGAAAAAAAAAGAACCAGGCAAAAGATTGAAGCCCCAACAATGGCTGTTAGACCTGCTCTGAAATAGCCTGAGAAAAATGCCCAGAGGGACCCAGGTGAAAAGGGATGAGCTTGTTATTACTGTGGGAAGGAAGGGCATCTCAAGCAGAATTGCCCCCAGCTCCATGTCCAGTCTGCAAGGGACCAAATTAGAGAAGAGACTGCCCTTTGAGGTTTAGGTCCCAGGGGTCGGACTCTCAAGACAACCGGGACTGAAGGTGTCCAGGGGTCCCCACACAAGCTCCCAATTTTTAACTCCTGAGGAACCCCGAGTATTAATAACTGGAGGGCCAATCAGTTGATTTTCTTTTGGACACCAGGGCAACTTTCTGCTCCTTAAAGCCCCTGATCTGCTTTCCTCCTGATCTACTACAGTAATGGAGCTGTCTGGACGGGCCAAATCTATTTCAATCATGGATTTGAAGGATGCTTTCTAGAGTTAAACCTATATTAGATCATCCTCTATCTATGACTTTAAGACAATTGAGAGGATTCTTGGGCATTACAGGCTATTGCCACATTTGGAATCCAGGTTATGGGGACTTACCCGTCCTTTACATAAACTTATAACTGGGATTCAGCAGGCCCAAACCAACAAGCTGGTTTGGTCCCTAGAGACTCAAAAGGCTTTTAAGTCTCTTTAAACTGCTCTCTTGCAGGCTCTGACTTTGAGCTTGCGCATAGGATCAGAGTTTGTTACTGAAGAAAACCAGGTTATGGCCACATTAACAGTAATTGTTACTATTGTTTTGCTAATTCATAAAGCTCAAAAGTTTACTAATGGGTGAAATTTTACTGGGCTGACTTCTCATGATGTAAGTGGGATCTTAAACTCTAAAGTTCAGAGCAACAATGCTCTGTTTTTAAAGCTTCCATAACTCAAGAGTTGTCAAAAATTCTAGGAATAGAATATCACTTACACAGTTCCTGAAGACCCCAATCTTCAGAAGTTGAAAAGGCTAATGGCATTATTAAGAGGCATCTGTGTAAGGTAACTCAGGAAACACATGACAGTTGGTTTAAAGTTCTACCCGTAGCTTTAATGAGGACTTGAACTGCCACTAAGAACGTATTCTCTCTATGACAGACTGTTTTTATGCACAGATCCTGAAGCTTTAAAATTAACTATGTGACTCAGCTTTTAGCTTTTCAACAGACATTACCAGGAGGTTAACTCCTGACTTAGCCTTTAAGTCAAACTAGCCACTGTTTGGGAGAATGCAATGGCAACCCATTCCAGTACTCTTGCCTGGAAAATCCCATGGACGGAGGAGCCTGGTTGGCTGTAGTCCATGGGGTCGCTAAGAGTCGGACACAGCTGAGCGACTTCACTTTCACTTTTCACTTTCATGCATTGGAGAAGGAAATGGCAACCCACTCCAGTGTTCTTGCTTGGAGAACCCCAGGGGCGGGGGAGCCTGGTGGGCTGCCGTCTCTGGGGTCGCACAGAGTCGTACACAACTGAAATGACTTAGCTGCAGCAGCAGGAGCAGCCACTGTTTGAGCCAGGAACCAAGATGGGCCTGAGAATCTAGGTGGGCTTGCTTTTGCTGACTCCAAAAATCCTGAGTTTGCCTTTGACCCTCAAGACAATGCCTTCCTGTCCTGGACTCATTCTTATGTTGCATTCTACAATCTGTCTAATTGCTGAGTCTGCAGAGCACTTCCCTCTTCATCAATTGAAGATTTCCCATGGTGCGTTTCTCTACTTTAAGGAAAGGACTTTCTTCAACTCTGCGATAACATTTAAGAAGCCTAAGATGGACTGGTATAACATATTGTATCTTAACTATGGAGATAATGTGGCTTTCAACTTTGATTATGCATTACCTTGGTTTAATGATTATTTTGCTGCACATAAGAAAGTAAATGGCTCTAGATCTGGTGGTTTTCTACTTCGTGTTTATCAAATATGGGATGAGGTCATATGGCTAACTCCTAAAAAGGGACGCCTACTATCTAATGCTCCCATATGCAGGGAACAAATAGAACCAACCCCAGAAGTTAGCTGACAACCGATTATAATGATTAGAAACAATTGGGATTTTTTTCTCAAGAAATATGCAATGTAATCATTCCTGTGTTTTCCAGTCCCAGTTCAGGTCCTCCTTTTGCCTGGCCAGGCACTGATTGGGACTGGATCCCTCAGCCATGCTGTCTTGCACCAAACAGGACCTACTGGATATGTGGCTCTTACGAATGGGCGTGCCTTCCCCCTGGCTGGATAGTTGTGGTGGTCTGGGAGTGGTTTGGAAAAGAATTTCCAGACATGAGACAGAATGAAAGAAGAATAAAGTTTATTAGAGTGGGAGACGCTGTTAGAACAGCAGGACAGCTCAAAGGAGAACCTACGTTGAATGTTGAATGGGGGTCCTTAGTCCACTTTTATACCTAGGGTACAATGAGTGGGATAGGGGTCTTGCAGGTCATTTGCTGATTGGATGAGGCATGTACACATACTGGGTAGGGGGAAGAGTAAGGCAAAATACCTCCTCCCTATGGGGTAGGAGGGGAGACAGTTTATACTGTTCTATTAATAGTTACAGTGGAGAAGGGAAGGACGATAAGGGTCTGGTTTCTCCATTCCTGCATTCCAAGACCCTCCTTGGTTATCTGCTCTTTTGTCCTTAGGTCACCACATTCGTCCCTCTCTCTATGTTTAGGGCCAATTCTTTGGCCCCTTTTGATACCCTGCTCATCTAACTGTCTACCTATTTCCCTTCTCAAGCATTTGGGAACCCAGTCTCATGGAAAAAGGGGCCATGACCACTGTGGCTTCTTCAGGCTGTACAGGGGTGTCATGGGGCTCTGGGTTCTCTTTGCCTGCTCTCTCTCAGGGTACATTTACGGAAGAAGATGAGAGTCCATGGAATGATAAGGTGGCTTGTTCCAGCACTGTCTGGGTGTTGGCCAGGGAATATTCTTGTCAAACTATCACTTGGAGATTTGTTGTATTCTAGAAGAAACAAACTTAACAAGAAATTTAAAGGTACATGGCCCAAAGATTAATAGAAATAGAAAAGCTGCTCAGGGGCTAGTCAGGAGAATCAGGACTAGACATTGGTTTGTGATGTTAATGTTTGTCTAGGTTTGAGAAGATGCAAGAATTTGGGCTCATAAAATCTTTACTTGAAAACATCTGACTATCCGAAGGCCGGTTCTTATGGGTTTTTCCCAGATCACAGTGCTCTGATCTCCACCCTGAACTCCTTTCAGGGGATGTTGAAGGTCAGCAGCTTGCAGTGGTCACAATGTAATTATTGTAGAGGCAGCTGGCAAGTGCCAACTTCCAGTCAGCAGGGTCCACATATTTGACCATGCTTTGGGGGCATTTCATGGCCATTGTGTCCCACGGTGCTGGGAAGGCTCATTCACAGGTCTAACGAAGATTCCATTGACAGGCCACTCAGTGTGCTATTATTGGACCAGGCCTTGCGAGTAGCAGAAGTCTCTGGACCATACCTGTCTTACTAGCCTCTTGGTTCAGGAAAATATTCCCTCTTGTTGCTTCTTCCCATATCTAGAGTTACTTTATTACAATCATTGATACCATATGGAACTGCGTATCAACATTTTATCACAGACTCAGTCACACATTTAGTAACATTAGAAACAATCTTCTGAAACAAGCAACATAGAAAATAATATAGCTATAGCTAGCAGTTATTAGTAAGGCCATAAGTAAGAATTATAAGTCAAGGATTTTCATTAGGTATAGCCCAGTATACTCTAGGTCATCTGACTTCATTTGTTAAATGACTATACCCTGGTGTTCGAACTGTGGTGTTGGAGAAGCCTCTTGAGAGTCCCCTGGACTACAAGGAGATCCAACCAGTCCATCCTAAAGGAAATCAGTCCTGAATGTTCATTGGAAGGACTGAAGCTGAAACTCCAATAGTTGGGCCACCTGATGTGAAGAGCTGACTCATTTGAAAAGACCCTGATGCTGGAAAAGATTGAGGGCAGGAGAAGAAGAGGACAACAGAGGATGAGATGGTTGGATGGCATCACCGACTCAATGGACATGAGTTTGGGTATGCTCTGGGAGTTGGTAATGGACAGGGAGGCCTGGCGTGCTGCGATTCATGGGGTCACAAAGAGTCGGACACGACTGAGTGACTGAACTGAACTGGTGTTAATCTCCTGGTTGTACATCATGGAGCATCGGATGTTTATCTGAAGATTGCTTACTGAGATAAGCTTTAGAAACATATTTAGAGTGTCCGTTTTAATAACTTAATTAAATCTTTTAGCAATGTAACATAACAATGAACTATCTCAGAAGTGAGTCTTAGTAAACACTAATACCTTAATTAACAAAACTAGAAACTTAGTTTAACAATTAACAAAGCTTAATATTCAGTGAAACATAATTTTTTCATTATGAGAGCATTAACCCTGTGGCCAGGGAAGGCTTTAACCCATCAAAAAAAAAAAAAATGAGGTTTGTCAGGGAACTGGGAAAATCCAAGCGGCCATCTTTGGATTTTCCATAGCCCTGACTCTTTGATTATAGCTATTGTTCACCCATTTTTAATGCCCGACCTAGGAGTAGACTGTTGCCATGTTTTAAGGACATCAGGATAGCAAAAGTCTAACCATGAGGGCTTATTTTTTGTAATTTCTAGGATATCTATATAAGTAACATCAGCCATACAATATAACCTGAGAAGATTCATCACTCCTCCAACAATACTTCCCATGTAATTTAACATGTCAAATGAACTCAGGTAATTTAATATCTCTCTTTGGGATGTTTCAGGGGCCCTCTGAAGCATCCCAAAGTTAGCTAGAAGGAAAATGATTTAGGAAGTGTTTTCAATAAATATCAAAAGGGTTTATAACACTCAGTCAGATAGAATCATATAGATCACTGTGAAACAATATATTCACTTAGCCAAAGTAACAAAGAAGATTTCAAAAGTAAACATAGAACAGATCACTTCAGAGGCAAAGAAACTTACAATCCATTATCAAAGGCAGCTCAACATCTCAAGAAAACTTGTATTTATGCACAAAACTCTTCCCTTGGGGTACACTTTCTGTCAAACCTTCTTATCACTTTCTGTACCCATGACGTTGTTCTCCCATCTTGAAAGAGCCACCTATAAGTCAGACCTACTTCCTTTTCCCTTCATAAAATGTAATTTCATTCCTCATACCTTCTTTACTGAAAACACACATCATATTTTCCTTAAGCAACCAAGAACTGACCCTTATATTAGCATTCTATAGATTGGTGAACATAAATACCAGTGATAATTTCTAAAAAAAAAAAATTGCTTTCTTATAGAGAACATCTCAGGTTGGCATCAAACATTATTCATGAATAGTCCAAAATCTTTAGTTTCTCTGTAAGAGGAAGTTAGTGTTTAGTAATTAATGTTTCAAAACCTTATTTTAATTGAATATGATCTAGCTATTAAACTTCTAATAAACTTTGTCACTTAGTTTAGCACAACCCTAGAAATTTCAGGTTACCAAAATCTAGAGAGGCTGTTTTAGACAGACATTTCTAAAGTCTAATATTCTTAATAGAGTTTATCTAAATGCTCATGTCACGAGAGTGTGTGTTCCTCGGTTCTTTGTCTCGTCACAACAAAGGTTTGGAGCAACGGACATTAAAGCCCTTGTTGCGTCACAGCTCTTGGGTCTTGGACAAACCGTGCTACAGCTCTTAGGCAAATCAGTGTTACAGCTCTATTTTATTTAGAAGATAGCAAGAGAGTGAGAGAAAGAGAGAGAAAGAGAGAGAAAGAGAGAGAGAGAGAGCGCATGCATGTGGGAGAGAGAGTCCGAGAGAAAGCGCTTTGGCTCCTCCTTTTATATGTTTTTTCCTCCACCTGGGCCTGCCCTATGCCAGTTGGGCTTAGCCAGGAGTGCTGTTTGCTCTGTTTGTTCTGCCTGAAGTCTTCACTCTGGTCCTCGGACCTTCCTTGTCTTTTAGCCACCGCCATTTTGGACTCCTTTTCCCTATTCTACCTGCCTAACACTCATATCTCATTTACATTTTTTTTTGAAGTTTCTTCACTCGAGGTACTTTCCTTTCTGAGAAACTTGTAACACATATAACAATATAACAGTATTTAACTTATAATAAACCTAGGCACAATGAAAATATTATGCTTAATGTTAATGACTCTTGGACATGTCTATATTAGATTAGCAAACAAACATTAATACTAGATATTTAATATTGAATATTTCCCAGTTCACATGATATTCATTTAGGTTAATTTCTCTTGTATTTAGAATTGTCTGATTTGTAAGCACTTAGTTGTCTTTAGGCCAACTAAATTTGAACTCATTTACAATTTCAGCAATAAAAAAAAAAAAAACAAACAAAGACACACACTGAGACATACACAAATCCAGACAGACGGACAGATCTAATAGTTTTCCGATTGAGATTTAAAATGTTTGATATGCCCGCTCACCTTTTTTTTTTTTTTTTTTTTGGCTTAAAGTTCTAATCTGCCGTAAGCTGAGGTCTCAGGAAAAGTGGGCAATGTATTTCAAGGACATGGAAAAGGTTAACATCAAGCTTTTACCTAGGAAGGCATTTTAACAAGCTATTTGTTTTTAATTGCGTACACAAAAAGAACCGGTTTTGCAGTTTCCAAGAAAAAAAAAATTTCATTTTAACCAGTTTTCTCCGGAGTCTAAAGAATATCATTGCCATCCTGAGTCAAAGTTATCTTTCATTTCTGTAGTCATAATTTTATAGCTAAAATATAGACCAAATAGTGTTCAAATTGACTCTGATATCAGGAGCAGATCAGCTGATAAAAATCTTGAATTGTCCCTCTGGTGGGAAGTGAGGTCTTTGTCCTATCAGACGAATTTGAAGGGTTAAGGGAATTTGCAGGAGTGCTGGAATCAAGATTGCCGGGAGAAATATCAATAACCTCAGATATGCAGATGACACCACCCTTATGGCAGAAAGTGAAGAGGAACTCAAAAGCCTCTTGAGGAAAGTGAAAGTGGAGAGTGAAAAAGTTGGCTTAAAGCTCAACTTTCAGAAAACGAAGATCATGGCATCCGGTCCCATCACTTCATGGGAAATAGATGGGGAAACAGTGGAAACAGTGTCAGACTTTGTTTTGTTGGGCTCCAAAATCACTGCAGATGATGACTGCAGCCATGAAATTAAAAGACGCTTACTCCTTGGAAGGAAAGTTAGGACCAACCTAGATAGCATATTGAAAAGCAGAGACATTACTTTGCCAACAAAGGTCCGTCTAGTCAAGGCTATGGTTTTTCCTGTGGTCATGTATGGATGTGAGAGTTGGACTGTGAAGAAGGCTGAGCACTGAAGAATTCATGCTTTTGAACTGTGGTGTTGAAGAAGACTCTTGAGAGTCCCTTGGACTGCAAGGAGATCCAGCCAGTCCATTCTGAAGGAGATCAGCCCTGGGATTTCTTTGGAGGGAATGATGCTAAAGCTGAAACTCCAGTACTTTGGCCACCTCATGCGAAGAGTTGACTCAATGGAAAAGACTCTGATGCTGGGAGGGATTGGGGGCGGGAGGAGAAGGGGATGACAGAGGATGAGATGGCTAGATGGCATCACTGACTCGATGGACGTGCGTCTGAGTGAACTCCGGGAATTGGTGATGGACAGGGAGGCCTGGTGTGCTGGGATTCATGGGGTCGCAAAGAGTCGGACACGACTGAGCGACTGAACTGAACTGAACTGATGTAAGTTAATACTGCTGCTGCTGCTGCTAAGTCGCTTCAGTCGTGTCCGACTCTGTGCAACCCCAGAGACAGCAGCCCACCAGGCTCCCCATCCCTGGGATTCTCCAGGCAAGAACACTGGAGTGGGGTGCCAAAGTTAATACATTGCCATATAAAATTTGGTGTCCTCAACCAATAACTGGGTGATCTAAAAACCAGGAGACAATTCTCTAAACTTATCTGGACCTGCTGAGGCGGAGGATGGGCCCAAGCGGCCCTTCCAGGTCTGCCAAGGCCAGAATGTCCAAAGCACAGAATGGTGCCTGCTTTTCTCAATCTTGCATTTCCGTCAGGGTGTACTGTCGCTGGGCCACTGCAGTGACTACTAAACTTGATCCTTGGATAAGTGGTATGTCAAGACATTTTTCTCCCTAGAAGTGTTAGTATGAAGCAGCCAGCCCATTTTAAGAGTTGTGTGGTTTATATTCTAGCTTGTCATTCCCACACAAATCCAGTTCTTCTTTACTTAAACTGCTTACATTAATTCTAATAGCAGGAATATTCCTGGGTCCAGCCACCACCCCACATCAACCCCCACCCTACCCCCACAACCGCCTCACATCAACCCTCACGCACCCTCAGCCGTGCGGCCACAGCAGGTTTCAGTTTCCTGACCTCTGAATCGCTTCAGCCTCATCCGCAGGAATCCTATTGTTAAGAGACAACCTTCTTCGTTTCAAACGTGATTATCCCACAGAATTTTACGCTTTTACTTTAAAACTGTTAGTTATTTAAACTAATGAAGAATCTATGGTGCAACCCAAGACGTTTAAAACCCTCTGTGTGCGTGTGTGAGTTCTTAGTCGCTCAGTCATGCCCGCCTCCTTGGGACGCTACGGACTCTAGCCAGCCATGCTCCTGTCTATCGGGATTCTCCAGGCAAGAACTGAAGTGGATGACCACGTCCTCCTTCAGGGGATCTTCCCAACCCGGCGATGGAACCCAGGTCTCCCGCATTGCAGCCGGATTCTTTTCCGGTCTGAGCCACCAGGAAGCCCTCAGGTACTTCTCAACTCTGATAAGATGCCTCGGGAACCGAATGTAGAAGAGTGCTGGTGTCCTCTAGGCCCCGCTCGGTCGGGCTGGTCCCCGCTCGGTTCATTTCGGGCCACTTCGGCCCCGCTCGGCTCCGCCCATCGCAACCCCAGACGGAGGCCTGTCCTACGCCACGCCCCTCACACGCCCAGACGCAGGGTGGAGGTCCTATGCCCCGCCCCTCACGATCTAGACGCAAGCCGGTCCTACTTCCGGTCCCTCACACGCCCAGAGGCAAGCGAGTGTCTTACGCTCCGCCCCTCGCTGAGGCTTTAGTCTTGTTAACAAGGCCGGAGGAGTTTTTGGCGTCTCTACACGACGCAGGCGAGTTTACAGCAAATTCTGAAGCCAGCTATTGGTAGGTGCGGTCGCCCCAGGAATCATGAGGTAGTTTTATGTTTTATTTTTCTTAACTTGCGCCTGCGGTATCCCCCTCTCCTCCATATCCGTGGTCTTGGGTCACCTCGGACCTCCTTGTTCCCCCACCCGTTCTGTCAGAGTTAAGAAATCGTTGAAAATGCTTCCAGCTAATAGAGCTTTGATGGAATTGAGTAGGAGTGGGTTGTCTTCATTAATTAAAATTAATTGGAGAAGGGAGATTGTTCTAGAATTGGGAAGATGATAACAGGAGTGCTGTACATAGTTGTGCGGGAGTAGAGACAGGGTTATTAATAGACTCAGGTCTTGGTGTGCAACATGTTGGCGGATTGAATAAAAGATCTGTAGAGTAGAAGCCTGTTGAGGAATGGTATTCCTGTTAATGGGAGACTTCATATGAGGGCTGTTGCACGCATTGCTTCCAGCAGTTTATCTGCTCAGAGCGGAGGATACTGATTTTACTGTGGTTAGAGTGGCCAGAAGCTTTAGAATCTAAGGGGATATGAAGGAGGCCCCCCTGTCCTTCAAGAGCTGGAGTATCTTCCATTTAGGTCTAAGTGGGGGAGGACACTGGGCAGTGACATTGGGGCCTCTCTATCTTTGTGACTTCTTCACTGAGCTCAATCCAACCAAATCTCAGGGAGCTAAACTTTGAGATGTCCCCAGTTGCTGGCAGGTTTTCCCCGGAGGACCAGCTTCTTGGTCTCCATACTGAGTGCCCAGTGTCCTCGGAGTTGGAGCTTGTGTGTTTCTGTTGCAATGCCCATGCCCAGTGGTCTCTGCCGTGTAGCCCTGTTGCTCAGCTGTGCATGAAAACTGGTGAAAAATGGGAGAAAGTAGAGGGGAGTGTTGGGGTCTGCAGGAGAGCTGTGGGAAGAAGCAAGTGTGAGCCTCTGGTTGAGCCCCATGCGTGGCAGTGGGTATGTTCCAAGATTAGTGGTGTGACCAAGTTCAAGGTGACTCTGTCCCCCGTAAGACAGGCCAGTGCTTCAGAGTGATTGTCACGGTCCGTGCACAGCTTGAAAAAGGATTTCCAGACATGAGGCCGAAAGGCAGGAGAATAAAGTTTATTAGACTGGATGACAATGTTAGCACAGAAGGTCAGCTCAAGGGAGAGTGGAACACTCCCAGGCTTGCAGCCAAGTTTTATAGCCTAAGACAGAGAAAATTCCTACGGGAATGGTAGCATTAGGTGATTGCTTATGATGCTGTTGTTGTTCAGTTGCTCAGTCATGGCCCACACTTTGCAACCCCATGGAGTGCAACAAGCCAGGTTTCCCTGTCCTCCACCATGACCCAGAACTTGCTCAAACTCTTGTCCATTGAGTCAGTCTTGCCATCCAACCATCTCATCCTCTGTTGTCTCCTTCTCCTCCTGCCTTCAGTCTTTCCCAGCATCAGGGTCTTTCCTAATGAGTCAGCTCTTTGCATCAAGTGGCTAAAGTATTGGAGTTTCAGCTTCAGCATCAGTCCTTCCAATGAATACTCAGGACTGATTTCCTTTAGGATGGACTGGTTGGATCTTCTTGCATCCAAGGTACTCTCCAACACACAGTTCAAAAGCATCAATTCCTTGGTGCTTATCTTTCTGTATATTTCAACTCTCACATCTACGTATGACTACTGGAAAAACTATATCTGTGACTATACTGACCTTTGTCGGCAATATAATGACTCTGCTTTTTAATATTCTGTCTAGGTTTGTTATAGCTTTTCTTCAAGTGAGCAGACGTGTTTGAATTTCATGGCTGTGGTCACCATCTACAGTGATTTTGGAGCCAAGAAAATAAAGTCTGTCACTCCACTGTTTCCCCATTTATTTGCCATGAAGTCATGGGACCTGATGCAGTGAAATCAACACATGTCTTTAAAAAAGAACTCAGAAGTGTTTATTAGACGCTGAGTCTGTGGTTCTTTTGTTCTAACCAGTAGGTGCTTGAGCCTTTCTCTTGTGTGTCACTGGGTTCTGGGAGACTTCAGCTTTTCTGTCAACAAGAGACAGAAGAGAAAGACATATATCACATGGTATCACTTATCTGTGGAATCTAAACAAAGGGTACAAATGAACTTCTCTACAAAACAGGAATAGACGTGCTGACATACAAAACAAGGTATGGTTATCAGGGCGTGAGAGGTGAAGGAATAAATTGGGAGATGTGGATTAACAGACCTTTCACTTCATCTCGCTATTATGCATAAAGTGAATAAGGAATGAGAACCTACTATATACCACAGGGAATTCTACTAAATACTCTGTAATGAGCTATACGGAGGAAAAAACCTTAAAAAGAATGGATATATGTATATGTGTTCTGTTGTTCCCTCGCTCAGTGGTGTCCAGAGTTTACAACCCGATGGACTGCAGCATGCCAGGCTTCCCTGTCCTTCGCTGTCTCCTGGAGTTTGCTCAAATTCATGTCCATTTTGTCAGTGATGCTATCTAACCATCCTGTGTCACCCCCTTCACCTCTTGCCCTCAGTCTTTCCAGATCATTGTCTTTTCCAATGAGTCCGATATTTGCATCAATTGGCCAAAGTATTGGAGCTTCAGCATCAGCATCAATCCTTCCAGTGAATATTCAGGGTTGATTTACTTTAGGACTGACTGGTTGATCCCCTTGTTGTCCAAGGGACTCTCAAGATTCTTCTCTATCACCACAATCCAAAAGCATAAATTCTTTGGTCAACTTTGTTTATGGACGGACTCTCCCATCTCTACCTGTTACTGGAAAAACAACAGCTTTGGCATTAGTAATCTTCGTTGGCAAAGTGATGCCTTTGCTTTAAAATACACTGTCTACTTTTATGATACCTTTCCTTTCAAGGAGCAGGCCGTCTTTTCATTTCCTGACTGCAGCCACCTTCAGCAGTGAGGCCCTGGCCGTTGCCCCCTGGCCGCCTCACCCTGCCACTGTCCCCACACAGGCCTGACTTCTCACCGGCCCCGCGCCCCTGACAGCCGGGCTCCGCTCGGCCCCGCCTCCAGGCCGCGCCGCCTTTTCACTGCGCGTGCGCACAACGTCACACACCCGGAAGCGGAGTGCAGCGAGCAGAGGTCTCAGCGCAAAGTGAGTTTCTCTTTTTCTAGTCAAGTCTTCCTCTCGCAGTTGTCTTTCTTCTGTACCGTGGGTTGAGGGTCGCTGCTGCATCTAAATCTCCGCTTCCGTCCCACCACCCCCAGCAAATTCAGATTTCCCTGTGTGGCGAAGAGGCGCCTCCATTTTGCTTTAAACTCGCTCTGGAGCGGATGCCGGCGTTTGTTCCCTGAGACGTCTCATTTCGCAACTCTTTGCTGCTTAAAACTAATTTCTGATCTCAGTGACTCCTCTGCCCTTCCTGCACCGCGTGAAATTTTCTTGGGCGATGTGGGTTTATTCGCTCTGCGGTCCCCAGGCTCGCGCTGTCGCTCCCAAGAGGCCGCGCCGGCCCCTGCTCCCGGAAAGGCCCGGTTCTCTCCCAGGTCCCGGGATTCTGGAGAGCCCGCCCCGCTCCTGAAACTCCCAGCCGCTCAGCCGTCGCGTCTCATCTGGCCGGTAGTTCTGTCCCTCAGGCATTCGTTTCTTAGACCGTTTCCCTCGACCCCGTGTGGGGAGGTTCCTGGGCCAGCCACGTGACACCCATGGTTCTGTGTCCCAAATAAAACCCGCTGGAATTTGGCTCTTGCGGGAGGGGGCTTCTTATTCAGTTGCCATCCCTGCAAATAGGCCAGGGTGGGTCAGGAGAAGCAGACGGCGACCTCGAGGGAAATAGAAAATTGAAAATATCATGAGGGAAAAGCGATGGCAATGAAGAGGATTGGTGAGGGACTTGCGAAGAGATAGCACATGAAAGAGCCTTGACGGTAACGGTGGGTAAAGGAGAGAAGTTTAGAGAAAAGCAGCATCTCCAGAAAGTTAAAGGTGAGCAACATATGGAGATGGTGGTGTTGAGTGTGAGTCTTTGCGACCCCTGTATCTCCCAGAGTCTGCTCAAATTCATGTCCAGGGATGCTGTGTAACCCATCTGACCCTCTGCCGGCTCCTTCCATAACCTTCAAGGGAGACGGGCTGTAAATCACGTATCCTAAAGAGGGCGACAGGGGAGAGGCAGTTCACACAGAGAGCCGGAAAAGGGGATACAAGAGTTGGAACCTTGATCTACAGACAATATCATGCTGGCAGAGTACTAGTGAACAGAAACAGTGACAGACTTTATTTTCCTGGGCTCCAAAATCACTGTAGATGGTGACTGCAACTATGAAATTAAAAGATGCTTACTCCTTGATAGAAAAACTATGACCAACCTAGACAGCGTATTAAAAAGCAGAGACATTACTTTGCGGACAAAAGTCTATAGTCAAAGCTGTGGTTTTTCCAATAGTTACGTGTGCTTATGAGAGTTGGACCATAAAGAAAGCTGAGCGCCGAAGAGTTGATGGTTTTGAACTGTAGTGTTGGAGAAGACTCTCGAGAGTCCCTTAGACTGCAGGGAGACCAAACGGCTCAATCCTAATGGAAATGTGTCCTGAATATTCATTGGAAGGGCTGATGCTCAAGCTGAAGGTTCAATACTTTCGGCTCCTGATGAGAAGAACTGAGTCACTGGAAAAGACTGTTGCTGGATAAGATTGAAGGTGGGAGGAGAAAGGGCCGGCATCACCGACTGGATGGACATGAGTTTGAGCAAACTCCGGGAGTTGGTGATGGACAGGGAAGCCTGGCATGCTGCAGTCCATGGGGTCCCAGAATCCGACTCGACTGAGCAACTGAACTGAGTGATTGGAGGAGCTGAGAAAGAAAGTGAGCTGAAAGGAAGCATTGCACTTGGAGGTGCCAAAGAGTTGGGAGAAGCGGAGGGCAGACGTGGAGGAAGAAAGGCAGAAATACAGGGAGATTTTGGATTATCAGGGAGGTTGGAGAGAAAGCATCTTTATGGGGAACAGATGGCAGAGAGAGGCCAGATGGGAGTCAGGGAAGAAGTAGAGAAGAGGCCAGGCACAGCAGGAGAACCGAGGAGAAGACAAAGGGAGACAGAGAAAGAAACAGGGAAACAGATAAACCAAATGAAGTGAAAATAAGTAGTGTGCAGGTGGTGGTGCAGACTAAATCCAGAAGAGTGCTGAATCGATTAAATAAAGAATTAAGTCATGATATATTGATTTCTAGCTTTACACTCTAATAAATTTAAATCTTGCTCCTTTGAATTATACAGAGGAGGATGGGAATTGCAATACTTCTGTCTGTAAGGCTTGTGGTTGTTGTAATTATTTGTATTGAAAGATAATATCCATGTGCAGAGTCTGTTGAATTGGGGAGTAAGGCAGTGACTTGACTCACAGAGGTGGGTCACTCGCTTCCCTTTTCCTGGTGTGGAGTAGAGGTTGTGGGAGAGGAGAAGTGGTTAAAGAATTGACAGACTGTTACGGCATGGTACCTTTTCAAGGAACTTTAAACATGTTCTTAGTAATGGCTCTCCTTTTTGCTTTCTCCTTTGTTTACATTTAATTCTTTTTTAGCTTGGGTTAAAGATTAGTTCATTTCAATATCTACTTTGTTGTAAACAAGTATTCACATCTGAAAAGATTTCGTGGTCTCCTGAAATTAGTTCATGTTATTCTTTTGTAAATATGCTGTCTTATCAATTGGTTTTTATTTTTCTTCACTTTGCACCAGAGTTTTTCAATGAAAAAATTTTTAATAAGCCGATTAACTTAGGTTTGCTTCACATTTATTTGAAGCCCATTTCCTGTCTTCTCTTTACATTCTATCTTGGAAACATTTTTTTGGTAACTAGTAAATAATTGTAAACTATTTTGATGAGTACTTAATAAGGATGTCAGTGATCTTTTTCCTTGAATCAGGACCAAATTTAACCAGTTAGTATGATGGTCTGTTTTCCTCTCTTTCATGTGGTCTGGTGACTAGTGAGCTATGAGTTCATCTGATATTTACTCAGGCCCAGAAGCTGAGCAAAAGTGACTCCTGAAATGATTGGCCAAATTGGGTGTGTGACTGTGTGTGGCAGTTTTTCTTGGAGGGAGTTCCCACTTGTTATTAGAATTTGAAATGAATCCCAGTTTTCCACAATGCAAAGGACAACTGTAGGATGGAGATGGGAGCATAGGCTCAGAGTCAGAGAGAATCATGAGCTGTCTTCTGTGAATAAAGGTCGATGTGAAGGGAGGCCTCCCACCTCCACTGGCTTCCCGGTGTCCTCAGAGCAGCATCTTGACTCCTCAGGTGGCTCCACAGCCCTTTGTCATCCTCAGGTCACTGCCAGGGTCTCCAGCCTCATCCTGGGAGCTGACCCTGTTCTCATGGTCAGTCTGTCCTGGTCACATTTATGTAGTCCTTGTTCATAGACACCAAAACCTTCTCTGTCTCGGATCTTAGGTTTTTCTCCTACCTTTGGTCATTAAATTGTGACCGTGGCTCTTTCTCTTTCTGTTCCTTCAGCTCTAGGCTAGCGAGGTCTCCGCATCTCCTTCTGATATTCACTGTCAAGTTAGCCATGTTTACTGCCTCTGTACACCTTCATCAAGCATGCCCTTCTCCTTTAATTATTTGGAGTGGTTCCTGTTTTCCCTTCATGGAGGGTGCACCGTGTTTCTGTTCCTCCCAGGATGCTTTCAGCATTTCACTCTCGGGGTGAGGACTAGGACTGTGCAATGGGCACTAGGACTGTGGGCTGGGCACACACTTCTTATTCTAGCTCCACCTTACTGTAGCAGGAGTCAAAATAAAGTCAAAATAAAGAAATTCCCTGAATTTCTCCTTTGGTCTCTTAATTAATGCAGTTGATTAAAGAGTCCAGGTTCCAGGTCAGTAACATACACACAAGCGAACACACACGTATATAATGACATATTGTGCACCCATAAAAATTACGATTTTTGTCACTTGGGACAATTGGATGAATGTAGAAAACATTGTGCTAAGTGAATTAAGACAGACAGGAAAAGCCTGATTCAATATGTGCTTCCATTATGTGGAATGTGAAAAAGTGAAAATCACTAGTAGCAGAGTGATTTTCTAGTTGGATGGTGGTTATCTGGGGCTGGGAGGTTGGCAAGATGGGGAGATGTTGGTCAAAAGGTACAGATTTGAGTTGTAAAATGAGTGTGTCCTGGGGAGGTATGTGCAGCATGCTGACCGTAGTTAATCCTGTGTTACTGGAAATTTGACAGGAGAATAAATCGTCGGTGTTGTCACCACACACAAACCATGGGAATTTGGAGGTGATGGATGTGCTGGTTAGTGGTCTGTGATAAATATTTCAAAGTGTATACATGTGTCACATGGTCACAACGTGCATGGAATGTATACACAACACCTTCTTGATAGGCCGTTCTATGTCAGTAAAGCTGGTAAAGAAGAAAGTGGCATGTAGGCTGGACTTGAATCCTTGAGTGGCGTTCAACCCAGGCTTCACATGAGATCATGAGGCATTTTGCCTGGGCATGTTTTGTCCCCTCTCCCCATCAGATACGCTCCTCAGGTTCTCCGCGGATGTTTCCAATCTACATTGAGCCCAGGGCTCTTAGCCTCCACTTCTGAGACTGAGATCAGGCCCTGGGGGAGGGGAGGGCGCTCTGCTCTGAGTGGGGCTGGACCAGGGCCTGCTGTGTGACCTGAGGGGATTGTGGGGTCAGCGGAGGTACCCCCTGCTGCTGTGTACTTGAGGCCTCACCAGGAGGGGAGTGTGATCCGAGGGAAAGTGTGGGAAAGTCCTGTGTTGGACTCTGTGCGGGAGTTGACGGTCCTGAGTCCTCCTGAGACAATGGGCACAGAGGACTGTCTGTTCCTCATGGAGAGGGCTTCCCTGTGTGTGGGGTTGGGGCTCAGGAAGGGAGTGTGTTGACTCTAAACATTAAACACCATGTTTTCCACCTTTTTGATACGCCTTGAAGATTCGTGTTACCTGAGGGTGAAGCCCAGAAGAGGAGGAAGATGAAAGAAAACAAGTCAGGCATGACTCTTTCTCAGGTAAGGTCATATTCTCAGTTGATTCTCAATCTGTCCCTCCTGAAATACCTGTCTTTGGACTGGCTAATCTTCTCTGACTCTGAAGTGTCCTGTCTGACTCCTGTACATGCACACTCACCTGGGCCTTCTCTCAGGGCCAGTTGTCTCCACTTAGATCCCATCTCCCCATGACCCGGTGACCTGGCCCTTGTGAGGAGGCTCCCTTGGCCACTGTTCTGGGAAGGACTTCTCACCCACCGATTGGAGAGAGGGTCTCAGTGCTGTTGGGCAGCAGGGATTGCTTAGGGCCCATCCGGATGCCCTGTCTGCTCTCTGTCAACCAGGGTAAAGAAGCTGCACATAGATGTGAGGTACTAACATCCACAGTACATGCTGAAATCTGGAAAAGAGGCCAAGGAGGGGGAATCAGTCCTGACTTTTTATAGTACATTTAAAACTAAATTAGGACCTCCTTGAAAATTTTAAGTGTTTGGGAGTGAAATGGAAAGTTCAGAAACAGACCTAAGTGCTAGAGAGTGTTTTTAAACTATGAAATGTAGTTTGCTGATTATTTATTCTTCCTTTTTGGCTGCACGATGCAGCTTGCAGGGTCTTAGTTCCTTGAAGAGGCATTGAACCTGAAACCCTGTGGTGGAAGTGCGAGCTCTTAAACCCTGGACTGATAGGGAATTCCTCCAACTTTCCTAATCTTGATGGCATGCTCATGGAATAAAAAGATAAACTTTGGATTTTGTTAATAACTACATACATATCACTAACAATAATATCATATTATTATATTTAAATATACTTTTCTGCTATATTGGCTTTTCATTGCTTCAGTGGCTTTTATCTAGTTCTGGTGTGTGGTGGCCACTCTCTAGTTGTGGTGTGTGGGCCCCTCATTATGGTGGCTTCTCTCATCTTGCAGCACATGCTCTAGAGTGCACTGGCTTCAGTAGTTTCACCTACTGGACCCTAGAGCTCTGGCTCAGAAATTGAGGCTCACAGGCTTATTTGCCCCTTGGCATGTGGGATGTTACTGGTCCAGATATCAAACCCGGGTCTCTTGCACTGGCCAGTGGATTCTTTACCACAGAGCCACCATGGAAGCCCTCACGTTATTTGTAAATACAGGTATTTTTATTCTGATTAGAATAAATCTTCTGTATATTATTTCCTCCTTGTTTTTCATTTTTTTGAAGTAGTATAAGATAATGTTGAGGATTTCCCTGGTGGTACAGTGGATAACAATGTGCCTGCCAATGTACGGTGCATGGGTCCCATCCCGTGTCCAGGAAGATGCCTTAGAGCAACTATGGTCATGTGCCACAACTACTGAGCGTGAGCTCTGGAGCCCGGGAACCATAACTACTGAAACCCACACACTTTAGACCCTGTGCTCCAAAACATGAGACGCCCATGCACTGCAGCTGCAAGTACTGAAAGCCTCCTCACAGCAACAAAGGCCCAGCAAAACCAAAATAATTAACTTTTAAAAAAGACATAGAATGTGGACAAATTACAGAAGTACAATTGATTCATTTTTAATGTCCCAAAGATGCTGAAATACACATGAATAAAAGAAAATTGAGAGTGTCATCCCAGAATGTGTCAAAAGGCATCACCTTGGAGTAGGAAATGGCCACTCAGTCCAGTATTCTTGCCTGAAAATCCTATGAACAGAGGAGCATGGTGGGCTACCATGAGGTCGCAAAGATCTGACCCGACTGAGTAACTAAGCAACAACAACCTCCACACACAGCAGAGTGAGCTCTGAAAAACAAATCTAAACCTCTGATTTACCTCCTGCAGATTCTTTGGTGACTTCTAGTTACTTTTGGAATAAAGTCCTAAATCCAAAGACCTTGTAGAAAGCAGCCTCTACCTGGCATCACCCCTCTTCATTCCCTGTGTCCCAGATAGACTGGCTGACTTTCTGTTCACTAAATACCTTCCTGCCTCAGAGCCAGTACTCAGGCTGTTCTCTCTGCTTGCAACACTCTTTCCCACCTTGCCAATCCTAACTGTTTCCTCCTCATGGAGACCTTGTGTGATTTCTTGATGTATGTCAAGACTTTCCAATAAATCTGTTAGCACCAGGCCTGTTTCAGAGCACATGTTGCAATAGTAACTTTAAAATTATGGATGTAATTGGGTGGCTGGCTGCTAGACTGTAAGCTCCATTATGTTCACTGCTGTACTCCCAGTTTGGGGCCCATGTTGACATTCAGTAAATTTGGACTGAAAGGAAAAATAGACAAGTCTTCCTTGTTTCAACCAGTTGTGTGTTTACATTTGCATAGGTGAGTGCATGGATCTGTAATTCCATGGTTTTATTACAGAACATCATCTCATAAACATGTTTTATGCTTTGTAGCAGTTGAAATTGTATCTTAAGTGTTTTCCATTCCCTTAAGTTTTTTTTACCTCATTACGTGAATGATGGAAACAGTAGTAAGAATATTGACATCGTATGGTTGGTGGGAAGAGCGGGTGACCCTGTACAATGACCATTTATCCTATAGTCGTGTCCGACTCTTTGTGACCCAATGGGCCATACATAACCCTTCAGGCTTCTCTATCCCTGGAATTCTCCAGGCAAGAATACGGGAGTGGGTTGCCATGCCCTCCTTCAGGGGGATCTTCCCCCCGGAGATATCAATACCATGTACCCTGCATTGCAGGCGGATTCTTTACCACTGAGCCTTAGGGCAACCCAGATACCTACATATGATACTGCATGTTATAGTGTTCCCTGTGCATTCAGAAGGAGGTAGATAGTAAATTAATTTGTGAATATTTTTCTGTCCATCTATCATGTCTGTCTTTCCATGGCTGACAAAAGATCTGGGATTCTACACCTCCATTGCACTTCAGCTTTCTTGAACTTGTTTCAGGTATTCTCAGGGAACTCTCTCTGGATGCAGTTTGCTGCTGTGGTACTTAACTCACTGATTCCTTAGATTCAGTCGTCAGTCACAACCACCTGACCTCAGGTGCTGTTGCCTCATTTCTTAACTGTTTGATCTGAGCGAATTCTTAGAATGACAGAATTTTCGCTCCAGTAAGATGGACACAGATCTTTCTCTAACGTACTGTCATGTTGATGATAAGTTCATCTGTGTAAAATCTTTAGAGTAATGCTTAGTGTGTAGGAAGTGCTGAAACACTGTCATCAGTGTGATGACATCATAATCATCACAGTGTGTGTTCTTTGAAAGCCGCTGTGGACTTTGTGTCTCTGAAGACACCGGTCTTGCTGTAACTCATCTAGATAGTGAATGTCACTTAGTTTGTAGAGTGTAACACTTCTGCATAGACAACTCACGGATTGAATTTTATCTGTATATTCTTCATGTATTGTCCACACAAGTGACAAATTCATATTGATTGGAAGATGTCATAGTCTTATGAATCAACAGGAAATTAGAGAGCCACAGTTTGTCCAAATAGCTTTTAATGGATCTATCAGAATGTTACATTACCTGAATTGATCCTTACCCCTCTCACCTTTTCTCATTTTGTGTGAAAATAAGAATCCTCCTGAGTGCCTGTTAGTGAAATGTGCTTTCATTTCAGACACAGTTGACCGTTGAGGATGTGGACATCAAGTTCACTCCAGAGGAGTGGGAATGCCTGGACCCTGCTCAGAGGGCCTTGTACTGGGATGTGATGGAGGAGACCTACAGGAACCTGCTGTCTGTGGGTGAGGATTGCTTCCCTGTGAAGTTGGAATTTGGTTTGGGGGTATCTCTGTGTTTTCCCTCTGTGTCTCTTGGCAGCCCGTGTTTTGCTTGACTGAGTTCATAGCCTTGTTGATTCAGACTTGAAAAAACTTTGTGACTGGCATGAGGTGTTTAAGCTCGTCCTTTCTTCAGGTGATCTGCACACTGTGTGATACACAAGTTTCTCCACAGCTTGAGTATTTATAAAGCTGATTTCCAACTTTGAAATATCGAATTCCCTGTTTTCTACCCCTGTGTTCTTAGTTCAGTAGTTCTTGGAAAGGAACTAGATACATGGATGCCTGTGTGCTCAGTTGGTACAGTCGTGCCTGACTCTTTGCGACCCAGTGGACCGTAGCCCTCCAGGCTCCTCTGTCCATGGTATTCTCCTGGCAAGAATACTGGAGTAGGTTCCCATGCCCTAATCCAGGGGGATCTTCACTCTCAGGGGTCTAACCCACGTCTCCTGCATGGCAGGTGGATACTTTACCTTTGAGCCCTGTGGAAGCCCAGTTATCTGTATTATACTGTATATTATACTGTTTCCTGTGCATTCAGAAGGACGCTGATAGTAAGTTAATTTGTGAATATTTTTCTGTCTGTCTATATTGTCCATCACTTCTTGGCTGACAAAAGAGGTGGGATTCTACACCTGGCAATGCAGGAGGCACAGGGTCTAGGTCCTCTCTAAAGCAGATCTCTGAGCTTGCTTCTAACCTGGCTGGACACTGCCCTGACTGTGAGTGCCCTGACTGCCTGCTGTGAGTGCAAGGCTTGCAGCACCAGAGATGAGACAGGGGACAAATCTTGAGATTGTCGAGGCCTTGGAGGGGCCCTGGCCTACTCATCCCCAGGTTTAGCAACATTATAGGTTTTGTAAGACAAACAAATACCATTAACAGAAAAACAGAGGTGCTGTTTGTTCACAGATTGCTGATGATAACAGATAGCATCCTGGGATTATAAGGGGGAACCCCAAACTGCAATCTTTGAAGTCTCACCCATGACTGTAATATGCTGCCTGGGACTTTTTCCCCACTGGGTCTCCAGATGGGCTGTGTCCCAGGACTTCCCAGTGCTGTTTGAGTCTGGATGTTGGTCAGAACCCAATTTGGTGATGTATCTTCTGCTCTTTCTACTTCTCTTTGCTTTTATTGTTAGCATATTGAAAGTCAGCTTGATAATTCTATAAGTATTTGTATTATTTATTTGTACAGAACAAGTCACTAATTTTGGTAACAAATCTTTGAACCTGAGACAAAAGTGACAACTTTTGGCAAAACTTTAATTGGCCCTGTGAGCAGTATTTGTGAGACAGAATGCCACTTTGTAGGAAAAAGGAGATTAAGGTTGATGAAGTTTTTATTCCCTAATGTGAAGGTTCGCCTTACTACTAGTTAGCTCATACATGGGAGGGACGTCTACACTGGATGGTGCGAGAATTGGAACCTTAAATAAAGAGAGCTGTACCCTTAGAAGTTACTAAATGTTTGTGACTCTTGCCCATTGAGAAAGGATAAGAATCTGCCCTACTGGATGAATCCTCCTCTCCTATCATAAGGTACATAAAATGAAAGTGAAAGTCGCTCAGTCCTGTTGGACTCTTTGCAACCCCATGGAATATAGAGTCCATGGAATTCTTCAGGCCAGAATATTGGAGTGGGTAACCTTTCCCTTCTTCAGGGGATCTTCCCAACCCAGGGATCAAACCCAGGTCTCCCCTTCATTGCAGGAGGATTCTTTACCAGCTGAACCACCAGTGAAGTAATGTGAGGTACATAAAGGTAAATTAAAATTGTTGAAAAGAAGTTACACCTGGAAACAGAATTGTGCAATTGGTGAGGATGATTGTCCATATTACAATTTCAAATTATATTTCAGTTGATCAGCTCCTCAGTTTTTAAGTGGGCTCTCTCTTGAGCTGACCCACAGCTTTAACAGTGTCCACCACTGCCCTTTCTGTCTCTGTTAACAATCTTTGTCCTGTTGTGGCCTTTCACCCCTCTCAATCCCTCTGTCTCCCTCTCCATCAGCTAGTCCCCTGATGAAGCTAACTTCCCCTGTCTCTCAGTGGGGGCGGAGGCGGGGGGCAGCTTCCCCCACTGCTGTCCCCACTCTGGCAAATTTCTTTACCCCTTCAGATTGTTCTGATCAAGTGAAGACCCACATCTACCCAGAGGGACAATCCAAGATTTTCATCATCCATGTGTCCCTGTTACCACAGTCAATTTGAGAACTATTTGATCTGTATTTTAGATATAAAACTGTGACTATAGAAAGGGATGATAACGTTTTTGACACAGGGATTGCTGTGATATTCTTTAGAGTCTGGAGAATACTGGTTAAAATGATTTTTATTTTTTCTTTGAGAGTACAAAACAATTTCTTTTTGCATATGGAATAAAAACAGCTAGCTTCTTAAAAAGCCCTGCCTACAGAAAAGCTTGAAGTTAACCTTTACCAGGGATCCGAGATGACTCTAGTGGTAAAGAAGCTGCCTGCCAGTGTGCGAGACACAGGAGATGTGGGTTCAATCCTTGGCTAGGGAAGATCCCCTGGAGGAGGCAATTGCAATCAACTCCAGTAGCGTCAGAGAGACGTTTTAAATCTGTCTGGATTTATGTGTCTCAGTGTGTGTCTTTGATTTTGGATAATATTGCTGAAGTTTATTTGTAAATGAGCTCTGACTCAATTGGCTTTAAAAGAAAGTCAGCACTTGGCTTACCGTTGTTGGCTCAATGGTAAAGCATCCACCTACCAGTGCAGAAGATGGGTTCGATCCCTGGTCTGGGAAGATTGCACATGCTACAGAGCAACTAAGCCTGTGCAGCGCTACTACTGAACCCCTGGTGCTCTAGTGCTTGTGGTCCACAAGAGGAGTAACTACAATGAGAAGCTTATGCACCACAACTAGAGAGAGTAGTCCCCGCTCGACACAAGGAGAGAGAGATGGAGCAGCAACAATGATCCATTGAAGCCAAAAATAATAAATAAATTAAAAAAAAAACAGTGTGTACAAATCAGGTTCATGTGAACTGAGAAATATTCGATATTAAATATGTAGTATTAATGTTTGCTCATCTAATAAAGACATATCTTGAGTCATCCACATTGTGTAGTACTTCTATTGTATTACACTGAGAGATTTTGGACTATTGATGACTATTCTGAGATGCTGTCTAGTTTTTAGAAGCTATCACTGGTATTTTTGTTCACTAATCTAGAAAATGCTAATAGAAAGCACAGTTCATAGTTGCTTAAGGGAAGTAAGATGGGTGTTTTCAGTAAAAAAGGTATGAGAAATGAAATTGAGTTTGGATGCTCATAGCAGTGAGCGGAAGCTGGAAGCAATGTCTTTGTTTCTCACACCGAGAGTCCTGATCATTGGACCACAGCAGCCAACAGTTAGGGCTAAGGTCCCTAGTCTTGCCTGCCTGGTCAAGAAAGAATTCAGATGAAGAGGCACAAGGTAAAGAGTAAAGGAAAAAGTTTATTGAAAGGAAAAGTACATGCAGAAAGACACATGGGCTAGCTCAGAGAGAGAGCCCCACCTTTGGGAAGTGTCAATTCTTTAGAAAGGTACAGTTTTCCAGGTCTTCGTGTCCCCTCAGCCCAGTCACCTTCCTTTGTCCCCTCTGGTTAATTTGTCTCAGCACTCTCCCCTGGGGTGCAGACGCATACCCTAGCCAAGATGAATCTCAGAGTGAAGGCTTCTGGGAGGACCAAGACTCATTATGGCCTGGAATTATCCTCTGACTTGACCTCAACGAACTTTTGTCACATGTGTAGTGTCTCCCTTAATAGAAAGGGTTTTTTCCTTTCTTTGTCCTTGCCATGATTATTCCCTTGAGGTAAGAGACAAAGACTGGCCATTTACCCTGTTTTTGTTATAGATTCCTATAGATTCCTCAACTGGAGGCCAGCTATGTCTTATCTCAGCAAGTGCAGAGATGAAGAGACTAATTGTAGATATTCAACCTGTAGCCCATCTGTCTCCTATGTGAAAATTATATTTTATTAGGGAAAAACAAATTAAGTCTGATTTACAAGTGGCTCTTTATAAATGAAAAAAGTCATTTAAGGAAAAAAAGAGTGAGAGGTTTATGGAAATTGGATTCCAAAGACAGAAGTCCCAAAGGGTAGGTCTTTATATGATCTTTACAGTGTGTCATTTGACTCCTGTTAATGTTGTTGCTTCACTTTGGGGAGCATGTAATGAAGTGTTTCAAAGGGGTCTGTTTCCTCTTTGTCCCCCTTCTGTGCTGGATTCCATGGGATGTCCACTTTTGGTCCATGTAGAGCAACGATAACACCTCCAGAGCCATAATCCTTGGAGCCAGCCTGGTTCTCTTCCTATTTGCTGCACTTGGGAGACCTCATTGGAAGAAGGGGAAAGACTGGCAGCTCTTCAATTGCATTTGGTGTCTCAGATCCTACACAGAGCTGCCTTCAACCTGTCTTCCTGTTCGGAGCCCTCAGCTAGTCCTGTTGTTACTGCATTTACTAAAACCTTCAGGGGTGTAAGTAACAGGAATGTGGTTTGGATCTTCTGTGATTGTAACTCAGGAAACCTGTAAGGACAGTGGACATTGAGGTCCTGTCTTGGATCCCCAGTGATGCATATATGAATCAGGCTGCATGTTCCCTCCTTGCTCATACTGTACAAAATGACCCGTGCTCATCCACTGAACCACATTTTCAGGACACGACCTGAATTGAAATGTCGGGGATGGTACCTCGGAAACCATTTCTAGGTGACATGGCTGAGTAAGGCTGTTAGTTACACAGATCAGTTCTTGTGTCTCACTTGACCTTATCTTTTAAACTCCTGGAGTTTGTTGTAACCTTTTGTAATCTGCTTTGCCCAAGTGGGCCCTGGTGGTTAAGAACATGTATGAATCTGTAGGTCTGGGTTTCAGTCCTGCTTTGCTCATTCCTTTCATGTACCGTGGGTTGTGTACATGAACCCTGTGCATCCACTATCTTTATTTGAAAAATTGAGTTAATTCATGCTCTTAGTTATTATAGAATTTTGACTGTTTTACTGAAAAGGTCAGAAGTTACTTTTTTTTTTTTTCCTGAACCATGTGACAGATGTGATCATAGTTCTCCATTCAGGGATGGAATCTGTAACCCTACAGTGTAATCATGTAATGCTATCCACTGGACCATCAGGAAATTTGCCTCAAAGGTTACTTTTACATAAAATGTCTATTTACTTCATGTCATGGTTATTGTAGCATGTCTCTTTGTCTGCATTACATACTGTATATTGTTAGTTTATATTTCCTTTCCAAGAGTTTGCCTCTGACTCTAGTTAATAAGTTTTCAAATAATATTCCTTTTTTTTATAGCAGGTTCTTTACCTCTGAGCCATAAGGAAGTCCCCAAAGCTTGTTCTTTTACATGTATCTTGGAGCTCATGAACCGAGTAAGTTAAGGATTCTGTATAGATAGGCAATTGCTGTATTGAATGGTTGTTATTTAAGTAAAGAATGTTTCATTTTTTTAATTTTTTGTCATTAGAAGATGATGGTCTTTATGTTTTACACAGTATAACTGACATGAACCCCTTCTTGTTATAAAAAGTCTATATGTCTGTTTGCTTATAGATTTATAGGAGGTATTTAGAAAAGTGTTCTTTCTTTTGTTTTTAAAATTATTTTAGGGAATTCCCTGACAGTCCAGTGGACAGGATTCAGCATTTTCACTGCAGAGATCCTGGGTTTAATCCATGGTCAGGGAAGTAAGATGTCATGAGCCTTGTGATGGGGAGTGGGGGGTGGGGGGTGGAGCTGTTTTAACAGATTCTTTATTTTCACTATGCAGTGCTTGTTGAACAGTCGTCAACTGCCATTTATGTTTTACAATATTCGTTAGAATGCTTCCTTTGGATTATTTACCATTACAGGGTACTGCCTTTTTGATCCTTGCTTGGTCAGTCCCTCAGTCCTGTCTGACTCCTTGTGATATGGAGTGTAGCCTGCCAATCTCCTTGTCCATGGAATTTTTAGTGTTTTTTCTCCTCAATTATGAGACAGAAGCATGTTTACTGCCAAGTAGAATGAGCTTTGAGGTCATGGTGGGAAAATACCTTTTTCTTTGAGACCTGACATGAGTTTGCGTAAAATGAATATTTTCCTGATTGCATCTTTGAAACTTGGCTATGCTAAAATTAATTTGAATTATGCGTGATGACTTTTTTTGTTAACAAGTTCTATTTCTTTGTAAATGTTGCTTATATTTCTAAGTTCATCATCGGAAAGTTTCTTAATTCAGTTCAGGATGGGTATGACTTTTGGTATAATATGTGTTCAATATGAAAGAATTTATTAATGAATTGTAATTAATAGGATACCTATGTTCTTTATATCTTGTAGATGTGTCTCATATACATATGACCAAGAAATTACAAGCAAAAGGAAACAGTGGAAAAGGAAAAAATTTTCAAACAGTGATGTTTGGAAGAGCTGAAACCCATGAAATCAAAGATTTTTTCCTCAGGAAGATAGAGAAAACTGTGCATGGTTTTGAGTATCTGTGGACAGATGATGAAAGAAGTGACAATGGAATATCTATATCCCATAACAAAAATCTCACTGATGGAAAAGATCATCAGAGTAGAAATGATGCAGCAGATAAGCCTGTTGAAAGGCTCAGATCAAGCTTTCATGATGAATTGCAAATGCTTCAGTCTGAAGGGACAATTTTTGAATGTAGTCGAGTTGTGAAGAATATCAACAGTAGCACCTCAGTTTTGCCAATTCAGAGAACTTGTAGTGTCCGCAAAGGCATTTCTTATAATGAGAATCCTGTTGTGCATCCCTCAGAACAGGCCCCAGACTGGGAAGCATACAAGAAAAAATCTGACAAAACTCGTGATTGTGGCTTAACCTTTCTTCAGCACTCAGAACTCACTAGACATCAAAGAATCCTTACAGGAAGAAAACCATATAAAGCTGACATAGGTGGCAAGGCCTTTAATGATAATGAGAGCCTTGCAGTTCATCGGAGAAATCATACTGGAGAGAAACCGTATAAATGTGATGTATGTGGCCACAGCTTTAAACAGAAGACAGCCCTTCAAATTCATCTGAGAGTACATACTGGAGAGAGACCATATAAATGTGATGTATGTGGCCATTCCTTTAAGCACAAGACACACCTTCAAAATCATGGGAGAACTCATACTGGAGAGAAGCCATATAAATGTGATGTGTGTGGAAAGGCCTTTACTCGCAAAGAAAGCTGTGCACTTCATCAGATCCTTCATACTGGAGAGAAACCATATAAATGTGATGTATGTGGCCGTGGCTATACTCGAAAGTCACAACTTAGAATTCATCGAAGAGTTCATACTGGAGAGAAGCCATATACATGTGATGTGTGTGGAAAGACCTTTTCTCGAAAGGAAGGCTGTGCACTTCATCAGATCCTTCATACTGGAGAGAAACCATATAAATGTGATCTGTGTGGCCGTGGCTATATTCGAAAGTCACAACTTGGAATTCATCAGAGAGTTCATACTGGAGAGAAACCATATAAATGTGATGTCTGTGGAAAGGCTTTTACTCGTAAAGAAAGCCATGTACTTCATCAGATCCTTCATACTGGAGAAAAACCATATAAATGTGATGTGTGTGGACAGGCGTTTACTCGCAAAGAAAGCCATGCACTTCATAAGATCCTTCATACTGGAGAGAAACCATATAAATGTGATGTATGTGGCCGTGGCTATACTCGAAGCACACAACTTGCAATTCATTGGAGACTTCATACTGGAGAGAAACCATATCAATGTGATGTATGTGGCCATGGCTATCCTCGAAAGTCACAACTTGTCATTCATCAGAGAATTCATATAAGAGAGAATCCTTATAAATGTAATGTATGTGGCTGTGGCTTTACTGGAAAGAGACAACTTAGAATTCATCGGAGAACTCATACTGTAGTGAAATCTCACAAATGTAACAATTGTGGTAAACGTTTTTTTGCACTGTTTTCCTTAAATAAACATCAAGCAGTTCAAACAGATGAGAAAGCATGTAAATGTAATTTGTGTGGCAAAATGTTCAGTTCCAGGTGTTATTTAGCAGTTCACCAGAGAACTCATACTGGAGAAAAACCATATAAATGTGATGTGTGTGGAAAGGCCTTTACTCGCAAACAAAGCCATTCACTTCATCAGATCCTTCATACTGGAGAGAAACCGTATAAATGTGATAGGTGTGGCCATGGATATACTCGAAAGTCACGACTTGTAATTCATCACAGGGTTCATACTGGAGAGAACCCTTATAAATGTGATGTATGTGGCTGTGACTTGAATGGAAAGAGACAACTTAGAACTCATCGGAGAAGTCATACTGAAGTGAAGTCTTACAAATGTAATACCTGTGGCAAAAGTTTTTTTGCACTGTCATCCTTAAATAAACATCAGGCAGTTCAAACAGATGAGAAAGCATGTAAATGTAATTTGTGTGGCAAAATGTTCAGTTCTAGGTGTTATTTAGCAGTTCATCAGAGAACTCATACTGGAGAGAAACCATATAAATGTGATTTATGTGGCTGTGGCTATCCTCGAAAGTCACAACTTGTAGTTCATCAGAGAATCCATGCTGGAGAGAATCGTTATAAATGTGATGTTTGTGGCTGTGGTTTTACTGGAAACAGACAACTTAGAACTCATCGGAGAATTCATACTGAGGTGAAATCTTACAAGTGTAACAACTGTGGCAAACGTTTTTTTGCACTGTCATCCTTAAGTAAACATCAGGCAGTTCAAATAGATGAGAAAGCATGTAAATGTAATTTGTGTGGCAAAATATTCAGTTCTAGGTGTTACTTAGCAGTTCATCAGAGAATTCATATTGGAGAGAAACCATATAAATGTATTGTGTGTGGCTGTGGCTATACTCGAAAGTCACAACTTGGAATTCATCACAAAGTTCATACTGGAGAGAAGCCATATAAATGTGATGTATGTGGCTGTGACTTTACTGGAAGGAGACAACTTAGAAATCATCAGAGAATTCATACTGAAGTGAAATCTTACAAATGTAACAACTGTGGCAAACTTTTTTTTGCACTGTCATCCTTAAATAAACATCAGGCAGTTCAATCAGATGAGAAAGCATGTAAATGTAACTTGTGTGGCAAAATGTTCAGTTCCAAGTGTTGTTTAGCAGTTCATCAGAGAACTCATACTGGAGAGAAACCATATAAATGTGATGTGTGTGGAAAGGCCTTTACTCGCAAAGAAAGCTGTGCACTTCATCAGATCCTTCATACTGGAGAGAAACCATATAAATGTGATGTATGTGGCCGTGGCTATACTCGAAAATCACAACTTGAAATTCATCAGAGAGTTCATACTGGAGAGAAGCCATATAAATGTGATGTGTGTGGAAAGGCCTTTACTCGCAAAGAAAGCCATGCACTTCATCAGATCCTTCATACTGGAGAGAAACCATATAAATGTGATGTATGTGGCCGTGGCTATATTCGAAAGTCAAAGCTTGGAATTCATCAGAGAATTCATACTGGAGAGAATTCATATAAATGCGATGTATGTGGCCGTGGCTTTACCGGAAACAGACAACTTGGAATTCATCGGAGAATTCATACTGAAGTGAAACCTTTCCAATGTAACAGCTGTGACAAACGTTTTTTCACTCGGGCATCCTTAAAAATACATGAAGTAGTTCATACAGATGAGAAAGCACGTAAATGTACTTTATGTGGCAAAGTCTTCAGTTCCAGGTGTTACCTTGCAGTTCATCAGAGAACTCATACTGGAGAGAAACCATATAAATGTGATGTATGTGGAAAGGCCTTTACGCGCAAAGAAAGCCATGCAGTTCATCAGATCCTTCATACTGGAGAGAAACCATATAAATGTGATGTATGTGGCCATGGCTATACTCGAAGCACACAACTTGCAGTTCATCAGAGGGTTCATACTGGAGAGAAACCATATAAATGTGATGTATGTGGCAAAGCCTTTAGAGTAAATGGCAGCCTTACATCTCATCGGAAAATTCATTGCCGAGAGAAACCATATAAATGTGATGTATGTGGCAAGGCCTTTAGTGTAAACGGGAGCCTTAGAACTCATCAGAAAATTCATACTGGAGAGAAACCATATAAATGTGATGTGTGTGGCAAGGCCTTTAGAGTAAACGGAACCCTTACATCGCATCAGAAAATTCATACTGGAGAGAAACCATATAAGTGTGATGTATGTGGTAAGGCCTTTACTATAAATGGAAGTCTTGCAACTCATCGGAAAATTCATACTGGAGAGAAACCATATAAATGTGATATATGTGGCAAGGCTTTTAGTTTAAATGGAAGCCTCACATATCATCAGAAAATTCATTCTGACGAGAAACCATACAAATGTGATGTATGTGGCAAGGCCTTTAGAGTAAAAGGAAGCCTTACATCTCATCAGAAAATTCATACTGTATAGAAAGCATGTAGATGTGATGTATGTGGCAAGGTCTTTAGTTTCAAATCAACCCTTGCATTTCATCAAAGAATTCATATTGCAGAGAAATGTTACAAATTAACAGTGGTGACAGAGGTTTTAGTGCACAGGTATCCTTATCTCTCCATCAGGCAGTTGATACAAGAGAAAAGCATAGAAATGTACCTATGGAGCAAAGTCTTCAATTCCAGCTGTTACTTTGCAGTTCATTGGAGAACTAATATTTGAGAGAAACCATATAAATGTGATGTGTGTCGGAAGGCCTTTAGTCAAACTGCAAACCTTGCAGTTCATTGGAGAATTCACATTGGAGAGAAAGCATATGAATGTGTTGTCTTTGGCAAGGCCTTTAGTCATATTGGTAAGCTTGCAGTTTATCCAAAATTCATACTGGAGAGAAACCATATAAATGTTTGTGGCTGATGCTTTACTTATTGTGCACAACTTGGAATTCATCTGGAGATGAAATCACACTGGAGAGAAAACACATAAATATGATCTCAAGGTCAAGGCTTGTAATCTAAATGCAAACCTTATGGTTCATCAAGAATTCATGTTGGAGAGAAACCTTAAAATTGAAACAATGGTGAAAAATGTTTTAGTGGACAGTCAGTCTTAGCTCACCATCAGGGAGTTCATACAGGAGAGAAAGCATAGAAATGTAATGTGTGTGCTTTACTTGAAATGCCCATCATAAGAAGCATCAGATAATTCATAGTTGAGAAAACTGTTACAAATGGAACAACTGTGAGAGACATTTTAGTGCAAATGTAATGAGTATGGCAAAGCCTTTAATCTTAGTTCAGGCCTTATAATTTATCAGAGAATTAATACTGTATAGAAGGCGTAAAAATGAATATGGCAAAGTTTCTAGTTCACGTTCAGCTGTAAGGCAGTTCATACAGGAGAGAAGCCACATAAATGGGATTTGTATGACAAAGCCTGCAGTCACAAGGAATGACTTTGCAGATCATCTGAGAGTCAGTAGTGCAGTGAAAACTTACAAATGTAGTGAATGAAGTAAAGTATATGAAGTTTTGGGCCTTCAGAAAAGTCAGTCTGGAGGAAAACTGCATGAATGTGGTAGATGTGTAAAGCTTTGATTTTGTATTTAAACCTAACTGATCCTCAGGTAATTAATGTGATTTGAAACCTTATCCACGTAGTGCATGTGGTAAGTCTTTTGGAAGGTGTTCAGTTTTTTACAAAACATGAGAAAATTCCTACTGGCAAGAATCCATACATTCAGAACACAATCAATCCCTCCAGTGGAAGAAATATAAAGATAATGTCTGTGGCCAGGATTTCAGTAACGGGCGGATCATTCCCTTCATCAGGAAAATTCATTATTCCTTCAGGTGCCATTCAGGCCTAAAGACATCAGGTGATGCATACTTGAGGGACCTTCCAAATGTTATCAATGTGGCCGGGCTTTCTGTTTATACCTTAAGCTTCTTGAGAATATTCACACTAGATAAAAACTGTATCAGTGTAATAATAAATGTGTCAGGGGTTTTAGGCAACAATCTGAAGTCAGGCTTCAGTAAAGAACTAATTTTATAGGCAACACTTACAAGTGACATGAGTATGTAAACCTTAACTTGGGATCACATCTCACGATTCATCAGATCATCCATACTAGAGAGAACCTTACCAGTGTAGAATACATGGCAAGGCTTTTAGGTATCCCCTGTATCTCAGTGTTCACCAAATACTTTATACTTAGAAATGCAAGTTTTATGGCAGTTGTGACAATTACTGCTCACTCTTTAGGTATCTAAGAACATATATCCTGGACATAAACCACTAATACAATATTTGTGCAAAGTTATTGTGAAGAAACTTGAGTCAAAAGAACCAGGAAAGTATGCGTGTGTATCTGTTTCATCATTGTTTGCTGCCATTTCTGTTGTACCATTGTTTTCTTCAGAATGTATCATAAGTCTTGTGCTCTAATAAAATTTGTGTAATTTTCCCCATAACCCTGAATGGATCCTGTTTCTTCCAACAACACAGTTTTTGTCATCTCAGTACTTCATAACAGAAACTAGCAACGCACCAAAGGCTCTCAAGGTTGAAAGAACATATGAGAATTTCTTTTCATGATTAAATCAAACAATAGCCAATTTTGGGATTATAGTCTAATAATTTTCACTTGAGTTATTCTTTCCACACTCTGTACATAACAGTGCAGTTATATTTCCTGAGTCCTCTTGTGCCAAAATGAAACTAATAGCATGTGCCTAATTTACATGAAGTGAAAATAGGAATAATAACTGCAAAAATTAGGAAATAAAAAACTTTGGCAATAAGGTTAAAAGTGAGCTGGGAGCATTCTGAAATAAATTATTTTTTATTATTAACTTGTTATTGGTCATATAGTTGTGGTTCATGGGATATCTGCAAAACATGTAGGAATTTCCCAGACCAGGGATCTGTCCCATTTCTCCTCCTTGGCAGGCAGATTCCTTACCACTGACCACCACGGAAGACCCAGAAATAGTTTACAATCCACACTATATGATGGGAATTTTTATTGTTTGATAAACTAGAAATTTCATATATTTAGTTCCCAGCATGTTGGTTCTTGTTACTTTGCAGTCACTGAAAGAAGGTGGAACCACACCCAAAGTTTGGTTTGGATATTGAGACAGATGAAGCCATATGTTGAAGTCTTATGAGAATGTTTAACTGCTGAAGCTTTCTAGTTGAATCATGGTGGACTTCCATGTTGTTTACTTTAGTCACTTAGTAGTGTCTGACTCTTTCCGACCTCATGGACTGCAGCATGCCAGGCTTCCCTGTCCATCACCAACTCTTGGAGCTTGTCAAACTCATGGCCATCAAGTCGGTGGTGCCATCCAACCATCTCATCCTCTGACATCCCCTCCTCCTCCTGCCTTCAATCGTTCCCAGCATCAGAGTCTCTTCAAATGAGTCAGTTCTCATCAGGTAGCCACCAGTATTGGAGTTTCAGCTTCAGCATCAATCCTTCCAATGAGTATTCAGGTCTTATCTCCTTTAGGATGGACTCGTTGGATCTCCTTGAATTCCAAGGGACTCACAAGAGTCTTCTTCAACACCACAGTTCAGAAGCATCAATTCTTTGGTGCTCAGTGTTCTTTATAGTCCAAATCTCACATCCATACATGACTACTGGAAAAACCATAGCTTTGACTAGCCAGATCTTTGTTGGCAAAGTAATGTCTCTGCTTTTTAATATGCTGTTTAGGTTAGTCATAACTTTTCTTCCAGGAAGCAAGCGTCTGTTAATTTCACGGCTGCAGTCACCATCTGCAGTAATTTTGGAGACCAGGAAAATAAAGTCTGCCACTGTTTGCAATATTTCCCCATCTATTTGCCATGAAGTGATGGGACCGGATGCCATGATCTTAGTTTTCGGAATGTTGAGTTTAAGCCAACTTTTTCACTCTCCTCTTTCACTTTCATCAAAAGGCTCTTTAGTTCTTTGCTTTCTGACATAAGGCTGGTGTCATCTGCATATCTGAGATTATTGATATTTCTCCTGGCAATTGGAGAAGGCAATGGCAACGCACTCCAGTACTCTTGCCTGGAAAATCCCATGGATGGAGGAGCCTGGTAGGCTGCAATCCATGGGGTCGCGAAGTGTCGGACACGACTGAGCAACTTCCCTTTCACTTTTCACTTTCATGCATTGGAGAAGGAAATGGCTACCCACTCCAGTGTTCTTGCCTGGAGAATCCCAGGGATGGCGGAGCCTGGTGGGCTGCTGTCTGTGGGGTCACACAGAGTCGGACACGACTGAAGTGACTTAGCAGCAGCAGCAGTTCCCAGCAATCTTGATTCCAGGTTGTGTTTCATCCAGCCCAGGTTTTCTCATGATGTAGTCTTCATATAAGTTAAGTAAGCAGGGGTGACAATATACAGTCTTCACGTACTCCTTTTCCTATTTGCAACCAGTCTGGTGTTCCATGTCCAGTTGTAACTGTTGCTTCCTGACCTGCATACAGATTTCTCAAGAGGCAGGTCAGGTGGTCTGGTATTCCCATCTCTTGAAGAATTTTCCTGAGATTGTTGTGATCCACACAATCAAAGGCTTTGGCATAGTCAATAAAGCAGAAGTAGATATTTTTCTGAAACTCTCTTGCTTTTACAATGATCCAACAGTTAGGTTCGGTCGCTCAGTCATGTGTGATTCTTTGTTACCCCATGAACCGCTGCACGCAAGGCCTCCCTTTCCATCACCAAATCCCGGAGTCTACCCAAACTGATGTCTATGAGTCGGTGATGCCATCCAACCATCTCATCCTCTGTCGTCCCCTTCTCCTCCTGTCCTCAATCTTTCCCAGCATCAGAGTCTTTTCAAATGAGTCAGCTCTTCACATCAGATGGCCAAAGTATTGGGAGTTTCAGCTTCAACATCAATCCTTCCAATGAACACCCAGGACTGAACTCCTTGCAGTCCAAGGGACTAAGATTCTTCTCCATCACCACAATCCAAAAGCACCATTTCTTTGGTCAACTCTGTTTATGGACCGACTCACATCTCTACCTGCTACTGGAAAAACAATAGCTTTGACATTAGGGACCTTCGTTTGCAAAGTGATGCCTTTGCTTTAAAATGCACTGTCTACTTTATGATACCTTTCCTCTCAAAGAGCAGGCTGTCTTTTCATTTCTTGACTGCAGCCATGTTCAGTGAGGCTCCAGCCGCCTCACCCTCCCACTGTCCCCACGCAAGCCTGACTTCTCTCCAGCTCGCGCCCCTGACCGCTGGCTCCACTCGGGCCCCGCCTCCAGGCCGCCACGCCTTTTCACTGAGCGTGCGCACAGCGTCACACACCCGGAATCGGAGAGGGGAGAGCGGAGGTCTCAGCCCAAAATGAGTTTCTGTCTTTCCTGTCAAATTTTCTTCTGGTAGTTAGCTTTCCTCTGTAATGTGAGTTGAGGGTCGCTACTGAACCTAAATTCCCGCGGCCGTCCCACCACCCCAAGCAAATTCAGATGTCCCTGTGTGGCGAAGAGGCGTCTCCGTTTTGTTTTAAACTCGCTCTGAAGCGGATGCCTGCGTTTGGTCCGAGACGCTTCTTTTCATACCTCTTTCCTGCTTAAAACCAATTTCTGAGCTCAGTGACCCCTTTGCCCTTCCTGCACCACGTGAAATTCTTTTGGGCGAAGTGGGTTTATTCGCTCCGCGGTCCCCAGGCTCGCCCTCTCGACCCCTGGAGGCCGCGCCGGCCCCCGCTCCCGGAGAGGCTCGGTCCTCTCCCTGGTCCTGGGATTCTAGAGCGCCCGTCCCGCTCCTGAGACCCTCAGGCTCCCAGCCGTTCAGTCGTCGCGTCTCATCAGGCCGGTAATTCTGCCTCTCAGGCATTCCTTTCTTAGAGCGTTACCCGGACTCCGTGTGGGGGGAGGTGGCCTGGGCCAGCCATGTGACAACTATGGTTCTGTGTCCCAAATACAACCCGCTGGAATGTGTCTCTTGCGGATGGGGGCTTCTTAATCAGTCGCCATCCCTGCAAATAGGAGGCCAGGAGGGTTAGGAGAAGCAGGGAGAGCGACTCCCAGAGAATTAGAAATTGAAGAAAGCATGATGGAGAAACGATGGCAACGAAGAGGATTGGTGAGGAACTTGAAAAGAGATAGCAACATGAAAGAGCATAAGCCTTGAAGGTAACGGTGGGTAAAGGAGAGAAGCTTAGAGAACAGCAGGGTCTCCAGTAAGTTAAAGGTGTGCAACATAGGGAGGTGGTGTTGAGTCCAGGGATGCTGTCTAACCATCTCATCCTCTGCCGCCCTCTTCTATAGCCTTCAACGGAGAAGAGCTGTAAATCAGGTCCCAAAGAGGGCGACAGTGGAGAGGCAGTTCACACAGAGACCCCGCAAAGGGGATACAAGATTTGGAACCTTGACCTACAGACAATATCCTGCTGGCAGAGAAAGGGGACTACTAGTGAATGGAATCAGCGATGCACTTTATGTTCTTGGGCTCCAAAATCACTGCAGACGGTGACTGCAGCCATGAAATTAAAAGACACTTGCTCCTTGAAAGAAAAGCTGTGACCAACCTGCTGCTAAGTCGCTTCAGTCATGTCCGACTCTGTGTGACCCCATAGACGGCAGCCCACCAGGCTCCGCCGACCCTGGGATTCTCCAGGCAAGAACACTGGAGTGGGTAGCCATTTCCTTCTCCAATGCATGAAAGTGAAAAGTGAAAGGGAAGTCGCTCAGTCGTGTCTGACTCTTAGCGACCCCATGGACTGCAGCCTACCAGGCTCCTCCATCCATGGGGTTTTCCAGGCAAGAGTTCTGGAGTGGGGTGTCATTGCCTTATGACCAACCTAGACAGCATATTAAAACATGTAGACATTAATTTATTTGCAGACGAAGTTTTAAATAGTCAAAGCTATAGTTTTTCCAGTAGTTATGTATGGATGTGAGAGTTGGATCATAAGGAAAGCTGAGCACAAAAGAATTGGTGCTTTTGAACTGTGGTGTTGGAGAAGACTCTTGAGAGTCCCTTGGACTGCACGGAGATAAAACCACTCAATCCTAATGGCAATCAGTCCTGAATATTCATTTGAAGAATTAATTGATTCTGAAGCTCCAATACTTTAGCCAGTTGTTGCGAAGAGCTGACTCTTTAGAAAAGACCCTGATGCTGGGAAAGACTGAAGGCAGGAAGAGAAGGGGATTACAGAGGATGCGGTGGCTGAATGACATCACCGAGTGGGTGCATGTTCAGCAAACTCCGGGAGTTGTTGAGTCAAGTCGCTCAGTCGTATCTGACTCTTTGCGACCCCATGGACTGTAGCCTACCAGGCTTCTCCGTCCATGGGATTTTCCAGGCAAGGGTACTGGAGTGGGTTGCCATTTCCTTCTCCAGGGGATCTTCCTGACCCAGGAATTGAATCCCAGGTCTCCTGCATTGCAGGCAGGGGATTTACCCTCTGAGCCACCAGAGAAGCCCAGGGAATTGATGATGGACAGGGAAGCCTGGCATGCTGCAGTCCATGGGGTCACAAAGAGTCCAACGCGACTGAGCAATTGAACTGAACTGAATGATTTGAGGAGCTGAGAAAGAAATTGAGCTGAAATGAGGCATTGCACTTGGAGGTACCAGAGAGTTCGGAGGAAGGGAGGGCAGAGATGGAGGAAGAAAGGCAGAAATACAGGGAGATTTTGGATTATCAGGGAGGTTGGACAGTAAGCATCTTTATGGGGAACAAATGGCAGAGAGAGGCAGGATGGGAGTCAGGGAAGAAGTAGAAAGGAGGACAGGCACAGCCGGAGAGCAGAGGGGAAGAGGAAGGGAGACAGAGAAAGAAATAGGGAAACAGATAAACCACATAAAGTGGAAACAACTAGTGTGCAGGTGGGGGAGGGGACTAGATCCAGAAGAGTGCTGAATCAATTGGATAAAGAATTAGGACGTGATACATTGATTTTTAGCTTTACAGTCTAATAAATTTAAATCTTCTTCCTTTAAATTATACAGAGGAGGATGAGAATTTCTAAACTGTCTGTAAGGTTTCTGGGTGTTGTAATTATTTGTATCGAAGGATAGCATCCTTGTGCAGTGCCTGTTGAAGTGGGAGCTAAAGCAGTGACTTGACTCTCAGAGGTGGGTCATCCCCTGTCCTTTTCCTGGTGTGGAGTAGAGGTTGTGGGAGAGAAGTGGTCCAAGAATTGACAGACTCTGTTACTACATGGTACCTTTTCAAGGAACTTTAAACATGTTCTTAGTGATGGTTTTCCTTTTTGCTTTCTCCTTTGTTTACATTTAATTCTTTTTGTAGCTTGGGTTAAAGATTAGTTCACTTGGTGCCTACTTCCTTTTCAACAATTATTTGCTTCTGATAAGATTTCGTGGTCTCCTATAATTAGGTTGAGGCATTCTTTTCTAAATATGCTATATTAAGTTTTTTCTTTCACTTTGCACCAGAATTATTCAGTGAAAAATTTTTAATAAGCTGATTAACTTTAGGTTTGTTGCATGTTTATTTGAGGCCCTTTTGCTGTCTTCTCTTTACGTTATATCTTGGAAATGTTTTTTGGTAACTAATAAATATTTATAGACTATTTTGATGAGCGCTTAGTAAGGATGTCAGTGATAATTTTTATTGAATCAAGACCTAATTTCAGCAGGCAGTATGATGGTCCATTTTCCTCTCTTTTATGTGGTCTGGTGACTAGTGAGCTATGAGTTGATCTGATGCTGTTTCCTCAAGTCCAGAAGGTGAGCAGCAGTGACCCCTGAAATGATGGCCAAATTGGGTGTGTGACTGTGTGTGGCAGTTCTTGGAGGGAGTTGCCACTTGTCCTTAGAATTTGAAGTGCATCAGTTTTCCACAATGCAACAAGGACAAGAGTAGGATGGAGGCGGGAACATAGGCTCAGAGTCAGAGACAATCATGAGCCGTCTTCTGTGAATAAAGGTCAATATGAAGCGACGCCTGCCACCTCCACTTGCTTCCCTGTGTCCTCAGGGCAGCATCCTGACTCCTCAGGTGGCTCTACAGCCCTTTGTCATCCTCTGGTCTCTGCCAGTGTCTCCAGCCTCATCCTGGAAGCTGACCCTATTCTCATGGTCTGTCTGTCCTGGTCACATTCACTTAGTCCTTGTTCATAGACACCAAAACCTTCTCTGTCTTGGATCTTAGTTTTTCTTTTACCTTTGATCATTACATCACCGTGGCTCTTGCTCTTTCTGTTCCTTCAGGTCTAGGCCAGAGACGTCTCCCCATCTCCCTCTGATATTTGCTGTCACATTAACCAGATTTACTGCTTCTATATTAATCACATTCATCAGAGATGCCCTTCTTCCTTAATTATTTGTAATCTTTCCTCTTTTCCCTACACTGAAGGATGCCCCATATTCCTTTTCCTCCCAGGATGCTTGCAGCATCTCACTCTGGGGGTGAGGACTGGAAATGTGGGTTCAGCTGAAGAATTCTCAGAGGAGACAGAGGGCAAAGGGTAGGTGATGATGGTTGCTATATCTGTTCTAGACATTTCAAGTCTAATTGATCCTTACCCCATGTGTTCACTTAATTACTCAATAAAAAAAAGATGTGAGGAATCCTGAAAAGCCTGATAGATCTAGCGTGTTGAAGTGCCACCTTTTTAGTCTGCTGTGTCACTGCTCACTGCAGCCTCCAGGTCTTCTAACCTCTGTCCATCCAGGGACTGTTTGCCATCTGGGACAGCAGCTTTGCCTTCTAGCAGTTCATCTACTCAGAGCAGGGGATGCTGAGTTTACTGTGGTTAGAGTGACCAGAAGGTATGGAAGTTAAATGCACATGAAGGAGACATCTCCCCATACGACAAGTGCACGCCCCCTTAATGACCTGAGGTATCTGGCAGTGAGCTGTGAGCACAGAGAAGAGGAGCCAGTGAGATGGGACCTCTCTTTTGTGACTTCTTTACCAACCATCCCTCAACTGCATAAAGTCTGCTATTGCTGACAGGTTTTCCCAAGAGGATCAGGTTCTTGGTCTCCGTTCTGAATGCTCAGTGTTCTTGGATTTACAGCTTGGGCGTGTTTTTGTTGCGATACCCATGCCTAGTAGTCTCTGCTCTTTAGCCCTCTTGTTCAGCTGTGCCTGGAGAAGAGGCAGTGAAAAGGGTTTCAGGTCAGCTGAGGTGCCCCCTGCTGCTGTGTACATGAGGCCTCACCAGGAGGAGAGTGTGATGCCAGGAAAAGTGGAAAAGTGCCTGTGTTGGACTCTGTGCTGGAGTTGACTGTCCTGCGTCCTTCCTGAGACAGCGCGTGACAGAGAACTGTCTGTTCCACATGGTGAGGTCCTGCCTGTGTGTGTGGTTGGTACACAGGAAGGGGCTGTGTTGACTCTAAGCATTAAACTGCATGTTTTCCACTTTCTTGATACCGCTCTGAAGCCTCCTGTTGCCTGAGGATGCCCAGAAGAGGAAGAAGAGGAAAAAACAGGCAGGAATGGCTCTTTCTCAAGTAAGATCATATTCTCAGTGGATTCTCAGTCTGTCCTTCCTGAAATACCCATCTTTGGACTCGCTAATCTTGTCTGACTCTGGAGTATCCTGTCTCACACCTTTACATGCACACTCAACCAGACACCTTCTGTCAGGGTCTGTCGTCCTCACTTAGATCCTGTCTCCCCATGACCCGGTGACCTGGACCTTGTGAGGAGGTTCCCCTGAGCACCATCCTGGGCAGGGCTTCTCACCCACGGGTTGGAGATGGGGTCTCAGTGCTGTTGGGCAGCAGGGATTGCTTAGGGCCCATCTGGATATGCTGTCTGCTCTCTGTCAACCAGGGTAAGGAAGCTGCAGGTGGACATCAGGTATTAACATGCACTGTACGTTGTAAAATATGGATAGAGACCACTAAGGGGAAATCAGTCCTGACTTTTGTAGTACATTTAAAAGTAATTGAGCCTCCTTGAAAATCTTAAGGATTTGGGGATGGAATGGAAAGCTTAGAAAGAGACTTCGGGGCTAGGGTATGTTTCATTATAACATCTAATTGAAACTATGAAATCAACACTTTTTAAAAAATTTATTTTCTGGCCACATGATGCAGCTAGTGGAGTCTTAGTTCCCTGAGTAGGAATTGAACCTGAAACCCTGCAATAAAATATGAGTACTTAACCACTTGACCTCCAGGAAATTCCCCAACTTTCCTAATCTCAGTGTAATATTTTGTTCATGGAATAAAAAGATAAGCTTTGGCTTTTGTTAATAACTGGATACCTAACATTAAGGATTAAATCATATTACTGTTTTTTAAATATTTTTATTTGTTGTACTGGCTCTTCATTGTTGCAGTGGCTTTTATCCCATTCTGTGTGGTGGCCACTCTCTAGTTGCAGTGTGTGGGCATTGTTGGGGCTTCTCTTTTCTTGCAGCATAGGCTCTAGAGGAGGCTGGCTTCAGTGGTTTAACCTTCTGGGCTCTAGAGCCTGGCTCAGAAATTGAGGCTCATGGGCTTACTTACCCCTTGGCATATGGGATTGTTCCGGAGCAGGAATCAATGCCATGTCTCTTGCACTGACCAATGGGTCCTTTACCACTTTGCTACCAGGGAAGCCCTCATATTATTTTTAAATATAGATTTTATAGAGATTGTAGTTAAACTCTTTTGTATGTTACTTTATGCTTACACTACTTTTTATTTTTTTGAACTAGTATAAAATAATGTTGAGGACTCCTCCTAGTACAGTGGAGAAGAATGTGCCTGCCAATGTAGGGTGCACGGTTCCACCCCAGGTCCAAGAAGATCCCTCAAAGCAACTAAGCCCATGCGGCACAACTACTGAGCCTGTGCTTCAAAACAAGAGAAGGCACTGCAGTGAGAAGCCTGTGCACTGCAGCCTCAACTGGAGAAAACCCACTCATAGCAATGTTCTGTGTGGCAAGGGCTTTGATCAAACTGCAGAGCTTGCAGTTCATCAGAGATATACTGGGGAGAAACTTTGTAAATGTGTGTGTGGAAAGGACTTCAGGCAAACTTCAAGCTGTGCGGTTCATGGAAGAATTCATACTGGAGAGAAACCTGACAAATGTAACAATTTTGACAAACGTTTTATTGCACAGTCATCCTTAACTCCGCATCAGGCAGTTCCTATAGGAGAGAAAGCATAGAAATGTAATTTGGTGGAGGAGTCTTCAGTTCCCGCTCTTACTTTGCAGTTCATCAGAGAATTCTTACCGGAGAGAAGCCATGTAAATGTGATATCTGTTGCAAGGGTTTTAGTCATATTGGAAAACTTGTAGTTTATTGAGGAAGTCATACTGGAGAGAAAGCATATAAATGAGATCTCAGCGGCAAGTCCTTTAATCTAAATGCAAACCTTGAAGTTCATCATAGAATTCATACTGGGGAGAAACCTTAGAAAGGTAACAATTGTGCCAAACATATTAGTGAACAGTCAGCTTTAACTCACCGCCGTGCAGTTCATGTAGGAGAGAAAGCATAGAAATGTGATGTATGTGGCCAGTGCTATATTTGAAATGACCATGTTAGAAATCACAGATAATTGATAGTGGAGAAAAATGTTAAGAATGGAACAATTGTGAGACACATTTAGCGCAAATGTAATGAGTATGGCAAAGCCTTTAATCTGAATTCAGGCCTTATAATTCATCAGAGAATTCATACTGTATAGAAAGCATTCAAATTTGGCAGAGCTTCTAGTGCTTGCTCAGCCTTAACTGACTGTTAGGCGGTTCCTAGAGGAGAGAAACCACATAAATGTAATTTATGTGACAAACCCTTCGGTCACAAGGAATGACTTTGCTGATCATCTGAGAATCCATATGGCAATGAAAACTTACAAGTATAGTAAATGCAGAAAAGTATATCCACTTTTTGACTCTCAGAAAAGTCAAACTGGAGGAAAACCACATGAAATGTGCTAGGTGTGGCAAAGCTTTGATTCTGTGTTCAGATGTAACTAACCATTAGATAATTAATTAGAATTCAAATCTTACCCATGTAGTGCATGTGTTATGTGTTTCGGAAGCCATTTGGTTTTTACAAAATTCATACTGGTGAGAAGCCATACATTTAGAGCGCAGTCAATCCCTCCAGTCTAGAGTGGAGGGAATCATAAATTTACTGTGTGTGGTCAGAGCTTTAGTAACAGGCTGATCATTCCCATAATGAGATTATTCATAATATAGAGAGACCTTACAAGTGTATGAGGGTGGCAAATCCTTCAGTTAGCATTCAGGCCTGAAAAGACATCAGGTGATCCATCCTGGAGAGACCATCCAAATGCAATCAATGTGGCCAGGCTTTTCAGGTGTTTACACATTCAGCTTCTTGAGAATATTCCCTAGGTAGAAGCTATATCAATGAAATGAGTGCATCAGGGGTTTTAGACAACAGTCTGAAGTCAGGATTCATTAAAGAACTCATTCTGGAGAGAAAGTTTACAAGTGACATGAGTGTGTCGAACCTTTACCTCAGGGTCACACCTTACCAACCATCAGGTTCTAGCAAGAACCTTGCTAGTGTACAGAATGTGGCAAGGCCTTCAGGTACTGCTTCAAACTCGTGGTTCACCAAACACTTTATAATTAGAAATGCAATGACTATTATAGCTTTTAAAATTGCGTCTCGCTCTTTAGGGATTCTGGAATCATATATGCCTTTTCTTTTTAATACAATGTCTGGTTTTATCATAACTTTCCTTGCAAGGAGCTGCTGCTACTAAGTCATTACCATCGTGTCCGACTCTGTGCGACCCCATAGATGGAAGCCCACCAGGCTCCCCCGTCCCTGGGATTCTCCAGGCAAGAACACTGGAGTGGGTTGCCATTTCCTTCTCCAATGCGTGAAAGTGAAAAGTGAAAGGGAAGTCGCTCAGTCGTGTCCGACTCTTTGCGACCCCATGAATCGCAGCACGCCAGGCCTCCCTGTCCATCACCAACTCCCGGAGTTCACTCAGACTCACGTCCATCGAGTCAGTGATGCCATCCAGACATCTCATCCTCTGTTGTCCCCTTCTCCTCCTGCCCCCAATCGCTCCCAGCATCAGAGTCTTTTCCAGTGAGTCAACTCTTCGCATGAGGTGGCCAAAGTACTGGAGTTTCAGCTTCAGCATTATTCCCTCCAAAGAAATCCCAGGGCTGATCTCCTTCAGAATGGACTGGCTGGATCTCCTTGCAGTCCAAGGGACTCTCAAGAGTCTTCTCCAACACCACAGTTCAAAAGCATCAATTCTTCAGCGCTCAGTCTTCTTCACAGTCCAACTCTTACATCCATACATGACCACAGGAAAAACCATAGCCTTGACTAGACGGATCTTCGTTGGCAAAGTAATGTCTCTGCTTTTGAATATGCTATCTAGGTTGGTCATAACTTTCCTTCCAAGGAGTAAGCGTCTTTTAATTTCATGGCTGCAGTCACCATCTGCAGTGATTTTGGAGCCCAGAAAAATAAAGTCTGACACTGTTTCTGTTTCCCCATCTATTTCCCACGAAGTGATGGGACCAGATGCCATGATCTTCGTTTTCTGAATGTTGAGCTTTAAGTCAACTTTTTCACTCTCCACTTTCACTTTCATCAAGAGGCTTTTGAGTTCCTCTTCACTTTCTGCCATAAGGTGGTGTCATCTGCATATCTGAGGTTATTGATATTTCTCCCCACAGTCTTGATTCCAGCTTGTGTTTCTTCCAGTCCAGCGTTTCTCATGATGTACTCTGCATATAAGTTAAATAAGCAGGGTGATAATGTACAGCCTTGACGGACTCCTTTTCCTATTTGGAACCAGTCTGTTGTTCCATGTCCAGTTCTAACTGTTGCTTCCTGACCTGCATACAGATTTCTCAAGAGGCAGGTCAGGTGGTCTGGTATTCCCATCTCTTTCAGAATTTTCCACAGTTTATTGTGATTCACACAGAGGTGATTACAGTAATGAATTGTTTCTCCCCGCCGCCCACCCCACCCACTGCGCCCGGAGGCCCGGCCCCTGACGCCCTGAAGTCCTCCTAACACTTCCGCTGTCCCCAGGCGTGTTCGGCTTCGCTCAACGCCCCGGCCCCGAGCGGCTAGGCTCCGCTGAGTCCCCGCCCCTAGGCCGCTCCCCCCTTTCACTGCGCGTGCGCGCAGCGTGCCACAAACCAGGAAGCGGAGCGGGGCGAGTGGAGGTCTCAGCTCAGCGTGAGTTTCTCTCTTTCTAATCAAACCTGCGGCCTGCTGCCTCATTTCCTCGGTACCACGAGCCTCAGGTTCGCTAGTGACTCTAAATCCCTGCGCTCGTCCCATCATCCCCAGCAAGTTAAGACGTCTTGGTGAGCGGCAAAGGGGCGCCTCCATTTTGCTTTAAAGTCGCTCTGAAGCCGCTTCCAGCTTTTGGTCCACAGCGACGCTGCTCTTTCCTGCTTCAAACCATTTACTGACCTCACTGACCCCTCTGCCCTTCCTACACCGCATACAGTTCTCTTCGGCGAGGTGGGTTTATTAGCTCCGCGGCCCCCATCCTCGTCCTCTCGGCCCCTAGCCGCGCTGGCCACCCCGCTCCCCGGTCCTGGGATTCTGGAGAGCCCGCCCCGCTGCTGAGACCCCTTCCCTCCCAGTCATTCTCACCTCAAGCCTCCTCAGGCGGGTCCTTCCGCCCCGCAGGCCTTGCCTTCATAGTGACGTTGCCCTGACCCGTGTCTTGGAGGTGACCTGCGCTAGCCACGTGACACCCGAGGTTCTTCCATTCCAGATTCCACCCATTGCAGTTTGGCTCTGGCGGGAACTGGGCTTATTATTCAGTCGCCATCACTGCAAATAGGAGGCCAGGGGGGTCAGAAACAGCAGACAGCGACTCCTAGAGAAATATTTAATTGAGATAAGCATGAGGGAGAAGCGATGGCAGTGAACAGGATTGTGAGGAAATTGTGAAGAGACAATAGCCTGAAAAAAAAATCGGCCTTGAAGGTAGCGGTTAGGTAAAACGTTTAGAGAAAAGCAGAATTTCCTGAGAATTAAAGGTGAGCAAGATAGGGAGGTAGTGGTGTTCATTCCGAGTCTTTACGACCCCCCTATTTCCCAGAGTTTGCTCAGATTCATGTCTGTTGAGTCCAGGGATGTTATCTAACCATCTCATCCTCTGCGGCCCCCTTCTATAGCCTTCAAGGGGGAGGGGCTGTAAATCACGGGTCCCAAAGAGGTCAACAGTGGAGAGGCAGTTCACACAGAGAGCCCGCAAAGGGGATACTAGAGTTGGGATCTTGACCTACAGGGCAATATCCTGCTGAGAGAGAAAAGGGATTCCTAGTGATTGGAGGAGCTGAGAAAGGAAGCTGAGAGGAAGCATAGCCACTTGGGGGTGCCAGAGAGGGGAGGAAGGGAGGCAGAAATTCATGGAGATTTAGGATCATCAAGGAGGTTGGATTAGAAGCATTTTACAGGGAACAGATGGCAGAGAGGCCGGATGGGAGTCAGGGAAGAAGTAGAGAGGAGGACAGGCACAGCAGGAGCGCAGAGGGGAAGAGAAAGTGAGACGGAGAAAAAAGTAGGGAAACATAAACTAAATAAAGTGGAAACAACTAATGTGCAGGTGGGGGAGGGGACTAGATCTAGATGAGTGCTGAATCGATTTGATCAGGATTTTTAAGTCGTGACACATTGATTTTTGGCTTTAGAATCTACTAAGTTTAAAACTTTCTTTTTTAAATTATACAGATGAAAATGAGAATTGCAAAACTTCTGTCTGTAAGGCTTGTGCATTTTGTAGTTATCTGTATTAAAAGATAACATCCATGTGCAGAGGCTATAGAGGTAGGGGCTGCGGCAGTGACTTGATTCTCTCAGAGGTGAGTCACCCCCTTCCCTTTTCCTGGTGCAGAGCAGAGGTTATGGAGAGGAGAAGTGGGGCAAGAACTGACTCTCTTACTACATGATGCCTTTTCCAGGCACAGTAAAAATATTCTTTGTGATGGTTTTACTTTTTGCTTTCTCCTTTCTTTATATTTCATTATTTTGTATCTTGGGATAAAGATTAGTTCATTGAATACCTACCTTCTTGTAAACAATTATTCACTTGTGAAATAAGATTTGGTGGACTCCTGTAATTAATTCATGTCATTCTTTTCTAAATACTCTATATTCTGAATTTTTTTTTTTACTTTTATACCAGAATTCTTCAATGAAAAAAATTTTAATAAGCTGATTCACTTTAGGTTTGTTTCACATTTATTAGAGGCCCATATGCTGTTTCTTGTTTATGTTGTATCTTGAAAACATTTTTTGGTAACTAATAAATAGTTATAGACCATTTTGATGAATGTTTGGTAAGGGTGTCAGTGATCTTTTATATTAAGAGTCACAACCTAATTTAAGCAGTTAGTCTGATACTCCATTTTCCTCTCTTTTATGTGATCTAGTAACTAGTGAGCTATGATTTGGTCTGATGATGCTTCCTCAGGTCTAGAAGCTGAGCAACACTGACCCCTGAAATGATTGGCCAAATTGGGTGTGTGACTGTGTGTGTGGCAGTTCTTATTGTAGGGAGAGCCCACGTGTTATTAGAATTTGAAATAGGTCCCAGTCTTTGAAAATGAAAAAGGACAACAGTAGGATGGAGGCGGGAACATAAGCTCAGACCCTGAGAGGAAGTCATGAGCCATCTTCTGTGAATAAAGCTCAGTCTGTAGGGAGGCCTCCCACCTCTTGCCAGGGTCTCCAGCCTCATCCTGGGAGCCGACCCCGTTCTCATGGTCAGTCTGTCCTGGTCACATTCACTTAGTCCTTGTTCATAAACACCAAAACCTTCTTGTCTCGGATCTTAGTTTCTACTCCTACCTTTGGTCATTGTATCACTGTTGCCCTAGCGCTTTCTGTTCCTTCAGGTCTGGGCCAGAGAGGTCTCACCATCTCCTTCTGATATTCTCTGTCATGTTAACCAGGTTTACTGCTTCTGTATTAATTACCCTCATCAGATATGCCCTTCTCCTTTAATTATTTGGAGTCTTTCCTCTTTTCCCTTCATTGAAGGGTTCACCGTATTCCTCTTCCTCCCAGGATGCTTGCAGCATCTCACTCTGGGGGTGAGGACTGGGACTGTGGGCTGGGCTGAAGAATCCTCAGGGATGATGGAGGTTATAGGCTTGGTGATGATGGCTCCCATATTTGTTCTGGACATGTCAACTCTGATTGATCCTTACCCCATGTGGAGACTTAATTACTCAAAAGCAAAAGGATGTTGGAGTCCTAAAAAGCCTGGCAGATCCAGTGTCTTGAGGTGTCCCCATGTTTTAGTTTGCAGTGTCACTGCTCACTGCAGCCCCCAGGTCTTCTAAGCTCTGTCCATGCAGGGACCAGTTGCCATCTTGGACAGCAGCTTTGCCTTCAGTTCATCTGCTCAGCAGCAGATGCTTAGTTTCTTGTGATTAGACTGGTCAGTATCTTAAGGGAGTATGTAGGAGATGACACCTCCCTATCCCCAAACCACCCTCCCCCCGTTAATGAGCTGACGTATCTTCTAGTTAGCTATGAGCAGGGAGAACAGGAGCCAGTGAGATTGGGGTCTCTCTCTCTTTGTGACTTCTTTACTGAACTCAGTCCAACCATCCCTCAACACATAACATCCTTGTTGCTGAGTGGTTTCCCCAAGAGGACCAGCTTCTTGGTCTCCATACTGAGTGTCCAGTGTCCTTGGATTTGCAGCTAGGGCGCATTTCTTTTGCAATGCCCACGCCTAGAGGTCTCTGCTCTTGTTCAGCTGTGCACGGAGAAGGGGTAGAAAAATAGGAGAAAGTGAGGGGGAGCTTGTCGGGGTTTCCAGGAGGGTTGTGGGAGCAGGGGTGTGCCTTTTAATGAACCCGATGAATCGTGTGTGTGTCTGAGAGAGGGAGAGACAAGCATAGTTGTGAGATCACGGGGTGTATGGACCTATTGACACAGCCGGTCTCAGTTCTGGCTGGAGGCCCTGGACGTGGGCTCATGGCTAATTGTGGGCTGCGTGGAATGGGGGGCATGCCAGCGTCTTAGCTCAGTTTTCCGGGGACACAGATGCTGTGACTGAGGTTTGCATGACTGGGTTTAATTGGGAATCTCGTGATCACACCTGTGGAGGAAGGAAGGCTGTGGGATTGGGAAGAATGTTATCCTGCAGTGTGTTAGAAGCAAGGCCTGAGCTGAGCCCACAGGGAGGTGTGGGTGCAGGAGGATGGGGACAGTGGTCCCAGAGAAGGGAGAGGGGACCCAGGAGGTGCCCCACAGCACCCCCTCCACACAGTGGATTTTTTGTGGTCTTTAGGGAGGGCGAGAATTAAGTATGCAACCCATAGAATAACTGTCAGTAAAACCGCAGAGATCACTTTGTGGGTTACCTTTGGTATTTCTGTTATTTTGAGTTGCTCATGAAGAAAGTTTCAGATGCAATTTGGAAGTTAAAAAAAAACACAAAACTTGGAGTGTTTCTGTGGAAGATATTGAAGTCACATTGAGATATGTGCATCAGCCTACATATCTGATGCACATATCTCAATGTGATATCTCAAAAAACTCTGTCTTTTATTATTAGAGTTTGGAGATAACAGTTTGGGAACTGGCTGGTGTCACTCATGTCTGACTTTTGCAACCCCATGGCCTGTAGCCTGCAGGCTCCTTTCCATAGAATTCTCCAGGCAGGAATACTGGAGTGAGCTGCCATTCTCTTCTCCAGGGCGTCTTCCCAACCGAGGGATCGAACCCGGGTCTCCAACATTGGCAGCGGATTCTTTAACATCTGAGCTACCAGAAAAGTCCTGGTAGGTAGCATACACTCAGAGAAACACAAACACGTATATAATGACATGCACCCATAAAAATGGCGATTTTTGTCACTTGGGATCACTTGGATGAATGTAGAGAATATTATGCTAAGTGAATTAAGGCAGGTAGGAAAAGACTGATTGTATGTGCTCACATATATGTGGAATGTAAAAATCTGAAACCACTAGTAGCAGACAGTGGGATGGTGGTTGTCTGGGGCTGGGAGGTGGGGAAGAGGGGGAGATGTTGGTCAAAAGGTACAGAATGAGTTGTAAAATGAGTGCATCCTGGGGCGGTGTGTGCAGCACGCTGACTGTAGTTAATCCTGTTCTGTTACTGCATGCTGGGAATTTGTCAGGAGAGTATGTCATCAGTGTTGTCACCACACACAGAACATGGGAATTTGGAGGTGATGGATGTATTGGTTCGTGGATTGTGATAAATATTTCACAGTGTAGGACGTGTGTCACATGGTCATATTGTGCATGGTATGTATACACATCCCTTCTTGTTAGTCAGTTCAATGTCAGTCAGGCTGGAAAAGAAGAAAGTGGGAGGTAGGCTGGACTTGACCCCTTGAGTGGTATTCAACCCAGGCTTCACATGAGATCATGAGGCATTTTGCCCGGGCATCTATTGTACCCCTCCCCCAACAGACATGCTCCTCAGGTTCTCGTTGTGGGGCCTTGCCCCAGGAATGCGCACAGGCTGCAGATGATTCTGATCTGGACACTGCATTGAGCACCAGGGCTCTTAGTCTCCACTTCTGAGACAGATCAAGCCCTGGGAGAGGGGAGGGCACTCTGCTCTGAGTGGGGCTGGACCAGGGCCTGCTGTGTGACCTGAAGGGCATCGGGTGAACGGAGGTGCTCCCTCCTGCTGTGTACATGAGGCCTCACCGGGAGGGGAGTGTGATCCGAGGGAAAGTGTGGAAAAGTCCCGTGTTGGACTCTGTGCGGGAGTTGACTGTCCTGAGTCCCTCCTGAGACTGTGGCCACAGAGGACTGTCCGTTCCACACGGTGAGGGCTTCCCTGTATGTGTGGTTGGGGCTCAAGAGGGGGATGTGTTGGCTCTAAGCATTAAATACCATGTTTTCCACCTTCTTGACACTCCTTTGAAGACTCCTGTTACCTGAGGAATAAGTCCAGAAGAGGAGGAAAGTGAAAGAAAACGTGTCAGTAATGGCTCTTTCTCAGGTTAGGTCATATTCTCAGTGGATTCTCAATCTGTCCTGCCTGAAATACCCATTTTTGGACTCGCTAATCTTGTCTGACTCTGCAGTGCCTTGTCTGACTCCTGTACATTCACACTCACCTGGGGCCTTCCGTCAGGGTCTGTTGTCCTCACTTAGATCGAGTCTCCCCATGACCCGGTGACCTGGCCCTTGTGAGGAGGCTCCTCTGTGCACTGAACAGCAGGGCTTCTCACCCACTGGTTGTAGACAGGGTGTCTCAGTGCTGTTGGGCAGCAGGGATTGCTTAGGGCCCGTCTGGATGCGTTGTCTGCTCTCTGTCAACCAGGGTAAAGAAGCTGCATGTAGATGTGAGATATTAAAATGCTTAATACATGCCAAAATCTGAAAAAGAGTCCAATGAGGGAAAATCAGTCCTACTTTTTATAGTACGTTTAAAACTAAGTGAGGATCTTCTTGAAAATCTTAAATGTTTGGGAGTGAAATGAAAAGTTCAGAAAGAGACCTCAGGGCTAGAGAGTGTTTCATTACAGCATCTAATTTAAACTATGAAATATAGTTTGCTAATTATTTATTCTTCCTTTTTGGCCACACGATGCAGCTTGCAGGGTCTTAGTTCCTTGAGGAGGACTTGAACCTGAAACCCTGTGGTGTAAGTGCAAGATCTTAAACCCTGGACCGATAGGGAATTCCCCCAGCTTTGCTAACCTTGATGCAATATTTGGTCATGGAATGAAAAGATAAACTTTGGATTCTGTTAATAACTACATACCTAACATTAAGAATAAGATAATATTACTATATTTAAATATACTTTTCTGCTGTACTGGCTCTTCATTGCTTCACTGGCTTTATCCAGTTCTGGCGAGTGATGGCCACTCTCTAGTTGTGGTGTGTGAGCTCCTCATTACGGTGGCTTCTCTTTTCTTGCAGCCCAGGCTCTAGAGCATGCTGGCTTCAGTAGTTTCACCTGCTGGGCTCTAGAGCTCTGGCTCAGAAATTGAGGCTCACAGGCTTAGATGCCCCCTGGCATGTGAAATCTTACCGACCAGGGATCAAACCTGTGTCTCTTGCACTGCACAGTGGTTTCTTTATCACTGAGCCTCCAGGAAAGCCCTCATATTTTTAAATACAGCTATTATATACAGATTAGAATACATCTTCTGTATGTGACTTTCTGCTTGTATTTTCATTTTTTTAAACTAGTATACTGAGCGACTGAACTGAACTGAACCGAAGATAATATTGAGGACTTCCCTGGTAGTACAGTGGATAAGAATGTACCTGCCAATGTATGGTGCACGGGTCCCATCCCAGGTCCAGGAAGATGCCTCAGAGCAATGACGCCCAGGTGCCACAACTACTGAGCGTGAGCTCTGCAGTCCGGGAGCCATAACTACTGAAACCCACACACTCTATGCTCCAAAACAAGAGAAGCCACTGTAATGAGAAGCCCGTGCACTGCAGCTGCAAATAGAGAAAGCCTGCTCACAGCAACAAAGACTCAGCAAAACCCAAGTAAATAACTTAAAAAAGACATAGAATGAAGATAAATTACTGAAGTACAAATTGATGCATTTTTAATGTCCCAAAGATGTGGAAATACAGATGAATAAAAGAAAATGAGAGTATCATCCCAGAATGTGTCAAAAGGCATCACCTTGGAGTAGGAAATGGCCACCCACTCTAGTATTCTTGCCTGAAAATCCCATTAACAGAGGAGCATGGCGGGCTACCACGAGGTTGCAAAGATCTGACACGACTAAGCGACTAAGGAGCAGCAACCTCCACACACAGCAGAGTGAGCTCTGAAAAACAAATCTAAACCTCTGGTTTACCTCCTGTAGATTCTTCAGTGACTTCTAGTTACTTTTGGAATAAAGTCCTAAATCCAAAGACCTTGTAGAAAGCAGCCTCTACCTGGCATCACCCCTCTTTGTTCCCTGTGTCCCAGATAGACTGGCTTCTGTTCACTAAATATCTTCGTGCCTCAGAGCTGGCACTCAGGCTGTTCTCTCTGCTTGCAACACTCTTCCATTTCCCACCTTGCCAATGCTAAGTGTTTCCTCCTCACAGAGACCTTGTGTGATTTCTTGATGTATGTCAAGACTTTCCAATAAATCTTATCTTAGCATCAGGCCTGTTTCAGAGCACATGTTGCAATAGTAACTTTAAAATTATGGATGTAACTGGATGGCTGGCTGCTAGACTGTAAGCTCCATTATGTTCACTGCTGTACTCCCAGTTTGGGGCCCACGTTGACACTCAGTAAATTTGGATTGAAAGAAAAAATAGACAGGTCTTCCTTGTTTCAACCAGGTGTGTGTTTACATTTGCATGTGAGTGCATGGATCTGTAATTCCATGGTTTTATTACAGAACATCATCTCATAAACATGTTTTATGCTTTGTAGCAGTTGAAATTGTATCTTAAGTGTTTTCCATTCCCTTAAGTTTTTTTCTACCTCATCACGTGAACGATGGAAACAGTAGTAAGAGTATTGACATTGTGTGGTTGGTGGGAAGAGCGGGTGGCCCTGTACAGTGACCATTTATCCTATAGTTGTGTCCGATTCTTTGTGACCCAATGGGCCATAACCCTTCAGGCTCCTCTGTCCCTGGAATTCTCCAGGCAAGAATATGGGAGTGGGTTGCCATGCCCTCCTCCAGGGGGATCTTCCCCCCGTAGATATCAACACCATGTACCCTGCATCGCAGGTGGATTCTTTACCACTGAGCCTCAGGGCAACCCAGATACCTACATATGATACTGCATGTTATAGTGTTCCCTGTGCATTCAGAAGGAGGTAGATAGTAAATTAATTTGTGAATATTTTTCTGTCCATCTATCATGTCTGTCTTTCCATGGCTGACAAAAGATCTGGGATTCTACACCTCCATTGCACTTCAGCTTTCTTGTATTTGTTTCAGATATTCTCAGGAAACTCTGTCATGCACTTTGCTGCTCTGGTACTTAAGTTGTCAGTCCCAACCACCTGACCTCAGGTGTTGTTGCCTCATTTCTTAACTGTTTGATGTGCATGAATTCTTAGAATGACAGAGTTTTCTCTCCAGTCAGAGGGACACAGATCTTTCTCTAATGTGCTGTTATGTTGATGATAAGTTCATCTGTGTAAAGTCTTTAGAGTAATGCTTCGTGAGTAGGAAGTGTTGAAACACCTGTCATCAGTGTGATGATGTCATAATCAAAACAATGTGTGTTCTTTAAAGCCGCTGGGACTTTGTCATCTCTGAAGACACTAGTCTTGTAACTCATCTAGATAGTGAACGTCCCTCAATGTGTATAGTGTAATGCTTCTGCATAAAGAACTCACTGATTGAATTTATTTGTATATTCTGCATGTATTGTCCATACAAGTGACAAATTCATGTTGATTGGAAGATGTCATAGTCTTATGAAACAACAGGAAAATTACCTGAATTGATCATTACCCCTCTAACCTCTTCTCATTTTGAGTGAAAATAAGAATCCTCCCGAGCGCCTGTTAGTGAAATGTGCTTTCATTTCAGACACAGTTGACCATCGAGGATGTGGACATCAAGTTCACTCCAGAGGACTGGGAATGCCTGGACCCTGCTCAGAGGGCCTTGTACCGGGACGTGATGGTGGAGACCTACAGGAACCTGCTGTCTGTGGGTGAGGATCACTTCCCTGTGAAGTTGGATTCTGGTTTGGGGTATCTCTGCATTTTCCCTCTGTGTCTCTTGGGATCCTCTGTTTTGCTTGACTGAGTTCACAGCCTTGTCCTTTCTTCAGGTGATCTGCCCACTGTGTGATACACAAGTTTCTACACAGCTTAAGTATTTATAAAGCTGATTTCAAACTTTAAAATATCCAATTCCCTGTTTTCTACCCCTGTGTTCTTGGTGCAGTAGTTCTTGGAAAGAACTAGATACATGGATGCCTGTGTGCTCAGTTGGTACAGTTGTGCCTGACTCTGCGACCCAGTGGACCGTAGCCCTCCAGGCTCCTCTATCCATGGGATTCTCCCGGCAAGAGTACTGGAGTAGGTTCCCATGCCCTCGTCCAGGGGGCTCTTGCCCCACAGGGGTCGAAGCCGCATCTCCTGCATGACAGGTGGATACTTTACCTTTGAGTCCCGGGGAAGCCCAGGTATCTGCATATTATACTGTATATTATACTGTTTCCTGTGCATTCAGAAGGATGCCGATAGTAAATTTGTGAATATTTTCTGTCCGTCTATATTGTCCATCACTTCTTGGCTGATAAAAGAAGTTGGATTCTACACCTGGCAATGCAGGAGGCACAGGGTCTAGGTCCTCTCTAAAGCAGGCCTCTGAGCTTGCTTCTAACTGGCTGGACACTGCCCTGACTGTGAGTGCCCTGACTGCCTGCTGTGAGTACAAGGCTTGCAGCACCAGAGATGAGACAGGGGACAAATCTTGAGGTTGTTGAGCCCTTGGAGGGACCCTGGCCTACTCAGCTGCAGGCTTAGCAACATTATAAGTTTTGTAAGACAAAGAATAGTATTAACATGCAACCAGAGCTGCTATTTGCTCACAGATTACTGATGATATCCATTAGCATCCTGGGATTATAAGGGGGAACCCCAAACTGCAATCTTTGAAGTCTCACCCAGGACTGTAACATGCTGCCTGGGACCTTTTCCCCACTGGGTCTCCAGATGGGCTGTGTCCCAGGACTTCCCAGTGCTGTTTGAGTCTGGATGTTGGTCAGAATCCAATTTGGTGATGTATCTTCTGCTCTTTCTACTTTTCTTTTATTGTTAGCATATTGAAAGTCAGCTTGACAATTCTATAATAAGTATTTGTATTATTTATTTCTACAGAACGAGTGACTTATTTTGTTAACAAATCTTTGAACTTGAGACGAAAGTGACAACATTTGGCAAAACTTTAATGGGCCCTGTGAGCAGTATTTGTGAGACAAAATACCACTCTGTAAGAAAAAAGAGGTTAAGGTTGATGAAGTTTTTATTCCCTAATAGGAAGATTTGCATTACTACTAGTTAGCTGATACACGGGATGTCTTCACTGGATAGTGTGAGAATTGGAACCTTAAATTAAAGAGGGCTGTACCCTTAGAAGTTACTGAATATTTGTGACTCTCACCCTTTGAGAAAGGATAAGAATGTAATGCTGGATGAGAGGCTGGATCCTTCTCTCTCCTACTGTAAGGTACATAAAATGAAAGGGAAACTCGCTCAGTCATGTCGGAGTCTTTGCGACCCCATGGACTATAGAGTCCATGGAATTCTTCAGGCCAGAATTCTGCAGTGAGTAGCCTTTCCCTTCTTCAGGGGATCTTCCCAACCCAGGGATCGAACCCAGGTCTCCCCTTCATTGCTGGAGGATTCTTTACCAGCTGAGCCACCAGGGAAGTACAGGAGGTACATAAAGCGATCTTAAAATTGTTTGTTTGAATAGAAGTTACAACTGGAAACAGAATTATGCGATTAGTGATGATGGTTGTCCATATTACAATGTCAAATTATATATTAGCTGATCAAATTCTCACATTTTAAGTGAGCTCTCTCCTGTGCTGGCCCACATCTCTTAACAGTGTCCCCCACTGCTTTTCTGTTTCCATTATGTCCTGTTGTGGCCTTTCACCCCTCCCACTCCTCTGTCTCCCTCTCCATCAGCTAGTCCCCTTCTAACTTCTCCTGTCTCTCAGTGGGGAGGGGGAGCCCAGCTTCCCCCACTCCTGCCCCGACTCTAGCAAATTTCGTTTCCCTTTCAGATTCTTCTGATCAAGTGAAGACCTCCATTTCCCCAGACAGATGATGGATTTTCATCATCCATCTGCCCCAGTTAATCACAGTCAATTTGAGCACTGTTTGCTCTGTATTTTAGATATAAGACTGTGACTATTGAAAGGAAAGATGATTTTTGACACAGGGATTGCTGTGATATTCTTTAAACTCTGGAGAATACTGATTAAAATGATTTTTCCTTTATTTTTTTTTTAAGTACAAAACCATTTCTTTTTGCATATGGAATAGAAACAGCTAGCTTCTTAAAAGCCCTGCCTACAGAAAAGCTTGAAGTTAACCTTTACCAGGAATCCCAGATGACTCTAGTGGTAAAGAAGCTGCCTGCCAGTATGGGAGATGCAGGAGATGTGGCTTCAGTCGCTGGCTTCTGAAGATCCCCTGGAGGAGGATAACAGCTCCAGTAGAGTCAGAGAGACATTTTAAATCTGTCTGGACTTATGCATGTCTCAGTGTGTGTCTTTGATTTTGGATAATATTGCTGAGGTTTATTTGTAAATGAGCTCTTACTCAATTGGCTTTAAAAGAAAGGAAGCACTTGGGCTTCCCTGGTGGCTCAATGGTAAAGAATCCACCTGCCAGTGCAAAGGACAGGTTCTATCCCTGGTCCAGGGAGACTCCACATGCCGCAGAGCAGCTAAGCCCGTACACCACCACTACTGAAGCCCACGTTCTCTAGAGCTCATGGTCCACAAGAGAAGTAGCTACAATGAGAAGCTCATTCACCACAACTAGAGAGTAGTCCCCGCTTGACACAAAGAGAGAAAGACAGAGCAGCGATGATGACCCAGTGAAGCCAAAAATAATAAATGAATTAAAAAAAAAAAACAAAACAGTAAGTGCATACAAATCAATTAGAAGGGAAATTAACCTAAATGAATTTCAGGTTCATGTGAACTGGGAAATATTCAGTATTAAATATCTAGTATTAATGTTTACTCATCTAATTAAGACTTATCTTGAGTCATCCACATTGTGTAATAATTCTGTTGTGTTACATTGAGAGATTTAGGACTATTGATGAATATGTTTGGTGCTACCCTGAGATGCTCTCTATAAGAAAGCAAATGTTTTTAGAAGTTATCAGTAGTATTTATGTTCACTAATCTAGAAAATGCAATATAAAGCACAGTTCATGGTTGCTTAAGGAAGGTAAGATGTGTGTTTTCAGTGAGAAAGGTGTGAGAAATGAAATTGAGTTTGGATGCTCATAGCAATGAGTGGAAGTGAGTGGAAGCTGGAAGCAAGGTCTTCGTTTCCCAGGCCAAGAGTCCTGACCATTGGACCACAGCAGCCAATAATTAGGGCTAAGGTCCCTGGTCTTGCCTGCCTAGTCAAGAAAGAATTCAGATGAAGAGGCACAAGGTAAAGAATAAAGGAAAATGTTTATTGAAAGGAAAAGTACATGCAGAAAGGCGCATGGGGCTAGCTCAGAGAGAGAGCCCACCTTTGGGAAGTGTCAGTTCTTTTTAAAGGTACAGTTTTCCAGGTCTTTGTCTCCCCTCGGGCCAGTCACCTTCTTTTGTCCCCTCTGGTTAATTTGTCTCAGGCCCCTCCACTGGGGTGTGAATGCACACCCTAACCAAGCTGTATCTCTAAGTTAAGGAAGGCTTCTGGGAGAAGCAAGACTTGTTATGGCCTGAATTACCCTCTGACTTGACCTCAAGCAAACTTTCTGCACATGTGTAGTCACGTCTCTGTTAATAGACAGGGTTTTTTCCTTTCTTTGTCCTTGCCATGATTATTCCCTTGAAGTAAGAGACAAAGACTGGCTATTTACCCTGTATTTGTTGGCTATAGATTCCTCAACTGGAGCCCAGCTATCTCTTATCTCAGGGAATGCAGAGAGAAGGGTGACTGATTGTAGATATCCAATCTGAAGCCCATCTGTCTCCTACATAAAAATTACATTTTATTACGGAAAAAGAAATTCGGTCTGACTTACAGGTGGCTGTTTACAAATGAAAAAAGTGATTTAAAAAAAAGGAGAGAGGTTTATGGAAAGTGGATGCCAAGGAAAGAGGTCCCAAAGGGTAGGTCTTTCTATGATCTGTAATTTGACTCCTGTCAATGTTGTTGCTTGACTTTGGGGAGCATGTGATGAGGTGTTTCAAAGGGATCTAATTCCTCTTTGTCCCCCTTCTGTGCTGGATTCCGTGGGATGTCCACTTTTTGGTCCATGTCGAGCAATGGTAACACCTCTAGAGCTGTAATCCTGGAGCCAGCCTGGTTCTCTTCCTATTTGCTGCACTTGGGAGACCTCATTGGAAGAAGGGAAGAGAATGGCCAACCTTTGATTGCATTTGGTGTCTCAGATCCTACACAGAGCTGCCTTCAACCTGTCTTCCTGTTCAGAACCCTCAGCTGTTCCTGTTGTTACTGCTTTTACCACAACCTTCACGGGTGTGTGTAACAGGAATGTGGTTTGGATCTTCTGTGATTGTAACTCAGGAAGCCTGTAAGGACAGTGGACTCTGAGATCTTCTCTTGTATCCCATCTTGGATATATGAATCAGGCTCCAGGTTCCTTCCGTCCATGCTCATACTGTACAGAATGACCCGTGCTCATCCACTGAACCACATTTTCAGGACACGAATTGATATGTGGGGGGGTGGTACTTGGGGAACCATTTCTAGGTGAGATGGCTGAGTAAGGCTGTTAGTTACACAGATTAGTTCTTGTGTCTCACTTGACCTTATGTTTTTAAAGTCCTGAAGTTTGTTGTAACCTTTTGTAATCTGTTCTGCCCAAGTGGGCCCTGGTGATTAAGAACATGTATGAATTTGTAGGTCTGGGTTTCACTCCTGCTTTGCTCTTTACTTTCATGTGCCATGGAGTTGTGTTCATGAACCCTGGGAATCTACTACCTTTATTTGAAAAATTGAGGTAATTCATGCTTTTAGGTGTCATAGAATTTTGACTGTTTTATTAAAAAGGTCAAAAGTTAACTTTTTTTTTTTTCCTGAACCATGTGGGAGGCGGGATCTTAGTTCTCCACTTAGGGATGGAATCTGTACCCCCTACAGTGTAATCATTTAATGCCGTCCGCTAGACCATCAGGAAATTTGCCTCAAAGGTTACTTTTGCTTAAAATGCATATTTACTTCATGTCATGGTTATTGTGACATGTCTGTTTGTTTGCATTACATCCTGTATATTGTTAGTTTACATTTCATTCTGAAGAGTTTGTCTCTGACTCTAATTAGTAAGTTTTCAAATAATATTTCTCTTCTATAGCAGATTCTTTACCTCTCAGATGTAAGAAACGCCCCAAAGCTTGTTCCTTTACATATATCTTAGAGCTGATGAACCGAGTAAGTGAAGGATACTGTATAGATAGGCAATTGCTATATTGAGTGGCTGCTATTTAAGTAGAGATTTCATTTATTAATTCTTTGTCATTTAAAGATGACGGTCTTTATGTTTTACACAGTATAACTCACATGAACCACTTGTTATAAAATGCCTGTATGTCTATCTACTTATAGATTTATAAAAGGTATTTAGAAAAGTGTTCTATCTTTTTTGTAAAAATTATTTTAGGGAATTCCCTGACAGTCCAGTGCATAGGATTCAGCACTTTCACTGCAGTGATCCTGGGTTTAATCCATGGTTAGAGAACTAAGATCTCATAAGCCCTGATGGGGAGGGGGGCTGTATTAACAAATTGTTTATTTTCACTATGCAGTGTTTGTTGAACAGTTGTCAACTGCCATTTATGTTTTACAGTTTTCGTTAGAATGCTTCCTTTGGATTATTTACCATTACAGTGTATTGCCTTGTTGATCCTTTCTTGCTTAGTCACTCAGTACTGTCTGACACTTTGTGGTGTCATGGACTGTAGCCCGCCAATCTCCCCATCCATGGAATTTTTACTATTTTTTTGTCCTCAATTATGAGACAGAAGTGTGTTTACTACCAAGTAGAATGAGCTTTGAGATCATGGTGGGAAAAGATCTTTTTTGTTGAGAACTGACATGGGTTTGCATAAAATGAATGTTTTCCTGATTGTGTCTTTCAAACTTGGGTACCCTAAAATTAATTTGAGTTCTGTGTGATCGCTCTTTTCTTTTTTAAAGAGTTGTTTTCCAATAGTGTTCCTTATGTTTTTAAGTTCATCATTGGGGAGATTCATAATACTATTCAGGATGGGTATGACTTTGGTATAATATCTTGTGTTCAACAGGAAAAAATTTATTTATGAATTGTAATTAATAGGATACCTATGGTTCTTTATCAGAGAAGGCTCTGGCACCCCACTCCAGTACTCTTGCCTAGAAACCCCCATGGACCGGTGAGCCTGGTGGGCTGCAGTCCATGGGGTCGATAAGAGTCGGATACGACTGAGCGACTTCACTTTCACTTTTCACTTTCATGCATTGGAGAGGGAAATAGCAACCCACTCCAGTGTTCTTGCCTGGAGAATCCCAGGGACGGTGGAGCCTGGTGGGCTGCCGTCTATGGGGTCGCACAGAGTCAGACACGACTGAATCGACTTAGCAGCAGCAGCAGCATGGTTCTTTATATCTTGCAGATGTGTCTCGTATAGATATGACCATGAAATTACAAGCAAAAGGAAACAGTGGAAAAGGAGAAAATTTTCAAAGAGTGATATTTGGGAGAGCCGAAACTTCTGAAATTAAAGATTTTTTTCCTCAGGAAGATACAGGAAAATTTGGATGGTTGGGAGAGTCTGTGGACAGATAATGAGAGAAGAGACAACGGAATATCTATATCTCATAACAAAAATCTCACTGATGGAAGAGATCATCAGAGTAGAAATGATGCAGGAGATAAGCCTGTTGAAAGGCTCGGATCAAGCTTTCATGATGCATTGCAGATGCTTCAGTTTGAAGGACAATTTTTGAATGTAGTCAAGTTGTGACGAATATCAACAGTAGCACCTCAGTTTTGCCAATTCAGAGAACTCATAGTGTCTGCAAAGGCAATTCTCATAAAAATGAGTGTGCTGTTATGCATCCCTCAGAACAGGCCCCAGACCCAGAAGGACACAAGAAAAAATCTTACAAAAGTAATGAGTGTGGCATAACCATGCTTCAGGACTCAGAACTCACTAGATATTAAAGAATCCATATACGAAGATTACCATATAAAGCTGACGTATGTGGCAAGGCGTTTAATGATAATGTGAGCCTTGCAGTTCATCAGAGAAATCATACTGGAGAGAAAGCATATAAATGTGATGTATGTAGCCACAGCTTTAAACAGAACACAGCCCTTCAAATTCATCTGAGAGTTCATACTGGAGAGAGAGCATATAAATGTAATGTATTTGGCTACTGCTTTAAGCACAATGCATACCTTCAAAATCATGGGAGAACTCATAGTGGATAGAAACTATATAAATGTGATGTGTGTGCAAAGGCCTTTACTTGCGAAGAAAGCCGGGCACTTCATCTGCTCCTTCATACTGGAGAGAAACCATATAAATGTGATGTATGTGGCAAGGCCTTTAGTGTAAATGGAAGCCTTGGAACTCATCGGAAAATTCATATGGACGAGAAACCATATAAATGTGATGTATGTGGTAAGGCCTTTAGTGTAAATGGAGGCCTTGCATCTCATCAGAAAATTCATACTGGATAGAAAGCATATAGATGTGATGTATGTGACAAGGTCTTTAATTTCAAATCAGCCTTAACTCTCCATCAGGCAGGTCATACAGGAGAGAAAGCACAGAAATGTATCTATGGGGCAAAGTCTTCAATTCCAGCTGTTACTTTGCAGTTCATTGGAGAGCTCATATTCTAGAGACGTTTGTGGCAAGGCCTTTAGTCAAACTGCAAACCTGGCAGTTCATCGGAAAATTCATTCTGGAGAGAAAGCATATGAATGTGTTGTCTGTGGCAAGGCCTTTAGTCATATTGGTAAGCTTGCAGTTTATCCAGAATTCATACTGGAGAGAAACATATAAATGTGTTGCATGTAGCTGATCCTTTACTTGAAGTGCACAACATGGAATTCATCAGAGAACTAATACTGGAGAGAAAACATAAATGTGATCTCAATGTCGAGGCTTGTAATCTAAACACAAACCTTGCGGTTCATCAGAGAATTTATATTAGAGAGAAACCTTACAGTTGAAACAATGATTACAAACTTTAGTGCTCAGTCAGCCTTAATGGAGAGAAAGCATGGAAATGTGATGTATGTGGCCAGTGTTTTACTTGAAATGACCATCATAGGAAGCATCGGATAATTCATAGTGGAGAAAACTGTTACAAATGGAACAATTGTGAGAAGCATTTTAGTGCAACTGTAATGAGTGTGGCAAAGCCTTTAATCTGAGTTCAGGCCTTATAATTCACCAGAGAATTCATACTGTATAGAAAGCGTACAAATGAAATGAATGTGGCAAAGCTTCTAGTTCACGTTCAGCCTTAACTGACCATTCGGCAGTTCATACAGGAGAGAGCCACATAAACGGAATTTATATGACAAAGCCTCCAGTCACAAGGATCATCTGAAAATCAGTACTGCAGTGAAAACATACAAATGTAGTGACTGAAGTAAAGTACAGGAAGTTTTTGACCTTCCGAAAAGTCAAACTGGAGGAAATTGCACAAATGTAGTCGATGTGGGCAAAGGCTTGATTCTGTATTCAGATCTAACTAATCCTCAGGTAATTAATTCTGAATTGAAATCTTACCCACGTAGTACATGTGGTAAGTCTTTTGGACAGCATTCAGTTTTTTACAAAAATGAGAAAATGCCTACCGGCAAGATTCCATACATTCAGAGCACAGTCAATCCCTCCAGTGGAGGGAATCATGTAAATGTGTGCAGCCAGGATTTCAATAACAGGCTGATCATTCCCATCATCAGAGAATTCATAATGCAAAGAAATCTTTGCAAATGTGAGTGTGGCAAATCCTTCAGGTGGCATACTGGCCTAAAAAGACATCAGGTGACCCACACTAGAGAGGATTTCCAAAGATAAACAATGTGGCCAGGCTTTTTGTTTACACCTTAAGCTTCTTGAGAATATTCACACTAGATGAAAATTGTATCAATGTAATAAGTGTGTCGGGTTTTTAGGCAACAGTCCAAATTCAGGCTTCAGTAAAGAAGTCATTTTGCAGAGAAAGCTTACAAGTGACATGAGTATGTAAAACCTTTACTCGGGGGTCACATCTCACCAACCATCAGATCGTCCATGCTACAGAGAAGCTTACTAGTGCAGAATATGTGGCAAGGCTTTTAGGTGCTCCCTGTATCTCAGTGTTCAGCAAATACTTTATACTTAGAAATGCAACTTCTATGGCAGTTGTCACAATTACTGCTCCCTCTTTAGGTATCTAAGAACATATATCCTGGAGATAAACCACACAAATGCAATATCTGTGGAAAGAATTTTACCCAAACATCAAAGTTGGGAAACATTCTGGAGCAATGCTTTACAAATGCAATGGAGGTGGAGAAAGTTTCAGCTTGAGTTGAAGTATTAGACATCAAGACTGCATAGTAAAGAGGAGTCTTGGAATTGGATGGCAAAGGCCTTTCTGCAGGCTTCAGAGTACACTAGACTTCAGAATATATGTTTCAGAGAAACCACACAGAAGTAATGTGCTCACTAAAGCGTTAACACAAAGATCAAAATGATGGAACCTAAGAGGGCAAGCTTACAGAAGTAATGAATTTTTTCATGAGATATTCACACCTTGGGTGTGATTTATGCAGGCCAGAAACTACAGATACACTGAATTTGGAAATACATTTAAGAAAACGTATTTCCTCAAGATTCCCCCCGAGATTCATATCAGGGCGAATCCTTAGAATTGTAATGACTTTCGTAAAATTTTGGGACAGTTCTTACAACAGATCATGTGAGATGATTCATTTTAAGAATAAATAAATCTTTAGTTTTCCAACAATTAACCTCCTGTGTTATGGCAATATAATTATGTTAAGTATTTTGAAACTTCATGACCTGTGGAAATAGTCGCTAATCTTCAGTGTATATTTAATTACTTGAGTTTTCTTGAGAAGGTGACGTTATTTTTTATGACATTTCCGCAAGGTTTGAAAACTTTTATAGCTTTCTTAGGGATTTTCATGATGGCCTCTGCAAAGAAATCAGTAAGATGAAGGGGCAGACTTCATTAGGTGTGTTTCGTTAATATCCATCTTTCATGGGTAAACAGGGACACTAAAATATCGAATTCAATGGTGTGTGAAGTAGGATCAGTGAGGGACAGGGAACCATGTCAAACCATGACGACTCAGCATGCTCATTATGTTCAGGATGCCCTTCTGTACACAGGCCACCGTGATTATAGGACTGAATGATGTACCATCTGCCTATGCAAAGAGCAACCTGGACATTAAGGGACTTGGGCTTTTCATGGGAGGGGAGTTGACAGGTTACTGAAGACATTACGTGGGAGAAATTATAGCAGGAAAATGCTGGTCATTTTCTCCCTTAACTGGCGGTTGCCACTGCATATAAATGATTAATGGAAACTTCTTGGAAGTTGAAGAGAAATGGGATCAAAAGAACCAGAGAAGTATGCGTGTGTATCTGTTTCATCACTGATTGCTGCCATTTATGTTGTACTTCTGTTTTCTTCAGAATGTATCCTAAGTCTTGTGATCTAATAAAATTTGTATCATTTTCCCCATAACCCTGAATGGATCATGTTTCTTCCAACAACACAGTTTTTCACCACCTCAACTTCATAACAGAAACTAGGAATGCATCAAAGGCTCTTCAGGTAGAAAGAATGTAGAATTTCTTTTCATGACAACATCAAACAATAGACAATTTTGGGATTATATACTAATAATTTGCACTTCAGTTATTATACCACACTCTGTCCATAACGGAACAATTATATTTCCAATGTGCGCTTGTGCCAAAATGAAACTAATAGCATGTGCCTAATTTACATGAAGTGAAAATAGGAATAATAAATGTGCAAAAATTAGGAAATAAAAAACTTCAGAAATAAGGTTAAAAGTGATAGCTCTTTTTGATCTGGGAGGATTCTGAAATAAATTATATTTTGTTATTCATTTGTTTTTGGTTGTATAGTTGTGGCTTAGGCATGTCTCCAAAGCATGTAGGAATTTTCTAGACCAGGGATCTGTCCCATGTCTCCTATTTGGCAGGCGGATTCCTTACCACTGAGCACCAGGGAAGACCCAGAAATACTTTAGAATCCACACTATATGATGGGAATTTTTTTTTGTTTGATAAACTAGAAATTTCATATATTCAGTCCCCAATATGTTGGATCTTGTTACTTTGCAGTCACAGAAAGAACAAGATGGAACCAAACCCAAAATTTGGTTTGAATTTTGAGACAAATCAAGCCATATGTTAAACTCTTATGAGAATGTTTGTTAACAGCAATGCTGAAGCTTTCTAGTAGAAGCATGGTAGCCTACCAAGCTGTTCGGTTCAGTTCAGTTGCTCAGTCGTGTCCAACTCTTTGCGACCTCATGGACTGCAGCATGCCAGGCTTCCCTGTCCAGTTTTCAAAATTGCTTCTCACTCTTTAGGTATCTGAGAATATATATTCTGGAATTAAATCACACAAATACAGTATTTGTGAAAAGGATTTTACTCAAATGTCTAAGTTGGGGAACATAACTGGAGCAGTGCTTTACAAATGCCGCAGGACTGGAAAAAGTTTCACCTTGGATTGAAGTATTAGGTAAGAGTCCATAGTGAAGAGGAGTCTTGGAAATGGATGGTCAGGGGCTTTCTCTAGGGTTCCGAGTGTAAATAGACTTCAGAATATATGTCTTTCAGAGAAACCACACAAATTGTGCACACTGAAGCTTTAACCCATTGATCAAAACTGAAACGTGAGAGGATTTATATGGAGAGCAAGCTTGCACAGGTAATGAATATTGTGTGGTTTTTTACATCAAATATTCACCTTGGATATAATGAAGTGATTTGTGCAGGTCAGAAACTGTATAGATATACCGAATTTGGAAACACATTGAAGAAAACCATATTTCCTCAAGATTCCTCCCAAAATTCATAACGGGGAGAATCTGTGTAGCGGTAATGAATTTGGTAAAATTTTGGACTTACAACAGATCATATAAGAGATAATTCATTTTAGGAATAAATAAGTCTTTAGTTTTCTGACAATTAACCTATTATATTAAGGCAGTATACTTATGTCGTGTGTTGAAACTTAATAACGTGTGGAAATGACCCATTATCTTCACTGTGTATTTAGTTACTTGAGTTTTCTAGAGAAGGTGACATTGTTTTTCATGACATTTCCACAAGGTTTGAAAACTTGTATAGCTTTCTTTGAGACTTTCATGATGGTCTCTGCAAAGAAATGAGTAAGAGGAAGGGGCAGACTTCCTTAGCTGTGGTTCATTCATATCCATTTTTCGTGGGTAAACAGGGCCACTAAAATATGAAATTCAATGGTGTGTGAATTAGAATCAGTGAGGGACAGAGAATCATGTAAAAAGTTAAGACATTATTCATATTAGGGTGCCTTTCTGTAGACAGGCCACCTTGGGTTATAGGACTGAATGCTGTACCATCTGACCATCAAAAGAGCAGGCTAGACATTATGGGACTTGGGCTTTTCTTGGGAGGAGAGTTGACAGGTTACTGGGGACTGACCATGTGGGAGAAGTTATACCAGGGAAATGCTGGTCGTTTTCTCCCTTAACTGGGAACTGCTGTTGTATATGAATGATTAATGGAAACTTACTCTTTGAAATTGAAGAGAGCCGTTTTCTTGAAAATTTAGTCAAAAGAACCAGAAAAGTATGTGTGTGTATCTGCTTCAAATTAATTGCTGTCATTTATGTTGTGCCTCTGTTTTATTCAGAATGTATCATAAGTCTTGTGCTCTAATAAAGTTTGTATCATTTGTTCCGTAACTCTGAATGGATCATGTTTCTTCCAGCTACACAGCTTTATGCCACCTCAGTTCTTCATAACAAACTAGGAATGTGCCAAAGGCTCTCAAGGTTGAAAGAAGGTAGAAGAATTTCTTTTCATGATGAAATCAAAGAATAGACAATTTTGGGATTATATACTAATAATTTGCACTTGAGTTATTCTCTCCACACTGTCCATAGTGGAGCAATTATATTTCCTGATGCCTTTTTTTGTGCCTGAATAAAACTAATAGCATGTGCCTAATTTACATGAAGTGAAAATAGGAATAATAAACGGGCAAAAATTAGGAAACAAAAAACTTTGGAAATAAGGTTAAAATGATAGCTCTTTTTGAGCTTGGAACATTCTGAAAGTATTATTATTATTATTATTGTTTATTATTAGCCCAATAGTTGTGGCTCATTAGGTCAGTAACTCCACAGCATGTGGGAATTTCCCCAACCAGGGATGTGTCCCATGTCTCCTGCATTGGCACGTGGATTCCTTATCACTGAGCCACCAGGGCAGCTGTGGAAATAATTTAGAACCCACACTATATGATGGGAATTTTTTTTGTTTGATAGAGTAGAAATTTCTTATATTCAGTTGACAACGTATTGGTTCTTGTTACTTTGCAGTCACCCACTGGAACAGGATGGAACCAAACCCAAAGTTTGGTTTCAATATTGAGACAGATGTAGCCATATGCTAAAATGTTATGAGAATGTTAACTGCTGAAACTTTCTAGTGGGAGCAGGGTAGACTTAGAAGCTGTTGGGGGAAAAAGCTTGACTAACAAGGAATGGTGACATTCGTGGAGTGTTAAGATGATTACTGATGGCAAGGAGGAGAAGCTACCTGCTCTGGTAAGTTACCAGTTGGTATCAAAGAAAGGAGGCCTTAGTCTTTTGTCTCAGTCTGCCCAGAGAGGCAGCACAGGAAGTGGTTTTTTTTAAAGTCTAAAGAAGTCAGTAGTCAAACATGGGAAAACCACAGTGAGACTGTGTAAGAAAACACTGAATGTTTACTCATGCTATGAATTTATAACATTCCTTTTACTGCAGTACCAATATGTTCCATTGTTCTGTACAGTTTTTGAAGATGGTAGTAGCTTACTATTTGTCTATCTTACTAAACAGATAAATTACTATTTACTGTCTCTTGCCTAAGGAACTTTTACAGTAGCCTAATGAACATTAACGTTTGGAAATATTTATTAGGTAATAAATACTAAACAGAAGTCCAGTTTTCCAGAGGATATTAGTGTTAATGTCACATTATAGAAATAAGTAATATGCTCCATGGTTCTTGTCAGCTGTAGTAAAATTTCTTTTTTTTTAACAATATTGTGATGGTGTTTGCTGCACATTAACATGAATCGGCTGTAGGCATACATAGCTTCCATCCTTCCTAAACCCACCTCCCTCCCCAGCCTATCTCACCAGGTTGTCACAGAGCAGTGGCTCTGGTGTCCTGTGTCATACATCAAACTCTCACTGTCTGTCTATTCTACATATGGTAATATACATGTTTGAATGCTATTCTCTCAAATCATGCCACCTTATTTCTTTTGTTTTCTCAATGGTTTTTCCTTAGCATTCTTGTCTGTCCACATGTTGTGAGCTAGGTTTAATGTTTAATTTCTATTTCTTCCATGCCTTATACTAACAAATACATAAGTCTATAGGTTATTTTGAGACTTGTAAGATTAAAATGCACATAAGACAATGAAAGGGGACATAGTACATGCCTTATAAATATGAAGAAAGTTCCTTTAGGACTTGAGTTCAGTCAGTTAATACATGTAGAAGTATTTATAAATAGTGCAAAGTTGATAATTTTGGTGAAAATAAACTCTTCTCAAGACTTTATATTTTACCGTCTTTGTTGTCCACATCTGACAGCTTTCTGGAACAACAAAGAAAATATATTACAATGTTTAAACAAAAAGTAACTGACATTCCCTTTCATTGAAGAAGTATTGACTGAAGTATTATATATTATGATGTATACAAGTTTTTCTCAAAAGTATTTGAAGCTATGTCATCACAAGCATGGAACAGAAACACTTTTTATAAAGAATGCAGTTCTTGGTGAAGGGCTTTTTTTTTCTCTTTAATAATTATAAAATGTATTTTTGGCTGTGGTGGGTCATCATTGCTGCACTGGCTTTTCTCTCCTTGCAGTGAGCGGGGGCTATGAATTTTGTACATAAAATACATACACCTGGCTGGGGCTTGCTTGGAGACAGGAGTCCTGACTCCCCTTGTTTTGGTCAGTGCACAGCACTCAATGTCTTCTCTGTTTCCGGCTGTGCTGATTTGGTTTTGCTGCACGTGGACTTTCTCTAGTTGCAGCCAGCAGGAGCTACTCTCTAGTTGCTGTGTGAAGGCTTCTCACTGCTGTAGCTACTCTTGTTGCAGAACACAAGCTTTAGAGGACAAGCTCAGTACTTGTGTTGCACAGGCTTGTTGCTCCTAGACACGTGGTATCCTCACAGACCAGGGATCAAACCCACGTCCAGTGCATTGGCAGGTGGATTCTTTACCACTGGACCACCAGGGATGTGCCACTAATTGTCCTTCAACTGAGGAAATCCCAGTATCTTTCAACCAGGATCCTCATGCACCTTTTAACTGGGGGGCTATGTATGTTAATATAGTGCCAAATAAAATTTGGTGTCCTTAAGCAATAACTAGGTGATCTGAAACCAGGAGAGAATCCCCCAAACTTATCTGGACTGCCTGAGGAGGAGGATGGGCCCAAGCGGCCCTTCCTGGTCTACCAAGGCCGGAATGTCCAAAGCACAGAACAGTGCCTGCCTTTCTCCGTCCTGCATTCCCCTCAGGGTGCACTGTCGCTGGGCCACTGCAGTGACTACTAAGCTTGATCCTTGAAGAAGTGGAATGTCAAGACATTTTTCTCCTTAGAACCGTTAGTATGAAGTAGCCCATTCTAAGAGTTGTGTGTTTTATATTCTAGCTTGTCATTCCCACACAAAGTTAGTTCTTATTTACTTAAACTGCTAAATAATTCTAATTCCTGGAATATTCCTGGGTCCAGCCACCACCCTACATTAATCCCCACCCCACTCCCACCTACCCCCAGCCCTGTGGCCACGCCTGGTTTTAGTTCCCAGGCCTCTGAATCGCTTCAGCCTCATCAGCAGGAAACCTTACTTTTGACAGTTATTATCCCACAGAATTTCCAGCTTTTATTTTGAAACTGTTACCGATAGTTACTTAAACTAATGAAGAATCAGTGGTGCAACTCAAGACGTGAAACACTGTGTGTGTGCTTAGTCCCTCAGTCATGTTAACTCTTTGGGTCCACATGAACTGTAGCCTGCCAGGCTCCTCTGTCGATGGCGTTCTCCAGGCGAGAAGACTGGAGTGGGTTGCCATGCCCTCCTCAAGGGGATGTTCCCACCCCAGGGAGTGAACCCAGACTTCTGCATTCTGGGTGGATTCCTTTACCATCTGAGCCACCAGTAAAGCACCAAGTACTTCTAAAGGCTGACCAAAGGCCTCGGCAACTAAAGGATGGAACATGCCAGTATCTGCTCTGGCCCACTTGGGCCCGCCCCTCATGCCCAGAAGCGGAGTTCAAAGCAAATGGTAGGTGTAGTCACTGTTGGAAACGAGTGGTACTGTTTTTGTTCTTTTTTTCTTGTTAAACTGCGCCTCTGCTCCCTATCTGTGGTCTCGGGTCACCGGACTTTCCTACTCATCCACCCGTTCCTCCACCCCAAGTAAATTCAATTGTGGACATGAGAAGTTTGATTCCTTTCCATGTAAAATCCTGACACACATAGTGCATAAAATATACAGTAAATTTTGGGGAAAATCATTTTAATTAAGACATGACACTTAATAATTTTACAAATATCCTGAAATAAGTGTTCAGGAACTAGTTTAGAATTTCAACTTTCGGGATCGGTGATGGAGCTGGAGTTTTTTCTCCAGTGTTAGGGAGGCTTATTACTGTCCTTTTCTGGTTTATATGACCAGAGTAATAAATTGACTACAAAGACTCTTCATTTTAGGAGATTATTTTCAGTGATGCTAGGTACTTGTATCAGCACTAGAATCATTGTATCAGCACTAGAGTCCAAGAGAAATATAGAATGGTTGCTGTGCTCTGTCGCCTCTGACTCTTTGAAACCCCATGGAGTGTAGCCTGCCAGGCTCCGCTGTCCATGGGATTTTCCAAGCAAGAATACTGGGGTGGGTTGCATTTCCTAATCCTGGAGGTCCTTGACTCAGGGATTGAAGCCCCATCTCTTGTAGCTCCTTCATTGGCAGGCAAATTTCCAACTGAGCCACCTGGGGAGCCCTGTGGTCTGATACTAGTGTAGAAAATTTTCTTCGAATTAAAGAAGTGGGTTTTTATTGGATGTTTTCCAGTCAGTGAAACCCAGTGGGGATAGGGCTGAATTTTGGACTGCTGACAAGTGTGGTGGATAGTGCTGTGTAATAGTGGGGAAAGATCCTAAGAGATTGGAGAATGTGAAGACATTTGAGGGATAAATTTACATGTTGTGCATTAAGGTTGATTGCCAGTGCTAGACCCAAGCCTGAGATGATTTTATGGGATGGGTGGGGCGAGGAGCAGTTACTGTTCTGTACCTCAGTCGTATTCGGCTCTTGGCGACCCCATGGACTAAAGCAGCCAGGCTTCCCATCCTGCATCTCCTGGAGCGTGCTGAAACTTGTCCATCCAGTCGGTGATGCCATCCAACCATCTCGTCCTCTGTTGTCCCCTTCTCCTGCCTTCAGTCTTTCCCAGCATCCGGGACTTTTCTAAGAGTCAGGTTTTCCCATCAAGTGGCCCAAGTACTGGAGCTTCAGCTTCAGCCTCACTCCTTCCAATGAACATTCAGGACTGATTTCCTTTAGGATTGACTGGTTTGATCTCCATGCAGTCCAAGGGACCCTCAAGACTCTTCTCCAGCACCACAATTCAAAAGCATCAGTTCTGCGATGCTGAGCCTTCTTTATGGACCAACTCTCACATCCCTGACTACTGCAAGAACCATAGCTTTGAGTATAGGGACCTTTGTTGGCAAAGTGATGTCTTTTCTTTTTAATACAATGTCTGGTTTTATCATAACTTTCCTTGCAAGGAGCACGCCTGTTTTAATATTCTGGCTGCAGCAGCAGCAGCGGTCACCTTAAGAGGTGATTACAGTAATGAATTGTTTCTCCCTGCCCACCGCACCCCAAGGGCCTGCAGGCTTAGACCTGTGCGCCCCCCCGCCGCGCCGTGCCGCCCGGCCAACTGCGCCCGGAGGCTCGGCCCCCTACGCCTCGAAGCCCCTCCTTACACTTCCGCCGTACTCCCGCGTTTTTGTCCTCGCTCAGTGCCCCGCTCCCCGACGACCAGGCTCCGCTGAGTCCCCGCCCCCAGGCCGCTCCGCCCTTTCACTGCGCGTGCGCGCAGCGTCCCACAACCCCGGAAGTGGAGCGCGGGGAGTGGAGGTGTCCCAGCTCAGCGTGAGTTTCTTTCTTTCTAGTCGAACCTGAGTTCAGTCTCTTTTCCTCTGTATCCCGAGCCTCAGGTTCGCTAGTGACTAAATCCCTGCGCCCGTCCTACCATCCCCAGCAAGTTCAGACGTCTTGGTGAGCGGCAAAGGGGCGCCTCCATTATGCTTTAAAGTCGCTCTGAAGCTGCTTCCAGTTTTTGGTTCATAGAGACGCTTCGTTTCGCAACTCTTTCCTGCCTCAAACCATTTACTGACATCACTGACCCCTCTGCCTTCGTACACCGCATAGGATTCTCTTCGGCGAGGTGGGTTTATTAGCTCCGCGGCCCCCATCCTCCTCCTCAGCCCCTGGCCACGCCGACTCCCCTCCTCCCGGAGAGGCCGCGCCAGCTCCCCGTTCCTGGGATTCTGGAGAGCCCGTCTCGCTGCTGACACCCCTTCCCTCCCAGTTCCTCTAACCTCAAGCCTCCTCAGGCGGGTCCTTTCGCCCCGCAGGCCTTGCCTTCATAGTGACGTTGCCCTGACCCGTGTCGGGGGAGGTGACCTACTCCAGCCACGTGACACCCGAGGTTCTCCGTCCCAAATTCCACCCGTTGCAATTTGGCTCTTGCGGGTGGGGGGCTTCTTATTCAGTCGCCATCCCTTACATTAGGAGGCCAGGAGGGGTCAGAAGCAGCAGAGACAGCGACTCCTAGAGAAATAGATATTTGAGAAAAGCATGAGGGAGAAGCGATGGCAGCGAAGAGGATTGTGAGGAGCTTGCGAAGAAAACAATAGCATGAAAAAGAATCGGCCTTGAAGGTAGCGGTTAGGGGAAAAGTTTAGAGAAAAGCAGGATTTCCTGAGAGTTAAAGGTGAGCAAGAAAGGGAGGTGGTGGTGTTCATTCCGAGTCTTTACGACCCCTTTATTTCCCAGAGTTTGCTCAAATTCTTGATCGTTGACTCGGTGATGGTATCTAACCATCTCATCTTCTGCCGCCTCCTTCTATAGCCTTCAAGGGAGAGGGGCTGTAAATCAGGGATCCCAAAGAGGGCAACAGTGGAGGGGCAGTTCACACACAGAGCCCGCAAAGGGGATACAAGAGTTGGGACCTTGGCTTACAGAGTAATATCCTGCTAGAAGAGAAAGGGGACTCCTAGTTATTGGAGGAGCTGAGAAAGGAAACTGAGAGGAAGCATAGCCACTTGGGGGTGCCAGAGAGGGGAGGAAGGGAAGGCAGATATGGAAGAAGAAAGGCTGAAATACGGAGATTGAGGATCACCAGGGAGGTTGGAAAGAAAGCATCTTGACGGGGAACAGATGGCAAAGAGAGGCAGGATGGTAGGTAGGGAAGAAGTAGAGGAGGACAAGCACAGCAGGAGAGCCGAGGGGAAGAGGAAGGGAGACGGAGAAAGAAGTAGGGAAACAGATAAACCAAATGAAGTGGAAACAATTAGTGTGCAGGTGGGGGAGGGGACTAGATCCAGACCAGTGCTGAATCCATTTGATCAGGATTTTTAAGTCGTGATACATTGATTTTTGGCTTTAAAACCTACTAAGTTTAAAACATTCTTTTTTAAATTATACAGATGAAAATGAGAATTGCAAAACTTCTGTCTGTAAGGCTTGTGCATTTTGTAATTATCTGTATTAAAAGATAACATCCATGTGCAGAGGCTATAGAGGTGGGGGCTGCGGCAGTGACTTGATTCTCTCAGAGGTGAGTCACCCCCTTCCCTTTTCCTGGTGCAGAGTAGAGGTTATGGAGAGGAGAAGTGGGGCAAGAACTGACTCTCTTACTACATGATGCCTTTTCCAGGCACATTAAAAATATTCTTTGTGATGGTTTTAACTTTTTGCTTTCTCTTTTCTTTATATTTCATTTTTTGTATCTTGGGATAAACACTGAACACCTACCTTCTTGTAAACAATTATTCCCTTGTGAAATAAGATTTGGTGGATTCCTGTAATTAATTCATGTCTTTCTTTTCTAAATATTCTGTATTCTTAATTTTTTACTTTGCACCAGAATTCTTAAGTGAAAAAAAGTTTTTAATTAGCTGATTCACTTTAGGTTTGTTTTACATTTATTAGATACCCATTTGCTGTTTCTTATTATATCTTGAAAACATATTTTGGTAACTAATAAATAGTTATAGACCATTGTGATGAATACTTTGTATGAATGTCAGTGATCTTTTATATTAAGAGTCAGGACCTTATTTAAGCAGTTAGTCTAATACTTCATTTTCCTCTCTTTTATGTAATTTGATAACTAGTGAGCTATGAACTGATCTAATGATGCTTCCTCAGGACCAGAAGCTGAGCAACACTGACCCCTGAAATGATTGGCCAGATTGGGTGTGTGACTGTGTGTGTGGCAGTTCTTCTTGTAGGGAGAGCCCATTTGTTATGAGAACTTAAAATAGGTCCCAGTCTTCCAAAATGAAAAATGACAATAATAGGATGGAGGTGGGAGCATAGGCTCAGAGAGAGAGAATCATGAGCCGTCTTCTGTGAATAAAGGTCGATGTGAAGGGAGGCCTCCCACCTCCACTGGCTTCCCTGTGACCTCAGGGCAGCATCCTGACTCCTCAGGTGGCTCCACAGCCATTTGTCATCCTCAGGTTGCTGCCAGAGTCTCCAGCCTCATCCTGGGAGCCAACCCCCATTCTCTTGGTCAGTCTGTCCTGGTCACATTCACTTTAGTCCGTGTTCATAAACACCAAAACCTTCTCTGTCTTGGATCTTAGTTGCTACATCTACCTTTGATCATTATATCACTGTTGCTCTTGCTCTTTTTGTTCCTTCAGCTCTAGGCCAGAGAGGTCTCCCCATCTCCTTCTGATATTCTTTGTCATGTTAACCAGGTTTATCGCCTCTATATTAATCACCCTCATCAGAAATGCCCTTTAATTATTTGGAGTCTTTTCTCCTTTCCTTCAATTGAAAGATGCCCCTCCTCCTCCCAGGATGCTTGCAGCATCTCACTTTAGGGGTGAGGACTGGGAATGTGGGTTGGGCTGAACAATCCTCAGGGGAGACAGAGCATACAGGGTCAGTGATGATGGTTCTTGTATCTGTTCTGGACATTTCAAGTCTAATTGATCCTTACCCTATGTGGACACTTCATTACTCAAAACCAAAAAGATGTGAGGAATCCTGAAAAGCCCAAAAGATCTAGTGTCTTGAGGTGTCCCCATGTTTTAGTCTGCTGTGTCACTGCTCACTGCAGCCCCCAGGTCTTCTAAGCTTTGTCCATCCAGGAACCAGTTGCCATCTTGGACAGCAGCTTTGCCTTCCAGCAGATCAGCTGCTCAGCGGCATATGCTAAGTTTACTCTGATTAGACTGGTCAGTATCTTAAGGGAGTATGTAGGAGACAATACCTCCCTATCCCCAAACCACCCTCCCCTCTTTAATGAGCTGGGATATCTTCCAGTTAGTATGAGCAGGGAGAACAGGAGCCAGTGAGATTGGGGCCTGTCTCTCCTTCTGACTTCTTTACTGAACTCAGTCCAACCATCCCTCAACTACTTAACATCCCCGTTGCTGACAGGTTTTCGCAAGATGACCAGCTTCTTGGTCTCCATTCTGAGTGTCCAGTGTCCTTGGATTTGCAGCTAGGGTGCATTTCTTTTGCAATGCCCACGCCTAGAGGTCTCTGCTCTTGTTCAGCTGTGCACGGAGAAGAGGTAGAAAAATGGGAGAAAGTGAGGGGGAGCTTGTCAGGGTTTCTAGGAGGGTTGTGGGAGCAGGAGTGTGCCTTTTAATGAACCCGATGAATCGTGTGTGTGTGTGAGAGAGGGAGAGACAAGCATAGTTGTGAGATCACGGGGTGTATGGACCTATTGACACAGCCGGTCTCAGTTCTGGCTGGAGGCCCTGGACGTGGGCTCATGGCTAATTGTGAGCTGCGTGGAATGGGGGACGTGCCAGTGTCTTAGCTCAGTTTTCTGGGGACACAGATGCTGTGACTGAGGTTTGCATGACTGGGTTTAATTGGGAATCTCGTGATCACACCTGTGGAGGAAGGAAGGCTGTGGGATTGGGAAGAATGTTATCCTGCAGTGTGTTAGAAGCAAGGCCTGAGCTGAGCCCACAGGGAGGTGTGGGTGCAGGAGGATGGGGACAGTGGTCCCAGAGAAGGGGGCGGGACCCAGGAGGTGCCCCACAGCACCCCCTCCACACAGTGGATATTTGTGGTCTTTAGGGAAGGCGAGAATTAAGTATGCAACCCATAGAATAACTGTCAGTAAAACCGCAGAGATCACTTCGTGGGTTACCTTTGGTTTTTCTGTTATTTTGAGTTGCTTATGAAGACAGTTTCAGATGCATTTGTAAGGTTAAAAAAAACAGAGCTTGGAGTGTTTCTGTGGAAGATATTGAAGTCATATTGAAATATGTGCATTAGCCTACACATCTGTCTTTTATTATTAGAGTTTGGAGATAACAGTTTGGGGACTGGCTGGGGTCACTGACTAAAATGAAGATTCCTTGAGTCTGGTCGGTGTTTGGCTGTCTTGAGTATTATTCCATCATAAGTGCAGGAGTTGTTAAGACTTCGAACTTTCTGGGGTTTGCATAGCAAGATGGGTCGATTATTACTAGGTGTCTGGGGAGTGTGTTGGAACAGATGGAGGTTTTAAAGTTTCTTTCGGCCTTGAAGGCAGAAGGATTCTGTCAGGGTGGGGCTTTCAAATCGCCTGATGTCGGGAAGGAGTGTTCCTAGAATCCAGAGACCTCAACTCTATAGCAGCTTATACTACAAAGGCTTGTTCTGGACGTTCAGTGCGGAGGTTCCCCAATGATTAAAAACAGAACATACATAGGATCTCACATTCTCACTCCTGATTCTATTTCCAAAGGAAGAAAAATCAAAATTTTTAAAAATGGTTATGTATTTGGCTTTGCCTGCGTCCTGCAGAGTCTGGTTTCGGTGCACGGACTCTCTAGTTGTGGTGCTCGGGCTTAGTTGCTCCACCGCATGTGGGATCTCAGTACCCCCACCAGCGTTCAAACCCACATCCCCTGTGTAGCTTGGCAGGTTCTTAACCACTGGACCACCGGGGAAGTCCTGTGCAAAACCAGTGTTATGAAGGAGTTACCTGCACTCTCATAACCAATACTGCATGATTTACAACAGCCATTTGTTAGAGAAATAACCTGAATGTCTGTTGTAGTCAAACTGGATAATGAAAACGTGTTGTGTGTATGACACAGTCTGTGTTCTGGGGCCCTTTACTGCACTGCTTGCACCTGGACGAACCCTTTGACAACAGACCACAACGAAAGTGTAACAAAACGAAGAAACCATAACCACACTCCTGTGGGGTCAGCAATTCTGAACAATAAGGAGGAAAAGGGCCAAAACCAACTGTTATCTGAGTCTCCAGAAGCAAAAGAGGTCACTGCCTGTTACCCCTGCCCACAGCACTACCAGGGGATCTGGGGGTCAGATCACCCCAGCTTCTGACCTTAACCACCAATGCACACCTACCTGTACCCAGCTTAAGGGACCAGCTTGCCCCCCTTTTTGGGAGGAGCAAGGACACCCACTTCTTGTTCTCACTTCCCCTTACTGTAGCAGGAGTCCCATTAAAGCCTTCCCTGAATTTCTCCTCTGATGTCTTAACTATTTCTATTGATTAAAGAGCCCAAGCATCCAGGTCGGTAACCTGTAAGTGTAAGTAAGTGTAACTTAGTCATTCAGTCGTGTCTGACTCTTGCAGCCCCATGGAGTGGAGCCTGGTTGGTAGCATACACTCAGAGAAATACAAACACGTATATAATGACATGCCCCAACAAAAATGGCGATTTTTGTCACTTGGGACCACTTGGATGAATGTAGAGAATATTATGCTAAGTGAATTAAGGCAGATAGAAAAAGACTGATTGTATGTGCTCACTTATATGTGGAATGTAAAAATCTGAAACCACTAGTAGCAGACAGTGGGATGGTGGTTATCTGGGGCTGGGAGGTGGAGAAGATGGGGAGATGTTGGTCAAAAGGTAGAAACTTTGAGTTGTAAAATGAGTGCGTCCTGGGGAGGTGTGTGCAGCACGCTGACTGTAGTTAATCCTGTTCTGTTACTGCATGCTGGGAATTTGTCAGGAGAGTATGTCATCAGTGTTGTCACCACACACAGAACATGGGAATTTGGAGGTGATGGATGTATTGGTTTGTGGATTGTGATAAATATTTCACAGTGTAGATGTGTGTCACATGGTCACATTGTACATGGTATTTATACACATCCCTTTTTGTTAGTCCATTCTATGTCAGTAAGACTGGAAAAGAAGAAAGTGGGAGGTAGGCTGGACTTGACCCCTTGAGTGGTGTTCAAACCAGGCTTCACATGAGATCATGAGCCATTTTGCCCAGGCATGTTTTGTACCCCTCCCCCAACAGACACATTCTTCAGGTTCTCGTGTGGGGCCTCGCCCCAGGAATGTGCACAGGCTGCAGATGATTCCGATCTGGACCCTGCATTGAGCACCAGGGCTCTTAGTCTCCACTTCTGAGACTGAGATCAAGCCCTGGGAGAGGGAAGGGCACTCTGCTCTGAGTAGGGCTGGACCAGGGCCTGCTGTGTGACCTGAAGGGCATCGTGGGGTCAGCGGAGGTGCCCCCTGCTGCTGTGTACATGAGGCCTCACCGGGAGGGGAGTGTGATCCGAGGGAAAGTGTGGAAAAGTCCCATGTTGGACTCTGTATGGGAGTTGAGTGTCATGAGTCCCTCCTGAGACAGTGGGCATAGAGGACTGTCTGTTCCACATGGTGAGGGCATTCCTGTGTGTGTGGTTGGAGCTCAGGAAGGGGGTCTGTTGACCCCAAGCATTAAACAGCATGTTTTCCACTTTTCATAATAGACCTCTAAAGACTCGTGTTACGTGAGGAAGAAGCCCAGAAGAGGAAAGTGAAAGAAAACGTGTCAGGAATGGCTCTTTCTCAGGTAAGGTCATGTTCTCAGTGGATTCTCAGTCTGTCCTTCCTGAAATACCTGTCTTTGGACTCGCTAATCGTGTCTGACTCTGGAGTATCCTGTTTCACTCCTGTACATGCACAGTCGCCTGGGGCCTTCCTTTAGGGCCTGTCGTCTCCACTTAGATCCCATCTCCCCATGACCTGGTGACCTGGCCTTTGTAAGGAGTCTCCCCTGGGCACCGTCCTGGGCAGAGCTTCTCACCCACAGGTCGGAGATGGGGTCTCAGTGCTGTTGGACAGCAGGGATTGCTTAGGGCCCATCTGGATGTGCTATCTGCTTTCTGTCAACCTGGATAAAGAAGCTGCACATAGACGTGCATAGTACATGCCAAAATTTGGAAAAGAGACCAGTGAATCAGTCCTGACTTTTTATAGTACGTTTAAAACTAAATGAAGACTCCTTGAAAATCTTAAGTGTTTGGGAGTGAAATGGAAAGTTCAGAAAGAGATGTCAGTGCTAGGCAGTGTTTCATTACAGCATCTAATTTAAACTATGAAATATAGTTTGCTAATTATTTATTCTTCCTTTTTGGCCACATGATGCATCTCGCAAGGTCTTAGTTCCCTGAGGAGGCATTGAACCTGAAACCCTGTGGTGGAAGTGTGAGATCTTAAACCCTGGACTGACAGGGAATTCCCCCAACTTTCCTAATCTTGATGGAATATTTGGTCATGGAATGAAAAGATAAACTTTGGATTCTGTTAATAACTACATATCTAATATTAGTCGGGAAGCAACAGTTAGAACTGGACATGGAACAACAGACTGGTTCCAAATAGGAAAAGGAGTACGTCAAGGCTGTATATTGTTACCCTGCTCGTTTGACTTATATGCAGAGTACATCATGAGAAATGCTGGGCTGGAAGAAGCACAAGCTGAAATCAAGATTGCCGGGAGAAATATCAATAACTTCAGATATGCAGATGACACCACCCTTATGGCAGAAAGTGAAGAAGAACTAAAGAGCCTCTTGATTAAAGTGAAAAAGGAAACTGAAAAAGTTCGCTTAAAGCTCAACATTCAGAAAACTAAGATCATGGCATCCGGTCCCATCACTTCATGAAAAATAGATGGGGAAACAGTGGCTGACTTTATTTTTCTAGGCTCCAAAATCACTGCAGATGGTGATTGCAGCCATGAAATTAAAAGATACTTACTCCTTAGAAGGAAAGTTAGGACCAACCTAGACACCATATTAAAAAGCAGAGACATTACTTTGCCAACAAAGGTCCATCTAGTCAAGGCTATGGTTTTTCCAGTGGTCATGTATGGATGTGAGAGTTGGACTATAAAGAAAGCTGAGTGCCAAAGAATTGATGGTTTTGAACTGTGGTGTTGGAGAAGACTCTTGAGAGTCCCTTGGACTGCAAGGAGATCCAACCAGTCCATCCTAAAGGAAATCAGTCCTGAGTGTTCATTGGAAGGACTGATGTTGAAGCTGAAACTCCAATACTTTGACCACCTGATGCGAAGAGCTGACTCATTTGAAAAGACCCTGATGCTGGGAAAGATTGAGGGCAGGAGGAGAAGGGGACAACAGGGGATGAGATGGTTGTATGGCATCACCCACTCAATGGACATGGGTTTGGGTGGACTCCGGGAGTTGATGATTGACAGGGAGGCCTGGCATGCTGCGGTTCATGGGGTCACAAAGAGTTAGACACGACTAAGCGACTGAAGTGAACCTAACATTAAGAATAAGATCATATTACTATATTTAAATTTATTTTTCTGCTGTACTGGCTCTTCATTGCTTCAGTGGCTTTTATCTAGTTCTGGCGAACAGTGGCCACTCTCTAGTTGCAATGTGTGGACTTCTCATTGTGGTGGCTTCTCTCATCTTACAGCACAGGCTCTAGAGCCCACTGGCTTCAGTAGTTTCACCTGCTGGGCTCTAGAGCTCTGGCTCAGAAATTGAGGCTCATGGGCTTAGTTGCCCCTTGGCGTGTGGGATCTTACCGGACCAGGGATCAAACCTGTGTCTCTTGGATTGGCCAGTGAATTCTTTACCGCTGAGCCACCAGGGAAGCCCTCATATTATTTGTAAATACAGGTATTTTTATACTGAATAGAATAAATCTTCTGTATATTATTTTCTGCTTGTATTTCCATTTTTTTGAGGTACTATAAGATAATGTTGAGGAGTTCCCTGGTAGTACAGTGGATAAGAATGTACCTGCCAATGTACGGTGCATGGGTCCCATCCTAGGTCCAGGAAGATGCCTCAGAGCAACTACGTCCATGTACCACAACTACTGAGCATGAACTCTGGAGCCTGGCAGCCATAACTAATGAAACCCACATACTCAGGAGCCTGTGCTCCAAAACAAGAGAAGCCACTGCAATGAGAAGCCCATACACTGCAGCTGCAAATACAGAAAGCCTGCTTACAGCAACAAAGACCCAGAAAAAACAAAATAAATAACTTTAAAATACATAAAATGAAGACAAATTACTGAAGTACAAATTGATGCATTTTTAATGGCCAAAGATGCTGAAATACACATGAATAAAAGAAAATGGGAGTATCATCCCAGAATGTGTCCAAAGGCATCTCATTGGTGTAGGAAATGGCCACCCACTCTAGTACTCTTGCCTGAAAGTCCCATGAACAGAGGAGCATGGTGGGCCACCATGAGGTCACAAAGATCTGACACAACTAAGTGACTAAGGAGCAGCAACCTCCTTACACAGCAGAGTGAGCTCTGAAAAACAAATCTAAACCTCTGATTTACCTCTTGCAGATTCTTCAGTGACTTCCAGTTACTTTTGGAATAAAGTCCTAAATCCAAAGACCTTGTAGAAAGCAGCCTCTACCTGGCATCACCCCTCTTTGTTCCCTGTGTCCCAGTCAGACTGGCTGGCTTTCTGTTCACTAAATATCTTCGTGCCTCAGAGCTGGCACTCAGGCTCTTCTCTCTGCTTGCAACTCTTCCATTTCCCACCTTGCCAATGCTAAGTGTTTCCTCCTCACGGAGACCTTGTCTGATTTATCAATGTATGTCAAGACTTTCCAATAAATCTTAGCACCAGGCCTATTTCAGAGCACATGTTGCAATAGTAATGTTAAAATTATGGATGTAACTGGGTGGCTGGCTGCTAGACCATAAGCTCCATCATGTTCACTGCTGTATTCCCAGTTTGGGGCCCACGTTGACACTCAGTGTATTTGGATTGAAAGAAAAAATAAAGACAGGTCTTCCTTGTTTCAACCAGTTGTGTGTTTACATTTGCATGTGAGTGCATGAATCTATAATTCCATGGATTTATTACAGAACATCATCTCATAAACATGTTTTATGCTTTGTAGCAGTTGAAATTGTATCTGAAGTGTTTTCCATTTCCTTAAGTTTTTTTCTACCTCATCACATGAATGATAGGAATAGTAAGATTATTGACATTGTGTGGTTGGTTCGAAGAGGGGGTGACCCTATACAGTGACCATTTATCCTATGATCGTGTTCAACTCTGTGACCCAATGGGCCATAGCCCTTCACGCTCCTCTGTCCCTGGAATTCTCCAGGCAAGAATACAGGAGTGGGTTGCCATGCCCTTCTCCAGGGGGATCTTCCCCACGTGGATATCAACACTATGTCATCTGCATTGCAGGCAGATTCTTTACTGCTGAACTTCCGCATAAGACCAGATACATATGTATTATACTATGTATTATAGTGTTCCCTGTGCATTCAGAGGGAGGTAGATAGCAAATTAATTTGTGAAAATTTTCTATCTATCGTGTCCATAATTTCCTGGCTGACAAAAGATCTGGGGTTCTACACCTCCATTGCACATCAACTTTCTTGAAGTTATTTCAGGTATTCTCAGAGAACTCTTTGTGGATACACTTTCCTGCTCTGTTACTTAACTCGTTGATTCCTTAGGTTCAGTTGTCAGTCCCAACCACCTGACCTCAGATGCTGTTGCCTCATTTCTTAACTGTTTGATCTGAGCAATTTCTTAGAATGTTGACAGAGTTTTCTCCCCAGTCAGATGGACACAGATCTTTCTCTAATGTGCTGTTATGTTGATTCCAAGTTCATCTGTGTAAAGTCTTTAGAGTAATGCTTAGTGTGTCAGAAGTATTGAACACCTGTCATCAGTGTGATGATGTCATCATCACCACAATGTGTGTTCTTTTAACACTGCTGTGGACTTTGTTGTCTGAAGACACCAGTCTTTGCTGTAAGTCATCTAGATAGTGAATGTCACTTAGCTTGTAGGGTGTAACACTTCTGCGTAGACAACTCACTGATTGAATTTATTTGTATATTCTTCATGTATTCTCCACAGAAGTGACAAATTCATGTTGATTGGAAGATGTCATAGTCTTATGAAACAACAGGAAATTAGAGACCGACAGTTTGTTCCAAATAGCTTTTAATGGATCTGTCATAATATTACATTACCTGAATTGATCCTTACCTCTCTGACCTCTTCTCATTTCGTGTGAAAATAAGAATCCTCCTCAGTGCCTGTTAGTGAAATGTGCTTTCATTTCAGACACAGTTGACTGTCGAGGATGTGGACATCAAATTCACTCCAGAGGAGTGGGAATGCCTGGACCCTGCTCAGAGGGCCTTGTACCAGGATGTGATGGTGGAGACCTACAAGAACCTGCTGTCTGTGGGTGAGGATCACTTCCCTGTGAAGTTGGAATCTGGTTTGGGGTATCTCTGCATTTTCCCTCTGTGTTTCTTGGCAGCCCCTGTTTTGCTTGACTGAGTTTACAGCCTTGTTGATTCAGAGATAAAAAAGCTTCATGATTGGCATCAGGACTATAAGCTTGTCCTTTCTTCAGGTGCTCTGCCCAGTGTGTGATACACAAGTTTCTCTATAGCTTGAGTATTTTTAAAGCTGATTTCCAACTTTAAAATATCGAATTCCCTGTTTTCTACCCCTGTGTTCTTGGTTCAGTAGTTCTTGCAAAGGATCTATACATGCATGTCTGTGTGCTCAGTTGCTACAGTCGTGCCTGACTCTTTGCAACCCAGTGGACCATAGCCCTCCAGGCTCCTCTATCCATGGGATTCTCCCGGCCAGAGTACTAGAGTGGGTTCCCATGCCCTCGTCCAGGGGGATCTTCCCCATGCAGGGGTCGAACCCGCATCTCCTGTGTGGCAGGTGGATACTTTACCTTTGTAAAGATATCTGGGAAGCCCAGGTATCTGCATATTATACTGTGTATTATACAGTTTCCTATGCATTCAGTAGGATGCAGATAGTAAATTGTGAATATTTTTCTGTCCGTCTATAATTTAAATCACTTCTTGGCTGACAGAAGAGGTGGGATTCTACACTTGGCAAAGCAGGACGCACAAGGTCTAGGTCCTCTCTAAAGCAGACCTCTGAGCTTGCTTCTAACCTGGCTGGACAGTGCCATGACTGTAAGTGCCCTGACTGCCTGCTGTGAGTGCAAGGCTTACAGCATCAGGGATAAGATAAGGGACAAATCTTGAGATTGTGGAGCCCTTGGAGGTGCCCTGGCCTACTCATCCCCAGGCTTAGCAACATTATAGGTTTTGTAAGACAAACAAATAGCATTAACATAAAAGCAGAAGTGCTATTTGCTCACAGATTGCTGATGATAACAGTTAGCATCCTGGGAATATAAACGGAAACCCCAAACTGCAATCTTTTAGTCTCACCTATGACCCTAACATGCTGCCTGGGACCTTTTCCCCACTGTGTCTCCAGATGGGCTGTGTCCCAGGACTTCCCAGCACTGTTTGAGTCTGGATATTGGTCAGAACCCAATTTGGTGATGTATCTTCTGCTGTTTCTACTTATCTTTTCTTTTAATGTTAGCATATTGAAAGTCAGCTTGATAATTCTATAAGTATTTATATTATTTATTTCTACAGAACGAGTGGCTTATTTTGTTAACAAATCTTTGAACCTGAGATGAAAGTGACAACTTTTGGCAAAACTTTAATTGGCCCTGTGAGCAGTATTTGTGAGACAAAATGCCACTCTGTAAGAAGAAAGCGGTTAAGGTTGATGAAGTTTTTATTTCCTAATGGGATGATTCACCTTTCTACTAGTTAGCTAATACATGGGACGTCTTCACTGGATGGTGTGAGAATTGGAACCTTAAATTAAAGAGGGCTGTACCCTTAGAAGTTACTGAATATTTGTGACTCTTGCTGGTTGAGAAAGAATAAGAATGCCATGCCGGATGAAAGGCTGGATCCACCTCTCTCCTATCATGAGGTACATAAAATGAAAGTGAAAGTCGCTCAGTCATGTCGGACTCTTTGCGACCCCATGGACTATAGAGTCCATGGAATTCTCCAGGCCAGAATACTGGAGTGGGTAACCTTTGCTTTCTTCAGAGGATTGTCCCAACCCAGGGATTGAACCCAGATCTTCCACATTGCATGGGGATTCTTTACCAGCTGTGCCACCAGGGAAGTACATGAGGTACATAAAGCAAGCTTAAAATTGTCTGGAGAGAAGTTATAACTGGAAACAGAATTATGTGATTAGTGAGGATGATTGTGGATATTACAATATCAAATTATGTATTAGCTGATCAGCTCCTCACTTTATAAATTGGCTCTCTCTTGAGCTGGCCCACATCTCTTAACAGTGTTCCCTACTGCCTTTTCTGTCTCCGTTATCTTTGTTCTGTTCTGGCCTTTCACCCCTCCCACCCCTCTGTCTCTCTCTCCATCAACTAGTCCCCTTCTAACTTCCCCTGTCTCTGAGTGGGGAGGGGGTGCCCAGTTTCCCCCAATCCTGCCCTAACTCTACCAAGTTTCTTTACCCCTTCAGATTCTTCTGATCAAGCGAAGACCCACATCTCTCCAGATGGACAGTCTATTATTTTTATCATCCATCTGCCCCAGTTCAGTTCAGTTCAGTCACTCAGTCGTGTCCGACTCTTTGCGACCCCATGAATCGCAGCACGCCAGGCCTCCCAGTCTATCACCAACCCCCGGAGTTCACTCAGACTCACATCCATCGAGTCAGTGATGCCATCCAGCCATCTCATCATCCTCTGTCGTCCCCTTTTCCTCCTGCCCCCAATCCCTCCCAGCATCAGAGTCTTTTCCAATGAGTCAATTCTTCGCATGAGGTGGCCAAAGTACTGGAGTTTCAGCTTTAGCATCATTCCTTCCAAAGAAATCCCAGGGCTGATCTCCTTCAGAATGGACTGGTTGGATCTCCTTGCAGTCCAAGGGACTCTCAAGAGTCTTCTCCAACACCACAGTTCAAAAGCATCTGCCCCGGTTAATCACAGTCAATTTGAGCACTGTTTGCTCTGTATTTTAGATATAAAACTGTGACTATTGAAAGGGAAGATAAGTTTTTTGACACAGGGATTGCTGTGATATTCTTTAGACTCTGGAGAAAACTGGTTAAAATGATTTTTCCTTTATTTTTTTGAAAGTACAAAACCATTTCTTTTTGCATATGGAATAGAAACAGCTAGCTTCTTAAAAGCCCTACCTACAGAAAATTTTGTAGTTAACCTTTACCAGGTATCCCAGATGACTCTAGTGGTAAAGAAGCTGCCTCCCAGTGTGGGAGACACAGGAGATGTGGCTTCAGTCGCTGGCTTGGCACGATCCCCTGGGAGAGGGAATGATACCAACTCCAGAAGAGTCAGAGAGACATTTTAAATCTGTCTGATTTATGCATGTCTCAGTGTGTGTCTTTGATTTTGGATAATATTGCTGAGGTTTATTTGTAAATAAGCTCTTACTTAATTGGCTTAAAAAGAAAGGAAGCACTTGGGCTTTGCTGGTGTCTCAATGGTAAAGAATCTGCCTGCCAGTGCAGAAGACGGGTTTGATCCCTGGTCCAGGGAGACTCCACATGCCGCAGAGCAGCTAAGCCCATGCACCACCATGACTGAAGCCCACATGCTCTAGAGCTCATGGTCCACAAGAGAAGTAGCTACAATGAGAAGCTCATTCACCACAACTAGAGGGTAGTCCCCACTTGACACAAGAGAAAGCCAGAGCAGTGATGATGACCCAGTGAAGCCAATAATAATAAATTAATTTAAAAAAAAATTAAGTGTGTACAAATCAATTACAAGAGATATTAACCTAAATGAATTTCAGGTTCACGTGACCTGGGAAATATTCAACGTTAAAAATCTAGTATTAATGTTTGCTTATCTAATTAAGACATGTCTTGAATCATGCACGTTGTGTAATACTTCTATTGTATTGCACTCAGAGATTTAGGACTATTGATGAATATGTTTGGTGCTACCCTGAGATGCTGTCTATAAGAAAGCAAATGTTTTTAGAAGTTATCACTGGTATTTATGCTCACCAATCTAGAAAATGCTAATAGAAAGCTCAGTTCATGGTTGCTTAAGGAAAGTAAGATGTGTGTTTTCAGTAAAGATGTGAGAAATGAAATTGAGTTTGGATGCTCATAGCAATGAGTGGAAGCGAGTGGAAGCTGGAAGCAAGGCCTTTGTTTCCCAGACCAAGAGTCTTGACCATTGGACCACAGCAGCCAACAGATAGGGCTAAGGTCCCTGGTCTTGCCTGCCTAGTCAAGAAAGAATTCAGATGAAGAGGCACAAGGTAAAGAGTAAAGGAAAATGTTTATTGAAAGGAAAAGTACATGCAGAAAGGCACATGGGCTAGCTCAGAGAGAGAGCCCACCTTTGGGAAGTGTCAGTTCTTTTTAAAGGTACAGTTTTCCAGGTCTTTGTCTCCCCTCGGGCCAGTCACCTTCCTTTGTCTCCGCTGGTTAATTTGTCTCAGGCCCCTCCACTGGGGTGTGAATGCACACCCTAACCAAGCTGTATCTCGAAGTGAAGGCTTCTGGGAGAAGCAAGACTCCTTATGTCCTGAATTATCCTCTGATATGATCTCAAGCAACCTTTCTGCACATGTGTAGTGTCTCCGTTAATAGACAGGTTTTTTTTCCTTTCTTTGTCCTTGGCATGATTATTCCCTTGAAGTAAGAGACAAAGACTGGCTATTTACCATGTATTTGTTAGCTATAGATTCCTCAACTGGAGCCCAGCTATCTCTTATCTCAGGGAATGCAGAGAGAAGGGTGACTGATTGTAGATATCCAATCTGGAGCCCATCTGTCTCCTATGTGAAAATTATATTTTATTAGGGAAAAAAAATTCTGACTTACAGGTGGCTGTTTACAAATGAAAAACGTGATTTAAAAAGAAAAAGGAGAGAGGCTTATGGAAAGTGGATGCCAAGAAAAGAGGTCCCAAAGGGTAGGTCTTTCTATGATCTGTAGCAGTGTGTCATTTGACTCCTGTCAATGTTGTTGCTTGACTTTGGGGAGCATGTGATGAGGTGTTTCAAAGGGATCTAATTCCTCTCTGTCCCCCTTCTGTGCTGGATTCCGTGGGATGTCTACTTTTTGGTCCATGTCGAGCAATGGTAACACCTCCAGAGCTGTAATACCTGGAGCCAGTCTGGTTCTTTTCCTATTTGGTGCACTTGGGAGACCTCATTGGAAGAAGGGAAGAGAATGGCCAATCTTTGATTGCATTTGGTGTCTCAGATCCTACACAGAGCTGCCTTCAACCTGTCTTCCTGTTCAGAACCCTCAGCTGTTCCTGTTGTTACTGCTTTTACCACAACCTTCACGGGTGTGTGTAACAGGAATGTGGTTTGGATCTTCTGTGATTGTAACTCAGGAAGCCTGTAAGGACAGTGGACTCTGAGATCTTCTCTTGTATCCCGTCTTGCATATATGAATCAGGCTCCAGGTTCCTTCCGTCCATGCTCATACTGTACAGAATGACCCGTGCTCATCCACTGAACCACATTTTCAGGACACGACTTGATATGTGGGGGGGGTGGTACTTGGGAAATCATTTATAGGTGAGATGACTGAATAAGGCTGTTAGTTACGCAGATCAGTTCTTGTGACTCACTTGACCTTATGTTTTTAAAGTCCTGAAGTTTGTTGTAACCTTTTGTAATCTGTTCTGCCCAAGTGGGCCCTGGTGGTTAAGAGCATGTATGAATCTGTAGGTCTGGGTTTCAGTCCTGCTTTGCTCATTACTTTCATGTGCCACAGAGTTGTGTACATGAACCCTGTGAATCCACCTTTGAAAAATTGAGGTAATTAGTGCTCTTAGGTGTCATAGAATTTTGACTGTTTTACCGAAAGGGCAGAAGTTACTTTTTTTTTAATTTTACTGAGCCATGTGGCAGAAACAGTATCAGACTGTATTTTTTTGGGCTTCAAAATCATTGCAGATGGTAATTGCAGCCAAGAAATTAAAAGACGCTTACTCCTTGGAAGGAACGTTATGACCAACCTAGATAGCATATTCAAAAGCAGAGACATTACTTTGCCAACAAGGGTCTGTGTAGTCAGGGCTATGGTTTTTCCTGTGGTCATATGTGGATGTGAAAGTTGGACTGTGAAGAAAGCTGAGCACCGAAGAATTGTTGTTTTTGAACTGTGGTGTTGGAGAAAACTCTTGAGAGTCCCTTGGACTGCAAGGAGATCCAACCAGTCTGTTCTAAAGGAGATCAGTCCTGGGTGTTCTTTGGAAGGAATGATGCTAAAGCTGAAACTCCAATACTTTGGCCACCTCATGCAAAGAGTTGACTCATTGGAAAAGACTGTGATGCTGGGAGGGATTGGGGGCAGGAGGAGAAGGGGATGACAGAGGATGAGATGGCTGGATTGCATCACCGACTCGATGAACATGAGTTTGGGTGAACTCCGGGAGTTGGTGATGGACAGGGAGGCCTGTTGTGCTGCAATTCATGGGGTTGCAAAGAGTCGGACATGACTGAGCGACTGAACTGAATGAACTAAACTGTGGCAGGCGGGATCTTATGTCTCCATTAGGTATGGAATCTGTACCCCCTACAGTGTAAGCGTATAATGCTATCCACTGGACCATCAGGAAATTTGCCTCAAATGTTACTTTTGCTTAAAATATGTATTTACTTCCTGTCTCTTTCTTATTGTGACATGTCTCTGTCTACATTACATCTTGTTTATTGTTAGTTTACATTTCGTTCTGAAGAGTGTCTCTGACTGTATTTAATAAGTTTTCAAATAATATTGCTTCTTTATCGCAGATTCTTTACCTCTCAGCTATAGGAAACAGCCCAAAGCTTGTTCCTTTATATGTATCTTGCAGCTGATGAACCGAGAAGTGAAGGATACTGTATAGATAGGCAATTGCTGTAGTGAATGGCTGTTATTTAAGTAGAGAATGTTTCATTTATTAATTCTTTGTCATTTAAAGATGACGGTCTTTATGTTTTACACAGTATAACGGACATGAACTGCTTCTCATAAAATGCTTGAATGTCTATCTACTGATAGATTTATAAGAGGTATTTATAAATGTGTTTTTGTTTTTGTTTTTTTAATTATTTTAGGGAATTCCCTGACAGTCCAGTGGATAGGATTCAGCACTTTCACTGCAGTGATCCTGGGTTTAATCTGTGGTCAGGGAACTAAGATCTCATAAGCCCTGTGATGGGGGTGGAGAGGGGACTGTTTCAACAAATTGTTTATTTTCACTATACAGTATTTGTTGAACAGTTGTCAACTGCCATTTATGTTTTTCAGTTTTCGTTAGAATGCTTCCTTTGGATTATTTACCATTACAGTGTATTGCCTTGTTGATCCTTGCTTGCTCAGTTGCTTAGTCCTGTCTGACTCTTTGTGATGTCATGCACCGTAGCCCACCAATCTCCCCAATCCATGGAATTTTTAATATTTTTTTATCCTCAATTATGAGACAGAAGTGTGTTTAGTACCAAGTAGAATGAGCTTTGAGATCATGGTGGGAAAGATCTTTTTCTTTGAGACGTGACATGGGTTTGCATAAAATGAATGTTTTCTGATTGTCTTTTTGAAACTTGGCTACCCTAAAATTAATTTGTCTATGTAATCACTCTTTTTTTTTTTTTTAAGAGTTCTGTTCCTTTAGTGTTCCTTATATTTTTAGTTCATCATTGGGAAGATTCATAGTACTGTTCAGGATGGGTATGACTTTTGGTATAATATCATGTGTTCAACATGAAAGAATTTATTTATGAATTGTTATTAATCGGATACCTGTGGTTCTTTATATCTTGTAGATGTGTCTCGTATCCATATGACCATGAAATTACAAGCAAAAGGAAACAATGGAAAAGGAGAAATTTTTCAAAGAGTAATGTTTGGAAGAGCCAAAACCCATGAAATTAAAGATTATTTCCTGAGGAATATACAGGAAACTGTGCGTGGTTTTGAGAATCTGTGGACAGATGATGAAAGAAGAGACAATGGAATATTTATATCCTATATCAAAAATCTCACTGATGGAAGAGATCATCAGAGTAGAAATGATGCAGGAGATAAGCCTGTTGAAAGGCTCAGATCAAGCTTTCATGATGAATTGCAGATGCTTCAGTCTGAAGGGACAATTTTTGAATGTAGTCCAGTTGTGACGAATATCAACAGTAGCCCCTTAGGTTTGCCAACTCAGAGAACTCGTAGAGTCCGCAAAGGCATTTGTCATAAACGTGAGAGTGCTGTTATGCATCCCTCAAAACAGGCCCCAGACCAGGAAGGACACAAGAAAAAATCTTACAAAAGTAATGAGTGTGGCATAACCATTCTTCAGGACTCAGAACTCACTAGACATCAAAAAATCCATACAGGAAGAAAACCATATAAAGCTGACGTATATGGGAAGGCCTTTAATGAAAATAAGAGCCTTACAGTTCATCGGACAAATCATACTGGAGAGAAACCATATAAATGTGATGTATGTAGCCACAGCTTTAAACGGAACTCAGCCCTTCAAATTCATCTGCGAGTTCATACTGGAGAGAGACCATATAAATGTGATGTATGTGGCCACAGCTTTAAACGGAACACAGCCCTTCAAATTCATCTGAGAGTTCATACTGGAGAGAGACCATATAAATGTGATGTATGTGGCCACACCTTTAAACGGAATGCAGCCCTTCAAATTCATCTGAGAGTTCATACTGGAGAGAGACCATATAAATGTGATGTATGTGGTCACAGCTTTAAGCACCAGACACACCTTCAAAATCATGGGAGAACTCATACTGGAGAGAAACCGTATAAATGTGATATATGTGGCCGTGGCTATCCTCGAAAGGCACAACTTGGAATTCATCAGAGAGTTCATACTGGAGAGAAGCCATATAAGTGTGATGTGTGTGGAAAGGCCTTTACTCGAAAAGAAAGCCATGCACTTCATCAGATCCTTCATACTGGAGAGAAACCATATAAATGTGATCTCTGTGGACAGGCCTTTACTCGCAAAGAAAGCCACACACTTCATCAGATCCTTCATACTGGAGAGAAACCATATAAATGTGATGTATGTGGCCGTGGCTATACTCGAAGCAGACAACTTGCAATTCATCAGAGAGTTCATACTGGGGAGAAACCATATAAATGTGATGTGTGTGGCCATGGCTATCCTCAACAGTCACAACTTGTAATTCATCAGATAGTTCATACTGGAGAGAATCCTTATAAATGTGATATATGTGGCTGTGGCTTTACTGGAAAGAGACGGCTTAGAATTCATCGGAGAATTCATCCTGAAGTGAAATCTTACAAATGTAACAGCTGTGGAAAACTTTTTTTTGCACTGTCATCTTTAAATAAACATCAGGAAGTTCAAACAGATGAGAAAGCATCCAAATGTAATTTGTGTGGCAAAATGTTCACTTCCAGATGTTACCTTGCTGTTCATCAGAGAAGTCATACTGGAGAGAAACCATATAAATGTGATGTGTGTGGAAAGGCCTTTACTTGGAAACAAAGCCATGCACTTCATCAGATTCTTCATTCTGGAGAGAAACCCTATAAATGTGATGTATGTGGCTGTGGCTATACTCGAAAATCACACCTTGAAATTCATTGCAGAGTTCATACTGGAGAGAAGCCGTATAAGTGTGATGTATGTGGAAAGGCCTTTACTCGCAAAGACAGCTGTACACTTCATCAAATCATTCATACTGGAGAGAAACCATATAAATGTGATATATGTGGACGTGGTTATACTCGAAAGTCGCAGCTTGGAATTCATCGGAGAATTCATATGAGAATTCATACAGGAGAGAATTCTTATAAGTGTGCTGTATGTGGCCGTGGTTTTAGTGAAAAGAGACAACTTGGATCTCATTGGAGAATTCATACTGAAGAGAAACCTTTTAAATGTAACAGCTGTGACAAACGTTTCCTTGCATGGTCGTCCTTAAATACACATCAAGCAGTTCATACAGATGAGAAAGCACATAAATGTACTTTCTGTGGCAAAGTCTTCAGTTCCAGGTGTTATCTTGCAGTTCATCAGAGAATTCATACTGGAGAGAAACCATATAAATGTGATGTATGCGGCCGTGGCTATACTCGAAGCAGACAACTTGCAATTCATCAGAGGGTTCATACTGGAGAGAAACACTATAAATGTAATGTATGTGGTAAGGCCTTTAGAGTAAATGGAAGCCTTACATCGCATCGGAAAATTCATTCTGGAGAGAAATTCCCGGGAGCCAGCACAGGAGTCCCCACCCGTGACAAGGTCATGTGGGAGAGTTCTGGTGGGCAAGGCGAGCCAGCACTCGAGGAGTGCCCCTCTGGGCCTGCCTGAGTGTCTACCCCAAAACCAGAGTCTGTCTGTTTTACTGCTTCATGACTTTCACCAACTCCTCTGACATTAACGGGGGGCTATCCCCGACCACCTTTTCTCTGAAGGAAATCAACTTAGAGCTCTAGCTAATTAGCCTCCTGGGCATAATAAAGAGTGTTTCAATCCAAACCCCTCAGATGGCTCTCTAACTTGCCTGACAGGTTTACCTGGACTCCTACAGCTACGCATACGATTGTTTACAGTCTCCCAACTGCGAGAGGCACGGGAAGTTTAAGATACTCAAATAGTATAGAGCCTCTTGGAGAGTTAGAAATTGTTAAAATAAAACTAGTAGATTTCATTGTTGAGCCAATACTTGCTGCCAAGTTTCCACATCCCCTGTATTGTATTCTTGGAAGTGTATTAATTAATATAGTTGGTATATAGAAAAAATAAGTAGTGGCCTTGGTGTTAACAACTTTAGACCCTTAAGGTAATAAATTCTTTCCTTTGTTGTAAGCCCACTGCACCTTTGCCCTATAGGAATGCAACTTTATCTAACACCTTCGGAGGATGGCGCCAAACTTTAAAATAATTGCTCTTAGAGAAAATAAGTCTTATGGTTGACAAACCTTTATCAGAGTCATAAAATGTTAACAGGCCTTCTGGCCAGAAGATGATGTAAATCACCTAAACCATTTGTATACAATAAATTTGCAGAAAAGAAAGCCTGGTCTCAATAAGGATCAAAGACTGCTGACTTTGCATGATTTCATACCCCCTATTATCTTCTATGCACAACTTAAGGTATATAAGCTCCCTTTGAAAATAAAGCTACGGGCCTTGTTCAAAGCTTGGTCTCCCTGTGTCTTTCTTTCTCTTTCCTTTTCCTTTTCAGGCTAATCCCCTGGAGTGCAGGGGCTCTCTGCGTTCACTTTCCTGCCTGGGCTTCTAAGACCCACTTGAGAAGGTGCCTAAGGTGGGGTATCTTCAGCGATTCGAGAGGGCACCTGCAGTCTACGTGAACAGAGCAAGTCCTGTGCTGGGGCTTTATTGGCTTTCTGTGTAAACCAAGGAATATCAGCCTCTTTTCTCTCCTCTATTTTCTTAACTGCAAAATTCTTTCCTTATCTCTTTCTCTATTTCTATCCTTTTCGCCAATGCCGTAATCCTGAGGGAATCACTGGATCCAACCAGGGCTGGACCCTGGTAAGAAACCATATAAATGTGATGTATGTGGCCAGGGCTTTAGGGTAAATGGAAGCCTTAGAACTCATTGGACCCAGCTGGCAGGAGCCGGGTTTGGAGAGTCCCGGGCACTCAGAGAATCCGGGTAGCCCCGGCTGGAGCCATGTCCCGGAACCTGCGCACTGCTCTCCTTTTCGGCGGCTTCATCTCCCTGATCGGCGCCGCCTTTTACCCCATCTACTTCCGGCCCTTAATGCGGCTGGAGGAGTACAAGAAGGAACAAGCCATAAATCGAGCTGGTATTGTTCAAGAAGACGTGCAGCCACCAGGGTTGAAAGTGTGGTCGGATCCATTTGGCCGGAAATGAGAAGACTACCACCACCTCTAATTATGAAAGTAGACAAGAGACTTCATGCTTTCAGTTCTGCAGCAAGTTCAGTAAGTCACCTGGCTAGAGAACGCTGGCTGGAGCAGAAAATTCTAGAAGGCCATAAAAAGTCCTATGCATGAGGAGTATGTCCCTTCTTAAAAGGACCCTGGAACAAATCATACTATTAGGAGGGTTTTCATGATTTGGTTTCCTTTCTAAAAATGAAGCTGTCTCACTCAGCTGGACTTGAAGGCTATCTACATATTATTCAGTCTCTACCTCTTAGCCAGCCAAGCTGTGATATGAATACAAGCAACTAGTAGCCTGGGGAAGATTCTAGACTGTTTTGCCATCCTCCAAATAGGAAATTTCAGGGGGAAACTACCATATTGAGCAGCCTCATAGGGCTCTTTGAAAATGTTAAAGTTGATAAAACTCTTTGAGGACAAGGTACATTGTACTCTTTAAGAATAAATAGTTCAACTCAACTATCTCATTAGGAAGGTTGCTGCATGTTGAGATATAAACAAATTTGAAGCAAACTAAATGGGTCTGCATGCCTATTAGAAATCATTGTTGAATTGACTGAAATGAAAATATATATATTAAAATGATTTCTCTTACTTAAAAAAAAAAAAAACTCATTGGAAAATTCACACTGGAGAGAAACCATATAAGTGCGACATATGTGGCAAGGCCTTTAGTGTAAATGGAGGCCTTCCATCTCATCGTAAAATTCATACTGAAGAGAAATCATACAAATGTGATGTATGTGGCAAGGCTTTTACAGTAAACGGAAGGCTTACATTTCACCAGAAAATTCATACTGGTTAGAAAGCATAAATATGTAATGCATGTGGCATGGTCTTTAGTTTCAAATCAGCCCTTGCAGTTCATCAAATCATTCATACTGCAGAGAAACCTTACAAATTAACAATTGTGACAAAGGTTTTAGTGCACAGTCATCAACTCTCCATCAAGCAGTTCATACAGGAGAGAAAGCATAGAAATGTATCTATGGGTAAAGTCTTCAATTCCAGCTGTTACTTTGCAGTTCATTGGTGAACTCACATTCAAGAGAAACCCTTTTAAGTTAGATGGATGTGGCAAGGCCTTTAGTCAAACTGCAAACCTTGCAGTTCATTGGAGAATTCATACTGGAGAGTAAGCACATGAATGCGTTGTATGTGGCAAGGCCTTTAGTCATATTGGTAAGCTTGCAGTTTATCCAGAATTCATACTGGAGAAAAACCATATAAATGTGTTGTGTGTAGGTGATGCTTTACTTGAAGTGCACAACATGGAATTCATCAGAGAATTAATATTGGAGAGAAAACATAAATATGATCTCAGTGTCGAGGCTTGTAATCTAAACACGAACTTTGCGGTTCATTGGAGAATTCATATTACAGAGAAACTACAATTGAAACAATGGTGACAAGCATTTTAGTGTACAGTCAGCCTTAACTCACCATCAGGTAGTTCATACAGGAGAGAGAGCATAGAAATGTGATGTATGTGGCCAGTGTTTTACTTGAAATGACCATCACAGGAAGCATCAGATAATTCATAGTGGAGAAAACTGTTACAAATGGAACAATTATGAGAAGCATTTTCATGCAAATATAATGAGTGTGGCAAAGCCTTTAATCTGAGTTCAGATCTTATAATTCATCACAGAATTCATACTGTATAGAAAGCGTACAGATGAAATGAATGTGGCAAAGCTTCTAGTTCATGTTCAGCCTTAACTGACCATTCGGCAGTTCATACAGGAGAGAAGCCACATAAATGAATCGCCACAAGGAATGACTTTGCAGACCATCTGAGAATCAGTAATGAAGTGAAAACTTACAAATGTAGTGAATGCAGTAAAATATATGAAGTTTTTTGCCTTCAGAAAAGTCAGGAGGAAAACTGTGGTAGATATGACAAAGCCTTGATTCTGTATTCAGACCTAACTAATCCTCAGGTAATTCTGAATTGAAATCTTACCCACATAATGCATGTGGTAAGGCTTTTGGAACGTGTTCAATTTTTTACAAAACATCAGAAAATGCCGACTGGCAATAATCCGTACATTCAGAGCACAGTCAATCCCTCCAGTAGAGAAAATCATATTATGTGTGCAGCCAGGATTTCAATAAAGGGCTTATCATTCCCATCATCAGAGAATTCATAATGCAAAGAAACCTTCCAAATACGTGTGTGGCAAATCCTTCAGGTGGCATTCAGGTCTAAAAAGACATCAGGTGACCCACACTTGAGAGAACTTAGAAATGTAATCAGTGTGGCCAGGCTTTTTGTTTACACCTTAGGCTTCTTGAGAATATTCACACTAGATAAAAACTGTATCAATGTAATAAGTGTGTCGGGTTTTTAGGCAACAGTCCAAATTCAGGCTTCAGTAAAGAAGTCATTTTGGAGAGAAAGCTTACAAGTGACATGAGTATGTAAAACCTTTACTCAGGGTCACATCTCACCAACCATCAGATCATCCATACTACAGAGAAGCTTACTAGTGCAGAATATGTAGCAAGGCTTTTAGGTACTCCCTTTATCTCTGCTGCTGCTGCTAAGTCGCTTCAGTCGTGTCCAACTCTGTGCGACCCCATAGATGGCAGTCCATCAGGCTCCCCCGTCCCTGGGATTCTCCAGGCAAGAGCACTGGAGTAGGTTGCCATTTCCCCTCCAATGCATGAAAGTGAAAAGTGAAAGTGAAGTCGCTCAGTCGTGTCCGACTCTTAGCGCCCCCATGGACTGCAGCCTACCAGGCTCCTCCATCCATGGAATTTTCCAGGCAAGAGTACTGGAGTGGGGTGCCACTGCCTTCTCCGCCCTGTATCTCAGTTCAGCCAATACTTTATACTTAGAAATGCAACTGTTACTTCAGTTGTCACGATTACTGCTCCCTCTTTAGGTATCTAAGAACATATATCCTGTAGATAAACCACACAAGTACAATATTTGTGGAAAGAATTTTACCCAAACATCAAAGTTGGGAAACACTCTGGAGCAATGCTTTACAAATGCAATGGAGGTGGAGAAA